>NC_091132.1:100440855-101122105 GCF_040183065.1 Periplaneta americana | reverse complement strand
AAAAAAAAATCGTTCAATCTTGGCACACACTGTCTCCATAAGTAAGTTTAAAGAGACTGTTGTGCTCGATTTCCAGCTCTGACCTCAGTGTCACAGCATGCGCAGATCCGACGCATTTGTATCAACGATCAGCCGCACCATTATTCTTCCACTATGATTGCAGCAAAGATGGAAGAATTATATGGATAACTTTCCTGCAATCGACTACAGAAATCGATCTTTTTTTCGACAGCCACAGAGATGGTAAAAGTTAGTGTACACAATATTCATATAGAAAATGTAGAAATACTGGCATTACGTGGCATTACCGATTAACAAATTGACTGAAAAAAAAGTTACAAACATGTGTTTTAACGTTTGATAAAATTTTGGTGCATATTTCGTAGCTTTTGCATAGAGGGATACATATTTCGTGGTTGACATATTTCGCACAATAATCCATACTTCGCGTTATTTCGCGAGTTTGATTTGCTTAAATATGGCATTTTAGGACTTTGATTTTAGTATCTAGAAGAGTAAATGTAACAAAGAAAGTAATTGTGGAACATTTCGCGCGTATCACTAATACAAAAAAATACGGTCCCCAATGATGAAACATCAATTTGTCACTCAGGAAGATCTTTAACTAACAACACAATAAGAAATTTTCTTAATATGCAAAAAATATAAAGAATGCAGATGCCAACACTTTCGATATATTTTTTTTTTAACATAAGTAAGCCTCTATCATACAATTTTATTCGTCGGTATTGTTAATGTAACACTTCTACTGTCAATTACAAATCCTGTATCCCAATCGAAATTGCTGCATACAGATTCACGTGCAGGATAACTGTGTATGTTTGTGTTAGTGTTTTTAAAAATTATAACTATTGTAAATTATAAATAGTCATGAGAGAGAATTATAAATACATTGAAACCCAGCACAGTCAGAGATTCTTTTCTTACAAATATTTGTACTTACCATAATATCATCCAAATGCATGCCAAAAAGAAAAGCACATTTAATTAGAAACAGGAAATAAGTACACAAATTTGTATATCATAAAACACACTAAAGTTCCTTCAGATAACAATCTTTGCTCTGTAATTTCAACTAAGGATGAAGATATAGTTAACATTCTTCTCGAGGAACTGGATAAACCACGTACCCTTTTCTTGCTTCACATTTCACAAATACCTAGTATCTATGTAAAACATTTTACATCGAGAATCATATTTCAACTTTATTAGAAACTATACTAAATATGATAAATTTATTTGCAAAATATTCCCACTGCATTATCCGTTAGGCTCTCCAACTCTTCAATACAAACAAAATGTATCACTTAGGCCAATTCTTGCTTCAACATTTTTTTTCAAGTTTACTGAAAAACGATTATTTTCACGCATATCTTGCTTAGCTTACCTATACGAGTACATATTTACAGTTTCTAAAAACTAAGTACCAGTAATTCACATTTTCTGGGGAAGGAATGTTTCTAATTATATCTATTTATTTCTACTCATTAAATGACTGCCACACAACCAGGCCTGAATTTAAGCTTTAGCGCAGTCCTAGTGGCATAAGTGTTATTGTTGTTGTTGTTATTATTATTATCATTATTATCATCATCATTATCGTCGTCATCATCCATCATTTTGCATGAAAAATAATTTTCGCACCATAGCCACTCCTTTCCTTGAGTGTGATAGAGAACTGCTTGTGTATCTTATGGCAGCATGCAAAGTAAAAAAGGAAAAATACCGGTACAATACTGGTAATTAATGTGGGTTGTGTTTCATTACTACATTGCTAATAAGGACATTATCATTATTTATAAAATAAATTCAGTATGGTTATGTCAACCCGTGCAGTCCAAGGCTACTGCCCATCCAGCATTGTCATGAATTTGGAAAGCTACTGTACACTGAGGAGCATAAACCAGGTTCATATGTCAGCTACCTATTACAGATAGAGAGATAATGGTGCTGATCTTCAGGAAATAGATTTTTAGGTAAATACTCGTGAGTGCAAATTGTACTAATGACTGTGACATTCCAAAAAAATAAAGGCAATATTTTCCTCAAATTGCGATAAAGCAATTCTGGTTAAGAGTACTTGCATTCTGTCATATGTTAGTACTGTCAAAGAAAATTCATGTTAGAACAAGTCATTGATAACACTATGGAGTGTGAAATCAGCTCTTTAGAAGAACCTTAACAACTACACCCTCAATTTTATTACAAGACCAGGATTCCACCGAAACTATGATTTAGATTTATGTAGCAGAATACGACAAAACTCAGATAAGTTAGATATCTATTTACAGATTTGTTTATGAGAAAGCTAAATAGGGGAAACACACCATAGACACTTTCCTATTCCAAATCTACGGATGATGTGTTTTGAGTTCCTTTTTACTTTTTGGAAACAATAAAAATACTTTGGAAAACGTATTATGTGTCTTTCACGTGTTAAATTTTATGTAACCTTGTTAACATGTTTTGGCCGGCTATTGGCCATCATTAGAACTGGTTGTTGCTGGTCTAGGTGCCTTTTGTTTTGTTTCCTGTGGGGGTGTGTTTGTGTAATGTAATGTGGAGTCAAAGAGTGTGTGTGTTCTGAAATTGAGTTGTGTGTTGAGAATTTCATTTGGATGTGTTTTTGTGTGTTTGTATATTTCGTATTGTTCTAGTGTGTTTAGTTCCTGGCTTTTTGGTTGGATGTGTAGAATTTCCATGTCTGTTTTGATGTCCCTGTATGTGTGGTTAGCATTTGTGATGTGTTCTGCATATGTGGAAGTGTTTTGTAATTTTGTTACAGCTGTGATATGTTCTTTGTAGTGTGTTTGAAATGATCTGCCTGTCTGTCCTATGTAGAAGTTGTTGCAGGTGTTGCATTTGAGTTTGTATATGCCTGTGTGGTTGTATTTGTTTGTTTTTGTTGTTTGTGTGTCGAGATGTTTTTGTAGAGTATTATTTGTTCTGTATGCGATGTTGTAATTTAATTTCTTCAGTGAGGTTGCAATCTTGTGTGTGTTTTTGTTTTCGTATGTTAGTGTGATGTATTTTTTGTGTTCTTGTGTTTGTGTTGTATTCTTATGTTTTTTGTGATTATGTTTTGTCTTTCGTATTATGTTGTCTATTATGTTGGGATTGTATCCGTTTTCTTGTGCTATGTATTTGATGTGTTTAGCTCTTCTTTGTAATCACGTTTGCTCATTGTTATGTTGAGTAGCCTGTGTACCATTGTTCGGAATGCAACTAGTTTGTGTTGTGTTCGGTGATTGGATGTGTCTGTAGACTTTGAATGTGTGTTTGTTGTCGACTTTTGTTATTGCGATGTCTAGAAAATTTGGATTTGCTGTTTTCAATTTTTAATATGACAACAAACAAATTCATAAATTTTCTAGACATCACAATAGGCCTACCAGAAGTCGACAACAAACACACATTCAAAGTCTACAGAAAACCCACAACAACAAAAACAACACACATACACAACACATCCAATCACCCAACACAACACAAACAAGTTGCATTCCGAACAATGGTACACAGACTACTCAACATATCAATGAACCAACATGACTACAAAGAAAAGCTAAACACAATCAAATACATAGCACAAGAAAACGGATACAACCCCAACATAATACGAAAGACAAAACATAATCACAAAAAGCATAAGAATACAACACAAACACAAGAACACAAAAAATACATCACACTAACATACGAAAACAAAAACACACACAAGATTGCAACCTCACTGAAGAAATTAAATTACAACATTGCATACAGAACAAATAATACTCTACAAAAACATTTCGACACACAAACAAAAACAAACTAATACAACCACACAGGCGTAAACAAACTCTTATGCAACACCTGCAACAATTTCTACATAGGACAGACAGGCAGATCATTTCAAACACGCTACAAAGAACATATCACAGCTGTAACAAAATTACAAAACACTTCCACATATGCAGAACACATCACAAATGCTAACCACACATAAAGGGACATCAACACAGACATGGAAATTCTACACATACAACCAAAAAGCCAGAAACTAAACACACTAGAACAATACGAAATATACAAACACACAAAAACACATCCAAATGAAATTCTCAACACAGAACTCAATTTCAGAATACACACACTCTTTGACTCCACATTACATTACACAAACACACCCCCACAGGAAACAAAACAAAAGGCACCTAGACCAGCAACAACCAGTTCTGATGATGGCCAATAGCAGACCGAAAAATGTTAACAAGGTAACATAAAATTTAACACGTGGAAGACACATAATACGTTTTACAAAGTGATATAATGTTAAAAGTTGTGTAACCAAGATGTATAATAAAAATAAGTTCACAGAGTGTTTCAATGGTTGGAAAAATGCTGCTGCTCGTTTTATATCTCACGAAAACTCGGTACCTTACAAATCTTTCAAGACAAGTGGAGTAACATAACTTTTAAATTAATTACTTCATTTTAAGAATTTGCTTTTGTTTCCTTTTGGTATTGAATCAAAATAATATTTATTCTGTCCTTTCTGTTAATGGACATTCTCCATAAACTTGGCTGCTTTGAGCTAAGTATGAGGATTCTTTGTTTAAACAATATCAAAGGAGATCTAATGCGAATTCTGTGTCAATCTCATATTGAAACCTGAAAGCAGATCATACTTATGAAAATGATTTGCAAGACAGAAGTTGACAATATACTGCATTATCCTTCTGACTTCCTCTTGTCAATAATAAGAGTTGTTCAAGATTTCATTGAGATGGCACTGAGAACTGAAGAAGGAGAAATGACGTTCCTTAAATATTTAGCTGGATGTCTCTTATAAAAAAAGAAGTGGAGATAATAAGAGCTTAGTTGCATATTAACTAATACTGTACAGATCACAAAACAATAAGAAAAAACTGGAAGGCTCATATTGACAGAATGTGTCGCAAGAGCAGCCATGAATTTCAATCCAAAAGGGAAAAAAGGTCACTATGAAGGCCAATGAAAAGATGGTGAGATCAATTTTAGACGAGACAAAACAAGTCAAAAGCCATGGAGAAGAAAAAGGAGGACAGTGGTGGTGGCAGTGAAAATGATGATGCTGCTGCAGACGACTATGATGATGGCCGTCTACCCATCTATCACAGAATGTCATTGAGTTATTAACGCCTGAACTAAGTCTTTCACTAACATTATAATCGTATGCACCCTAGTACAGCAACCAATGATTTTAAATAAAATCATATCAGAAATTATTTTTTATATGTCTTATCAGTTGTGTAACGATGTTGAATCAATTAAAGTTTAGCTACCTTTTGTGGAATTGGTGATAAGATTTTTTTTGCGAAATATGGCAGAGGATTTGTTATGGACTACCTGACATTCGGGTTACAGTAAAAGAAAACCTCGGAAAAACTAAATCAGGTAATCAATCCAAGCAGAATCTAATCCAATCACGCCCAAAAGCAGCCTCAAAACAGGAGATCAGCTTCTTTCCCCTGAGAAAAGTTGGTGTCTTGTAGAGATGATGTTCTGTTCTTTGAGAACAGAGCAAGCCAATCTGAATGTTCATAAAATGTTAAATTTAATATCTTACTGCAAACCCAGAAAGCTGAAGGCTTCTGAATATTTCATTTCAAGGTAAATATCCTGTCTGTCACTTGACCTTAAAACCTTTCTGATATGTGACTGCTTATCACTCAGGACGAAGTCTGTAAACTTCTAGCAGTATGGAAAACAGTATAAAATACCCCTACCCAGTTTTTGATTTCTTGATTCATTTTTCAAATGCTAGATAGCAGAATTAGATCCAACTGCGTGTAAATACACGCACGCACGCACGCACGCACACACACACATATGCGAACAAAATAGCAATAACAACTATGTATTTAACTTCATAGGAACAAGATACATAACCAAGGAAGAAGATTATAAGGAATTTATTAACAAATTTAATTGAAGAGAGTAAAAAATAATCTCTGCAAAGGAAACCAAGCAAGCAATACTTATAATATAAACATACAAGACTTAGACGAATCTACATGTTATGGTGACAATGGAATTTAATATGGAAAGATCAGTACTACCCGTGTCTCACTTCCTGAGCTGAGAGCTCCCTAGTGCTCATAGCCACACCTCTTAGGTTTGCTCAGACCGTCACAGTAGTTGCAGCGTGCAGCACGGTAGCATGTTACATGTGCTAGAAACATTATCCTATGCCACTCCAGGGGTCTTTACTGTTTACAATACTGGAGACTCTAATCGTGATTACCACAATCGCTATTATCTCTCATGGCAATTTCCGAAAATGTATGTACACACTAGGTCGGTCACTCTTTTTTCAGTTTGGACAACTGCTGAATTACCATAGAGCAGCATTTCTCAAAGTATGTTGCAGGCATTCCGTGAGCCCTATATGATTTTATATGATTTTAAATTATAGTGGATACTATAAAAATATATAAAAATTACGAAAATATCAATAATAACATGAAACTACCGATGATGATAGTAATAGTAGTAGTAATAATAATAATAATAATAATAGCAGCTTAATAATAACAGCTCAATAATAATATGCATAATAATAAAATTATTTATTATTATTATTATTATTATTATTATTATTACTACTAAACATATCAAACGGAAAATAATACTTATTACTTTCATCACTGGATTCTCTGTGTATGTGTCCACTAAAACAAAATACCGAAGCAGACAAAATGCAGAAGTAGAAATGATACAACTTTCCGCCATAAAATCAGATTGCAGGCTTAAAAAGCAAACACATTCATTCCACTGAACAGAATTACTGAGATACTAGCTTTCACTTATCTGTTAATTATTAAATATTAATAAAGTATTACAAGGGTTTCATGGTGGAAAAAGTTTGAGAAACACTGCCATAGAGGAAATAGTTTACAGATGTGTACACACGACAATCGACAACCGTGATCATGATTAGGTCGATAATCTCGAGTGGAGATTGTAGTCTACCACTGGTGTTAGTGTTTAGTTGCAGAAATTGATGAGAAGGATATAATTTGTTTTGTGAGGGGATAGCCTATACATTCGCTTGTCGATGGCTGAGCTTGCTCCATAGCTGACAAAAGCAATCCTGAAAAGGCTGATGTGTTGAACGTAGAGTAGTAGGCTATTAACTGCACATGCACATACCTCCCACTCCCTCTCTCTGCATCTCGTCCAGCAAAGAAATAGCTCAGGAAGCAAGACACGGGCAGTAGAGAAATTCGAAGGAGGTATAAATAATGAGCATGCAGCAAATCGTTCAGAACTCATAAAGTGACATCGAAGTCGATCATAGATCAGTTCTGGTGATTGCAGTAACTTACAATGATGAGGGAAAAAAACCAATGCCTTCAGATGTAGATACCAAAGGACAAAAAGTGACGACAACTTAAGAGAACAGAGAAAACAATATCTCGAAGGGAAGAGGAAGTATGAATCAACCATCAAAAAAGGCTAAATTTGATTCCTGGAAGCAATACTGCAATGTTATTACATTATCAAATCCATGGAATGCTGCTTACAGAGTAGCATCAGGAAAGTTAAAACACATTTGTACATTGTCTACACTGAAGAAACTAGATTATGCCTATATGAAAGATCTGGCAGAAATAATGAGTTTCATGATGGAATCTTTCACACCAATTGATAACAAAAGTGATGATACTGATGACAATGCCTACCATAGAGAAAAAATACATGAAACAGCCCAACCATTAAATACACAGGATGTACGCCATTTGCATCAGAAGAAATAGAATCTATTCTGGATAAAATGAACACAAATGAAACCCCAGGGGAAAATGAAGAAACTGTCTAAATCCTTCATCTGGTGTTCAATCAATTTACAAGGTTGACCACCACGACATATAATGGTTGTCTGGGGACTGGTTGTTTTCCTCATAGATGGAAATGTGCAAAAACTGTACCAATGACACTGAACAACAAGAATTTTGCTCCGACTTAAAACAATGTGTCCCTTATGGTTTGATGTGCGCTGAATCTGAAAATGCATCTCTCTTCTTATCACGTAAGGTTTTTAAGATATACTATGATTTCACTTTTCGATAAGCACTCCCCCAGGAAATATTGGGGGGTTGTAAACCAAAACAAAAGCTAATGCATTTTATGAGTTTATGACCGATTTCTGGTTTATTATGGTTGCTGGTGCTTTCTTTTGTACTTATAATAAATAAATAGATATTGGTCCCTTCTAATCAGTAAATTTCGTAACAGTTCAAAGTGAGGGTTTCGTGGTAAATTAGTTGTTACATGTAGGAGCGTAAATATACTGTATAAAGAGTGGTAGTGTTTAAGTGATTGATTAATAATATAGTGTATATATATATATATATATATATATATAAAGAGTGTTAGGGTGTAAGTGATTAATTAATAAAACAGTTTTCAATTTAAAGCATCAGTTTTTGTGTCAACAAACATGTGTATAAATTCTCCAAACAAGTTTTGTTACTGTGTTATGAATATACGACTAAATCTCAAAGAAAAGTTATTTCATCTGTGATTAAGAAAGCATGCGAACTGTATTTTAAATGCAAATTTGGTGATCAAGACAAAAATTTTGCACCCTATACAATTTGTAGCAAATGTTCTCGATATATGACAGGATGGTTAAATAGTTCTCATCCTTCGATGCCATTTGCTATTCCGATGGTATGGAGACAACAAAAAGACCATATCACGGATTGTTATTTTTGTTTAACAAAAGTTTCAGGCTTTACCTCTAAAAATAAACACTCCATTGTATATCCAAATTTGGCCTCAGCCATAAGACCTATTAAGCACGATGATTCTCTTCTGATACCTAAACCACCTGAAAAATGGACCTTGGACGAAGAATCGAACTTTGCCCCTAAAGCTGGACCTTTCTTCACTCCTGACTCTGACTCTGAGTTTATAGAATTCAGTAAGCCCTATATGATTTCAAAATCGGAGTTAAATGGCCTCATGAGAGCTCTAAATCTCACAAAAGTTAAGGCTGAACTATTAGCTTCTCAACTACAAGGATGGCACCTTCTTCAGCCTGATGCTAAAGTATCAGTCTATCGAAAGCGTCAGCATACTATGTCATCATAGTTTTCAAACGATGACCTTATTTACTGCTGTGATGTAAATGGACTTATGTCTGAATTTGGTAGAGAACATATTCCTGATGAATGGCGTCTGTTTATAGACTCTTCGGAGTTAAGTCTAAAAGGCGTTTTAATACATAATGTAAATTGTTATTCCTCAGTACCAGTGGCATATGCTGTGAAAATGAAAGAAACTTATGAAAACATGGGAATTCTCTTAAAAGCTGTTAACTATCTGAACATAAATGGCTAATATGTGGGGACTTGAAAGTTATTGGACTTGTAACTGGAACGCAGTCAGGGTACACCAAATTTTGCTGTTTTTTATGTGAATGGGATAGTCGGGATAAAAGTAATCATTATAAAATTACCTTTGAGGAAAAGCACAGTACCAGATGAAAAAAGTGTCAAACACCTTTCACTTGTAGACTCGAATAAAATTCTCCTACCACCACTCCATATCAAGCTGGGATTAATGAAAAACTTTGTCAAAGCAATGAACAAACAATGGTGTGGTTTTAGTATTTAAAAGAAAAATTTACCAGTTTGAGTGAAGGCAAATTAAAAGAGGGTATTTTCATCGGTCCACAAATTCGCAAAGTTATGACAGACTCTTTGTTTGAGGAAAAACTTTCCTTTACAGAAAAAATGGCATGGCACGCTTTCAAAGAAGTTTGCTCAAATTTCCTTGGAAATTCTAGGGCAGACAACTACATCGAACTTGTGGAAACCATGTTAAGCGCATATGAGAAAATGGGGTGTGACATGTCTCTTAAAATATACTTTTTACATTCTCATTTGGATTTCTTTCCTTGTAACCTCGAAGCGGTAAGTGATGAGCATGGGGAAAGATTTCATCAAGAAATATCTGAAATGGAAAGACGATATAAAAGAAGATCATCCAGCATGCTTGCAGACTATTGTTGGTTCCTTGTAAAAGACAGACCCGGGTCTAGTTTTAAACAGAAGTCATCCAGAAAATCTTTTAAATGCCAAGTTCAATTTCCGAGATTTTCTCACTATACGCATGAAATATTTTTATTGTTGTTGTGTTTTAAACTATGTAACATCATTTTTTATCCAGTACATATTTTTCAAGTATTATGAGGCATTTTGAATCCTGTTGTAATTTTGTCAATAGCCGTGAAAAATTGAAAAAGAACAAGTTTTTTCATAAAAAATTCAATTCATTTCCCCGGAAAATGGTACATGATGAGGCAATTTGGATTTTAAATTCAGATTTAGAGCACACATATTAGTAATATTCACCTATTTTTATTTCGGAGCAAGACAGAAAGTGAAAATTTGTTGTTCAGTGTTATTAAACCAGGAAAAGAACACAGTGACAGTGTATAAAAATTTCGTCCAATTAGCCTGTTAAATGTAGCTGTCAAGGTATTAGAGAAGCTCTTAATAACCAGGATAATGCACTATATACATACCAACGACCTGATGAACACACATCAATTTGGCTTTACTCCACAGACTAGTACAATCAATGCAGTGATAACATTAAAGGAGTATGTGCAAGATAGCTTAAAGGATGGTCAACATGCAGGTAACTCTTGTTAGCCTGGATGAGAAGGGAGCCTTTGATGTCACATGGTGGTCTAGCATTCTGACCTCCCTGAGAGCTCTCAAGTGTCCAAGGACTCTATACGATTCCACAAGGTTCCTGCAGTGGCTCTGGCTTATGAAACATCCAGTATAATTCCCTTTTAAATTAAGAGTACACAAAGTGTACAAAGGTTATCGCCTTTGTAGACGATTTATTGATGCTAATTAAAGGGAATAGTCCCTTACAAACAAAAAATTATGCCAATATTGAAATGCAGAAGGTTTCGAATTGGTCTAAGAAAAACAAAATTACTATATTTAACGAAGAGAATTCAACACTGTAGTAATATAAAAAAAAAGGGCAAAGACAGAATGAGATCTCACAATCACAATCTATCTCAATAAAAAAAGATTAATGCAGTTGGAAAGCATAAGTTATTTGGGCATAACTATACACAAAAAAATTAGCTTCAATAAACATATAGAGCATGTAACTCAAAATGCACTAAACTGATTCATGCTTTATCCAAATGAGCAAGAATTAACTGGGGGTTAAATCATGACATACTAAAAATAATACATAAAGGAGCCATACTGCCACTTTTCTCTTATTAGGCTCCATTATGGATTGAAGCCATCAGCAAACAACATAACAAGTAACAAATTAAAAATTCAAAGAGTGCAGAGATATTAACATCAAAATAGCAAAGGTATTTCGAACCACATCCAATGAAGCACTAACAAAAATCACCCCAATTACAACTGAGATTCAGAAGTTAGCATCTAATCATGCAATCAAAAAAGGTAATCAAGAAGGATGTACCCTGGATATCATGATGCATTGTGGCCATATCTTGCAAAAAACACAGCTTATGCAATCGACATATACACTGACAGAAGCAAAGGGGATACAGGAGTCTGTTCAGGAATTACCATATTCATATACAAGAAACCAACATACTGACTACAATACAAACTACATAACAGACGCTCCAATAACCAAGCAGAGCAATTTTCTATTCTAAAAACTCTGTAGAAATTACAAACACTTTCAGAATAGTAAAAAAACAGTTGCTATCCACACCAACAGCAGAATACCAATAGACTCACTAATGTACTCCAACAACCATCAAAACTTAACTGAACAAATCAGAGAACACACAAGGAAAATGGAAGCACTGAAATGGGTCATCCACTACACCTGGGTAAAGGCACATGTTCGTATTGTTGGAATGAACTGGCCGATCACATGGAAAAACAAGCAGCACAAAACAGTGAATTACCAGTGAGCTACGAGAAAATACCGGTGAGCAACATGGTGTGTGAACTACAAGAAGAACGTCTAGCTAAGTGGATAAGTGAGTGGCAGTTGACTATGAAATGGAGATCGTTTCTTCCAAGTGTAAGAGTGAGATTGAGAACAAATATACCAATAACAGAAAAAGTTGCAAAATTCCCAACAGGTCGTGGCAAAATCAGATCATAATACTATGGATTCAAATTAAGTGACAGTCCATCATGCACATGTGGTGCAGAAGAACAGGCAGTGGATCATATACTTTTTGAATGCTCCAACCTTGATAAAGCGAGATCTTTATTTAGGAATAGTATAAGGAATGATAGAAAATGGACGAACACAAAAAGTAAACTAGTGCAGAAATACATTAATGAATTCATAGACTTTGTAAATGTTATAAATATAGAAAAACTCTAGTACAATATTAAGACAATTAAGGTAGAAATAAAATATAGTTGTAATATAGGTAATAAAAAATAGGTATAATATGTATTGCAAAACAATAACAAAATAAGCCATTGTATTCATACACAATGATGTATGTTCAAATATATATATATATATATATATATATATATATATATATATCTGTACATAAGATGATATAATAAATTTAGCTTCTCTTATGAAAAGGTTGCCAGATTTGACAAAGTAAGGTAAAGGTAAAGGTATCCCCGTAACATGCCATGAAGGCACTTGGGGGGCATGGAGGTAGAGCCCCATGCTTTCCATGACCTCAGCACTAGAATGAGGTGGTGTGGTCGGCACCACGCTCTGACCGCCTTATACCCCCCGGAAAGACCCGGTACTCAATTTTATAGGAGGCTGAGTGAACCTCGGGGCCATCCTGGAAGTTTGGCAACGAGAAAAAATCCTGTCACCACCTGGGATCGAACCCCGGACCTTCCAGTCCGTAGCTAGCTGCTCTGATTTGACAAAGTGTATTACATAATTTGGAAATACACCTAAAAGGTAAAATGATATACATTTGAAACGGTTAGAGAATCGAATATACAAAATGTCAGAAAAATTTACACCTAAGTAGCATTTCTGCTCATTTACAGTTAAGAAAGGGGGAAAAAAAAATATCATCAGATAGGTTAGAATGATTTGAATGCTATATACTGCGAGAAAAATAATAGTACAGATTTGTTGGCATTGATATCTAAACCAATCAACAGCCATCAGTTAAGATAACTTCAAATTTCCATTATCACTCCCATACAAGTGATTTCTCAATATCTGAGCCGATCCTTTGAGGGCACTAATGGTTATTGCTGTGTGTTAGCCCCAGGTTTTTACATTTGTTGGCAAAGGAGGAGGGTATGGTACCTCGTGCTCCCAAAGTTGTGTAAAGTTGCTCAAGTATTGGAGGATGTGCCTGTAGGTGAAATTGACGGTGTATATGTTTGTGTCATTCCTCTCTTTAAATTGTGCACGTCTGACGTCCTGTGATGTGGAAAGATTATTTTCACAGTATAAGTCGTTCAGAGATAATCGGCATGCATTTGTGATGGAGAATTTGGAGATGACCTTTGTTGTTCACTGCAATTCTCGGCCAACTACTAGCACTCAAGTGTGGTTGGTGAGTACCTAGTAACTTTTTTTTTTCAAGCTAAGTACGGTATTTTTGTCATATTTAAAAAATATATATTTTTAGCAAATATTTTAGTATTTTTTAGCACATAAAAAATAAATATATTTAAATTTTTTTAGCACATAAAAATCCACTCCCTATTTATCACACATGCTTCCAATCAATGCCATAATGACTGTCTAACAAGGCATAACATCTCTGGAAAAAAATCCTGTCATGGGCTGCCACATTGCATTATTGCATTCTCTGGTGTAGAAGGCAGATTGCCATAGATGAGATTCTAAAGGTGTTACATGATTATACACATCCGCTGCATCCAATGAATCGTCCACCAAACTTTTTGTCAAGAGTTAAACTACAGCTAATTGCAGAGTGCACTGGACAGTCATTGTTCTGATACCACATTTGTCTCTGAGTTTCCAGTAGAACATCTACTAACATGGATGGCAGATCATTTTGTAAGAATTGAATATATTTTAGTTTCTATGAAGTAAAGTCCAACAAGTGGTTACCAATTATTTCACACCATACATTGACATTCCATGATTGTTGTCACTCTATCTCATGAAGCCAGTGAGGATTTTCTACTGACCCGTAATACATGTTTCATAAATTCACTTTCCCACGATTTATGAATGCTTGCTTCAATAAACAACCAGGACTTCCACGAATTCTCCCTAAAGGGACTGAGTTTTGAAACTTCTTAAATTTTTATTAATTGTTTTCAATTCGGTGGATATTTTGTATCTGTACATTTAAATAATAGTACCAAATGTAATCAAATGTCAAGCACTAGTTCCTTAAATATTAATTTCTACTTACTTTAATGATATTAAAATTCAAATGCGTAAATTCAAAACATCCCTGACATCAGAATTGTTATTGCGTATTAAAATTTTCTGTGTAGGACTTACATTTCATGATTAAGAAAACTATGCATGGATTTTTTAATTAGAGCATTGGTTAATGAGATAATTTTTTTATAGAAATCTTAATTTTTGCTTGATAATTTTATTTCATTTTCAAAAGTTGAACATCCATACCAAAAATGTTTTCAACGAAGAGCCAATTCCATGCACAGGTTTATGTATTGGAGGATGCTGAGTATTCTTCCGAAGTTTCATTCAAATCAAAGCAAATGAGGATGCTGAGTATTCTTCCGAAGTTTCATTCAAATCAAAGCAAATGTAAACTGCTGGCGAAATTTTTATTGACTAAAAACGTAGTTTTGTGCAAAGGCAATTTTTTGTGTGTGTGTTAGGTTTAAAAGAGCTGCAGGTAGCATTTTAAAAATTGCCGCTAGATCTCTCAAAATGGCAGGTGGAGGATAATATAATTTATTTCCAAGAAATAGTCTGCCCAGGAATCATGGGTTGCCAAAAACACAGAATACTACACATGTAAGAATAATAAAGATTACAGTAAATAGATGAGTCAAATTAAATGTGAACTTAGAGCTTAAATTTAAGAAATAATAAAATTGTACATGTAAGGTAACATATATTTATTTAACATTTGACCTAAATCAATCAATCAACCAACCAATCAATCAATCAATCAATCAATCAATCAATCAATCAATCAATCAATCAATCAATCAAAGGACATCATGGTTCATGTCGACTCCATGTCAATTTTACAAAATTTATTTCTGCCATTTGGCCAAAAACTCAGTCCTAATGTCCCTGAATGCTCATTCACTCCATTTATAAAGTAATTTCCATATAGGTCATGGCAAAGTGACACACGAAAAGAGTGAAATCTGTGATGAAGTATCCAAAGTAAAAGGTGGTAAAATTATCCAGTGAAATTAGAAATAAAGACGAAAAGAGTATGTGCAGGTCATGGGTATTCAAACAATGTGGTTGTGACAGACACAATAGTACCAATAATCTATACTGTAGAATTTCTCTAAATAAGCCACAGAGCCAAGATGGACAAAGAGATTCATTCGCAGTTGAAGAGTTGTTTAGAAGTCGATCCAATGTAGTTGAACCATCCTACTTATCTCGCGCAGGTTACGTGGACAGAAGCGTATGTATAAAGTTTATGGAGTAGACCCATTTTCGTCTACAGTGCATCCGAGATTATGCTTGAATCATTGTGGAACAGCTTCTACACATCAGTGTTGGATAAAGCCCTCAGTATAAAAAAGTAATTTTGCTTTAAACCAGGTATGTTTGGTAACATTTGGAATACACAATGAGCAATGAAATAGTAACTACTTCGTAATATTTAATTAAAAAAAAAAGAGAGAGAAAAATACAATTATACAGACATGTTGGTACATAATATTTATTTCTCAGTTCTTTTTCTTTTGAACAAAATAAATTAATGAAATAGACTAACCTTTATCAAACTCTCTACCTTAGAATGTAACTTAAATAAACAGTACTTTAATTAAAAGTCAATAAAATTATTCTCAATACTGAACATTTAAAATGGGAAAGCCAAATCTGATGTTTTCCCTGTAAACAATCTGTTTTCTAAGATCAGATTAAACAAATCCAAATGCTGAAAAAATGCACGTCTGTCGACTCTTGTGCAAAGGAAGCCTTTTGGAATAGTGGTTCAAATTTTACAATCAATGTCATCAGAGAAGTTCTTAGATTGCATTTTCTAGCAAAATCCAGAGTTGTTATTTTTTTCTGTACTAAGACTCATTATTTTACTTTCTTTTATAGCCATGTTGCTGTTGTGTATGTCACATTTTATGCCGGTGCAGTCTACTTAGGTTCGTTTTCTGAGCCAACAGGGAAATACGCCCACACCTTGTAAAGGATGGTTGCTATCGTTTTTTCTTTTTGCGTGCATAGAAGACTACGCCGCCAGGCTGTCTGTTTGCCATGTGGAGAGGAAAAACCAAGAGGCGAGGTGAGTGGCCTCAGTGACGCTTAGTTCAGCACGTGGACGTGACGTCACCATGCCAAGGGGGAGGGGGGGGAGACGCGTCCTGAGAAGGGGTATATAAGATAGGCAATTTCCGACAGCCACAGAGACTCTGACTTCGACTGGGGAACAGCTATCACTCTTTCCTCGTCCAGAGCTCACCTTCTCGCCCCTTGGCAGCGGACTGGAGGACAGCTACCACGCTTCCTCCAGTCAGAGCCCATCTTCTCGTTTCGGCTCAAGTACATTTCTTTTTGTTCGGATGTGTCCATACATGGCCACCTCTTCGGGAACAGGAAGCCCCTCTGCGTCCCTGTCTCCTGTGCTCTTCCTACACTCACTGCATCTTTCTCATCTTTTTTGTACTCTGTAGTCATTGTTCTTTTCCTCTTACCTTTCTACAGACCTATGCTTTTTTATTACCCCTGCCCTTGACAGTTCATTCCTCAGCTTGTGAAACCAAACCCTCTCCTCAACCCCCTTTAGCGTCGGTAAGTCGTGAGTATGCTTTGTTGATTCTCTGACGCTAGAGGTCACCAGTTCCCCTGCTCCAGGAGTCCGAAAGTCGCATAGTATGCTGTGTTGATCCCCTGATTCCAAGGAGCTTGTTCTCAAATGTCGAAAAGTCGCATACTACAGTGTGATAGATCCCTCGATCAAGAGAACTAACCATCTACCCGATTCCATCTCTCTCATTATCCTACACCTCCATATCGTACATCAGAGTACGCCGATTTTCCCCAGGCACTCCCGTTACCCCTACCTCCCTATCACACAAATCTTACTTTACTATCTCATCGAAGTCTCAGGACGAATTTCTAAATTATCAATTTCTATCACGACTGCCCCGTTACTTTTCTTGTTAATTCTGTAATGAACAAATGTTACTTTAAAACAGTCTTTCCTTAAACGTCACCATAATTTCGTATCATCAACCCGCCATACCAATCTTGTCCCATCACTCCTATTTCCCCTCCCCACCTTGACTACACGTTGGAGAGGAACTACCACGGACACCAGCGTACAATTGGCGCCCCAACGTGGGACCTAACATCAATACCTCGTTCCCCTTTACACTTTGGTCACCTTGTCCCGTCACTCCCGTTTCCCCTTCCCACTACACGTTGGAGAGGAACGACCATGGAGACTGGCATACAATTGGCGCCTAACGTGGGACCTAACATCGATACCTCATTCCTGTTTAAGCTTTGGCCATTCTGTCCCGTTACTATTGTTTCCCCTCCCCACCTCGACTACACGTTGGAGAGGAACGACACGGAGGCTGGCGTACGACATCATTATCTTTTTTTTTAATTTTCTTCGCAGATGCCTGGTCAGTAAAAGAACTGCCTTCAGTAACTCTTCCCATGCAGTAAGTGATTCTGAGATGTTGCAGTTGTTTTGTTGTACTTCGTCCAATGCTAATGAAATGAATTTGAACAGCAGCAGCATATCTTCAAGATTTCTTTTAAAGTTTCATTGGGGACTTCTTGTTGAATAGTCCCACATGAAGATCATTACTCAAAAAACTAAGAATGTCGATAGAACAACCATATGTGAGAAATTAAATATCATTCTTATGTTCTAACATTTGCTGTATTATCTCTGTTACTAAGTATATAAATATCACTCCATTTAGTTGCTACTGTTAATACATACAATTGGCTCACTGTAAACAATTGATCATAAAATTCAACACATATAGTTTCATTCTAAACTATATTACTTACACAATTTTTATTTTTAAGCAGAAATGGAATTTACCAGGGTACCACTTATCCCTTTCCTAGTTGGAGGAGAGTAATTTGGACGAGAACCCTAGATTAATTTAATAAATTGGGATTACTCTATAGTTCTGTATGCAGAGTTAGTAGCAGATATAGAATGTTCAACTTGACAATCCAAATTCTTCTTCATAATGGTCTAATAAAAATAGGTATCTGAAGAAACGTTGCTTCCAGAGGACTTTCGACTTTGTATTTCATTTGGAGAGAACATTTTCTGCCCCTGTTCTTCAAAGAACTCCTGGAATATACTGATCTAGCAGCTGTCATAACTTCAGTGTTCACCTGTTGATGATGAAGCACTCCTTGCAGTACGATCTGATAACAAGGTAAATAATTATTACTTCCAACATTATAAAAACCCGAAAATTTTTATTATTCAGTAGTTCAGAACGAGGTGATTACAACTAAAAATATTAAATTTTTCTGAGAAAAGTCAATTAATATAATAGATTACTTAAAATAAGTCCAGTAACTGCACATTTACTTCCCCTGCTTTTTTAACACTCGTCTGAGACAGTGATATGTATAAATGTTAGTTGGTTGATTGTTTGGTACCTAATATTGAACAACAGATGATGTCATTTGTCCCCTTGCATTTAAATATTTAAAAGAAAAACTCCTTATTATAATTAGATCTGGTATCTGGCATCCACATTTTTGAAATTATGTTACAAGTAAAAAAATGTTAGTTGGTATAATAATAATTTCTAATCTTCCTCACCTTGGTGAGATTGCCAAAGACAAAGAATGTTAAACAATAACATTTAAGGTATGACATTAAAAATGTCTTCCAAGAAATTTGTTTACAATCAACTGAAATTTACAGTAGATAATATTTTACAATAACGAAAATTTGCAGTAAAATAAAAAAAAAATACAGATAAAAAATAAAATAGAATGAGAAAATTCAACTGTAATTTGAATTGAAGTAAAAGTGTCGCCATAAAATCTGCAGAGAACCCCTTTAAAGCTATCATAGAAATTTCCTTAATATTGTTGTTGTTGTTGGGACTCCAAATTTATGACAGAATGACATGAATTGTTTTGTTATGGTCTCTCTAGTGCCCACCATTAATCTGATGACTTCTATATCCCTAAGTTTATATGATGTTTTGTAATAAGGGATATTTGTTCATAAATTGCCCTTTTCTCTAGATTAACCTCCTCGGGTTGATTCAGTTGATATTATTCACTCTCTTGAACTCCAATAAATAGAAGGAAGACTGGAAAACTGAGCAAAAGCTGGATCGTGAAGAAGACGATCTTGATTCAATTCTACATTAACCCCTTACCGCATTCTGGGATAGATATATAGCACATACAGGTTTTATATTCATAAAATGTATAATATAAGCATACAATATTTCAAACTGCATACTGGGACAGATACGGCACACGGTTAAGAATTGAATCTGACTATATGTAACATCAGTTGAGACAGAAAGAACTACTTAAGTTATTTGAATATTAAACCGGTGTGTGCAAGATGTCCCATGCGGTAAGGGGTTAAGATTACAGGAAGGGAACTGTGAGTCAGTGTTTATAAAGTGAAGCAATATGCATAAACATAAGATAATGACAGTCACAGCTTACCTGGTGTTACTTGACATTCACTATCATCTCCATCTGTTAAGGAACATTTAAATAAATGTTTCTTCTTTCTTGCCTCTTGACCTTCGATCTCATGTCCACATTTTTTTCACTTCCCATTTCTAAAAACTTCTTAATTATTTAAAATTACTGCCAAACTAGCCCAAACCAGATCAAGAAAGCAACATGACTGAAACCTTTTCTTTACAGCATGGAGTATAGTTATCTCCTTAAACTGTTATAAAGAAACAATTAACACTACATTAGGAGTCACCCACTAAGTTTACTGGAAAAATGATATTGAGCGCAATGCTGCAAAGTTTAGTCTGTAGACTTTCCATCGACATGTTTTTGGGATAAACCTGAAAACAGCACCATGAGACACTGTAAAGTGCCAATCACTCTTCTCTTTTTCTTGCTCTGTCACTGAACTGCCCGTTTAAAAAATGTTGGGCTTTAATATTATTATTATACAGTCTTAGGAACAACTGATGGCGTGACTCTGGTGATGAAAACATTTTTATTGCACTATTTAGTTACGCTAAATTCTATTCCCTAGCACTTGTTCTAGCTACTTAGGGACAACATACAACGAAACAGAACGAATGTTATTACCTCAACTAGTGGTTCGCTTGTGAATCTGGTCACTTGTCCTCTGATCACACACAATGCCTCCTTCCTGGGACTTAGAAAATATCTCTCTGCCATTAATTATTTCTAAGACTGTACATATCATTACATTTTTTTTTTTTTTTTTCATTTACTTGCATATTAGTATTGGTTTAAACAGTAGTTAAGTTTAACAAGCCTTGAATATTTGTTCCGCTGTGATAAAATAGTAACAGCATACATACAGGGTGAACCTTAAGTAATGTCATTAATTTTAGGGGGTTATTCTTTGAAATATTTCGAACAAAAAAGTTTAATACAAATTTGTTAATTTTTGCTCCCTTTTCGAGATAAAAATAATTTTATATGAAACATTTCATAGCATGTTTTGGGAAAGCCATTGATTTAATTTCCAATACACTCAGTCAATTTAAGAGAGCAGTGTATTGTGATAACAAAGTATTGAAAGAATTTGTTTTTAAATGTGCAGAAATTTGATCTGAACAAATGTAACTTTTCATTCTGCAAAGGAATTTTAAAATGTTACATTTGTTCGGATCAAATTTCTGCACATTTAAAGGACAAAACTAAAATTCTTTCAATCCTCTATTATGCTCTCTTCAATTCAATGAGCCATATTGGGAAGTAAATCTGTGGATTTCCCAAAACACACTATGAAATGTTTCATATAAAACAATTTTTATCTCGGAAAGGAAGCAAAAACGAGCAAAATTGTATTAAACTTTTTTGTTTTAAATAGCTCAAAGATTAACCACTAAAATTAAAGAAATTACTTACGGTTCACCCTATATAGTACAGCATTAGTATACATGTCTAATAACCTACAGATCTAATCTAATGTAATATTTATAGACTAAACAGCAGGTAGTGAAAGCTTGTAAACATGAATAAATCATTTGAATGTTAACAGGCTTGTGTTTGCCGACTTTCGGACCTCACAGACATAGAGACAAAATTCAAAATTCTGTTCTTAAAGCTCTAAATCAACTACATGAAGGGAACACATCAATTTTGGTGATACTCAATTTGAGTAAAAGTAACTACCAAATATTTTCACTTGGTAAAAAAGAAAGAAATCAATATCCAATACAATGGCCAACACCTTCCTAGGATTTATGAATCCAAATATCTTGGGAGTTATTTTCGACAGTAAGTTAACATGAAGTAACCATTTGAGACATATTTCTGAAAAAGCTCGTTAAAGATTCTCCCTTCTGAAAAGACTAGCAGAAAAGTAATGGGGATGCTCTAGAAATATTTTGAACACTATATACAAAATGTTTATACAGCCAGTGCTGACATGCTGTGGAGAAATTTTAATTACTTCACCTTTCATAAACGAAAGAGAACATGTTCAAAACCAAGCTCTCAGACTCATTACTGGTGGAATCAAAACAACTCCAATAGATTCTATGCGATTCCTCACTAATATTAATAGCATCAAAATGACAATAGAAGAAAAAGCATTGATTCAATAAGAAAAACTTATCAGATTACCAGAAAACAATTGGCATTCATACAGTGCTCTCTGTGGATTAAAAACTCAAAGAAGTTTCATATTCATGGTTCAAAAATTAAAACAGAACATTAAATATATCCCGAATTTAAAAGAAAACTTACAAATTAAACCAAACCCTTTAACTCTATTAAATATAGAGTATAATCTAAATTTAATAGAAGAAATACTGAAATCAGAAGTAAACACTGAAATAATGAAACAATACACTGTCTTTAGAGACAATTAATATTAGGTACCCTCCACAAAACTGGCTTCATTTATATACTGACGGATCCTTGATTCCAGAGAACAAGGTGCTGGTGCTGGTGTTATGTGCTGTCTCTTCCCACTTTATGTATCTCTTGGATATTGAACAAGTTTTGCTGGAAAAATCATTGCAATAAGTGAAAGTCTCAGGAATCTTCTATGCCACATCAATAAAGTTAAAAATGCGGTTATATTGTCAGACTCCAAAGCAGCTATTCTATCAAAGGTCTCGAGACACACACCTTTATTTCAAACAGCAGAAATAACTAAAATGCTCTCTCAATTAATAACACTCAACAAAATAATTGTATTCCAATGGATACCATCCCATTGTGGAATCCTGGGAAACAAGAATGCGGATGGTTTAGCAAAGAAGGGTAGCACTGTTACTTACAGACCTGTTACTAAATCCACGTATTACTCTATGAAAATATTTATTCAATCTACATACTTAGACTTCAACAAACAAAATTTGATAACATAATCTCAAAGGAAAAAATGGAACTCTCTGCATCATAATCCACAGTTAATTCCCGATTTACCACACAAATCGTCTGTAGTTGCATTTAGATTGGCAACAGGCCATGACTGTTTGGCCAAATGGATTCAGAACACCTCAAAATCTGTGCTTCAGTAGCTGACCATGACAATATCTTTGAAAAATATTGGAGTGCAAGAGGTCAAATGACTTTATTGTCAAATGCCTAGCATTAGAAAACAACAACTACTTTCGAAACAACAGCCTGTCGAGCAGACTGCAGAAGCTATAGAGTAATGGTATGAACCAGTTATTGCAATATTAACATTATCAACTCCAGTAAAAAAGAAAAGCCTGGGAAATCAGAAGATGATAATATAGTTGAATGATTCAGTGACCCTCTTATTAGGAGGCAAGTGCACTGTTTTCACAATCAGAACTTTATTGTATCTCTTTTTTTTTTAGTGTGGGTAACTTATTACTCATACTAAAAGGATTAAGGCTGTGTTAGATGCTGATTCTGATCTGCACAATGAGAAAGCTTCTGGTTTGAAATTTGTCAACGTGCGTCATGTATTTTGTACTTTTCCAGAATGTTCGGCAACTAATTACAACGAAGACAGTTGGGAATGTGTACATAACAGCAGAATTCAACTGATTTATTCGATCTCCCTCGACTTATTGTGTTAGTCCTTGTGTGCTATTTGTTAGATTGTTTCATCTGTACTGTGATATGGCTACCGACTACATATCCAAACACAAGACTCATTCCTGACATGATATTTCTTCAGACTATTGCACTCTTTTAGGGAAAGCATTTCAATAGTTATGTAGTGGTAACTGGTTCCTCTTTGGTCAATGGGTTTATAATTATTTTGTGTTGAGTTCCTTAGCATTATATTGTTATACAGTGGGGCATGTGGTGTGGCTTTATGTCCTGGTTTGAAGTTTATGGTTACATAAGAAGTCATATTATAAAAGGTAATGTGTTAGCTAGTCCACCTTCCTTCCCTTGAGTTGGATTTGTTTTATATATATATATATATATATATATATTTTACTTGTTGATTCGTTATCCATACCTTGGGCAGGAAAAAGTGGAATATGTGTATCAGTGTGTTTCTATTTTGGATTGTATTGTAAAAAAACCACAAACACACACACACTACTGTATGTGAAAAGTGCAACACCCAGAAAGAATGGCCCAAATGACTCCAAACTCGGGAGTTCTGTAGAACAGTGTACCACCAATAATAATTGACTACATTTCCAGAGAGATGGCATACACATAGGCCCAACAGTGACGTCTCTTGTGTTACCAGCAAGGTCACTTTTATGCCTTCCTCAGTCAGTGCAGAGCTTCCAAACGAAGTGAAAACGTGAAAACCAGTGCAAGTATGCCTCTCCAACGTGGAAGAACACAATATCAGCACGTGAGTTCAAACGGTACAGAATGGTTGGTCTCTGGGAAGCACGTTTGTCATACTATGACATTTCGGCTCATACAGGGCATGCTGCTGCAACAATGATGCTGATGTGTGTGTGGAACCAGTGGATAGAAGAGGGTCGCACGCAGAGACGAGCAGATACTGGACCATGTAATGCAACCACAGCACGGGATTACCGCCATCTTGTCCGCATGGCCATGATGGACCATACAGCTTCATCCACAGTGTTGAGTCGATGGAGTACTGCAACAGCTGTGGACCTGTCTGCATCAACAGTTCGTTGCCGTCTTTTGAGGGCTGGACTAGTGGCTTGCATGCTGTTGCATTGGCTTCCATTGTCCAGAAACCATATATGTATATGTTGTTTTCTAATGCCAGGCGTTTGACAATAAAGTCATTTGACCTCTTGCACTTCAATATTTTTCAAAGATATTACCATGGCCAGCCAATGAAGCACAGATTTTGAGGTGTTCCGAATCCATTTCTTGGTTTGAGCTGCACAATGGGCAGTTAGGGGACTGATATATTCCAATTCTATGCAGGTGTTTGGCCAAACAATCATGGCCTGTTGCCAATCTAAATGCAGCTGCAGACGATTTTCGTGGTAAATCGGGAATTAACTGTGGATTATGATGCAGAGAGTTCCATTTTTTCCCTTGACATTGTGTTATCAAATTTTGTTTGTTGAAGTCTAAGTATGTAGATTTAATAAATATTTGTGCGAGATCGTGTGTATTTGCTTGGTTTCTGCACAAAACCAATCCGCAGAAAGTCTAAAATTCCACATTCAGTATTCCCAACCTAACACACATAACAATTTTCCTCTTCTTACCGCTTAAGTGACATATTGATTTTACTGCTTTAGGCTTTTAACATATCATTTTTAGAGACATTCAATATAGTAATAATTATAAATTGGAAACTTACCACTGCAATTTCACCTAAATTGCACTGTTAATTATTGTTTTTAAATATTTGCAAAAATTAAGTAAACTCTACAACTCCACTAAAGTTACTGCATTCGTGATGCAAGTAACATTAAGGAAGCCGTGAAAAATCAACAAGATTCCAGACTCATCATAGACTGGGGGGGAAAAAAAAACAGACGTATATCATGGCCTGCTGGAGTACAGAAAACATTTTAAAGCAACAATGTTGAAGATAGATATTTTTGTTTTGCAAATTTGCCATCATTGAACAGAAACGAAGATGGAGATTTCATTGCAACTAATTAGAAATTCCTCTTTCAGGTATGTAATAAACGATCTTCGCACAAAATAATGTACAATACACGAGCAGTATGTTTTCTTTCAATTCTCGGAAATTAAAAAAGCTCAACTACGTTTCGCTTTTTCAAACTTTTCCTCGAACATGAAAACTTAAACATACCACTCTTGTAATGCCTATTACTATTTCACAGAGTAATACGTAGATTTAGTAACAGGTCTGTAAGTAGCAGTGCTGCTCTTCTTTGCTAAAGCATCCGCATTCTCGTTTCCCAGGATTCCACAGTGGGATGGTATCCATTGGAATGCAATTCTTTTATTGAGTGATATTAATTGAGAGAGCATTTTAGTTATTTCTGCTGTTTGAGATGAAGGTGTGTGTTTAGAGACTATTGATAGAATAGCTGCTTTGGAGTCTGACAATATAACTGCATTCTTAAATTTATTGATGTGGCATAGAAGATTCCTGAGACTTTCACTTATTGCAATGATTTCTCCATCAAAACTTGTTGTTCCATACCCAAGAGATCTATAAAGTGAGAAGAGACAGCACCGAATACCTGCACCGGCACCTTGTACTCTGGAGATCAAGGATCCATCGGTGTATAAATGAAGCCAGTTTTGTGGAGGGTACCTAATATTAATTGTCTCTAAACACAACTGTTTTAGTATTTCAGTGTTTACTTCTGATTTCAGTATTTCTTCTGTTAAATTTAGATTATATTCTATATTTAATAGAGTTAAAGGGTTTGGTTTAATCTGTAAGTTTTCTTTTAAATTCGGGATATTGATTTTCTGTTTTAATTCTTGAACAATGGATATGAAACTTTTTTGAGTTTTCAATCTACAGAGAGGACTGTATGAATGCCAATTGTTTCCTGGTAATCTGATAAGTTTTTCATATTGAATCAGTGCTTTTTCTTCTATTGTCATTTTGATGCTGTTAATATTAGTGAGGAATCTCATAGAATCTATTGGAGTTGTTTTGATTCCACCAGTAATGAGTCTGAGAGCTTGGTTTTGAACATATGCTATTTCGTTTATGAAAGGTGAAGTAATTAAAATTTCTCCGCAGTATGTCAGCACTGGCTGTATAAACATTTTGTATGTAGTGTTCAAAGTATTCCTAGAGCATCCCCATTTCTTTCCTGCTAGTCTTTTTAGAAGGGAGAATCTTTTACGAGCTTTTTCAGAAATGTATTTCAAATGGTTGCTCCATGTTAACTTACTATCGAAAATAACTCCAAGATATTTGGAATTCTAAGTCCTAGGAAGGTCTTGGCCATTGTATTGGATATTGAATTCTCTTTCTTTTTTACCAAGTGAAAATATTTGGTAGTTACTTTTGCTTAAATTGAGTGTCATCAAATTTGGCGTATTCCATTCATGTAGTTTATTTAGAGCTTTAAGAGCAGAATTTTGAATTTTGTCTCTATGTCTGTAAAATCCGGAAGTCCACAAAACTATATCATCTGCAAATAGTGCTGTTTTCATGTTTGATTCCTCTAATAGGGAGGGTAAGTCATTTATATAAATATTGAATAAAGTTGTGCTGAGGACAGCGCCCTGAGGTAGACCTCGATATGTTTGTCTGTAACTAGAAAGTGAGTTATTGAATTTAGTGGCTATATATATATTTCATTGTATTAGTGTTTTATGCTGAAATTGTTCTATTATATATTTCTGTTCCACGAGACAACCGTAGTAATAACACTGCTGTTAACTTAAATTGAATAATCCAGGCCGAAAACTTGATCCAGTCTGGAGAGAATTAAAAATTGTTTAGTAATACAGGATTAGTTGCTACAATGAAGTTACATCAGGGGCGGTTTTTGAAGGTGGGCTGCAGGGCTGCAGCCCCCCCTATAGGATCACTGATAATTATGGAGAAAGCGTAATAATTTAATATATTTGTTTACAACTTAGTTCATGTTTACAGATTTTAATCTGCAAATATTAGTTACTTTGATTGTCACCAGACAGTGCATTGTCGTGATGTTATCCGCTCTCAGCTCCTTGTATTAACTATGGCAGCCTGTTTCCCTCCCTGCGACTGGCAGTCCCGCTGCCATTTATTTCAACCAAAGCTCTTGATTTCATTTCTCCCTCTCATTCACGCGGTAAACGTGTCAGGCTGGACTGCTGTGAATGCAGCCCGTAGTGGTGTGTGGTTATGAAATGGAAATACGTGCAGTGACCAGGGTGTGATATTGTTTTCGTGCAGTAAGCGCTGTTAGGCAAGTGAGTATTATTCGTGTACCTAATCTAGTTTGTGTGTGGATAGGAAATACAATAATGGAGAACAATAATTTCGGCGTGAAGCACTTAAAGTCACTGAAATTTAACAGTTTAACACTGAGTGAAAAGTGCGATATAAAAACACGTGGTCAGCCTACTCCTATGTTAAACATTTCCCAGTGTGCTACCAGTCGACAAAAACAATATACTAGAACTTTTAATCCTGATATTTATAATAAGTTTGATTGGCTTTGTGGCTGTGAAATTCAGAATGCATTTTTCTGTTTTCCGTGTCTTTTGTTCAGGGTTTCGGGTGACGCTGCAAGTATGGCATGGACTGATAAAGGAGTGTCAGACTTAAAGAGACTTTATGAAAAAATCCACAAGCACGAGAAGTCTGAAAAGCATGTAAATAATGTCGTTAACCTTGCTCTCCTAGGATCTGTTGATGTCCGTGTGGGTTTAAGTAAGGCTTATCAAGAATCAGTCGAGCGACACAACAACAAAGTTCGCAAAAACAGAGAAGTACTTTCTAAAATAATAAACTGCGTAAAATTTTGTGGCTCAAATGAACTATCACTAAGAGGACACGATGAAGCTGAGAATACAGATAACCCCGGTATTTTTTTGTCACTGATAAAATACACATGTGAACTCGATTCTTTGCTTAAATCTCATTTAGAGAGTGCATCCTTCTTTAAAGGTACATCCAAGATTATTCAAAACGAGCTGTTAGAGTGTATGTTGGAGGTCTGCAGAGAACATATTTTAGCTGAAGTTGCCGAGGCGGAATTTGTGGCTGTCATGGCAGACGAGACAACGGACATATCAGACGTGTTCCAACTTGTCCTTGTGCTAAGGTATTGTGATAATGAGGGTGTCCTGTAGAGAGATTCTGGGGTTTCTTTGAACCTTCAGGTCAAAATGCAACGAGCATAGCAGAGTGCATTTTATCTCAACTTGCTGTAATTTTAAGGAATGAAAGAGAGAAGTTGATAGGTCAGACATACGATGGCGCTGCAGTGATGAGTGGGGTGATGAATGGTGTGCAGATGAAAGTGAAGGCGGTATACCCCAATGCTCATTTCTTGCACTGCTTTGCTCATCAATTAAATCTCACAATGGAAAGAGCATGTAGGCAAAATACTAAAGCCAGAATATTTTTTGCGAACTTGAATGCCATTCCAGCCTTTTTTTCTCGATCACCACAGAGATCTTCTGTCCTGAATTCGTGTGTAGCAAAACTAATACCATCTGGTGGTGCAACTAGATGGAACTTTAAGTCGAGAACAGTTAATGTTGTTCACGAGAAGAAAGATGCTTTGATTGAGTGCTTTGAAATTCTCATGAACTCCGAGACTTCTAGTAACATTACTATTAGGGAAGCCCACGCTCTTCTTAAAAATATGCAAGATCCCGAATTTTCTTTCTGGATCTCATTATTTCAAAGGATTATGCCAAATGTTGACATTCTTTATAATCAATTACAGAATCGACTGGCAGATGTGGCTACTGTTCGGTGCTATATTTCTAACTTTGTATGTGCTATTAATGGTATCAGGAATTCAATTGACGAAAATACAGAACACGAGGGATCCGAAAATTCAAATACACGTCGTCAAGTTAACGACAGCTGGTCAAGAATTGCAGCTGCCAAGGAAGTATGTGATGTTATCCTTACTCAGGTAAACACGCACTTCCAATTTATAAACCATCTCCAGGTATCGACTCTTTTAATGTCAAGCAGTTTTCCCAAGTTCTGCAGAACATTCCCTGAAGAAGACCTGAGTGAATGTGCTAAATTATTTGCTATTTTTGACAAAGAGAAAATGCACACTGAACTATCTGTTCTGTACTCGAGAGAAGAATTCAGAAATGTTGGAGGTCCTACCCAGCTGCTGCAGTTTATGATTTCTCATAAATTACATTCATCATTTTCGGAAGTTTTGAAGCTCCTTCGTATTGCTGTGACCTTTCCTATGATGACAAGTGAGCCAGAAAGCTGTTTTTCTTCTTTGAAGAGAATCAAGACCTACCTGCATAGCACCATGAGCGAAGAGAGACTCACTGCCCTTGGGATGCTTTCAATGGAAAGGAACATGGTTAAAAGCATTCCAAACTTTAACCAAAAGGTTATTGAAAAATTTGCTACCTACAAATCACGATGCATGGAACTCATCTATAAATAATATTCTAGGTACGTAATCATTTTTATAATTTATTATTCTTCTTGCAGCACCCCCCCCCCTCCTTATAAAAGGCACGAGCCGCCACTGAGTTACATACTCAAAAATGTAACAGCATAAAAGATAAATAAAGAAAAAATTAGTTCGGAAAACGTATTATTTGTCTTTATTGTGTTAAATTTTATATTACTTTGTTAACATGTTTCAGCCTGCTATTGGCCATCTTCAGAACTGGTTGTTGCTGGTCTTGGCGCCTTTTATTTTGTTTCCTGGGGGGAGGCGTGTTTGTGTAGTGTAATGTGGAGTCAAAGAGTGTGTGTGTTGTGAAATTGAGTTGTGTGTTGAGAATTTTATTTTGATGTGTTTTTGTGTGTCTGTATATCTCGTACTGTTCTAGTGTGTTTAGTTTCTGACTTTTTGGTTAGATGTGTAGAATTTCCATGTCTGTGTTGATCTCTGTAAGTGTGGTTAGCATTTGTGATGTGTTCTGCATATGTGGAAGTGTTTTGTAATTTTGTTATGGCTGTGATGTGTTCTTTGTAGCGTGTTTGAAATGATCTGCCTGTCTGTCCTATGTAGAAGTTGTTGCAGGTGTTGCATTTGAGTTTGCATACGCCTGTGTGGTTGTATTTGTTTGTTTGTGTTGTTTGTGTGTTGAGATGTTTTTGTAGAATATTATTTGTTCTGTATGCGATGTTATAATTTAATTTCTTGAATGAGGTTGCAATCTTGTGTGTGTTTTTGTTTTCGTATGTTAGTGTGATGTATTTTTTGTGTTCTTGTGTTTGTGTTGTATCCTTATGTTTTTTGTGATTATGTTTTGTCTTACGTATTATGTTGTCTATTATGTTGGGGTTGTATCCGTTTTCTTGTGCTATGTATTTGATTGTGTTTAGCTTTTCTTTGTAGTCATGTTGGTTCATTGGTACGTTGAGTAGTCTGTGTACCATTGTTCGGAATTTAGCTTGTTTGTGTTGTGTTGGGTGACTGGATGTGTTGTGTATGTGTGTTGTTGTTGTGGGTTTTCTGTAGACTTTGAATGTGTGTTTGTTGTTGACTTTTGTTATTGTGATGTCTAGAAAATTTATGGATTTGTTGTTTTCAATTTCTACTGTGTAGTGTAGCTTTGGGTGTATTTTGTTTATGTTAATGTGTTGATGCACAAAACACTTCCACATATGCAGAACACATCACAAATGCTAACCACACCTACACAGACATCAACACAGACATGGAAATTCTACACATCCAACCAAAAAGCCAGAAACTAAACACACTAGAACAACACGAAATATACACACACAAAAACACATCCAAATATAATTCTCAACACACAACTCAATTTCAAAACACACACAATCTTTGACTCCACATTACACTACACAAACACACCCCCACAGGAAACAAAACAAAAGGCGCCCAGCAACAATCAGTTTTTTAAGATGGCCAATAGCAGGCAGCAGGCTGAAACATGTTAACAAGATAATATAAAATTTAACACGAAGACAAATAATACGTTTTCCGAAGTGATAGAGTGTTAAAATTTGTGTAATCAAGATGTATAAAAAAAACATTAGGATAGGCCTACTACCCTACAATATCTGACAATGAAGATCAAAACACATGTACAAGTAGTGCCACCTTCAATATCAAAACGAAAGAGATCAATAGTTATGGATCACCTATCCACTGAGACACGATCTCTGAAAATTAAGCGAAGTCAGCTTTGTCCCTTTGTCATCCAAACAAATAAAAACAGAAAGAGGACTTGGGCAAGTTGGAAAATTCTCTTATGCTACAAACAGTTCCTCCTGTTGCATTCAGCTGTAAGATAGAAGAACTTATTAAAAAATGTTATAATGTATCATATCCCAATTCAAATTATTGTTAGAAGACAGCATGTAGATGATTCTTCATTATTTATCCTACATACTCATAAACACTCAAGCATACACCAATCTGTGAATAATTTCAAATGATTTATGAAAGCAAAATTTTAATTTAAAAAAATCCGATTTAAATCAAATATCATTTAAATAAAAAACAATATTTAAAAAAATTAACAATAAAAATCATGATGTTTGTACACCCTGGCACATTCTATGTTATGCAACAGCCTTGGTACAGACAAATCATCAAAACTTGTATTCCTATACAAACATTTGAATAAGTAAACACCATTAAATATAATCCAAGATGAAGAAACTATTTGAAAATAACTTGCTAACTTTTCATCTATTTGTGGTTGTGATGTGTTATCTTATAATATATGTTCTAGTATTTTTATTGTTTCACACATGGGTATGTTAGTGAGTGTATAGATTGGTATGTCAAACAATGCTAGTGTTGAATTGTGGGAATACGTTTGTCCTTGATGTGGTTGACTAGGTCTGTGTTGTTCTTGACTGCAGTGTGATTGGTGAATTGTATGTTGTTTCTGATGAGGTTTTCCATGTATTTAGCTAGCTTGTATGCTGGTGTAGACACGTAATTAACTAGGGGTCTGATTGATATATTACTTACTTACAAATGACTTTTAAGGAACCCGGAGATTCATTGCTTCACTCACATAAGTCCGCTATCAGTCCCTATCTCGAGTAAAATTAAGCCAGTCTCTACCAACATATCCCACCTCCCCAAATCTATTTTAATATTATCCTCCCATCTACGCCTTGGCCTCCCCAAAGGTCTTTTCCCCTCAGGTCTTCCAATTAACACTCTATATGCATTTCTAGATTCACCACAGAGTTACATATGTTATGTTCGCTGTACTCATTAACTTAGCTGCATCGCGGAATGTTTATTCTCGGCTATATTTTCAAAATGTCGCTGTGTATGGGCATGCACAATAGACCACTGGACAGATTTCTTTCACACCAGGTGCAGACTCGCATTCAGGTTGCAACAATCACCTTCACAACTTGTGTTTTACAAATTTTCACTCGAAGACAGGTACAGCTGTCAAAAGAAAAAGTGGCCGCTCTCCTGAAACAAAGTTCCCTTCGGGTATCTTCGCTACAATTCAGAGACAGGCGATGTTACATGTTGTTGGACCACGTTGCCTGATATCTACAGTTATAATTGAAGTATTCTGTGTGTTATCGATAGCATAATGGTAGCGTTCAGGCCTCTTATTCATGAGGTCCTGCGTTCGACTACAACCACGTACTTTTTATGTTCTTTTTTGTTCTGTTTTTGAGAGAGACAAACTATACATAATGTCTCCTTTCTCTTTTACGATTATTTTAGTAATTAACATCAGGTTCATTAATATATTATGCCATGACTTTATCATTATGATATTGTGGCTACAAATGGAAAGAAAAAAGATTTTATTCTCAATAAAAATATCTTTCGTGGCACAAACAAAACAAATTTACTGGCATCGGCCTTAAAACATTCAAACAATTAAGCTTTCAAAACACAAAACAAAAAGCCACAATTCAATATTTAGTCTATCTTCCTCTTATCTCGATCATCTTGCAGTCGAGTGGGCATGGAATTGACTAGTCTTTGCAAATAGCGACTGTTTTTAGACACAATATTCCAGGCATTCTGAACATACATACATACATAAGTGTTCTGTCCATGGGCAGGTCTTTCATTGCAAACCCAGCAATCTCCAATCTTTCCTATTTTCTGCCTTCCTCTTAGTCTCCGCATATGATCCACATATCCTAATGTCGTCTATTATTCTTTTCAACCAGAGACCCAACCAGTTACTTTTTATCTTCCTAATCAGTTTCAGCATCATTCTTTCTTCACTCACTTTTTCAAACACAATTTTATTTCTTATTCTATCTGTCCACTTCACACGCACCGTTCTTCTCCACATCCACATTTCAAATGCTTCAATTAGTTTCTCTTCATTTCGTCGTAATGCCCATGTTCCTTCCCCATACAATGCCACACTCCACACAAAGCACTTCACTAGTCTCTTCCTTAGTTCTTTTTCCAGAGGTCCGCAGAAGATCCTTCTTCTTCTTCTATTTAAAGCTTCCTTTGTTCATGTTTGCAGTTTTTCTTGGGAAGGATAGGCCTAAATGCGGTAACATCCCGTTGTTTTCCGCACACCACTATCTCTTTCGCATCTTATTAAATTCCAGGGGGCCCAAGCGTGGAGATGAGGAGAGTGGATTTGACTAATTGGGCCCTCCGGACTTCACCGAAAGTTACGGCAAGGGTTAAATATTAATTCTATCAGGATGTTTGACCCTATCAGAGATCGGGAAATCTCAATTAGCCTTTGCCCCCCGCATCCTGGACTAGCTTCTACGAATCATCAGAAAATCTTAGAGTTTGATTGGGCCAATTTTTCCTAAAATGTTTCCACACTTTTGCCCTCGTAGCTCAGCGGACGAATGTCGGAATTTAGATGTCAACGTCTCAGGTTCAATTCCTCGTTACTCCTTTTCACTTTATTGCGGTTCAAGATATTATAATGTAATAATACAAAAAGAAAAACTAATAGCGGTATTATGCAACTGGATTTTTCCAAACCTAATATTAAATTTAGGTTATTTATATCGCTAAAGAACGATTACAATATAAATAACTTGAATATTATTTATACAGTATCACTAAAGAACGATAACACAATATAAATGATAAATATCGGTTTATTTAATTAATATAAGATATTATATAATACGTATTTAATTATCTAAATAAAATAACCTATTTTACAAAGAAAGATGTTTATTTGTGTTATAATAATTACCTACATAAAATACAGATTATTTATATTGCGAAAGAACAATAACAATATAAATAACTTGAATATTATTTTATAATGCTAATGAAGGAAAACAATATAAATGATAACTTTAATATTATTTATATCGCTAAAGAACGATAACAATATAAAAAACGTGAATATTATTCATATCGGAATTTCACAGATTTATTACAGATGTATTTAAGAAATTGTAGAAGAATAGTAATTAGTAACAGTGTCCTATTTATTCTTCTTGGAGCCAAATTTGTAACTTTTAAAAGTGTGGTTACTATGTTGAAGTGTATGTGTTGCAACGGATGCTTGATTTGTTATGTATGTGAGTCAGTTATGGGATGCTTGATGTCGTGGCAATGTCGTAATTATAGTTTGATTGTGTTTGTGTGACTATTGTGTATTACTTTATGATGTATGGTACGGAAAGCTGCATATTTGTGTTACAGAAGTGTTACGTATGTGTGTTGTTAATGTTTTTGTATGTTTCAAATTGATAACTGATATTTGTTTTGCAATCGCAATGCCTAATTTACGGATTGTTTATGTTTTGTTTACATCACGTAAGCTAATTTAATTTTCTTTTCCATTTCTCTTTAAGCTTATCTTTTTTGTGTATAAAACTATAGCCCTAACATACATATGTAAAATAGGGCTAACCCCCATTGGAGATACTGTAGCTACAATAGTTAATTATTATTATTATTATATTAATAATTATTATTCATATCGTTATAAAACGATAACAGAATACAAATGACTTGAATTTTATTCATATCTCTAAAGAACGATAACAAAATATAAATAACGTGATATCCATGAAGAACGATAACTGGATATAAATGATAATTTGAATATCATTTACATCGCTAAAGAACGATTAAAAAATAAAATGAAAACTTGAAGAAGGCGCAAACCCAGAACCTTTGAATCATTAAACAAGCACTCTACCGCTGGTCTGCGAGGAGCAGATATGGAACACTTTCATAGTTCCGGAACTGCTTGTACAAGCACATGCATCGTGTAACATCGCCGCAACCCGAAGTGGACTTTGAAAATATTCGCTGTTCACGAGTGCGGCCACTTTTTTTTTTTTTTGACAGCTGTACTTATTGTGTATATAAGCAGTTAATTGAAGTTAGGAAGTGTACATTTTTGTGAAATAAAGCTCTAAATCAAATTCCTAAACTTCTATTGCATATAAATCTCCATAATAATACATAAATATATTTTTACCTTCCATCTGAACCCAAGACTAAATAATATGACCAGAGATAGTGTGATTAAAGGAAGTGGTGCACGTGATTTTTCGAAAATTTCGTAATTTAACATCTGTGAAATATTGATTTTTATACAGAAAAATATAAACATATACACGTTAAATTTATTTTAGTGTTAAACATGTCCGAAATTTAAAAAAAAAATCGAAATTAGCAATGTCAAATCTTGATCTTTTGGAGTGGAATGGCTTTTCTGCTACAAACCAGAAAATGAAACATACCAGCTTCATTCCATAAAATAATAATAATAATAATAATAATAATAACAATAATAATAATAACAATAATAGTATAGTAGTAGTAGTAGTAGCAGTAGTAGTAGTAGTAGTAGTAATAATAATAATAATAATAATAATAATAATAATAATAATAATAATAATAATGAATTTAAACACCACTATGATATACTTTTCATTCCTCTGAATTTCGAAGTCACAGTAGTGTTCGATTACCATGGATGTTACTCGTATTTATATAACATAAATATTTTAATCAAATTTCTAAACTCACGATTAACTCTAAAACCTTAAGTGATGGAAATATTTTGCAACACATCTGAAATTAGGTCAAAAATTTCACATGAAAATCCACCATTAACAGACGAAAGTTTATCATTTTGTATGCAGAATATTATCCTCCAAGCAAAAGCACCTATTTCTTTAACTCGCTGTAAATCAGAAACCAGTGAAGATTTTGAGTTCAGACAACTTTAAAAGTAATTTTCATTTATTCTCAACATTTCCCTCACTTTGACTCCCCCCTCATCTAAAGTGAAAAATAAAAAAGTGTGCCGCTAACCAACTTTTGAAGGAGTGAATGTTTATTTTCAACAGATCACTTCGAAATTGGTATTTTTTTTCCTGATTTAAAAAAAAAAAAAAAAGGATTTTAATTCTTTTATCTGCTTTCCTTAGACACTAACCTATCAATCAAAAAAATTACAATGTGACTGACTATCACAGGAGCTATGACATGATATGTTTTAATGGAGCGGGTAATATTGTTTGTCTCTTAGCTGCAACCAGTAGATAGAAGAGTTTCGTAAAAACATAGCTTTCAGTGTGGCCTCTGGATCTAGCAAACAAAGCATACAGAGAAAACATCGTGTACATAGCGTAATGCTCTATGTGACTTCAGCATTATAGATATGTTTACAGTTAGTTAATTGTAAGTAGTCTTAGAGAAGAAGAATAAATTAATACTGTGCAACCAAAATGGCTACTGTTTTTGATGATAAGTGGATAAAAACTTCAAAAGTATTATTTTTCTCTTTAAAACATATACAGCAGAGTTAAATGGGAAGTTAAGTTTCTAACAATGTGCTTTTAATAGATTATTGTGAATATTAATCTTCAGTTCTGGAGAGCACAGATATTGCCAGATTACAGTATTTACAGAACTTACAGAACATTAATAATAAACTTCTCATTCTTAGGCTACAACCATTAAATACGAAAGATATAAACAAAATCGAGGTAATGAGTACAACTGTTTCTGAATTCTAGATTTTCAGAAATGTTCTGGAATTGTCAGTTATGGTGATAAAGCAATGGTTCGTCATCAGACAGAATTAATGGGCTGATTAAATGAACTAGGAATGAACTGTGAATTCCAGCAATGCATTATGCATATATTAGGAACGCCTTGGTGTAAAAATTCTTAAAATAAGTCATACCATGAAGATGGTTGTAATAGTCAACATTATTCTGAAAGAAATTACGCTCAAATGCAGAGAATGAATAATTTATTTCGTTTTTGGACAAAATATATGATTCAGGTATTCCTCTACATTCTGGAATTTGTTGACTGAGTACAGAAAAATATCAGCAGCATTATTTTGGTCTAAGAAAATAAATTATATTATTTATGAACAACGAGAATCTGGAAAAATAATTCTAAAGTAAACTATAACACATGAAGTTCAGGTGTTTTGTTGCATTTCCCACTCATAAGACATGTCATCTGAACACAATGAATCTAAAACAACAAAGCAAAATACAAAACATTTCCCAGTTAGTTGAACATATAGAAAATTTCTGCAATAAACTTAAACTGTTTAACATTTAACACAAGGAGCATGGGCAAAAAAAAAGAAGACTAGTGATGGGAAAAAACTAATCCATGAGTCAGAATGTGGAAATTGAGGAGAAAGTGATAGTAATAAGGGTGGGAGTGAAAGAAGTAACTTAAAGACTCGCAGTGTCTGTTTGGATATTGTTGGGGATTTTAAAGATTTTAGAAGCATGATGGTAAAAAAATTCGAGGAATTAAATTAAATGTTAAGTGAGCCATGAGAGATAACATAAAGGTGGAAAATACAGTAGCAGAAACGAGATTTGATAATATAAGGAAGACAAACAAGTAAAGAAAGCGCTAGCTACAAAGAGGGGGAAGAGTGGTCAGTGAAAAAGGTAGAGATCAGTGATGATAACGACCTGTTTTACTAAGGTAAAAAGAAAAAAGACTAGTGAATAGTATTTTTCGGGTTAATAAGTAACCAATATTAGTGAACTAGTAAAAGCTCAAGGAAAGATTATATTGAAAGATTAATATCAAGGCATCAGAGTAACGAAGGTGTGACTAGTAGGAATTATTGATGGTGTACATAAGCTATTATAGCGAATAGTGAACTGAATAACAAATAAGCTGTACTGGTATAAACAGTAAGGTATATACGAACTAGTGAATAAATAATGAATAATAAAAACAAGGTAGGCTAAGTATTCAATAGACATTGGACTGAGCAGCAAGATGGGAGACAGCTAGTAGGATTAGGGTAGTTTTAATAAAGTATATTGCAAAGAAGTGTTATTTGTAATGATTGTTAATGGTGGCACCGTGAAAATGTGAGGTCCACCATTACATGTAACAAATACTGTGATGAAATACATATCATAACTTAAACTGGTCAAAGATGATAATAAAAACACACACTCTCTATTATGTCAAGAACTAAAAGGAAAAAGTATATTACATGGAATTCAAGTGTCTGAAAAATTCCAATGAAGATTTCGCGATTTTGACTCCTGTCATTCTAAACTGAAACTTTCCAACAATTCTATGAGCACTGAGGGTACGGCCACATGAGCTACATTTGTAGCAGATTTTCTGCTGAGGAACGAAATCCAGGTTTGGAAACAGTGAAAAAGATTAGTGGAATTCTACAAGGTGAGCCCCAAACTGTTCAGAATTACACACCTAAAGAAATAGCAGCTTTTAAGTATTGCCTCTAAATTCATGTGAAGTTGAAAGAACATTCTCTGCTTATAAGAACATACTTGCTGATAACCGAAAGAGATTTACATCTGAAAATTTGGAGAAATATATATTGTAATCTGTTGTAATACCAATAAGCAATGAAGTTTAATGTTCATGCAAATTTACATCCTTCAATATATGGACGAAACTTATTGAGTAATTACTTTATTGTTGTAAAATAAAATACTTTTGACTGTATATTTTCAAGTTTTAATGCACAATTTCTTAATTTTTTAGCATATTTGCATGCATATTTTCACGATTTTTAATGTATATAAATCCGCAGCCTAATCATAACTGATAACAAAGATTACACATTGTATTATAAATTTAAAACGCGTTTTCTGGTCCAATAAAAGAATTATGTTATGAAGGCTCACTTCAGTTGGTTACTTATTTGCAAATGACAAACAGTACAGTGAATTCTGACAAAATTATATTGTATCTACATTAATGTGAAGTAAGGGTACATTATCAACTGCTTGAATATTAAAACTATTATATTTAGTTCACACCAAAATATATTTAAGCAGCAAAACAAAAATCTTTAACACACAAGAATTCAACAAAGTTAAGAAACTGCGCTCTTGCATAGAAGTCATATGGTAACAGATTCATTCATATGCTTGAAATTCAAATTGAAAATACAGTTTGAATTTCAACTAATTTACATTTATTACGCATTACAAACAGTTTTGTTTTCAAATTCACATCCCTCTCACTGTGATAGTTTCAATTTTAAATCATAATATCATGAACATCTCGGAGAGAAGCCTCGATCTAACCCATTCACACCCATAATACACCCTCCAGATTTTGGCCTTGGGAAAATTATGTTCACTACTATCTTCCAAACAATATTTATTTAATGTTGTGTAGAAATTAAATAAATGTTTATGTTTTAAATTTGGTGGGAGGAGTACAAAGAAAAAAGTGAAGGGTTTTTTAATTATTTCTTAGTTTCCTTTTTAACATAAATTAATTTAGATACTTGTTTATGACAAAAATATATTATGAATGGCTTCTCAGCGAGGAATATTGAACTACCAATGTGAATTTCCTGTACTAACTGTTAATATCAAACACTTCTGTCATATACACAAATTAAGTAAATAGTTTGAAGTTTTTAGTACAAGTGTGTTCAGCGTACCTTCGTAAGCTGGATTCCAGGGCCAGTTCGGAGTGAAAGTGGCTGGGCGCAAATGGGTTAAAGATGGAGCTACACAGTACGGTTTGTGTTGAGGACAATGACTTAGAAAATCTCTAGAGCAGTGATTCTCAAACTGTGAGGTGCGCCTCACTGGTGAGGCACAGTGGAGTTTCAGGTGTGGCGCAATGCAGTCAGATAAATCTGCATCTGCAATTAATTACCAATAAATTTCATTAAGTTTCCCATGAGAAGCTAATATCTGATTTAATTTGATTATTATTTCTTAGTAAGTAAGATTTAAAACTGAGACTACCCATTCATGTTTTCAAATTGAAAACGAAAAAAAAAGAATATTACCACAAATCAATTTACGATAATTTTGGCACAAACTTTTTGTTGATTGGTAACAATTAAAGCCATAAATATGAAGCCAATACATATGGGACTGTCATATATCATAGAAAGCCGAGAATGTCTCGATTTTAAGTGCATAAAAATTTCTCTGTTTTGTGATAAAAAAAATATAAAATCACTGTTTAATTACATTACAAACACTTTAAATTTAGTATTAAAGCAAACATTTCAAATAGTGAGATGTGGGTTTTGTAGATTTCACTAGAGAATAACAATGTCTTACTATATTTGAGAAATATAATAAATCTTTAAGTCATGATTACATGATATTTAAGAGTGATACATCAGCATCTACTGTTGATATTTATTGCAGTTGTTACTTTTCGGTTTTACATTACTTCCAATTTACATCATGCATAATGCAAATGTCGAAAGGATGTTTTTTATGAATGGTCAATGAACAAAAGAAAACAAAAACAGGTTACAAACAATAAGCCAGAATAATCCTGCAGATGTAATATTAACATCCATCTGCACAAGATATCAAAAATTATTAGAAGGACAAGCATTTTCTAAAGTCTATATGGAAATCAGAAAGATATGTTGACTGAATTTTAAGAAAGACTAAAAATTTGTATACCAGCAAAATTAACAGACTGATAACAAGCAGTAACCTGAATTTATAGTATATATTTTGTTTAGTTATATGAAGTGCAATTACAGATTTGTAATATGTTTATAACTAAATTTATTATATTACTTGGTTTTATTCATTGAGATTATGACAACCATAAATACATTATTAACATTTAATTCAATAAATTTATTGATTAAAATATGTTCCGTAATCAAGGTTACTTTCAAAAGAAGTGGATTACTGGCATTCTGCTAGAAAATACAGGATAAGGAACAATGTAATGAGAAAAAAGATGCATGTTCAAAATTCAATAATAGACTTCATAAAAACAAAGAGTTAAAATGATGACACGTGAAAAGGATGGCACAAGGTAGAGGTCCTAAGAAAATACTAGAAGGAGTTTCACCTGGTAGAAGTAAAAGGGATCAATCTAAAATTACATTGATAGATGTATTTTAAGCAGCAAGTGGAAGGAAAGATTGAAGGATTGAGACCGAAATAACAAAAGTTTGAAGAACAGAAGATTATCTAAGTGCAGAAAGATGTTATAAACACTATAAACCTGATAAATATAAATATAAATAATAAATAATAATAATAATAATAATAATAATAATAATAATAATAATAATAATAATAATTTAAAGACAAGCTGAACAATGCATAAAATGTATTGTTAGTTTATAGTAAAAGGTATACAAGTACAAGTAACAAAACCAATTTAAAGACTTCATTATAAATGAATATTTAAAAACATATTATTCAATGGGAAGTTTCTTTTTTAATTTTCTATTCCAACAGAGTTTTACTGACTCATGCTGCTTTACTTCCCTTTTCTACAGACATCCAAATTTTCAGAGTAAAACGAATTTGCTTAATATTAATGCTCAAATTTAAATTCAATCTAAAATTATTAACGCAGAAAAGAAGTATAATATAACTCGCAGGAACACATCTGTTGTTTTTACATTTCGAAAAAGCCTTAAATGACCCAGATGGGTAAAAGATATTTGAAATCATAGAATCAAGAAGTATTCCATACAAATTATTAAAAATAATTGTGGATATTTACATACAAAATAAAATAGCAATAAAAATTAATACTACATTCTCACTAGAAGAAGATACAAACAAGAGAGTATGGCAGGGCTGTTTGTTTTCAGTACATTTTTTTAATATCTACATTAATGGTATTCTAAACAAGTGCACAAAACTAAATAATGAAAGACTTCAAATTATGTGAGTGGAGGAAATCTCAACTAATACTATTCGCAGATGACCAGCTCATAATATAAAATTCAGAAGATAATTTATAAATTGCAATTCTCAAACTAAATAAAATTCTATATGTGTAAGACTGCGGTTTAATTTCAACAATAAAATCTAAACTAATGGTATTTCAAAGTAAAAACCTAAAGAGACGCAAAATATCAATTAACAACAAAATTATCAACCAAATTTTAAGTATATTCAGCTATTTAGGAAATTTTGTTTCATTTCGAAATGGAAAGACATTGACAATAAAATATCAAGTTTTTAAAAAGATCAGGAATTACTTATATTTTGAAACCTAATAAAGTGCAAAAGAGTAAAAGAAGAAAATTATGCAAAACTTTAGCCCTTCCTATGCTCATAGTATAATATGATAGTGAAAGTTGGACTATGAGAGTGAAAGATAAATCCAAACTGAAATGAAATCTATTCTATGAACAGCATGATAATTAGTACTACACACTAAATTACGAAATTCTCTAAGAACTTAAAGTAACCACCTTCAAATTTATACAGATGGATCTCTAAACCCTGATGATGGACATCAGGAGCAGGGTATTATATTCCAAAATATCAAGAAAGTTACTTCATACCATGTTCATCCCCTTCCAGTATTGACAATGAATTGCTAGCTATTGATGCTGCTCTTCAGTGTGTTACTCAAATTTCTGAAAAATCTATTTGCATACTTACCAATATTTATCAAACCTATATGCACATAGAATTATTCCAATTCAGAAACAACTAAGTAAACTAAAAAACTCCAAAAGGAGTCATTGCGGCATACCTGGAAATGAGAAAGACGATAATATTGCAAAACAGACAACATATTTGCAACCAAGACCTCTTCAATGATATCTCTATCCAGTGCCTTTGCTTCAGTAAGGTCTCATTTTATAAACCTATGGATCAATAATTGGCTCTCTTCTGACAAAGGAAAAATTTTACAAACGAAACCAAATGACCTGGAAATGTACAAAAACTTGCCCAGACATGTTCAAACATTTTTAACAACAGCCAGAACAGGTCACATTGTCACACAATTGTACCTACAATGATTTCACCTTTCTGATACTCCTACTTGTCTGTGGTGGAATAATCATGATGAAGATCTGGAACACATTCATCTATACTGTCCATCCATAAACCACAAAAGTAGTAAATTAAAATCATCAGTACCAGTTGCAAAGACACAGCTCTACAGTATATATCGACTACACCCCAACTCTGGCTACTAGCAACAGGCCTCTATAACGAACACCGATGAAAATACCCTTCATTTCTCACGAAAAACAAGAACTGAAAAGACTACAGTGGACTATAGTTGATTTAAGGTGTCAGCAAACAGCTGGATACATTAAGAAGATTGATTAAAGTAACCACCATTTTGGAAAAAAAAATAGCAACTACAAAATGAATTCGATTTAACATGTAGCAAACCGAATGTCCAGACCAAGATACCAAAATTAATAATGAAATATACTGCAAATGGAAAAAGAGAGCAGGATCGACCAATGAAACTGACAAAAGAATTCTAAGGCAGAAACTTACATCCTTGGAACTTAATGATGGATGATGATGATGATGATGACGATGACGACGACTTGAGATTGAAAATATTAACATGCATGCCTGACCAATGATTTCTTTTATGTTCATACAAATGTGGTGTGCAACAGTGTCAATTATATCTATCAAGTCCGATACATGCATGTCTTTGTCATGACCCCTGGATAGCGTTAAGTCATATAAGGGCAAAAAGAAAGTTCCCGACGATTTGAAATTGGACCCAGTGAGCTAAAGAAGGAAACCTTGACAGAAAATCAGCTGCTGTCTTGCAGTGAGGTGTTTGTCCACCAAAGACTAGGGGATGAAAACCTCTATTACAAATCACCTGGATCTTCAGATTGGGGATTATGTGGTTGGGTTGGTAATTCATCCATGCAACAATGTCATTACTCATCACCATCAGCCTCGAAGGAAATAGCAAGATAGATTCACTGGATAAAACCTAAGACTCGCGATATAAGCAGAGATGTTAAAGCGAGTATAAATAACAGCAAAAAAAAAAACTAACCAAGAATAAGGATAAATGATTTGAAATTACGAATATGGAATGTCAGATATCTTGGTGCAAAAGAAATTTTAATACAACGAGAATTAAATAATAAAATAATTTAATATCGCAATACTGAGACAAAGAAGGAATTAAAAGGAATAACAGATTTAGAGGATTATACTCCATAGCAGTGCCAAACAATAGAAACATGCACAAGTCAGAGTGATTGATTCCCGCCTGAGAGCTTTAATTAACTTCTTCGAAAATCAAAGAAGGTTTACTAATTGCCCTGGTACCCTGATAAATACATAAATTCTGGAATCAGTTTCAGTTACTGCAAAATCTCAGAAGAAAGATGTAACATTAATATTTCTCGACATAGGTAAAGCTTTTGACAATGTGGGTTACAAACACCTCCAGAACACTTTGCTAGCACTTGGATTGCCTTCCAAATTATCAAACCTAATACTAGAGCTGCAGAGAGATAATAAAACTCAAACAGAAACGAGATTGTATAAAACCAAACAAATCACTATCAAGAGAGGAGTTATGCAGGGTTCACCGCTCTCTCCCTCCCTTTATAACATATCAAATGACCATATTCTTGAAGATCTTTCTATTCATGAATTGCAGGAAGAGCATGGATTTTCAGTTTCTCCAGGACTACAAAAGATAACATCATTAGGTTTTGCATGACACCGAATTGTTGCTAGAAATGAAGACTCAGCACAAGTACTTGAGATGAGAGAAGAAATTAGATCAAATGCGAGGTAAAAATCACCACATTGTTTCATTTGCAAGCACACTTTGATTTTTTGGACATACCTCTGGTACAGCCTCTTGATTTATTTTTTATTGTATGTCAAAAGCTACTTGTCTAGTCTACAGCATATGTAAAATGCCAACAAATAAGAGTTCGATTTTATATTTATTTGTAGCTAAGAATGAGTCCGTTACTGAAACAGTGAAAATGAATTTAGAAATTTCCTGAAAATAATTTCTGTTTATACTCAAATTTCTAAAATAAAAGTTGTTTTTGTACTGCATGAAAGTAGAAAATATCAGTACATTAGAGATTAATAATATGTGACATTTTAAACAAGCATCAATAACATCACGTGCTGTCAAATGAGAGCTTCTCACAAGAGAAGGTTTTGAACCTCCCAACGAGAATCATTACGAAACTTTCTGGGATGGACAAACATCAGACCAAAATAACTGATGCGAAGTGCGGCAATCGCCTGTAAAGCCTATAACATGGCTTATGAAAGTGAAGCACACTTGTAATGTTTGCAGCCATAACTTGTCAAACACATTGTATCTGAGAGCTCAAGTGTCATTAAACGATACAGCACATGCCCGGCAGGTATCTGTTGTGTACATCAGTGACCAGTACTTAAGTAATATGATTCAGAGCCTGTTCCTATGCTAATGAATAGTGTATGTAGAATCAGTAGTAGCTCATGCCTTTTCGCCTTTTTTTGTTGTGGGTGTGTTGTAATTTTTATAAAATATTACTAAACATTTAAATAAGCATACCTAAAAATTGCTGTATTATTGGCTATTAAATATTTCTCAAAGCAAAAAATTGAGAGTGTAGATGCCTGTGTGAAAAGTTCGTTACTTCTTTCTTTTCAGCCTTCGTTTAAGTTTGAAATGTCTCTCAGGAGCTTCTTTTCAATATGGAGCATGGCCAGCACACCAAGTCTGCCCTCAGACATCTTACAAAATAAAGTATTCATTTTAAAAACTTATAAAACACTTTACCACTACCGCACAATTATTCACACACTCCTCGCACTTCCACAGATAACAAAAAGTAATCCACACTGTATATCTGCACATTCCAGTGTGGTGCAAGGATAATAAAATTAACACCCCCTCCCAAGATAGGATTGACAAATTTATTTTATTTAAAAAAATAACATGCAAAGGTTTCATAAATAGAATCATTTAATATATATATATATATATATATATATATATATATAATTTCAACTGGTAATGGAAATTACGGGAAAACGGCTGAACGGATTTTAATAAATGACCCCTCATTTTGAAGCTTGGAACCCAAAGTTTTTCGGAAAAATAGTAGTTTTCAGTGAAATGTCAATTTTCCTACATCATTTTCCTTCTTTCCAAAACCCATCTTTCGTCAGTTTTGAGAACTAATTAATTGCATTCACGGCCGACTTGATTGAATTTCAAGACAAAACACACACTACAATAAACTATAGGCTATTACACGAAGGCCATGACCTGCAGGATTGCCGATATATTTAGAGCTCAATTCAATTTGCTATTAAAAACTGATTCTGCAGTGTATAATTTTCTGAGTACAGCTGTATATTGGATATTCAAATCTACGAAACTTGAGGTGGTTTGATGACATTATTACCATTAGAAATTAAATATTATAATAGTTAATATCATGATGCATCTATTTTTCATTGATTGTACATAATATTGATGCTATATTGATGACATGAAAGTGAAACTTTTGAGGTTATGTAAGTAAATGTAGAGAATATCTTAATTTAGATCTTCAATTCTATAATTTACTGAGTGGCTGCTATATATAACTGCAAAACTTAAGTAAGATAATAATATTGTTATTAAAAATCAAATATTTTTATAGTTATTAACCCAGTGGGGTTGGGTCTTTTCCATATACTTAATGGCGGTGTAGTGTAGATATTGATATGTGTCATTGTCTTCAGTATTGGCTCGAGAGAGCGCAAAAATTACAGTTCCTAAAGAAAGATCAAAAGGTATTACTTACTGATAAATTAAGAGGCCTAGAAAATTTTGTAGTCTCCAGATCATTTCAGCAAGATCTCTTAGTAGGATAAAATGATTTTACGCTCTACATTTCAAGTTCTACATGCAGCAGCTATACGAAAATGCTATTGTTCGAAAGCTTAGCAAACCTGACATTTTTTTAACTTTTGCCTACAATCCACAACGACCTGAAATAGCTACTGCTATCGTCCTGACATTGATACTTGCGTTTTCGCGTTGAAACTCAAAAACTGAAGTTGGATAGGTTCAAGAAAAAGTATTTGGCCTAAAAAAATCCATTCAGAGGGAATATGTTTCATTATTATGGAAGCAAATAGCTATCAAAAAGACTAGTATTCTTCATTGAAAATAAATCTGAAAAATTTTTATTTGAACGTCTAACGAACTTAGTTTGCAGCAGCATTTGCTGCATAAGCCACTAGTATATATATATATATATATATATATATATATATATATACATATATAAATATATACATATATAATGTAAAATAAATAAATGATCATAACTTGTACAAATATTAAATATTTTATTTCTGGATTGTGTTTTTAAGTGATGCCATGACTTCTGTTCTGAATTGTTCCTTAGTCAATAGATGGAAGCACCCTGTTCATGCAAGACTGTTAGCCAGTGAGCTCGTTGTTTTGATCATGTGTTGACAAGCAAACAAGAATGATGTGTGCACGCACTAGCAGCTCGAAGATGATGCTCCTGGAAGACCGCATTTTGTGTACACCCTCCCTTCACATCACTAACTTCTCAATCACATATGCCCAGACATAGATTCTCATCATGCTAAGGTGTACTAAGAAACCATATCTACAGTTATATAGATTGATCTCTTTGCTATGGCGATCTGCTTACTTAAGTTGGGTCTTGCAACCAGTGCTAAATAGACAACTGTGATCATCCAATAGCATATAGATACTAGGAAATTTTATGTTTCTTCTGGAATTAATGATGTTTTGTTTAGTCTTTTCCAATTATTTCTAATTGTGCTATTTCTTATTCTTTTTCTTCTCCATTGTTTTATTTTTTTTCCCCATTATAACAACAATTTTATGGTAAGCTTTGTCTTCTAGGCAGCCTTCACTTGGAAGAAGCTGAATAAAATTTATTCGAAATAAAATAAGGAACAGCAACAAAGTAGAGAGCTGATGTACAACGGAAACTTAAGCAACCATGTGAAAGAACACAGGTTTAAAGAAAGAAAATACTGACAAATTAAGCAATAAGAAACAAATATAAAATGAAACGAAAACGAATTTATTGCAGGGTGTGCACATGCGCCAGTCCATATATGCAGCCACCGCCATTGTGTAGACTCTTGTATGTTATTCAAAATGGCTTGTAACCGTCATGTTGTGATACAGATACTGGTGAATGAGGTGATGCAGAATTACCAAGCAGACAACACAGCACCAACATATATAGACAGGAGAATTGCATTGGAGTTGTATAGCCTATTAGAGCAACATGTCTGTGATGCTGTCATGTTGGAAGAAAGGACATTGTGGTGTGACAGTAATAGAACATCAGACACTTTATTTGAAGATAGTGATATGCCAGGTCTTCCAGCATACAACATGCCAGCCAGTTCCAGTTCCTATGATCACCCACCAAAGTGAAATAGAAAAGCATTCACGAACAGTTTTCTGATAAAAAAAAAAAATGCAAAGTGTCTATAATAGTGTCAAAATTGCAACGAAAACCGTTCTACCCAAAAATTCAAGAGATCATTGGAGAAAGTGTGGGTAATAGTAATCGCTATTGAGAGAGCGGTGGTACAATAGAACACTAAACTGCTCGAATTTTCCAGTAAATATACACCAAACTGCAGAATGCATGTGACATGGGACATTTGATTCACTACTGGCATTTAAAGAAGTGGGCGAAAGAGGTGGTACAATAGAACACTTAACACTGAACTGCTCGAATTTGTCAGCATATATACACCAAATTCCAGAATGCATGTGACATGAGACACTTGATTCACTACTTGCATTTTAAGAAGTGGGCGAAAGAAGCAGTTATCTCTATGGGTATTCCCAATTTTGAAGCCAGCAAATACTTCTTGGCCAATTCAAATGCTGCTATAAAATAACATTATACAAGATTAGTTATTAGGAGGAATGTTACTCTTGTTACTGTCGTGAGGGCCAGAGCATTGGAGTTTGTACGAGAAAATACGGACTTCATTACAGCTAATGAAATTGATGCCAATGTTATGCCCCGCTAATTTAAGGGATAAATTACGGTAGTCATACATAACAACTGTCATGAATTTCATAGCAACACGATATATATATATATACACAAGTCCTTGACGAAAAGTACGTGTCGCCAGTAAGATGACCAGCATCTGGACTCGCATTGTCAAGCTAGTGCAGACTGCAACGCAGCTTTTTCCCACCTTTATCTTCCACGCGCTAAGAGGTCGCGTGCATAATTAGATTGTTCCATAGCCCTCTCTTGTTTTAAGATCCATATTGAAACTATGCTGATAGCAGGAAAACCCATGATTTTCCTGTATGTTAAATTAACGCAAATCTAGCGTTTGCATCGAGAGTAAGACAGGCATATACGAAATACATCTCAGTAGTAGCCATGCTTTTTCCCGCGGCCCGGATAGCGTCATGACACTACTGATCTAATAAAACCGAAGATTTCTGCGGACACGCAGCCAGAGTCAGTTCAGATGAGCCTAGCTGCCGTAGGAGCGGAGAGCAGTAGAAGCCGACAAAGAGAAGCTGGAGTCATGGCAACCACGACTGCCCCCATTACCACATTCGTTTTATGTAAGTCAAAATAATTCTATTTTCTGATTGCTACTAGTGTCAGAGTAATTTACTACATAGAATATAATAAGGAAATATCAGTGCTTGAAACTCAGTGAACTGTGTATATTTCAAAGTTCTACTTTGCATGCAGCTACTTAGACATAATGGATTTTCCCGAGGTTTGCGAATGGTACTACCTCACGAGATTTTTGATGGGCAATATTATTATCAATATTCAGGAACCCAAGCCGAATGGTAACTAAGTCAACAAACGCCTTTGTAGATGAATTCTTTAAATGATTTTGCATTGTTTCCGGAGTTTGTTCGACTAACTGCACCTTATGTAACCAAACTAACGCACTGAAGTTTCCATATTATTTCATTGTTTAATCAACTGCATTCAAATATAATCAATGATTTATTTTACCATTTTGTTTTCATTTAAACTCATGTAACTGAGTAGGTATATCCTAGATTCTCTTTTATTGGTTAAGTAACGTAAAGTCAAGTAAAGTAACAAGAAATATATAACTAACTAAATCTGTTAGAGATTTGTAACTATTCTTGACATAGCTAAATGTGTAATCCATGTATCCAAGAAAGTTTTACAATATATTATAGTGTAACCAGTGAAGTGACTTATTTGATTTGATTAAGCTAATATTCTTCGAGCCTGATCCAACCTGTGATCCTGTTCTTGAGTACGCAGTACCTATTTAAGATAATAGCTCGACAATTACCATCCTAATTATCCTGACTTAAACATAACAATTTGGTGTCAGAATTTAAACATAACATAACCGTGACCGATAGCACTGACCACAACAAACTAGTGCCCAACAAACAGGCACAACACCAATATGATGTTTAATACAGATCAAAATCGATTTGAATTCAATTCAAACTGGACATTATCAATAATTGTGGAAAGTATGACTAAAGCTGGTGTGCAATGCGTTTTATATATTACCCACTCCTACACCATTCAGATGCTTATTTCAATGTCAGGATGCCTTGCAAAGAAACTTACATTTATGCTTTCAGGAGACATATGGTAAATTTGGCAAACATATTTTCATATGATGAAGGATGAGTGGAAAGGAGAAAAATTCTCTCCGGCACTGGGATTTCAACCTGGGTTTTCATCTCTAGATGCTGACACTCTATCCACTAAGCCACACCAGATTCCCATCTCGATAACGGGCCTACCCTCACACACTGCGTCATAGATGTATGACAGTGGCACAATGTCCACACATGTGCAGAGGTGCATCTCGTTATGAGTGACTAAGTGGCCGGGATCCGACGGAATAAGCAGTCTTAAATCACTAAGTGATTATTTTTCGCATATCATATATTATTACGACATTGTGTGGACATTGTGCCACTGTCATACATCTATGACACAGTGCATGAGAGTAGGCCACTAGAGGGAATCCAAGAGGTGGAACTTAAACTGAGAGAATTTGATCCGACATCGGGAATCCGGTGTGGCTTAGTGGATAGAACATCAGCAAGTAGAGCTGAAAATGCGGGTTCAAATCCCGGTGCCGGAGAGAATTTTTTTCCGTTCCACTCATCCTTCATCATATGATGATGCAGAATTTCTGCACGGAAATAGCATATGTACTTCGTAATAATAATAAAACATGTTTTCGAAACACTATAATGTAACCAACCTCAAAATATAGAATATGACTGCAGCACCAGTGATATGATGTTCACAGCTCTTGTACTGTCCTGGATGCATAAAGTACTGAAACTGGAACCAATGGGAGCATCGCCTTCTGCTGCTGGATTCATGGTCTGGTCAAACTGACACGAGTTTGTCGACCAAAGCCTTCGACAACAGGGACGAATTTGCAGACGAAGATCATACCACCTCTTACTTATATACAATCAGTTACGTACACCACAGTATCAAACTATGCTTCGCTATGTGTGGAAGGCATCTGTATATGTCACAGGACATACTTCTTATGTTTTGTAATATGTAGGATATAAATTTTGCTGTTTCTGGCACATGCAGCACTCCTAACTATGACTCCAGTGACGCCATTATCTGTTTGTGGTGCGGGATTCAACTTTGCTTGCAACACTGTCTTTTCACACCATCACCAAGATGTGGAATAAGGTACAGTATGTATACGACAATTGCCACTTTACAATGTTGTACATAATCTCTCTCATCATTTACATGTCTCTTATCTCACAGATAAATTGTGTTCGACACTTTATGGTTGCAAACATTATAGGCATGTGCTCCACTTTCACACTCCACTTTCATAAACCATGTTATAAGGCTTTCGGACGATTGCGAAATTACGCACTTCGTAGCAGTACTTTGGTCTCATGCATGATGAGATTATAGTAATGGTGAAGGCAGATGCCAGACGAGTTCCATGTGGTTCTATGCAATGATGTCACCTTGATTACAGAGCATATATGATATTTCCTGCTACATTAAATATATATAATATTGTAGCTCCTATTATAGTCAATCAAACATACTGTAATTTTTTAATTGCTACTTCAATGTCTAAAGAAAGCATAGAAAAAAATTCGAAATGAAAATCTTTTTTGAGAGTGAGAAAAAAATACTAACTTCGATGTGATCTGTTAAGAAAAGACATTTACACCTTCAAAAGTTGGTAAGCTGCAAACTTTTTTATTTTTCACTTTAGAAGGGGGTCAAAGTGAGAGAAACGTAGACAAAGAACTGAAATTTCTTTTAAAAGTGATCGCTACTCAAAATCTCTACTGGTTTCCGAGTTATGGTGAGTTAAAGGAGTGTTTTCATTTGGAGCAGGACTCACAACTCAACCTTTTGTTCCAAACAATTTGTATGGAAACTTTAACACATGAAAAACTGTTATTGTATGGATGGTATTTCAATATCGTAGAAAATTAGTCTATATACTTCAAGATGGTTTACACTTTACAATAATTAGCATGTATTTCATAGCAACTAAATAAAAAAAAAAGCTTACAAGACAATGATACAAAACATAAAAATATTAACTATAAAAAACAACACTTCGTATTGATGTGAAAGTTATAAATTGTTACAATCTAAAATGATATAGGCCTACATGGTTTAGAACAATAATTGGCGTATATTTTAAAGGAACAAGAATAAAAAATTAAGAATTATTAAAGTTTCTGATATAACATACCTAATGATAAAAGACAATCATAATCACAATGATGATGATAATGACAACAATTATAATAATTATGATAATAATGGTGAAATAATGACATAATGATAGTGATGATAATAATAATAATAATAATAATAATAATAATAATAATAATAATAACAATAATAACCATCTTTTATTATAATCATGAACTTGTGAAAGGATCTACTCAATTTCGTAATTTTCTTCTTTTTTTTTGCAAAAGTATTCACATTTCCCATTCACCATTTTATCAGTTGGGAAACAAAAATATCTTATGTCAGAGCCTCTGGTCTAGTGATGCTCAGCGGATGAATACTACTGACAGAGGAATCGACTATTAAAGATAAAGCTCTCCTCAAGTGATCTCCGGTACTACCATAGGTGGTAGAGAGAGTATACGGACCTCCGGAGGAAGCGACAATCAAAAGACGTAATTCTCAAGGACGACCAGCAACCCGATCAAACAAGAAACTGGCATGTATAAATGATGTAGTACAGTGCATGCTTGGAGAATCTTTCACAAAAAATTGTCAACATGGTACCATTGTCCGACAATACGATCAACCGCCAGATTAAAGACATGGCAAATTATATCGAAAATGAAATTTTGGAAAGAGTTTGTGCCAGTCCTTCTTTTGCGATTCAAATTTACGAATCGACTGATGTTGCCAATTTAGCAATTTTGTTACTTTTCGTCCGTTATATTAATGGGGAGCCTGTAGAAGAGGAGCTACTATTCTGCAAACCCTTAAAAGAGAGAACTAGGGGAGAAAATAATATATTTAAGTTAACCAACGAATACTTTCGCGAAAATTCAATAGACTGGCCTTGCTGTGTAGGCATTTGTTCAGATGGTGCGAAATTTATGACAGGGTGTTATGCTGGGTTTGTTGCCAAAGTGAAATCGGTAGTGCCGAACGCTTCTTGGACACATTGTTGCATTCATAGACAGGCTCTTGTTTCTAAACACATGCCCGATGAATTGAAATGTGTGCTGGACGATGCAGTGAAAATAATTAATTTTATTAAGGCTTGCCCTACAAATTCCAGCATCTTTGCAGTGCTTTGTGAGGAAATGGGAAGCATTTGTAAGTGTTTACTGTCTCACACTGAAGTTAGGTGGCTATCTTGAGGTAGAACTATTTCTAGACTGTATGAGCTTATAGACGAAGTTTACGTTTTTCTCACCAGCGCATGCTTTCACCAAGCAAATTGCATGGAAGATGAAATCTGGCTTCAGAATTTAGCTCATTTGGCAGACATTTTCTCAAAAATTAACAGTTTAAACTTATCTCTCCAGAGGTCAAAATATAAACGTATATATTGTGCAAGACCATATCGAATCATTCATTAAAAAACTTAATTTTTGGGAAACGTGTTTCAATAGCAATCAAATCGAGTGCTTTGATACCCTTCACAACTTCCTGGTGGAAAATCATCTTTCTTTGGACGAAATGTCAAGAACATGCTTAAAGAACATTTGAAGGGACTTCGAAAAACCTTCAAAGAATATTTCTCTGCTATGTCCAATAATAGCAATTGGATTCGCAATCCCTTTGAAGAGTCAACAATTTTAGAATCCACATTAAGCGTAGATGAAAAAGAGCAGCTTCTTGAAATTTCTACTGACTTTCAGTTACAGAAAAGTTATAAATCTTTGTCATTAATTGGTTTTTGGTTGAGTTTAAAGGAATTCCCAGTGTTAGCAAATAAAGCCATAACGGCTTTATTACCCTTTTCATCCACATATTTGTGTGAAGTCGTTTCTTCATATGGCTATTTAAAAAATAAATACAGAAACAGACTTTGTGCTGAAAGTGATTTGAGACTTTATTTAACTTCTGTGGTTCCTGACTTCAAAGCTCTGTGCCATGGAAAGCAGGCGCAACCTTCTCACTGAATTCCAAGAAAAAGAGGTGAGTAATTACAATGCAAACTTGTTTTATTATTGCAACTAGGCCTATACATTGTGTAACTTTTAAGTCGTAACTAGAGTAACTATAGGTTTTAACCGTTAAGGTTATTAAACCTTTTGCTTGGAATTAAATTTCATGCATGTCTACTCTACTGTAAGTATATTTAAAAGTCAGTGGTTCACCCAACTCAGATTGTTGTGGAAGGAGTTCGCAAGTCGAAAAAGGTTGGAAACCGCTGTTCTAGAGCAAAGTTAAAAAGTAGAGGTGATAATGGATATCCTTGCTTTAGCCTGCAGTGAACTGGAAAAGCATGAGACAGAAACTGAACTATACAGACTTTGCTGTAAGTTTCACTGAAACACATTTTAATTAATCGAACTAGCTTCTTGTGGATACCAAATTCAATAAGAATACCTATTATATAAAACTTCTCTCTAAACCGAGTCATATGTCTTTGAAATCTATAAATAACTGATGTACTGTGCCCTTATACTCCCATTTTTTCTCCAATATCTGACGAATACAAAAAATCTGATCAATAGTCGATTTATTACGCCTAAAACCACAACGATGGTCCTCAATAATTTCATCTATATATGGAGTTAATCTTCGCAAAAGTATAAGTATATTGGACAAAATTTTGTATGACATCAACAAAAGTGATATTCCTCGAAAGTTACTATTATTATTATTATTATTATTATTATTATTATTATTATTATTATTATTATTATGTTATGATATATTTATTAATATTGTAGTATGTCCTACTAGAACATATTCATGAATATTACGCAAAAATTTTTTCCAGAGGTAACGAAGGGCCTGAATAAATTATTTTTAAACAATGAACCTTAACATATTCATACCACAAGTTTCTTCGGTTCCATTCTGAAATTCCATTTAACATATTTTACGTTAAACTCAATCGATTAGACTAATATTGGCAGTAACTATTTGTGAATAAACGAATGTTTCCAGAACTAAAATTGTTTACATTAGCTACTGAAAAACTTTACTTTTGTTGTAGATTTCGCAATAATTGACTTTAATGATATTAATTTGATCAAACTAACAAATGATCCAAATACAAACTAACATGCTCTTCCATAAATGCTATGAATTTGAAATGTAGAAAAAAATCTGTCGGCTAAAGTAGTACTTCAAGGGGAAAAAAAAAAAGTTAGAGAATAAACAAAAAATTACTCTTATTGAAAAAATACTCGGGTTCCAACCACTACAGAATCCGAATAAAGGAATGCTCAGCGGAAAGTGTATATCTGCGCTACAGCATATACCCTATACTACCTGTGTGGCATCAATCAGAGGTAATCTGGAGGCATCCGAATGAAAGTGCGTAAACAACTGATCCAAATACAACCTAATCATGTGCAGCACTACTCTGATCCTATAATAATAATGATAATAATAATAATAATAATAATAATATTATTATAATTATTATTACATCTGTACATAGCACAATAAATTACTCATGCAGATGAAGATGCCGTTGCACAACACAACGAAACATTCAAATGTTAACACAATATTATAGCAGCAGCAGCAGCAGCAGCAGCAGCAGCAGCAGTAGTAATAATAATAATAATAATAATTACAAATGGCTTTTAAGGAACCCGGAGATTCACTGCCGCCCTCACATAAGCCTGCCATTGGTCCCTATCCTGAGCAAGATTAATCCAATCTCTACCATCATATCCCACCTCTCCCAAATCCATTTTTATATTATACTTCCATCTACGTCTCGGCCTCATCAAAGATCTTTTTCCCTCTGGCCCCCAACTAATACTCTATATGCATTTCTGGATTTGCCCTTATGTACTACATGCCCTGCCCATCTCAAACATCTGGATTTAATATTACTAATTATGTTAGAAGAGGAAGGCAGAAAACAGGAAAGACTGGAGGATGCTAGGTTTGCAGTGAAAGACCTGCCCCTGGGCAGAACACTATAAATGAATGATGTTAGGTGAAGAATACAATGCGTGCAGTTCTGCGTTGTGTAACTTTCTCCATTCATCCCTCTTAGTCCCAAATATTTTCCTAAGCACCTTATTCTCTCAAAGTGAGAGTCCAAGTTTCACAACCATACAGGAGAACCGGTAATATAACTTTTATAAATTCTAACTTTCAGCTTTTTTTGATGATGATGATGATGATGATGATGATGATGATGATGATAATAATAATAATAATAATAATGACAACAAAGATTACAATAGCGACAACTTGAAACAAAGCTCTTTATTTCACTGCCCATGCTGCTTTATGAGGTCCAACTGCTGTTTGTAACCAAAGTAACGTCATGAGCCTTGGCTCTCACCTAGATGCATGTGCAGTCCTCCACCATTACTATAATCCTTAACACAGTCCCATACTTGTCCACCCTAGAAATTTTTGTGATGATTCTCGTCAGGAGGTACAAAGTCTTCCCTTGTTAGTGAATGGCAATCAAAGTAAACTGACTTTTTGCAATTTAAACATATTCACTCACTGTTGGACAACAATAACAATATTATTTTGTAGAACTGTGTAAAGGCTATTTCATTAAAGTAAAGTTTGTATGTTCCATCTAGAATATTAGAATACTATACGTAATCAGTTAAACTGCACTATAAACTCTACAGTAAACTGTATTAAACCTCACATTTCAGATCTAAATTCATATATCTATATACCAGCCAACAGTTTCTCAATTTATATAGTTTGTGGTAATTATTTTAAAAAACAATTATTTAAAAAAAAATCAATGAAACTGTAATATTATTTTGTAACATTCCAATTAAACTGAATTTTTGTAAAATGCATAAAATGTATGATAAAGTACTAAAGGCATACCGGAAAAAGTTGCAGTTACATTATTTTATCCAACTATTATTAAAAAAAAAACACACATAAATTAAACCATTCAATATGCGCCCAAATAGGGCAAACTTTCGTTTTTTGGACTGGAAACAAAAACATAATTATTTATAATCCCAAAGGCAAGTCATTTCACTTCATTTACATATAGGAGGACCAGACGTCCTCTTTTGTCCAGATATGTCCTCCTTTTTAGGCCTCTGTCCGGGGTCTGGGTGGATTTTTAAAAATCAAGAAATGTCCTCCTTTTCGTAACTTGTATACCTGATATTTTGAAATTATACCTGATTTGAAGCCTTTCTCAAGTAATTTGCCTATAGGTGGTAGCAGCAACGAAGGAATATATTCTTTGTCAACAATCATAACTCTCTTTGTTCCTATTTCTTATTGTCGTTGCTTTCATACATGTGGCTAACTGTAAAATCATTTTATATTATTAAGTTTTGTCATAAGCAGACCTATGCTGTAATAAAATATATATTGACATAATTTTAAGTATAATATAGGCCTAAGCCTAAATCTAAATAGATATTATCTGTCCTCTTTAATAATTGAATCAGTTATTTCGAAAATGTACTATGTACTGTTCTGCGCAAACTACTTCAGTAGCATTTATTACATTAACCAAACTAAATGTCCATTTCTTATCCATTTCTAAAGAAGAAATATGTGACTTATGTTATGATTTTTAACAACAGTTTGTTATAGGAAAGAATAAAGAGCACTCTGGTTAAAAAAGTAACATGCGCGAAAATGTCACACATTATGTTTTCGAAATAATCGATTCAATTATAGTTCCCTTGACTTTGATATGTAGCTAACTGTATAATTATTTTGTAATAAAATAGATATTAATATACTTTTAAATAGTATGATATATACTTAAATCTATACTGTAAATATTTTGTAATAAAAGAGATATTGATGGAATGTAAATTACATGTATAATAAGCCTAAATCTAAATACATATTTTATGTCCTCTTTTCTCGAACAATGTCCTCCTTTTTGAAGCTTTGTGTCCTCTTCTTTATTGATGTGAATCTGGTCAGCCTATTTATATATTATATAATTTAACTAAAAACAATTTTGTTACAGAAAATCACTGAAAGTATAATGTAATAATTTCTAATATTATTCTTGTATTTAATAGGAATGTTAAATCCAGACGTTTGAGATGGGCAGGGCATGTAGCACGTATGGGCGAATCCAGAAATGCATATAGAGTGTTAGTTGGAAAGCCTGAGGGGAAAAAAACCTTTGGGGAGGCCGAGACGTAGATGGGAAGATAATATTAAAATTGATTTGATGGAGGTAGGATATGATGATAGAGACTGGATTAATCTTGCTCAGAATAGGGACCAATGGTGGGCTTATGTAAGGGTGGCAATGAACCTCCGGGTTCCCTAAAAGCCAGTAAGTAAGTATTCTTGTATTTATGAAACCTAGTAGGCCTATTCAAAAGTGATTCAATCTTACATAACAAATATGTTTGATAAAATTCTAAATAATGATATACTTATTCACTAGGGATAGTATCGTGCATTATAGGCACTAGGAGGTTCGAGTTTGTCGACTATGGCGAAGTTCGATATTCGCCAATGTTCGCTCCGCAGGAGGAGGTCTGTCATGTTCCACCTTGTTATAAAAATATTCAGTTCTCCAGTACCACCTCTTCATGCTTAAAGGCTGGTTCACAATAAACCGGGAACGAGAACCAGAATGAAAACGAGAAGCAGAGAACATGAATATGAAAATTTTTGATTCACAATAAACCAAGAACGTAGACGACTATGCATATCGATATGCATGTCAATAACGATATGTAAAGTCGATATTACGCATTCTGATGTTATTTGTGTATAATTGACCACTGGCGTTCTCTCATGAGTACAAGGCAGCCAACATAAACACAGATTAACCAACTTCGAAATTTCAACTGAAACATTTCATTAGGTACGGTACTATACATATGCACATGCATCTTTATTATCACAACCTATTTTAAGTCTACCATAACGTAAAATAATTAGAGAAGAAACATTTGTAATAGAACAAAAATGAACACAACAGTAGTTATTGAATTGAAGCATGAATATGTAATGTGTAATACAACCAATATGGTAATAAAATATGATTCACTTACGATCGGTGTTCAAAGATACAGCTATTGAAAGCCACGTATTCTCCTTCATTTTCTCATCTTTATACGAGGTTCGCCGCTTATCGTAAACGTGAGGATTTTCCTCAACACTCAATATTAGAATCTCATCAAATAAAACTTGCTCCATGATGCACAGCACAGAACAAAATAATGCATAGGTTATGTCACGGTCTTCTTGCTACAAAATATACGACAAAATAGCTTTTAGATGGCAATAGAATGAATCTAGTGGGCTGTGATCGGAAACATGAACACCAAAGTTGAAACTTGGCCAACTCTCCGTTCCCGATCCCGGGCTCCGGCAAGCTTTTCATTAATTGTGAATGCTCACATTTAAATGTACACATTTTAACAATTTTACCATTTTCGTTTCAATTCTCTTTTCCGGTTTATTGTGAACCAGCCTTAAGAATTTTAGCACAGATCTTGTGATTAATTTTTCATATAAAATAAGATGAAGTTCGTGATGCATTGGTTTCCTCTCTCATGTTCAAACATCGCAGGACACTAGTGACTATACCTGACTTGGCCTAGTGCACTGTGGTCACTTCAAAGATTCTAACAAAATTCGCAACGAAAAGTATAAATAATTGTGCATTTTAATGTCCCAACCTGCGGACAAACTCAATCCATTATCTCTTCACCTTAAGTAAGAAACAAAATTTAAGAATAAATTATGATATAATTAGAGTTTATTACTATTTTGTGTTTTTGATTTCAAATAAAGACGTATTATTTTTTCTTCATTTATCTTTTCCAACAATTATATTTCACGTACATGTTTTTTGGATAAATTTAACTCGCAGGTTGAATATCAACAAAATCTGACCACGTACGCAGACAGGTGGATGCCATGCTCACAACTGTACTTTTTATACCAGGGACGGTGAAAAGTATATATCCGTGAAATTCTCGAAATCAATTTGTGGAGAACATCCTCTTTTCATTTCATATAATGAGAAAGTAGAAGCATTGATAATTCATAACTAAATTTAAAACAAATGTGTAGCTGATGGATTTTTATGCGTGAAAAACATTTTTAATATGGCTTTGTATAGCTAATGTCTTAGATCTACAGCACGTATTGTAAATGAACCCTGTTTCTGAATCAGAGGGCTCCAGGCAAAACATGCCGCCTGTTTCTCACTCACGTCAAAATTTGGACATGATACAATGGGTCTATATGAATGACCTGTATGTGCTTGGGTCTGTTCCATCCTCCCTCCACTTGTAATTCACATATATCAGGAGGAGGAGGAAGAGGGGGATGGAGAGGGGAGAGAGATGGGGAGGGGAGGAGGGGGAGGGGGTGGTGTGAAATAGTTCCATTGTAAATAACCATAGGTCGCTCACATGACATTAGTCGACAACTACGTTAGCCACAGTACTTTGTATGTTCATACAATTGTCACAGTTTTTCAATCAACATTTCATGCATTCTGATATATCATATCTTGTTGCAGTTAAACCCACTTCTTCAAATTGATTAATACAAATAAAAAGATCTATACATATAACCTAATACAGTATATATGAACTTAATTGTGAGTATTCCAAATTAAATAACTCATTGTTTTAATTAAATAGAATTTGCATTTAAATATATTAGTAATATTTGTTCATAATAATTATATTACAGAATCGATTCCAATATTGGATGGATTGCCAAATCAATGAGATCAATACTCGCACTACAAACATTGAACTAACAGAAGTACATTGGCCTATTATGAAGTTTAAAGGTGCATACACACTTAACGAACGAACAACGAACGAATGATGAAGCGAAATTTCGTTGTTCGTTCGCTGTTTGGAGCAACGTACTGTCCGTTACTCAGGAGAAGACGAGGGGCAAGAATGTGACCTTCTTGACTATCGCTGTTGATTATTATAAACATCGCTCAGATAAGCATCCCAGTATCCAGGTTATTACTCATGCAGGAAACATGAGTAACAATACATATGGAAATTAAAGCTAAGTTGAACAGAAGGAGACCTAATGTTTCCGCTTACTACATTACAAATATTGACGCGTTGTACGTTATCTGTTCACATCCCTTCCTCTTCAGTCCGCTCTCGTCTTCTCCTGAGTCACCCACAGTACAAATCATCAACAAATGGTCAGAAAACATTCACGTTCACTGATTATCCGCAATAATGGCAGACGAAAATATAATTATAGCAAGTGCAGCCGTTGTTATTATAGGCAGTTTAATAAAAAGAAAGTTAAAAAATAAAAGGCGATGGTAGCAGACGCAACTCTACAAAAGTCGCAATCAATATAGAGGCACTGACTTGCTTCCTGATTTACGTCGAATGGAATCGGGACAGCTTCACAACTTCTGTCGCATTTCAGAAACAGACTTCGAAATATTACTGTGCAAAATAGGGCCCAAAATTTCCAAGAAAGACACAGGCTGACAAGAAGCAATACCTATTCAGGAAAGGCAACACTTCGGTATCTTGCTACAGGGGATTCATATATAAGTTTAATGATTATCAGGGTTGTTCCAGAAGTATGTACAGCTATAATGAAGGAACTGGAAGATTTTATCAAGGTACGACTGCAAGACAGGGGAAAGTTTCAATATACGGACACCTTACTGACAATAATTATCTTAAAATACTAAAAAGAGAGATTTGTCTGTGGGTGTCGAATGCGTATCATGCTTACGAAAAGGCACTTTTCAGTGCCAATATTTTGTGTGCACAAGGTTGGAGCTTTGTTTTTTTTCTGGGCATCAATTTGTCCACGACATATGCTTATATGCAAACCAAGTTGACTCATACACTTCATCACTCCCCATTCCAGATCTTTTTGTGGACTTCTGTCTTTCTCTCCGGAATGATGTCAGTAGGGACTCAGTTTTCTTTTTTGACTTCTGCTTCCTAAAATAAACAAAAAATATGTATCCACTGAAAATAAATAAACAAAAATAATTTTCAAATTTTGCACATGTTTGACTTGCCTATTTTACAGCTGAACATCTTTCCAATAGCTTCCCAAACATCATGTTTGCTTACTTTATTGTGATAAGTAGGATGCTTGGGATTCCATAAAGTTTCCTGTTCCCTATATGCATTAATAAGATTTATAACAGCATCTTCCGTCCACTCCAGTTTCAACATCCTGTTGGTGAAATTGAACTAAGCGCTGCGTTCTACTACGAACTACAAGCTAGTGGGAAATCCCGTCTACAACGAATACCAACTTCCTTTGATGTACCGACAAGCGACGGATCACTTCCGAAGGCAAACCAAACGATTGGTTTGCCTTTGCTGCGACATACACACGTTCCAATTTCAATCAGCAAATGCATTCGTTTGTCGTTCGTTTGTTGTTCGTTCGCTAAGTGTGTATGCACCTTAAGAGGAATCATATGATTTCATGTTATTTTAATGAATACAATTTTATAATTAAGAAATATAAGACCAATATTATATTTTAGTCACAATTTTATTATATATAATTTTAATATTTGTATTCATTTTAAAATTTCAGATTGTCACTTATTACCTGTTACATATTTCACAGCTAATATATAGTAAAATTGTATAAGATATTGTGTGTCAAATGCCTGATGATGCCCAATGGCGAAAATGTTCGCATTTCAATGTTATAATATACAATGATCATTTACTTTTGTAAGTGTTATTGATTTTAAACTATGATATGACATTTAGACTGAACTATAAATAAAATTAGAGTGTAAGTTTGTCAATAAGAAACTTCAAGTATGACTGACATGTGGAACATGAGTGAGAAGTGAACAGCAATTGAATCATGTTTCTGAAAGAGACTAGATCTCATTATTTCCTTTATCTTCTTTCACAATTACACAAAGACAGTAGTATTTATGCATATGGAAAATATTTATTAGCATGTTTATTGTTTCATCTTCCTTGGCGTCCCAAATTACCACTACTTTCTAACCTTCATCTGATCTGTGTTCAGTGTGTGTTTGCTCGTAGTTTTTTTTTAAGTCAGTAATAATTAGATTACAGCATGTGCGTGTTTCTTTGTTGGTTTATAGTTAAAAGTCATTCTTAGTTTTTGCAGTAATATATGGAAACAAAACCAAAGGCAAGACGATTTTCAGCTAAACTCCATTAAAAAGAATGCTACACAGTGATGAATGTACTTCAATATTCTTCAAATACAATGAATGCAAATACAGTTAAAAAATCTACCACGCTAGAGGATACTATGAAAAACAATACGACAGGAATTTCGGAAAGGTCCTTTGTGGCCTCCGCTAAGAAGAAATATAAACAAGAATGTAAGAAAAATATGTAGAAATATAAACAAGAAGGTAAGAAAAATATGCAAGATAATGATATAGAACACTGCTCATTATACCCATATAACGTTTGCAAATCTCAACATTTTATCAGAAGTAAAAGCAGGTAACTCTTCCAAATTTTTCCAATTCGACCTAACATAGATTTTTTTAAATTTATTTATTATTTTGCTAATAATTGTAACATAAAATATAATATATACAGAAAAACTTTAGCTCACCCCTGAAAGAGTAGAACTCGTGCTCAGGGGCAGATTCCTGAATTGAAATTAATAATTATACAATACAATTTGTCTTATGTCTACTATGCAATTATAGTATATAAATTTAAATTTACAATTTTTCAATTTTTATAAAATCCATACATAACTTTTTAAATTTAATACTAGAACTATTAGAATTGACAAGATTAGGATATTTAAATATAAATTTGTTATATATTCTTGGGCCTAAATTACTACTATGATTAAATACTGTAACAATGTTGCATTTTGGTTCAAACAATCTTAAAGAATTCATACCTTTTGTTTCATAACTATGAGAATACAATAAAAAATTATTTCGATTTTTATGTATGAATTTTATTAATACAATATAATAAATTTGTCTTACATTAAGTACATTAAAGTCTAGAAACAAATTTTGAGATGGAAAATCAATAGGTTTATGAAGACATATTTTAATTATTTTCTTCTGTAATAAATAAAGTGGGTTAAAATTGGATTTAAATGAGCTACCCCATCCTATAATTCCATACATAATTACCGATTGAAATAAATTTAAATATATTGTACGTAATATACTTATTGACAAGTAATTCCTCAATAAAACAAAATAATATACTAGTTTACGTAATTTATTACAAAGGTAATTAATGTGTTGGTTCCATTTTAAATGATTATCGAAAATTATGCCTAAATACTCAACTTCAGAGGTCTCTTTAATAATCGGACATTTACACTGTATAAGACAACAATCAGAATTATGTAATTTAATACTTATTATAGATGTAGGAGGTTTGTTACATTTTTCAGATAATGAGAATGGAATAATTATGGTTTTATTTTCGTTGACAGAAAGATCATTTATGTCAAACCATTTTTTTATTAATTTAAGTCCATTATTTGAATTATTATATGCATCATACCAGGTTTTTCCACCAAAAAGTAAAACTGCATAAGAATAGTGAACACCATTGTATTGTTGTAAGTCAATTTTTAATAAGTCATTCATATATATTAAAAATAGAATAGGGCCTAGAACTGTGCCTTGGGGAACACCTATATTAATAATTAAAGGTTCACTTGAATAATTGTCAATTTTTGTTATTTGAATTCTGTCGTTAACATACGATTTTATTAAGTTTAAAGCATTACCTTTGATTCCTAATAAGTCTAATTAATTAACTAATTACACGACATAGTTCTAGTATGAAAGTAGGAGCAAGAAATATGCTTTTACTGAAGATGATAACATTATTAGATGACGCCATAATATTTAAAAATTCAGACCCAGTACAAAACAATCATTTATATCTCTGTCAAAGACAGCGATGACTGAAGTTTTGCTCATGCTTTACAATCTGAAATTACACATGTCAGAATACATTATCCCAAATAAAGATAATGTAATAACGTATAAAATCTGAACAAAACGCATTCCTATGGGAAGCCAAAATATGTTCCCACAACACAACATGAAGCATTGCTCGTCTCCTGGCTTTGTCTTAAACTTGTCACAAATGAGTTTCACTTAACACATATTACAATGTAGGGATAAGGCATATACATGAAAATGTTACAATGTAAGAGCTCAGCGAAACCAAGAAATTTATATTAAAATATTTAAAGATTAAAACATACAAAAAAGTGTTGAAGAATCAGCAAACTAGACATCATAAACGGGAGATTAGCATTAAAAGCAACAAGTAACTAATATAGTTAATTGAACACCTGTCCAGAACAAGGTTGACCAGCAAATACGAAATTCTTAAAAAATGGGGAAAAACACATTGTACTGAACATACCTTAAATTTCTTAGAGCAAGGTTGACAATCAGACTTTTCTCCTCATTTTAATACGAGTACAAGCATTACACATAGCGCATCAGCATCATTAACAAACATTATTCACGAAAAAGTCAACTTATGAGAAATGAGGGTTACAACCTTGTTCTGGTCGGCTATTCAATTGTAGACACTATAAAAATCATGATTATGATAATGTTAGTAAGATATATACTTTCTGATACACTGAAAATTATTTTCAAGTAACAAGATTAACTACTACTACTAATTCCATAATTTGGGATATCTGGCCGACATCTACGGCTGACCACTAGGATCCAGAATACAAAGCAGAGGTTAAATTAAAAATAAGATACAATATGATTTGCGGAGAGAATACAGAACAATGATAAATTTAAAAACAAAGTACAATTTGATTTCGGAGAAACTTGAGATGAAGATTCTTAAATGCAATTATAGATCCTCTACTTTTTGGCTGTATTAACGCAAAGTTATCACAAAAAAATACAGACTCTATTTCGGCGTTAGAACACATATTCTTTGAAATTTTAGGCTAAATTAAAAAAAATAAACAGGGGATTTAAGAAAATCCTAATGTTTGTGTGAAACGTCTATACTCGAATTGAAGCAATAAAATATAATACCAGTATATACTTTTTTAACACTGTAGTGTAAGGTAACTTGTTTGATATTCATGTACAAATATGTAGCCCATAAACTCCATAATGTAGAATTTCTCGTATCCGGCAACTGTGGGACAAAGCCAGTGCTGGATAATTGGAAAATACGTTTATAGGTTATGTAAAGACACACTGTACTGCACAAATATTTTTTCCATGTTGAAATTTAGTAATTTTCATATAGATAATTATAAATAATGTTTTGAAATATGTACAATGTTCATTTTAGTACTGAATATGCTAATGTACATTCCTCAATTCATAATTATTGTAATACAGCAATACATAATAGCGTAAAAAGTACTAAAAGTTTTCGTAACCTTATGACAATTTTAAATGGTGGTCATGTGACTCATGTGACGTGAAGAGCAGTGTAGCCAATGTCGCAACTATAAAGACTGAAGTAACGCTCGATGATTTGAGTGTAAGAACATTTTGCTTGCATTTCACAGAATCCATTGTGCAACAGCAGCACTTAGCGATAATAGCCATGATACTATCCATCACTCGAATGAAATTTTTTCGCGCTGTAGAAACAGAGAATTACACAGTTTCGTATTTAGACTCATCCAACACCCCTTCAAAATGGGCGAGTTCAAGTGTTAAATTGAAAGACGTCTCTGCGGATTGTTTGCAAGGTCCAAGTGACAGATACTGCTGCTACCCTCAACTCCAGGGACATAATGGGTTTTTTTGTCTTTTCACGCGTGAACAATGTAAAGAGTGAACACAATATGTGGCATGTGCGATCTACGAAAACCACTTACATCTTCGTCAGACACTTCTCTTTCACATGAATGACTACTTTTTTTTTTTGCCAAGCCAAAAGTGCTGTTGTTTTTGTATTATCGGTTATTTGAGTGCTGGATACAAGGAATTTTACTGCATTCCCTTCACTGATTAGAACACCTAAATAGAAAACGGAGCAAGATGTAGCATGAGGAAAACACGAGGCACTAAGTTCTGTTTTCGTGGTACCAACAAGTGATGTCAGAATGAACTTTTAATGTCAAAAAATTACCATTTTTCTCTCTTGCAACTCGAACATAGACTTAAATTATGTTTTATTTAATGATGCTCACAACTGCCGGGGTTATATCAGCGTCGCCAGTATGCTGCAATTTTTTCCCACAGGAGTTCTTTTACATGTCAGTAAATCTACTGACAGAAGCCTGTCGCATTTAAGAATGCTTAAATGTCATTCACCTAAGCCAGAATAAAACCTGTGACCTCAGGCACAGAAGGCGAACACTCTATTGACTGCGCCACCCAGACCAACAACTTTTAGATACAAAAAAAAATAGCGGCTTTGATGCTCATATAAAATCTCTACTCTTCACATTTGTTGCTATAAACTTCTGTATTACAGTTCAAAAATTCATATAATGACAACCTTGAAACTTCGTCCCTGAAATTATAGTAGAATTAATGTTTCTTTCGACTTGAGACAGCTCACTAGTTACATAGCTTATGGGCCTGCAGTCATGGCATCATTACCAGCTTGCTGCTACTGCTAGGAGCCAGTCAGTCAAGTGCGATATATTCGATAATGTGGCAGCATTGCCCGCAAAGTTGGGCAAAGAGAACAGGGGGCATCAAACAGTGATTGACTACTTCCAAGGTTAACCATGGTTGGCATGACAACTTGTAAACCCGTGGTCAGCAACCACAAGCCACATGGCTAGTTTGTTGCAAGAAGTTTAAAGTAACGTTAATTCTACTATAAGTTATATTTGTGGAAAATGTTTATAGTCTAATACAGTAGACACCCATCATCATAGTCACAGTCTCAGTCATAGTCATCATCGCCATCACCACCATCATTATTTTGGATTCATGACAAGTTACAGTCCCTCTCCGTGTCTTTTGCAATCTTCCCGAAGACTGTGGCGCTTGAGGAAAGTAACAATTTGTCATGGTGTTGAAGAACTGCTCATGTAATTCACATGATGAAGCCAGATATTTGTCTATACTGCTTTAAATGTTCAGCTATTGCAATACTTTGGAGCTCATGTGAAATTTCGTGATTTCCAAATAACTGTTGAATGTTGTAACAAAAAACTACTCTAGGACAATATACTAGTTCTTAATACTATATTACCACTTCAGTGAGCCAAACAATATTTTCTATTAAGGTATAGAAGGTAGAATATCTTTATTCTACATTATAATGATGCCCAAAGTGACAAATGTTGGCACAGAGGAAATATGCCTATAAATTGAAAAGTATGACCAATATTTATCTTCATATTAACAGATATTTGAGCCTTCACATGATTTATCATTTTGTACATTTTATCCAATATGAACAATATATTTAAAGATATAACTTTCAAAGTACTGCCACATTATGTACCATGCAAGAAATGTGTTCTGATATATGATTTGGAGTAAAGCTGTGTAACAAAACGCAACTCATGCTTGAAGAAATTACGTTTAAAAATACATTCACATGTATTTTTAATTTATTTTAAATGCAAATATTTACAAATTAAATTAAAGTAAGAAATCATGCACATATACAAGAATATATATAACCTGTACAACTCCATATTCTGATATCCAAAACCTCTACATTAACAGTTAACCACATAACTGAAGTCACTCACCGTCCAGAAGTTCTTCCACTGCTGTACGAACTCCCTTGTCAAAAGCTCGAGCATCTGCAGCTGTCTGGAACGTCAGACCAAATTTCTTGTCTCCTGTTTTCCAGTGATGGAATGTGGGCATCACCTTATTGTATTCAAAGTCTTTTTTTATTGTACAACTCAACACAACCTGAAAATATGTTTTAAATTATTATAATAAATAATCACTAGACACAACTAAAAATGTTAACAAAGGATAAGAAAGAGTAATTTAAATAAACTGAGTTATACCTATTAATTTGAGAAAAATTCGTTCTGGCACCGGGAATCGAACCCGGGACCTCTCAGCTCTGCGCGCTGAGCGCTCTTTCCAACTGAGCTATTCCGGGACACGATCCACAGTGTCAGCCGAACTCTCCTCACATCGTCAATGGCCTACTACCTGCATTTTAGACATATAAGTCATATATGCAAAAGCGCATATTTAAATGATTTTATGGCCATATTCAACAACAGTTTCTGAATACTATTAACATTGATATATACTTGAGTAGCTTAATATCAAAGACGGACATCTGTCATCTCCATAATTTTGATCTAGAGGCAATTTTTTAATTCACAGTGTTCTTTGTAATATTTAACACAAGTTATTTTATAAATATAGTGCTAGAGTTTGCATATGGTTTCACTATAACTGGAAAGAGTATGAAAAATTGTATAAAAAACCACAGCTATCTAAATTTCGATTGAGGTCAGATGTCCATCTTTGATATTAAGCTACTCACTTATATTCATGATTGAATAATCAAGACTACTATTTAGTAGTCAACATGTTTATACCTTTTAATTTGAGAAAAATTGTTCCGGCAGCACCAGGAATCGAACCCGGGACCTCTCAGCTCTGCGTGCTGAGTGCTCTTTCCAACTGAGATATGTCGGGACACAATCCACGGTGCCGGCCAAACTCTCCTCATATCATCAATGGCCTACTACCTGCATTTTAGACATATAAAAATTCGTTCCGGCACCAGGAATCGAACCCGGGACCATATGGCCATAAAGTAATATATGCACTCCTGCATATATGACTTATATGTCTAAAATGCTGGTAGCAGGCCACTGACGATGTAATGAAGAGAGTTCAGCCAGCACCGTGGATCATGTCCAGGCATACCTCAGTCGGAAAGAGCACTCAGCGCACAGAGCTGAGAAGTCCCGGGTTCGATTCCCAGTGACGGAATGAATTTTTCTCATATTAATAGGTATATACATGTTGACTACTAAATAGTAGTCTTGATTATTCAATCATGATTATAAGTATAAACTGAGTTATGTCCTCAACACATCAGTTTTTACAGAGCATTAGAAAAATCTCTGCAAAATAAGTTGGCTGTGGTGACATAAGTTGATAATTCCATCCCAATGTCACAAGGACAGTTCTAATGAAAGGACTGAAGATTACTCAGAATCATTGTAAAAGAGGGAATTTTGACAAGTAAAATACTACACGTGATTATATTTTTATCCAGTATGCTGACAGTACTGTAGAAGCACATGATTAGCAGGGATTCTTTTTTTTTAAGATGGTGATAACTATTCTCATAGCGAAACAAAAATGCTGTGAAAATTCCCAAAATGTTCACTACGTGATACTATGATCTAATATAAAAATTTCGAAAAAGTTTAAAAATCGCATTAACACAACATATTGAACAAAACTTTTTTTCTTCACAGATGAAAGTTGCAATAATTCTCCTGGCCAAGCAAGTTTTTACAAAATGTGTATTTAGTGACAAGAAAATCAATGCAATCAAAGAAACCAAGTTACATACAGAAAATGTAGGAGTATGGATAACATCACGAATGAGACTTACTGGACCAATTCTTTCACCAGAACAATTTATTCAGAAGTGTACAGAGAGATATTAATTTATTATGCAGTTTAACAAAACTTGGGAATGAACGTGCTTTTCTTCTCCAGGACAAGGTCATAATATTCTATAAATCCAATAGTCCACTGCAACTACTGGGTGAAATTGAATCATTTCACAGAGCAATCATGGTTCCACAGTCTGACACATCCTGGTTAATTTTTCCTCAAAAACAAATGACGACCTCAAGAGCGCAATATTAAACTTGTAGGCCTATACAAGTGTGATTAGTGTAATACAGGCCTGCACAAGGTTTGCGCTCTCCGAGCCGGCTCACAGCTCATGAGAGGAATGCAGATATTAGCTGTGCTCTGTATAAGGGTGGACTGGAAGAAGGGATGATCTCGTACAAAACATACACAAAAGGAAGTACAATTACGAGTGTTTATGAAATGAATTCCCGTTTAGTGTTTGCGAAACTATCTTGGACTATTATTAATTAATAAAGAAATATTTATTTTACAGAAATAATAGAAATTCTATAGCTACTTAAATGTACAATATCATTTTGTTATATTTTTATTTATCAGTACATCAAAACGAAGTTTTATGCTGTTGGCAGCTGAAAGGAACAGTTGCCTACTGATCGTAATGAAATATCAGTTACAGATGTTCGATGTCTGCCTTTATTAAAGTTGATTATAGAAAACAGTTGCTCGCAAATATAAATGTTGAGCCAAACATAGCAATCATTTTCACAGGCAGCCTGTGTAGTCGTGGATGTTATTGCTAATGTTCAGTCTTGTAAAACTCAACCAGGCTAGCAGTATTATTCAAACATCTTTAGTCCTTAGGTCACATTGAAGATCAATAAGTTCGAGCTGTAAATCGTAAAATGTTAAATGTTATATTCCGTCTTTTAGATTCCTCCATACTGTACTGTAGCAGTAGGTAAGCAACGTGAAACAGTTACTGAGAATAGGCCTACACCTACACCCTCGTTGAGCGCTGTTTGTGCAGGTATGGTGTAATATGTATCTAATCAACGATGTATGTAATGGAAGGGGAAAGAAATTGGCCACTCTATCCCATTATCTCCTGGCCTAGTTACCTCATAAGTGGTGTCTTCTTGGTATCTCTTGAGGTTCAGACCTGTCTTCGGATAGTTGACTAAACAACAAACTTTATACAGTCAATACCAGAAGAATCTTTAATTAAAGTGTTCCCAGTCGAACTTATGACCAAGCCAGAAAAAGGGTACCAACCTAATCTGTTTAGTTAGACATCTGCATTTCTGCCTTTTTTAAGAGAACTTTTCTAACACGATTCTACTATAGAATTTTATAGGAAATTGTTAGAAAAATAACTTTCAACAACCAATTATTACTGTATTTGCAAATATATTTATGTCATGACAAACAGTAACTGAACTGAACATAAATCTATTCATGGAACTATCTAAACATGATTGTCTTTTGGTAAAAACAGGGTAGTGATAATGGCTGCAACATTAAAGACACTAATATTATTACAGCACCATTACTTTCATATTCAGATATAATACTTGGACCAAAGTAGTCCTTTGTAAGCTCTTTACCCATCATCATCATCATCATCATCATCATCATCATCATCATCATCATCATCATCATCATCATCATCGTCATAGTCATAGTCATAGTCATATAAAAATTGTTACTGTCTACAAGAAATTTTCCACCAATCTCTTCATGAGGTGTCCCAGTGATCTTCTCTCATTTGATCAATAGTTGAAGACTGATCTAGGAACAATGAGCTCCAGTTATTCTGATACTAATGCATATAGTCCAATGTGAGCAACATACCAAGCTCCTTTAAGATGTCTTCATTTCTTCTATGGGCTACACACAACACACAAACTGCCAGTGAACTGTGAGATTTAATTTTAGCCTGTAATCCACCATATTGATAAGATACAGTGAAACCTGTTCAAATTGGAACCTGAATAATCCGGAATCCTGTCTATTTCGGAACAATTTATTGGTCCCGGTGAAATTCATATGTATTATGTGTAATTTTTCCTGAATAAAATGGAAACTGTCCAACGCGGAAATGGAAACTGTCTGCTACTGTTCAAAATGGAAATAATATTTTGGACACACTACTTTAATGTAAACTATATTTTGAAACAGTACGTGCTTTCAAGGAATGTACGAAATACTAGTAGGTCACTAAGATAAAAACAAGTTTTCTATGTAAAATTTGTGAGGGTGCGAGGGTGTGTTGGCCTGGTGGTCATAAATTTTATTACCCTATCGACTAGGCAGACGAGTCCCTTCAAAGATGTTCAATGCTTCACTCCTGTATACTGTCATAGCTGGGTAGAACGCAAGTGTATTAGTGATTTCATGATAAAAAAAAAAGTTGCGTAAAAATGTTGCACTATCACTAATTGATTAAGTAAAAGTTATTGAGGAAAATGAGAAACGAAGAGTATGGAAAATAATGTTGAAATTTATGAATGGAAAACTCAGGTGTAACTTAACACTTTAAAAAATAAAGGCCGTATCATGAATGAGTGGCTTGAATGGTGACATAAAAGGAAAGAGAAAACAACTGGTTACATAGAAATAAATGAACTGTTGTGGGAGTGGATTGTTCTTGCTCTTTCAAAGATCATGCAAATTTCTGGACCTATTCTGCAAAGAAAACCCTTGAACTGGCAAAGAAATTAAATAATCCAGAATTCAAGGCTTTCAGGCTCCTAGTCCAATTAAATAATGTGCTGTGATATACAGTACAGTATTATATTATAGTGTAAGATACTAAATTTAGTGTAATTAATAAACTTTATAGTGTTTAATAAGTGAGTTACGATACAATTTATACACGAAATGAGATTTTCATCAAGATCATTCACCAATTAAATAAGTGACAGGAAGCTGATTTAATGTCAGTAGTGTTAAACGGAATATTTTGTAATTCCTACAATTTGTGGCATGTCATTTTGTTTTTCATTTATACAAATGATAAAATATTCCATTTTAACTTCACACCTGAATAACACGGAAACCTGTCCACAACGGAAAAAAAATTAGGACCATGTCACTTCCATCTTGAACAGGTTTCACTGTATATAGTACAATTATGGGACAAAGCCAGTGTCAGATAATAGAATTTGCTTGTTAATTGGAAAATTATTTTATACGTTATTTAAAGATGTAATTGGTATACTTGTCCAAAGATACCATCACCTTGCAAGTGCTGGTCTCAAACCTACCTAGATCATGTAACTGGCTATCTCAGAAAGGGGCCGAGATCGTGAATTAACTGTTCCGCCATTTGTCGAGCAGGCAAGGAAGTATGTATTATTCACGTAATAGCTATTTGTGCACCCAAAAGTGGCAAATAACATCAGCATTTTGTGATATCGCCACTTCAGTGTATATACTGCACATCTATATAGCAGGTAACAGAATTCTGTGGAGCAAACACAGGTCCTGTCCACCCTATCCACTTTAAAAATAGCGATTTCTGGCGAAGTAAATGACTGTTTTTTTTTGTTTAGCTTGTGCAGTAATTGTGGGAACATTAATAATACTGCAATCTAGTGGTGGTAGATTTAGATGCCTCATTAAAAAATGTAGGCTGCTACTTCAGTTTGTAATTTACTTACTGACTTTTCCTCGTAGTTTAATTTTTATTTTCCTTCTTCTAAAGTGTCATTGTTTTGGAATTGCCGATATCTGGGTGCCGGATACAAGGGATTCCACTGTATTAAGAACAATGGGATAAGAATGACTCCAACTCTGTGATTAAGATGAATGTAATTTGTTTCATCATTTATACTTTAATGACAATTCATTTCGCAGATAATCTTGAAATTTAAGTTATCTATTAAGCTTTAATTTTCATTTTTGGAAGGTGGTGGCTTATTTATAGTTACTAATGAAGTGTTAGCTTCTCAGAGATCTAACATTAAGAGTAAGAGGACTCTTTAGCAAGATATCATTATACTATATTTGGCGAGTTTATGGACTCCGCTTGCCCAACATTGACGGTTTCTCCTGTGAAGCAAAGGGTGGGCAGTGGCGGTTGCTACCCCTACAGGTTCGCTATAGGAAGGTCAAAAACCTTTAATCCTCTTAAGTAGTTGTCTGTAACTTTGCAAGACCGTATTCTCTCTCACTTGTTACAGTACTGCGTTCACGTGCAGAAGTGTATTCTTTGTGTAAAGTGTTTAGTTAAGTTGATTTAATACACATACATACATACTTACATAAGTATTCTGCCCATAGGCAGGTCTTTCACTGCAAACTCTGCATTCTCCAATCTTTCCTATTTTCTGCCTTCCTCTTAATCTCCGTATACGATCCACATATCTTAATGTCGTCTATCATCTGATATCAATCCTCTGATTGAGGTTCTGGGTGGTATGTACATCTATTATCAGACAGCACACCTCACTTGATGATGTGTGTCAGAGGAAAAACAATTGTTTATATCCATCTGAAGTCTGACTAGTGTAATATGTAGCTAGTGGGCGATGTATGCAATGGAGGGGAAAAGCAACTGACCATCCTAACCCCACTATCTCCTGGCCTATTTGCCTCGTAAGTGGTGCCTTCTTGGTATCACGAGGTTCAGACCTTTCTTCACACAGTTGACTAAATAAAAATAACATCTGATATCTTCTTCTGCCCCGAACTCTTTCCCGTTCACCATTCCTTCCAGTGCATTCTTTAGTAGGCAGTTTCTTCTCAACCAGTGACCCAACCAAGTGGAAAGACTCATCATCCCATGTTTGCAGTTTTTCTTGTAAAGAATAAATGTGGTAGCTTTCCATTGGTTTCCGCACACCACTCTCTCTTTCGCATCTTATAAGATCCAAGGAGGCCCCAGCGTAGTGAAGGTGAGGAGAGTGGATTTGACAAATTGGGCCCTCCATACTTCACCAAAATTCACCGCAAGGGTTAAATATCAGTTCCATCAGAGTTTTTAAAATATAGTGATTTATTAGTCACAATAACAGTATTTAAATGGACCTGCTAATCTCAGTGATGTTTTTATTTTGTTTAATTTTTATTTTATGTTTACTTGGAGGAAGAGGTAAGCCATTATATTCAGATACAGAAGAACTCGTGTGCCGTATGCATATTTTGAGAGTGAATACGAGAACACTAAATGTGGCAGGTCTCTAATATCAGTCACCAATGTGTGGGAAAGAACAACAAAAGCTACTGGACTGTCTAGAAGTGAAATCAGAAAAACTTTATGTGAGAAACGAACAAATGAAACCTTGAAAAGTCCCGCTATGAAGAGACCCTTTGAAAGCAAAAAGACAAATATTAATAATTTTGATCGTGAAACAATGCGACGGCTAGTATTAAATTTATATAAGTAAGGGTTTATTCCCAGTTTAAATGACATTCTTGCCACTTGTAAGGAGAAGCTTGATCACATAAAACTTAGTCAACGGTCTCTGGAAAATCATGCATGAAATGGGTTTTGTTACAAAACAAATACTAGCAACAGGAAATTTCTAATGGAGCACGTCGACATCATAGCAAAGAGAAATGAATTTTTGTATAAGATTAAAGACGTGTGGGAAACGGGAAGGCCTATAATATTTCTAGATGAAACTTGAGTGAACGTTAATCTCACGTGAGATAAAATGTGGGTTATTGAAGATGATAAAGAAGGGTTATGAACACCAATTGGAAAGGGGTCTCGAATTAGTTGTAGTTCATTCCAGTAACAAAGAAGGTTTTGTGAAAGATGCACTACTCGTTTTCCAGTCAAAATCTACCGAAGATTACCATGAGGAAATGGACTGCAATATTTCGAAAATGGTTCAAGGAATACCATATTTGCTCGCGTAATTTGCGCATCCTAATTTTTAAGGGATTATTTTGAACTTTATTTTTGCTCCGTGTATTTTGCGCACACATTTTACGTACATATTTTTTTTCAGTGTAGTAGGGATTACGTACATATTTTTTTCAGTGCAGTAGGGATTTTCCTTCCCTACAGTCCATCGTAGGTCATTTACCAGCAACTGAAATACCTGCTTCAGAAAGAAACCCCAAAGTCCCGCTACTTTAACAATGCTTGTCCTTGGTAGAGACAAGTTACCGGTATAGAAAATTAGCCCTACCGTAAATACTTACCTATACGTATACTAATTGAGATAAACTCAGAACAAGACCTCTTATTTGAAAAATCCGCATATTTTACGCACCCCAATTTTTCAGTGGCCAAAGTTAATCAAAAAGTTCGCAAATTACGCGAGCAAATACGGTAGTTAATTCCAAATATTCCACCCAACTCTTTTATTGTTATGGACAATGCGAGTTATCACTCCTGTGAACTAAACAAAGCTCCAACATCAAACAGCCTTAAAGCAGACATGCAGGAGTGGTTGAAAAAGAATAAATAGTTTGATGACCACAAGTTGAAACCTAAATTGTACGAAATCATAAAGTTGTACAAACCGAGATTCAAAACATATGAAATAGATAAAATTGCAGAAGAATTTGGACATAGTGATTCATTGCCTATTTACCTCTGCGAGTTTATCCTATCGAACTCATTTGGGCACAAGTAAAGGATTTTGTACGAAAAAGGAACACAAAATTTACCATTTTGTTAGAAATACCAGAAGTTTTCATGAACCAAGTGCAGAATGCGTGTGCTCATTGTGTGGGAAAGACTGTGGAAAATACCATGCACTAGACTGCACCAACCATCTTGAATCCTTAACAAAGTTTTGCAACAGTGAAAATGAACACTGAACTATTATGCACATTGTGCGCTTTTCTCTATTATTATTTGTTAGAAATATTTCAGGACGGTATACATTCAATTACAACAGGAAGATGGAGCGATGCTTGCTGACACGCAAAGCAAATTGAGAATTTCTACTGGAAATGAGATCAATTAACGCAGCAGTCTCAAGGTTAAAACTGCACTGGGTAAAGCATCGTTAGTCATTGCAAAACTGAAGGAACCCGATCGTAGAATGATGTAACCTTGAGAGCACTGACTGTAACACTTCTGTGATAAGAAGTACACCCACATCACCTTTGAGTCTTAACATGTTATTAACGTATTATATTTCACATTAGCCATGTACATAATCTGTAGCGTGCAACACTGTGAGTGGTCTTTGCGTAAGGAAAATGAAAGTAAGCTTTCTGAACGGATATATTCCATATATGTGTATTCATTCATGTTTGGGAATGATAAATAACTTACTTGTAGATATGTTAAAGAGCCTCAAAATTAAAATTAAAAGTGTAAAATATTAAAAATGACGAAAGCTAAACAACTATATAAAATTGTATAAATGAACACACATATATAATATATATATATATATATATATACTGTACATAACCTATACACATTATGCATAACCGAAAATTGAGTTGTAAATAATTCAAAATCTTTTTTAAAAACATGAAACTCCTTGAATCTATGCTCAATTGATATTCTAAGATCTTTCAAAATTTCACTGAATCTAAGATGTTGCTGTTCTGTTAAACCAGATAATCCTTTAATGTTCTCGAGTTTCCAATAACGTGAGCCTCATGATAAAAGATTTGATTTGATCATACATGTCAGTTATTAAGCTATCTTTTCCTTGTAGGCTTTTGACTAAGACACAGTAATACCAGAGCGTTTAGAATAGAAAGTGTGGTAACTCGGCAAGGGTCTAATGGGACTTTTAAACCCCCCAGTGTCGCCGCGGCAACTGAGCGAAACATTGGCGTGGCTATCGTTCTAAGATTGCAGTTTTCCTCTTAATACTGTGGACAGAGCATGTAGAACTCGTTCTACTATGGAATTAAGAAGATATTTCTTGTGCTGTTCGGGTGATTTTATTGTGCCGTTTATGTGAGCGAGTAGTAATAAGCCTAATTGTTTTGTTCTTGATGTAAATCCAATTATAGATACTCTATAATCTGTAAGGAAGAGACTTTCTTTTATCCATCCATAGACTAGACTATTTTTCAGAAGTGGTGTAGAGCAATTCCACGAACACAGAAAACTGTATGCTCGTTCTTATATCTGTGATATCCATTTTTCTGCCATTTTGATTGTGATTTTTTAAAATTATGATTTATTTAACGACGCTCGCAACTGCAGAGGTTATATCAGCTTCGCCGGTGTGTCGGAATTTTGTCCCACAGGAGTTTTTTTACATGCCATTAAATCTACTGACATGAGCCCGTCGCATATAAACACACTTAAATGCCATCGATCTCGGCGGGATCGAACCCGCAACCTCGAGCATTGAAAGCCAGCGCTATATCAACTGCGCTACCGAGGGCGACTTTTGATTGTAAGAGCCGATAAATTTATTATTGCCAGTAAAGAAGTAGGACTTCCACGCAAGAACTGGCGACCAAAACCGTATGCTATAACACATATTTTCCAAAACTTGCCTCGATATCTTAAAAAAAGAAAAGAGAAAATATCCAACGAAGAGGACATCAATCCGTTCTCATAACAATGTATCCTTACCAAGTACCATCTGGCTATGACCAATTCCATTGACGCTAAATAATCCAGCAGTTGATACAGCATCGTTAAATATCCGAGTAAAAATAATTGGATGTGACACCCGAAAATCAGAAGAACACCTTAGTTGATCATGCGCTTGTATGCATTTATGTACCATTACTCCACACCTGAATGCCCAAAATTATGTCTAGTTACATTGACCGTAATTCCTTCCAGTGAATGAACTCCAGACCAGCATTTCAGCTGTTTAGTGTGAGTTTTTCAAAATCGATACATTTTTTAGAGTCATAAACTGTGATGGGTTCGAAGATAGTGAAACTACAAAAGAATTCAAAGGTGAATGAACAACCATGCAGATACGTTGAACTCAAAGACTCCCTCGTCTGCCCTGTACAAAGGATTCTAGCATTACACGATTTTAGAAAATATATGACACCTAATTGACAATATAAAGAACACGTTTGCCTAAGTAAGAACCCTTGAATTATTTAGAGTGACAATTCAGAGCACTAGCGAAATATATTAATTCTTGTGGGATAGCAGATTTAAATATATTCAGACAGAAAAAAATTAACTAGGATCCTCTAGAGCGATATTTTGGAATTACAAAATGATTATCTTGTGATGATTACCATAGATTTCTACATGTGAAGATTTTTCAATCTATGTGCCGGTTAAAAAATGTGCTGTATTAAAGTGCCAATTGTGAACTCCTAATTGAATCCAAGGACCTAGCTTCTACTTCATTAAATATGCATGTTTAATTATTAATTATTTTATTTTTAATAATAGCACTTTAGTCGTAATTAACGTAAAAGTTATTTCGGTAACAAAAGTACAATATAATTCTACTTTGCATCTAGGCTAGAACTTAATCTGGTTTACAATTTTATTACAGTTGTTTATTACGTTTCCACATCATAAGAGATTTCTAATCGAGCATATGAGAAAGTAATAGACCTCATGGAAAAGTCGTTAATTTAATATTCTCCAATAAGTAGCATACAACTACTTAATATAGTGCTACCAAATTGTTTTAATTTTACAAAACACAAAATAACGTAGGTATTTCAAAAGATCAAAACTTACATTACCATAGATATAATATCGAAGCTTAATATTTATGAGTCTAAGTTGCACGTAATATTTTTTGTTCCCCTGAATTACGTATAAACCAGATACAACTGCAACTAATGACTAAATAGTAGATAAAAACTATTGGTGAAAATAAAGTGTCTCCTTTATTATATTACAATCTTTCTTGTGTATAAAAACTATAATTTCATGTCAATGCGTACTTTATAATGCCAAAACAATTTTCAGTTTTGCGATGCTGTACTTTTTTTTGCGTATTTCTGGCTGAAGCCGGCACAATGTTCCATTTTTCGGTTAATTATTATATTTACCATTCAGGGTTGTGTTATATAACTCATAATTTGTTAATATAGTAATATTACATTTTTAAAGAAGTAAAATATTGTAACTAAGTACTTTAGAATACATTCTTATCTAATGGGTTATTTTTAAAAACCTTTTTCATTCACTTGAATAGCGATCTTGAAACTGGGCACTGAAAATAGGGCTAGTGCCACTCGGCTACGATCCACTGAGCTAGAGAAAGTAACGTCTTCTACCCGCTCTGGCAGCAGTAAAAAACTATTGGTGAAAATATAATGTCCCATTTGATATATTATATTATACTTTCTTGTACATCAAAAACTATAATTTCGTGTCAAAATGTACTTACAACAACACAAAAATGTTCAGTTTTGCGAAGCTGTAGTTTTTTTGCGTTCTTCTCTCTGAAGCTGACAGAATGTTCCAGTTTACTGTTGATTATTATACTCGTTTTTACGATTCAGGAGTGAATGATAGAACTCAAGAGTAGTTAATGTAGTAGTATTACATTTTTTAAATAAGAAAAATATTGTGATAAACTATAATATACTTTTATCTAGTGGGTATTTTAAAAACATCTGCATTGACTCGAATAGCACTCCTGAAACTGAGAACAGAAAGCAGAACGAGCGCCGCTCTGCGACGAACCGCTGGACTAGTGGAAGTATCGTCACTTTCTCTTCTACCCACTCTGGTAATACGATTAAGAAAGGCTAAATCTTGTATCCATTCCTCATCAACAAGCTCTGGTACTGGGTGCTTAAAGACTGTCTAAAAATTCCTTTAACTCAACCTTATTAGTTCCATTCTCTGTAAACAAATAATCTTTTTCCAAACTTTCTCGTAACGCACAGTTTTCAGATTTCCTAATCACTTTAGACAGAGCCATTTCTCTATGCACGCTAATGGAAAGCAATGTGTAACTGTGACTGAGTCGATCTGTTCATATTAAGAGGAGTTTGACGTCACTAGCACGAACATACCCGAACGCTTATCTTCAATATTGCATGGGAAAATACTTATTTTTTAACAAGAGCTGGAGTCAATACTCAGTGTCTTATCTGCCACAAAAGTATGAAAGAGGAAAACATAATATAATGCGTCATTACTAGTCCACACATACAGATACAGTAAAACCCCGATTATCCGTCACCCTATTAACCGAGTGGTGGATTATCCGACTGTCTTTCTATCTCGCAGAAAAAAAATATGAAGTACTGTACATTATATTAATACGAATTTTTTCTACAGAGTGTTTTTTTTTTTACAAACCTTTACCCTTACGCATTATGGTCTACTTTTCGAGTGACCGTACTGTTTAATTTCCATGTAAAATGTCTTCTACAAGTGTCAAAAGAAAACATGTTGTACTACAGAAAAAAGCGCAAGTAATTTACTGGTTCAGGAAAAGAGAAAATGTGGTTCATCTCGCATCATAATACAAGATAGGAATTACAACTGGACGCGATTTAGGCTAATGAAAAACAAAATATAAACTGTATACTTACCTACCTACTTACTTACTGGCTTTTAAGGAACCCAGAGGTTCATTGCCGCCCTCACATAAGCCTGCCATTGGTCCCTATCCCGAGCAAGATTAATCCATTCATTATCATCATATCCCACCTCCCTCAAATCCATTTTAATATTATCTTCCCATCTACGTCTCGGCCTCCCTAAAGGTCTTTTTCTCTCCGGCCTCCCAACTAACACTCTATATGCATTTCTGGATTCGCCCATACATGCTACATGCCCTGCCCATCTCAAACGTCTGGATTTAATGTTCCTAATTATGTCAGGTGAAGAATACAATGCATGCAGTTCTGTGTTGTGTAACTTTCTCCATTCTCCTGTAACTTCATCCCTCTTAGCCCCAAATATTTTCCTAAGCACCTTATTCTCAAAACACCCTTAATCTCTGTTCCTCTCTCGCGGGTTCGATTCCCGCTCGAGGTTGTGAAATTTTTCTTTCATACCATGGCATGATTGTGACTATAATAGTATTTAATTCATTAATATGACACATCAACGGACGTATATACGTCACCCAAACATCGTAAGATGAAGATTACATTTGTAAAGTTTCTTTCCAGCCATAAGCAGTGCTGACTAAGATCAGACGCTATGGACAGTACTCTATAACAGAGTCGCCAGTATGAAAGGATAATTCCGAGCCTTTGGCGTGAGACGAACTCGATAGCTCAGTGGTAGAGCGCCTGACTGGAGACCAGGAAGTCGCAGGTTCGATCCCTGCTCGAGGTTGTGAAATTTTTCTTTCATACCATGGCATGATTGTGACTATAATAGTATTTAATTCATTAATATGTCACATCAACGGACGTATATACGTCACCCAAACATCGTAAGATGAAGATTAAATATTTCTTCATTAATTAATAATAGTCCAAGATAGTTTTGCAAACACTGAAAGGGAATTCATTTCATAACCACTCGCACTAGTACTTCCTTTTGTGTACATTTTGTATGAGATCACCCCTTCTTCCAGTCCACCCTCATACAGAGCACAGCCAATATCTGCATTCCACTCGTGAGCAGTGAGCTGACTCTGAGAGCGCAAAACTTGTGCAGGCCTGATATAAAGGATAGCTTCTATGAGGAATTGGAACACACTTTTGATCAGTTATCTAGATATCACATGAAAATTTTATTGGGGGATTTCAATGCTAAAGTAGGACGGGAAGATATTTTTAAACTAACTATTGGAAAAGAGAGCCTACACGTAAGTAGTAATGACAATGGAGTTAGGTTAGTCAACTTTGCCACATCAAAAAATTTAATTGTCAAAAGTACAACATTCCCCCATAAGGATATACATAAATATACTTGGACTTCTTCAGACGGAATGACACACAACCAAACTGATTACATCTTCATAGATAAACGAAGATATACTAGTATAATAGACATTCGAACTTTCAGGGGGGCTGACTGTAATTCTGACCATTATTTGGTAAATGGAGAATTAAGAGAAAGACTATCAGTAGCCAAGCGAGTAGAGCAACAAGCTAATATTAGTAGATTCAACATTCTGAAATTAAAGGATGAGGGAACTAAGCAATGTTATCAGGTCGAAATTTCGAACAGATTTGCTGCTTTAGCTACTTCTGACGAAGTTGAGGAAGCGTTAGATGTTAATAGCAAGTGGAAGAATATCCGAGATAATATCAAAATTGCAAATGAGCAGAGCAAAGGTTATTATGAAACTAAGAAAAAGAAGCCATGGTTTGATGAAGATAGTTCCATTGGTGTAGTTTCTGTATTTGTCGTTTGTTTCCTTTGTATAGTATGAGTATGTCGTCTATGTATCTGTGCCAGTATATTATGTTGTCTGCATATTTGTTGTGGTCAGCTGTAAGCCACACGTGCTTATATAATTAACACTAGTAAGTTTGCCATTTAATCAATCGCTTAAACCTTCATAATATCTATGTTTATGTTTAACATATAGAGGGGCATAACTCACTCAATTTAAAAAAAAATATGACATAATTTAAATGAACTTTTTTCATCAGAATGATGTCAGAAATCACATCCTAGAGTATTGCACTATCTTCGTGAATCACCATGTATAATACACACTAGGGTGGTCCTTAATTTTGAACTTTCGAATTTTATTTGGGACACTTCTTAAAGTTACAACATATAGCACAAATAAAAGTCGTGTGAAGTTTCAAGTCGATCCGATGAAGGTAAGTGGTGACGCATCTTTTCTGAGATTGGCAACGGAACACTTTTCCCAAATAGAGAGTTTTATTACAGGTTGAATTTGTGACCTAGGGTTGTTTGTGGTGTGTATGTGATTGAAGGGTGACAAATTATCTGGATTCTAAAACAACAGATAGTGATTTCCTGTTTACTCGACCATAAAAAAAAAGGTTATTTAGATGAATGAGATTAGATGGAGAGAACACATGTCGCATAGGTTCGAATGGGAGACTCCTACCCGCCATGTGCCAATTGTGGCAAATATGTATTTCATATTGCGTAGTTACACTGTTGTACTGCTAAGATGGTGAATGAGATTGATACGATTTAGCATTTATGATTGAAAAAAAAATTAAAAATTAAAACAATGAAGTCTGATTCGTCATTTCTCTTAGGAGATGATGGGAGACAAATAATAGTGGGTGCAAAATTGCCTTGTAATGACCAGGTTTTAAAAGTGATGTTCTACAATACATATAAAGTAAAACTGAACTTACTTTCTAGTGCATATCTGGTTATGAAAGAAATGTAAGTGTTTTGACACAAAGCACGAATTCCTACAAGAAAGTTTCATTACAATATCGAAAAACTGGGAGACCTTGTATAAACTTTATAGTTTAAAGAGTGGAAAGTGCTACAAAAGAGTTCCAAACGCAGATCTCAACTTCAAGAACAATGAAAGCAGGTATTTCTGGAAAAAAACTAGATGATCTCTTCTATATTACACATGCTGATGCCTTTCAAATGATCATCACTGAAGACGATCGTAAATTTCTTCTAAACCAAAAAAAGAAAGGTAGACCAGACCCAATGATAGGAACACATCGCGTATTGGTGGAAAAAGAGAAAAACGTAGCCTGCGTCAGCAACAGAAAGAATTCAGGCGACCACTGTGGCTCAGTAAAATGTCAGTGCAAGGTAACTTTTATTGCAAATTCTTAAAATTTAAAATATTGTTGATTTATTAATTCAATGTCGGCTATAACGCAAAATATTTATTATTAATGATGGTAATAATTACGTTCATAGCGCAACTAACACAATTAAATAATAAAAGCTGTTACAGTACACTATGCTTACTACTGAATATAATGAATATTACCAGAATCATCTTTATATCACATTAACGTGAACTTACACCTAATTTGTTCACAAACTGTTAAACAGCTGAATAAATAGTAAATATTTCTGACATACATTGGTTTTATTTACAGAGGTAACAAAATGTTATGAATCCCTTCATTCACAGAAAATGATTCGATTCAAGTTGGAGAACCTGGTCCAAGCATCGGTAGAGTCCCTCAACCTAGCGACTTAAGTCTAACAAATGACTCTATTGCTTCACAAGGAACTAAATGAGCTAAAATACAAGTAATCACGCCAAAACACTTGATAAGTGCTAAGTAAGTGATCGTGATGCTGTGAGAAAATTGTCTGCAAAGAGAAGCCTTGGGTCGTGACTTGAGTGACATTATTATAAACCGCAGTTCTATATCGCGATGTCATAAAGATCTGCAAAGTGAAATAAGCATAAAGCTCTTAAAAATTCAATGAACTTGGCTTAGATTCGATCACCGTTCATTAGGATGAAAAAATGCTTCCGGCTGTTTTGGTAAGAAGCAATCAATCAATCTTCTTAATGTATCCAGCTGTTTGCTGACAATACTGGGTGTTCATTTCAAAGTGTGTCATGACGTCACTGTTGTTGGGTCACCGATTTGAAGCGAGTTTCAGCTTATATGTTAGAGAAGTTGCCTATTATTTAAGGCGTTCTTCAATCTGAACTTGAGAACGTGTACGGTATAACTTGAACGTCGTAGCAACAGGTGGCGGTTTGTACGGTCTGTGTGCTACCATAACCTCTTTCGAACTGTTTTTTGCGCCGGCAAGTCGTACGCAGGGTATTTGTTATCATCGGTTGCGTACGGTAACATTCCACAACACAAATCATATGCTCCGTGTCCATGTTGACCGTCGAAGTTAATGTCAACAAATACGTAAGTAATCGTCTTAACCCTCTCCCCATATCCTGACAGTACGTATTTCCAAACACTTCACATTCCTGCCACTACCGGCGTTACCGTACGTATCGGTACGTACTCTTCAGAATGAACGCCGTACTTGCTAGCGAACTTCTCTGCCTCTTAGGTTATACACCTGAGCTGCGGAAGTGTAGGAAGATTGAATTCTCTAGGCTCACCGACTAGCCACATGACGGCATACAGCGAGCCAAGACACATTTTGAACTGAACACCCAGTATAAAGTCCACTATAGTCTATTCAGTTGTTTTTCACGAGAAATGACGGGTATTTTGATCGGTGTTCATTATAGACGCCTGTTGCTAGTAGCCAGAGGTGGGGTGTAGTCAATATATACTGCATGGCTGTGTCTTCTGCAACTGGTACTGATGATTTTAATTTACTTCTTTTGTGGTTTATGGATGGACAGTATAGAAGAATGTGTTCCAGATCTTCATCATGATTATTACACCACAGACAAGTAGGATTATCAGAAATGTGAAATCGTTGTAGGTACAATTGAGTGACAATGTGACCTGTTTTGGCTCTTGTTAAAAATGTTTGAACATGTCTGGGCAAGTTTTTGTACATTTCCAGGTCATTTGGTTTCTTTTGTATAGACTGTAAAATTTTTCCTTTGTCAGAAGAGAGCCAATTGTTGATCCATAGGTTTGTAAAATGAGACTTTACTGAAGCAAAAGCACTGGATAGAGATATCACTTGAAGAGGTCTTGGTTGCAAATATGTTGCTTGTTTAGCAATATTATCGACTTTCTCGTTTCCAGGTATACCACAATGACTAGGTATCCATTGAAATGTTATTTCCTTTTGGAGTTCTTTTAGTTTACTTTGTTGTTTCTGAATTGGAATAATTCTATGTGCATATAGGTTTGGTACATATTTAATTATATTAAATATAGCCCCCTTGGAGTCGGTAAGTATGCAAATAGATTTTTCAGAAATTTGAGTAACACACTGAAAAGCAGCATCAATAGCTAGCAATTCAGTGTCAAGACTGGAGGAAGATGAACATGGTATGAAATAACTTTGATATTTTGGAATATAATACCCTGCTCCTGATGTCTCATTATTAGGATTTAGAGATCCATCTGTATAAATTTGAAGGTGATCCTTATCTGCTGCACAGTAGTTCCCTCTCGTGGGTACTCACCTTGTTGTGATGAGGAGGCTTAAACTTGTTGTTTAAGCTAACAAGTAACAAAGAGGTACCCACATAAGCTGCATTAACACCAACGCAGTCCCACTATATTTTTCACTGCTTCTGATTCATGGAATCCATCAGTGTAAAATTCTCCGGAGGTAAAATAGTCCCTCAATCAGATCTCCGAGTAGGGACAGCACTGAGAGATGCCAAGAATCGTACTAAAGTACTTATTTGGAACACCAAAAGTCACACCATCCAGTCAATCAGAGCCAAGTTTAATACTGGTAAGAATCAAATAGATAGGCTTTCAATGATCATAACTTCCGATGCAATGAAACGATAGGGATACCTGTAATAGCTTTGGGTATGGACAACACCAAACTGATGCAGTGTATCAATTACTATAGGCATCCAACAAGGAAAACTCAGTGCGCAGAAACCAGCGAGTGTCACTGTCTCACACAGAAGATGACGTATGCTCCCGTTCCCAGCATGCTCTCATGCCTACTGCAGGGGGGTAAGAGGGGTATAGCATGCGCAACACGAGTTCGAGCTGAGTGTTGCTTGTAGGATACCTATAAAAGAGTTGAACATCACTAAAAAAAATGCAAGCGCTCTATTTTGATACAACAGCAGCCAACACAGGTCGTTTTCAAGATGCTTATGTGTTAGGTACTTGAACAAAAATTAGGGAGAGAAATTCTTTATTTAACATGTAGACATCATATCTCTGAAACTATTTTGAAGGGCCATTTATTCCAATTTTTAAGAAATTTGAGGAAAGTTGGTCTAAAATAAACACATTTTAGTTGAAACTAAAATACTGATGCTATCAAATGATGAAAAAAGTCTGGAGGGAAATATCAAAAAGTTATCAGCTGAATCAAAGTTCTAAGGAAAAGACATTGAAAATTTTATTTCTCAAGAATCAAGAAGATTTTTTGAATGGTTTTCTATAAATTATAACTTTTTGGAAAGACACCCATCAGAATGGGAAAGTAACGAGCTTTTCCAGGAAGGACTACATATCACAAAATAGTTTAAAGAACTGTAAATAATGCAGCAGAACAGATGACAGACTACAACAATATGATGGAAACGAAAGAAGCAGAAAAACATTTTATTCTGCAAACTGTGTCCGAATATCGGCACCAATATTCAGATGTGAAGAAATCAACTCAATTTAAAGACTTTTAAGAACAACAGAAGCATTAATTGTGAATGATAACATAAAAAAGTTATAAATATTTCACTTCTGGTTGAATATAGAAACTTAAGAAAATGTTTAAAACTTTAATTCATATGTGCCATGTCTTCTTATTACCCAGTCCCTCCTATTTTTTGAGGAAATTATTTTCTCAATAAGTGTAACAATTCCAGGAGGTGTCTTTAAATTTTTAAGAAAATAATAACCCACCTATATGGCTAAGGACCAAACTAATACACACACATACGAGAAATCCATACCTGAAGTGCTGCCTATCATTTTCGATACACCCTGTATAGCTTACAGTAAATTAAGTGGATCCCCCAATGTCAGTAATCTAAAGAGTTGGGAAAATTCTTTTTTATGGTTAAGATGAAGGGAAAGAAATAGTTCACCTTAAGTTCTAATGTAATTTGCAATAATACGCAATATTAAATTCAAAACACAAGTTGGGATTATTATTGGATTTTCATAATGATCATTCCCCCATATGTTCTATTTAAAATAAGAAACCTTCCTATAAATTTCTACATCCAGAGAAAATCTAGTTTTCAAGGTACGTTTTTCAAAATCTTCACTCCAGAGCTATAACAGCTAATGCAAACAATGCTATGTGCTAGACATATCAGGCAATAAATATCATCTAGCTGCATGTCGTATTGTCAAAATTTCCTTAAATAATACAAGTCATGGAAATGACATACCAGATGCATAATATTCATGAAATTGACTATAGAATAGTCTATGAAGAAATGATAAGGAAATGTAAGCATGTATCTGAAATTACTCACTGTACTGATCACAGTAGTGCAAATCGTAAAAATGCTCAAAACACAGTGGAACTTTGCAGCACGAACATTTCAGAAAAACTAGTTTCTCACAGTCAGCTTTAGAGCAGTTCTGCACATCAACGTGAAAACAGAATTCTACAGGAGTGACGAATTTATCAATTTGTTGTCAAGGTACCCAGCTTTACACCAGCCATATTTATGTATTTAGGAGATGAAAACTGATCATGTGTTAAGGACTGCAATTTTATCACATTATCTCTCTGATGCAATAAAATATTCGTGGCAAGTAACAAAACACTATCAGAGAACTTCCAAATGAAATTTTTCAAAGGCCTAAAGCTGTAAACATCAAGAGCCTGAACAGTCAGAGTTGTGTGCTTTGGAATTGTTAACACTTCCACGTTTTACCTTCTGAAGCTATTCTTTCTGTATCCTGTCTATTTCGGTAACTAGTTCACGAATCTACCAAGAGAATGCTATGATCACTCACAGATGGAAAGTATATTTCTTGAAAACACTTCAAGAGGTGAGTTTTTATAAGCCTCCCTGATTTTGAGGGCAATGCATAAACATTTGGGACCTTAAACATTTTCTTCTAGGGCCAAAATCACTGTTGCTGCATTTTTTAATACCAACAATAAAGGTGTGGTAGTTTTCCATCCGCTGAAACAGTTGGTTGAATAGTGTAACTCTGTGTATTTGCTGATATAGACTGTGTTAAAGCCTCAACCTTTTTCGCACCCTTGATCTCCAGTGTTCTTCCAGTATGAATTTCCAGTTCAAATCCACTCTGATCTGTGTATAAACCCCTCTTAGCCCATAGGTTTGTACATATGGTTTCACACTTACATTACTTACAAATGGCTTTTAGAGAACCCAGAGCTGCCATTGGTCCCTATCCTCAGCAACATTCATCCAGTCCCTACCATTATATTCCACTTTCCACAAATCCATTTTAATATAATCTTCCCATTTACATCTCGGTCCCTATCCTCAGCAACATTAATCCAGTCCCTAGCATTATATTCCACTTTCCACAAATCCATTTTAATATAATCTTCCCATTTACGTCTCGGTCCCTATCCTCAGCAACATTAATCCAGTCCCTACCATTATATTCCACTTTCCACAAATCCATTTTAATATAATCTTCCCATTTACGTCTCAATCTCCCCAAAGGACTTTTTCCCTCTGGTCTTCCAACCCTAACACTCTAGATGCATTTCTGGATTTGCTTACGTGCTACATGTCCTGTCCATCTCAAGCACCTGGATTTAATGCTCCTAATTATGTTAGGTGAAGAATACAATGCGTACAGTTCTGCATTATGCAACTTTCTCCATTCTCCTGTAACTTCAATATGGTTTTACACTGTACATCAACAAATTTTTTTCTGTGCTTTACACTTACTCCTGCTTCTCCACATGCACTTTCGTCACAAATTTGGCCACTATTCTTGATACGATTCTATTCTTTTCAAAAGTTCATAACCAACCAATGGAATCTGCAAAATTATCTACAATAATTGATCTGTCTTTTTGCAATGCCTATGTTTTTAAATCTCTATCATGTATTAGTAGGCCTAATTCCAATTTTTTTGCCTGTTCAAATTCTGCAAGAACGCTATTTGTTACTATTAATAATTTGTCTGCTGTTGTTGCTCCCTTTTGGACCTGTCTGTCCCACTTGTATAAGTCATTAACATAATTTGGTGCATCTGAGTATTTTGATTTAACAATTTGCAACTTTAATTTTCGTCTCTTTTCATTTTTCCAATGTTCAACAATGTTTCGTCTTCTTCTTCAAATCCGAACCCACACTAGATCTCAGCGGTGAAGGTACGTAAGTTGGTAACAAAGACTGGCTACTGCTTGTAACCATTTCTGTTGACTTATTTAGAAGTGTGTCTTCTGTTTCTTTCTCCGAAACTCTTCCATCATCAGTTAGTAGTTGTAAATCTTGTTCAATAACATCAACTGAGTCTGCTTGAACAAAATATAAAATAATCAATCAATTATTAATCCTGAACGGGAAGAATTATATTTTAAAGAATTCAAACTGTGAATAAAAATATTAATATTTATTATTACAACAGAGAGTTTGCTCTTACCTTGTAAATAATCATTCAGTTCTTATCCTTTTCAGTCACTGGTGTTTGTTTTCTGTTATGATATACATCATTAACAGGTTTATAACATTTATAGGATTAATTCTCATCATTAAACCGCAAATGAAACAAACACGCATGTGAAAAAAGTTGTGATGGGTCTATGCAATGAATGGCATGAGAGACTCGTTCAGACTACTATTACGCCCCCAAGTTAAATTTGCATCCCATGAATGCAAGGGACGAGCGCTAGTACCTCCAATTGTTCTAGTTGTTAGTATACAACCTAATGTTTTGTCTGTGAATGAGGTCATGTTACAAGAGGTAATGTAATGAGTGAGGTAATATATATAATGTCTGGTTTTAACAAAAGACATGTTGGAATATTTTTCATAAATTTGGAAGAATTGCTTGATAGGTACAATTTTGCGCCTAATCATATATTTAATCCGATGAATCTGGAATTACCACTGTCCATACGCCAGAGAAAGTAGTCAGCGTAAAAGGAAAATGGCATGTGGGTAGAATTACAAGTGCAGAAAGAGGCAAAATTACCACTGTTGTGTGTGCTTTCAGTGCTGCAGGGCAATATGTCCCACCTATGATTATTTTTGGCAGAAAGAGGATGAATGATCGATTGATGGTTGGAGCACCACCTGGTTCAATTTGTAGGCTTACAGACAATGGATGGATAGATCAAGATGCATTTGTTGTCTACATTGATCATTTTCAAAGACATACAAATGCAAGTACTGAAAATCCCGTTTTACTTTTATTGGATGGTCATGTGAGCCACAAATCCCTACAGGTTATTCTAAATGCAAGAGAAAATGGAATTCATCTGTTCACTTTTCCACCACACACTTCACATATGTTGCAGCCTCTGGACACGTCATTTTTTGGTCCTCTAAAAACCTATTATAATTAGGAAAGCTCAAAATGCATGACAAATAACCCTGGCAAGAGAATTACTGAATACGACATTGCTGATTTGTTTACCAAAGCCTATGGTAAAGCTGCTACTATCAACAATGCAATGAAGGGTTTCAAAGTGACAGGAATAGTAACTTTTAATCCTGATGTTTTTGAAGAATCTGATTTTGCTGCCTCAGAAGCATTTTCTGTGAATGTAGCACAAGACATCCCAACAAACAACAACAAAACCAATGACTACATATGAACAAGGTAACTCAAACAACAGCACTTCAGAAAATCAAGAAAGTTTACACCATGATAAAACTCAACCTTCAGTTGTGAATGATACCAGAAAGATCAGCTCTATGCCAGAAAATCTTCAAAGGATGAACCAAAGGGCCAATGAATCATTACCATCTACTGTATAAGTCGGTCTTTGGAAAGCATCAATTCAAATGGCTGTTACAGTATTAAATCACTGTCTCCACTTCCAATTTGTAAAATGGTGTCTACAACAACTCCGAAAAAAAGAAAGAAAACTGAAACATCTGCTGTTCTTACAAGTAGCCCATATAAAAATTAACTGCAAAATAAAATGAATGATTCAGGGAAAAAATAAATCAAACGAGGAATGAAAACACAGAAAAAAAAGAAGAAAGGAAGTGAAGAAACTTCGTCTCAAGCTGTTCTTAACTGCCATACTGATAAAAGTGACAATTATTTTTGTGTTATTTGTAATGAAATGTTGAGTGACCCACCTGATGAACCAATGATTCAATGTCAAGAATACAATGAGCGGGAACATATGGATTGTACTGACTTTAATGAACGACAGGGAATCTATACTTGTGATATTTGCAGAGAATAAATTGTAAATAAGTATTTTATGTCAAACCTTAACATGGCACTCTTGCCCCACCTTCCCATATGAGTACAACACTTTCAGCGCCTCCTATACACATGTATTCACCACTATCTCATACAACTGGCAGGCACAAACAGTAAACACCTCTTTATCAGCTTAGTATTTACTCATAGGTCACAAAGGCCAGAGAGAGAGAGAGAACAGTGATTCACATTCTATCCGGATGCAGATTTAAAGGAGAAGTCCGCGATAAAATTAAGTTGGCTTTAATCAAACACGTTTTTCAATCTAAGTAGAATGTAATTTGCCGCATGTCAATGCGAGGCATGGTTCTTGAGTTACTGACTCCGCACAAATACTTATGACGTCACAGCCACTGAACTGGTGAGATTGAGTAGTAGGCCGAGAACATCGGCGAGTGCAGCGCAGCGCTTTGTATTAAAATAAATAATCTTCTCTTGCCGTAGTAAACGTGAACAGAATTTCGGACTTAGTTATGATTGTGTGAAGTCATGTTTTGCTTTTCATTTAATCATAAAACCAGCACATACCAATGTTGTGGTTTTATGTAGATGTATTTTCTTTTATATGAACGATTTTGAACTACAGTAGACTAAACAGAAGAAATTGTATCGTAATACAGTTTAAAATGCCGTGGTGCTGTGATTTTTCGTGTTCAGAGGGAATAACAAAAACAGAAGATGAAGAAGGGGTATCATTTCATGTATTTCCGAACAGAGAAAAGTTACTGCAAAGATTTAAAACATGGGTGAAGAAAATCAACAGAAAAGGGTTTACATTATCGAAAACTACTGTTGTGTGTTCCAGTCATTTCCGTGAAACTGATTTTGAAGAATCGTCTTTATTAAAAAGACGTTTAATGAAAGACAATAGAACTCCTATGAAAATTAAGAAAACTTCTGTTCCTTTCCTATTTTTGAAAGGAGAATCTCCCCAAGACAGTTCTGATCTACGCGCTCTTCTGCTTATAAATGAAAGAAGGTCGTCGAAGAAGTAATAGCAAGTTCCAGGGATGCACCTATAGCTGAAAATATTGACGTGTGTGTAGTTCTCGATGAGGCTGAAAATTCACAGGAACCTAATATAAACAAAGCTGTGCAGTGTGAGATAGGGTGCGAGACGCTAAGAAATGTGTGTGGTGAATCAGATGTGGGGGAGCAGAAACTGACTTAGAGATATATTTTCAAATAGAAGAAGAAACTTCAAATTCTAATTCATCAGGTTCCAAGGACGCTGGACATGAAACAGAAAGTAAATAGGGAGTCAAAAAGTGTTTTTTTTTTTTTTTTTTGGTCAGAGTTACAAATTTTGTTTTTCTTCTGTAATTGTCATTCCTCTTTTACAAATATTTGGTAGAAACAATAGGACCATTTCTGAAAGTTAATGCAGTGTGCCAGAATGCCCGTAATTGGGAGTGGAAGTCCGAACAGAGGTGAAGCATAGCAGTGAGTTTTGTGTTATACTTGTGCGATATAAGATACAAATTGTTTGAAAAATTTTCAAAAACTTTACAACTATGTTTAATCGGCAAAACAACATTTTATAAAATAATTTCAAAATTCGTAGAACCAACAGTCAGATGTACTTATTTTCAGATTCATGAACAACTTATCAATTCCCTAAAAGATAAAAACGTGCGAATCACGGTGATGGCCAATTTGACTCACCTAGTTACAGTGCAAAATATGTGACTTACAGTGTAATGGACCTCGATTCAGATAAGATTATAGACTTCGTAGTTCTGCAAAAAGATCTAATTGTAGGCGAAGCAGCATGCGAAAAAGTTCTAGATCGCCTAAAAGAAAAAATGAACATTACCCTCTTTCCATCGGACCGCCATAGAGGAATTAGGAAATTGATAAGAACCAAATATGAATGGATGGGCTATCAATTTGACATTTGGCACATGGAAAAAAGCTTAAAGACACAGCACAAATGTGGAAAGAGAGCATCATAAATCACCTATGTGGTCTTGTGCTACATGTGAAGGTGATTCTGATGACTTAGAAGACAGATTCATTTCTGTATTAAATCATGTTTGTAATATACACGAATGGGGAGAAACAGACACATAATAAAAAATGTGCACACATTCACCCATACAATAGTGAGAGGGAATGGATCGAACTTGGATCCAGCGATTACAATGCTCTGAAAAAAGTTGTATGTAACCCTGCCCTTTTAAAAGACCTAAATCGGACTAATCAATTTTGTCACACCAGCAAATTTGAATCATACCATAACGAGAGATTGCTTTACACTCCTAAGAGAAAACACTTCCATATGGTGGAATGGTAACAAGAACTATGATTGCGGTAATGGACCATAATTACAACGTGAAAAGAGATGTAACTGGCTCCAGACTCCTGTATTCTAAAGCCACTAAATGATGGGTGGAAGAAAAAACATACAGCTGGAAGAAAAATGCGTGGAGAGAAGATACTATACAGAAAAATGTCTTGGAAGTAGTTCTAGTTATCAACTGCCGCAATTCGATGATCCACATGTTTAGAGGTTCCCCCAAACATAGCTTCGTGCCTAAACCGTGTGACTCAACAACTATGACGCAATAGAATAATATAAACCTTGTACTAATTTATTGTTGACGTGAGATAAACACGTATTTGCAGTTCATTCATAACGAATATTTCACGTCTCACATACATTCACTCACTCAGTGAAGGCGTTGATTTGGGTTATAATGGATCGACATATTAAACCTTTTCAGTTTGAACCCTTACCAGACCCAAATTGTTCTAATCTCTATGAGTACGAAATTCAAAATGGGTAAGTTATTATTATTATTGTTATTATTATTATTATTATTATTATTACAGTATATGCATGTCATAGGTCCTAAGTGTGTTAATAATAACTGACTGTAACGTATGAATATACTGTTGTCATGCCAGGAGAAGGCGGCTGAAGTACTTAGACGGGGCGGAGGGGAAACAGTCGCGCATGCGCACCGCGCTGTTCACTGCAATATTCCTATTTCACAAACATCTACTGCACATATATTTGAGAATGTCTGCGGGTCTGTGAAATAATAGTGGCGTTTCGTTGTGTTTTATTTGTTTCAACAAGAATAGTTTCAATATATCGCAAGTCTTTAATAATAGGTTTTTTTTCTGGTGTTAATATAGTTGATTATAATACAGTTAGTAGAGTTTTTATTATTGTATAGTGGTAGTTTAGGCTTACATAGCGGTTTATTAATTGCAAATAATTTTAAATATGTCGACAAAGAGGAAACAAGGACTGACAATCCATAGCGGAGAAAGAAATATTATTGCAAATGTGATAAAATGCTGTGATGAAGAAAAAGAACAACAATGTCTTAGCATTCCTGTTACGAAATCTGCAGAAAGGGCAAAAAAGTATTGTAATGTATCTATAAGAACGATACAGCGTATAAGGAAAGAAATGAAAGACTGCAAAGAAGAAGAAAGTGTTTTGTCGACACCTGGAAAAAAACAGAAACGTCCAGACTATTGGAACGCAAATGTAGATGACTTTGACCGGAGAGTGATAAAGGACATAATTGAGGATTTTTATCTGAACAAGAAAGTAGTACCAAGCTGCAAGAAACTTTTGCCTGTGTTAAAAGACAGAATTGATTTCAAATGGAAGGTGACAACATTACGACGAATACTAAAGGAAATGGGTTTCAGATGGAAGAAGTGTGCATCGAGACGAAAATTTTTAATTGAAAGGGAAAACATTGTAAATTGGAGGTGTAGATACCTACAGACAATTAGAAAGCTTAGGGAAGAGGGTAAACCAATCTTGTACCTGAACGAGACATGGGTAGACACCAATTTAATGTTTCGCAAGTGCTGGCAGCATAAAGACGTTACGGGAGTTTTGACTACCGTTAATGCGTCTAACAGACTCATTGTTGTCCATCTGGGTGGGATTAATGACTTTGTTGAAGGATGCGAATTAGTATACAAGGCGACAGCAACAGGCGACTATCATGGACAGATGAACTCTAACAATTTCGAAAAGTGGGTGATTGAAAAAGTTATTCCCAATCTGTCTACTCCATCTGTAATCGTCATGGACAATGCGCCCTATCATGGAAAACAATTAGATAAGGTACCAACCAAATCAGCGGTAAAAAAAGAAATGTTGGACTACCTGCAAAGGCATGGGGTGCCATGTGAAGAAAATATGAGGAAGTTCACTCTTTTTTCGTTAATTGAACAAATTCGTCCTAAGCAAAAAGTGTACCAAATAGATACGATATTTGCAAATCATAGTCACACTGTCGTCAGGTTACCACCGTATATGTGTGACCTAAGCGCTATTGAATTAGCTTGGAGTAGTGTTAAGAACTATGTAAGGTCACATAACACAACGGGTGATATGTCACTGAAAAGACTGCAAGAACTTGTGCAAGAAGGACTCAAATCTATAACTAAAGAAGACTGGACTGGATACTGTAAACATATGAGTGATATTGAAAACTACTACTGGGAGAAAGACGCAATAATGGAGGACGTTATAGACGAGTTCATCATTAATGTTGGCGACGCGGACATCAGTGATGATGACAGCAGTGATGAGAGTGATGATGACAGCCATAATGACAGCAACACCGAAGATGAAGATGAATCTTTTATGTCTGACTTCGTTCCCCTGTAGCCAGGTAAGTGGACTGACGTTTTCAGGTCAGAGTGTAGCGTGAAGTTCCCCTGTCCCGCCTATCCACTCCACCTGCCAACTCGTAGCGCGAAGACAGTATATTTACTCGTTCTACACTGTATGTCAAACGGAACTACAACGCAGTCTTATGAAGCGATCAGTGGTTATGACGTCAGAGCTTGCAGTAAGACCTTTAATATTTCGCAAACTAAAAGGCATAGAGCGATGCGACAAACGCCGTTAATCCAATGATTACTTTGGTAAACATCCTATAATATAATCGAAATATGGAATTTTATCGCGGACTGCTCCTTTAATTTGGGCGCGTAGTATATGAGACCAATTCTGTTCTCTTATTTACCTGGCTTAACTTACATCGTAAAACAAGGGTGTTCAACAACACTCAACAGAAATGTTTCAATTTCTTACGAAAGAGCCCATCTTCCCTTACAGTAATACAAAGGTGCAACTTCTTAGCGATGGCAATGAAGATACGAGTATATGAGTGTCAAGCGATTGTTTTGAAAAATCATATCTCGAAAGCTAGGCCTTCTCCGGAAGTAGAAATTTATAGGGAGATTTCTTATTTCAAATGGAACATATGGGGGAACAATAGTTGTGACAATCCATTATCACTTGGTGAGCCTTCCTTGTCAAAGAATACTGTACATCTCGATACTGATATGAAACTAACAGCCATTGTCATATCCACGAACTGTGTCCTTTAGGACCTGCTTGAATAAGTTACAACAATTTTGGTTGTCTACGAGCAATAAGTAGTGAATAGCATTCAGGTTAGAGATACAGTTCTTGTACAGTATAAATTCAGAATGTTTGCTCTACTCAATTCCACAATTTCCTTCCATAAATATTATATTTTTATTGTGCAACGAAAGAAGTAAACAGCAGGATAGAACAGTGTGCTAACTAGACAACATTGTCTTATTATTACTGACTACATGGCATAGACTAGTTCTGCCTCACATTTCTTCTCATTCTAATGTCACCGTAACGTCACAAAATATTAAGGAAAAACAATACTAGTCTCTCACATTACAATGGAAGCTATATTGTATATTAAATTACGTATTTTACATTATGTAACCTATATCAAACTGTAAAATACAGTTTCATGCAGCAAACAATGCAAATTCCAAATGTAATAATTAACGTCATAACAAATGCTTATTAATATTCTACCTACATTATTTAACATACTGCACAGTACAGAATTATTACAGCAAGAAGACTTACCGATTGGTCTGATATCCGCTTTCCAAATATGAGATATTCATGTTTACATTCATCTAAATCGCATGGTATTGCACGTTTACGGACAGACACGTTGGAAAGGCCCCCTCCCCCCATGGGGACCCAACCGCCCGTGCTGTCGTCACGCATCATCACCTGAGCTCGCACCCTAACCAGATAGTTGCCACTGTAAAAAAAGAAGGTACGTTTTAATTTATATTCTGTAACAACTATAAAAATTACATAACTGCAGCATATATATATATATATATATATATATATATATATATATATATATATAAGAAACATACTGACTGTATAAATATTTATGTTCACTTCACAACAAATTCTCATTCCAAGTATCTAATACACAACAACAAACATCATTAATATTGCATGTATACATACAACAGTAACAACATTAAAGTAACAATAATAATGTTATTTGCATACTATTTGTCTTTTCCAGTGCAAGTGCACAGTAGCATTTTCCAGAAATTACATGACATGTGAAAATATAATCACTTTCAAAAAGTATTACATGAGTGTGGTCCGTAGGGCATTCTAAAATGATAGGCTGTAACTAAACATATTGAACTGCAAAAGTGAATATCAGTTACAACTGCACGAGAACATTTGGAACCTATTTGATTCTAAGCACTATACCCTGCATCTACAAGCTAGTGCATCAGTTCCCGATCACGGGGGGGGGGGGGGGAGATAGTCTTTTTTCTGAAGTTTTAGAAGGTATACCTTATTTTTGGTTTACAAGACCAATATTTTATTTAAATTATTAAAACCAATAATTTTTTTTTCTATTATGTGGTGGTGGTGGTGGTGGTGGGAAATTGTACATTGTACCAACAGTGTAAGACAGGATAAAAGCCAAAAGTTGTGAAATTAACTGAACATTATGGCAATTAACGAAGCAAGTTTTCTTCATTATTTAACTTCGAGAGAAGCCATATTCTTTCGCTTTGTGAATTTGGTGAATGGTGGGAAGTCCCTTTCTAAATCATATCTGCTTCTAACTTAATGCTAATATGTAATTCTGATACATTTGTATGTTTGCTATGTAATAAAGTTTTAAGAGGCCTTATGACCTTAACTCTGCCAGGTTAAATAAAACCTTTTTTTATCATCATGAATATTACTATTACATACATACATGCCCATGGGCAGGTCTTTCACTGCAAATCCAGCGTTCTCCAATCTTTCCTACTTTCTGCCTTCCTCTTTGTCTCCACATATGATCCACATATCTTAATGTCGTCTATCATCTGATATCTTCTTCTGCCCTGAACTCTTCTTCCATTCACCATTCCTCCCAGCGCATCCTTCAGAAGGCAGTTTCTTCTCAGCTAGTGACCCAACCAATTCCTTTTTCTCTTTCTGATCAGTTTCAGCATCATTCTTTCTTCACCCACTCTTTCCAACACAACTTCATTTCTTATTCTGTCTGTCCACTTCACACGCTCCAGTCTTCACTATATCCACATTTCAAGTGCTCCTATTCATTTCTCTTCACTCATCATAATCTCCATGTTTCTGCCCCATATAATACCACACTTCACACAAAGCACTTCAGTAGTCTCTTCCTTAGTTCTTTTTCCAGAGGTCCACAGAAGATGATCCTTTTTCTATTAAAAGCTTCCTTGGCCATTGCTATCCTCCTTTTGACTTCTTGGCTGCAGCTCATGTTACTGCATTATAACAGTCTGGTGTGAACATGCCTCTGCAGAATGCGTGCTTGGTAACACATCCCTTCATATTCTTCTCTGCTTTGTAAATATTTGGGTGCCATCACACTGTTACCAGTGCAAGATATTGTAAAAGTAGGCATCGCAATCAATGTTAAGTTTTAAATTAATTTAACAATTCATATATTATCACATTATCAGATATGGATCAGTGTTTGAAAACTAGCACAGTAAAAAGAAAAAGTTGAAACACAATGTGGAAAGTGAACTATCACCAAAAACTTCTCAGCTTAGATTTAACACTTTGGTGCAAAACAATGAAAAGAACAGTCTTTAGTTCTTAGAACAGCTTTGGAAAGAAAGAAAAAAAAACAGTCTTAAAAAATAAAAGAAAAGGAAATTCAGGTTACTGAAAGTAACCAGAACAAAACCAAAAGCTTTGTCTGACAATCCTTACATAAAACTACATGCTCCGCATGGAGTCGGTCATTGTTCACCATGCACTCTATGCCAGCACACTGATAAAAATGTAAGTTACATACACATACAATGTTCAGTTAGCGTATTATTTTTTTTTTGCAACACCTTGTAGGACTACATGAAGTACAGTGGCTACTGAGATCTCTGTCCTATTTGCTATTTCACTGAAGAATAATTATATTAATCAAAAAGACAATTCATAATCACTTCTTTACCTATCATTAGAAAGTGATGATACTTTTGAGGCGTAATGACTAGGCCTAATTAAAATAAACTCATAAAGGAATAAAATCATGCTACATTAATACTAAGCTTAAGAGAAAATATATTACTCCCTTCATCTTTCAAAGATAATTGTAAAATTTGTCACCGAATATTGAATCTTCATAGATGTTTGGGAATAAATTGAAAAATAAACTTAAGATACCATAATTTATTTCTTTATTTAATGAATGGTGAAGAACAGTGTATATGGATCATTATAAGAAAATATGGGAATATGGTAATAGAAAAAAATATATATATGGAATGCTTGGAAAATACAATTTTAATATTCTAAATTAAAGCTAGATACATATATATGACAGGAAAAATAATGGTCAAGCTGATTTTAAAAAATCGAAGTTATTTTTCAATTACAAAACAAATATGCATGTTGCACCAATGACATTACCTACTGCATCAATGACATTGCAACAGTGACTTACAATGATGAATTAATCACTTTCAATTTTATTGGCGAAAATAAAAATACTTTACCGGACGACTTGTGCATATCTCATCACATATTGATATAAGCACATGGCTTAAATTATAGGAACATGAAAGAAAGAAACAAACAGTTTTCATAAAATCATCCTAACACAATATTTTACAGAAGTTCCAGAGTAAAACAAAAATATTTTGTCGAAAACTGGATGAGGAAAATACAAAAAAAAAATATTAAAAGTATTTAGAGTATTTAAAAGTTACATTACTGTGAAGCAGAACCCAGCAAAGCCTGCCACAAAGACTGAGAAATCTCTATATGACCAGATTGGAGTCACAACCACATTACTATGGTCATACCACAGGAGATCAACTTTTTTTTGGCCAAAAGAATTTGTTTTCGTTCACACAGCCTCGAGAATGATGCATGCAGTTAAATGCAATGTACAATTCATCAATATTTTGTCCTTACCAAGGTAATAATTGCCCTCATAACGAACAATTACCCATTTGTCAATGAGTTCATTATCTACACCTTCAATTGGCTGGAGCAGTCCACTTTCTACCTGCTCAAAACTGTGAGGTATTTCAGTATAACAAGCAAATACAACATCTTTCATATGAAAACAAGAACAGTTTGCTGACATCTGTAACAACTAAGTTCTTTACATTGAATAGCAAATTTCTGAACACTAACAATTTGATGAATCTTCATCGTTTGTGGAATTGTTGCAAGGCTTGGAACATCGGCATAAGCACTGTTGATGGTCTGGTTGGGTATGAAAAAAATTTTGATACTTGTACGTTCACTTAGTTCCTTATATAATGTCTTAGCTGTCAGAATATCTGTATCATGACCAGTGTGTCAGCTAGGCTACTCTTTTTATTGTGCCACCAATATGATCAGGAGCTCCACGGTTATGCCCTGCCTCCCAGAAATTCTGGATGATGGAGCAGGATTGCTGGAAATGGAGCTCCCTGAAGCAGTTGACTGAGGTACCTGTGCTCCATCACTTCTTTTTTCTTTGCCCTGTATGTTGCAATATTTTCCCTCCACAGCCGTCGTTGGTGTCTTTTATCCCTCTCGGAATGTTCAGCTATTGACTTCTTCTTCCTTTTATACATTTCACTCCTTCTTTGCAGATATTTCTCTCTCTTCACAGAATCAGCATTCCTCAGCTTCTGCTGAGGCGTGACCCTTCCAAACGTTAATCAGTGAGAATTGAGCAGTCAGAAATTTTAATCATATTTAAATATGAAAAAGCTGATTTACAAAGATATGAGTCAAAACAGGAATGGATCATTTCACTGCATCTTCTTAAGTTGTGGTACTTGTCCCTCAGCACTAATTTACATAATGAATGAATCGCCAGCTTGAGCTTTCAAAAGAATGTCATTTTGCAGATTTATAATTTCATTTTCCAGACTTAGCTTGCTAATTCCAAAAATGTCACTGAAAAGGGCTGCAGTTTTCTTGATATTCAGATCTGTTTTAAATGGATAGGCCATATGCTGAACAATATTTATAACATTTTGGTATTCACTGAACCTTGTTTCATGGCCATTTAGAACAGTATCAATTTCAGTTATGTACTTGTCTTTTTCACATAATGTTTTTGGATAACTCTCCAAATCGTCCAGAATATTAGGAAAATTAGAAAAATCCTTTTCTTTGAGAGCATTCACCATGAGACCAAACTTACCTTTGTACGAGAAAACTGTGCTTACCATCTCCCTGTACTTGTTTTTGTCCTGTAATTCCTGAAAAAGCAAGATAACACAGGCACTGTTCATCTTCCAACTGCTCATATTCATATTTCTTCTCCTTCAAGAATGCTTTTATTTCATTGAGTCAACTGCGAAATCTGTGCAAAAATTTGCTTCTACTTAGCCATTCAACTTCAATATAGCCTACAAAACTAATTATGGTGTTCCCTCATCAAGAGTTAAAATTGAAGAGACTCCTCTGGAGAGATTTTCCACAGATAGAGTTGACTATATGAAAGTTATGTTCATTATGTTACTTGTATTTAACCTCTTACTGCCAACACGTGTTCATGTATTATGCAGTGATAAGCTATGAAATCTGGAAAATCATTATGTTGTCTGCAAAGGGCAATAAATCTATTATTAGAACCAGTCATGTCTTTTGCACCTCACTGGTGATTAGCACAGCCTTGAACAGTAAGAGTTTCGTCTTCTTAAAAAGACTATAGACAGCATTAAATATATCCAGGCCAGTGGCTCTTTTAAAGAAACAATACTAAGAAACTCCTCCTTGATGGTAAAATCCTGGAAAACCATACGGATAAAAATAAAAATTTGGGCTGTATTGCTAACATCAACAGATTTGTCTAACTGGAGAGAAAATGATTCACAGTCAACGACATCTTTCCTGGAGTTGTTTCTCCAGATTGACAGATATATACGAGCCACTGTTCTTCTAGAAAACTGAAGACTTTAATGGCAGCTTTTATTTCATTCTTGTTGTTAAACCCATAGAAGAGGTTATCAGCAATTTCCAGAAAAACTTACCTATTTCATAAAGCCCCCTTCACTGAACAATTTAAATCTAAATCTCCTGATGATTAAGTTACTTGCTTTAAATGAGGCCAACCTCTCATTGCTAGAACGTGTTGTTGGCTTTGACAGCAACATTGTTGAGCTGTCAGTTTGGATTTCAGTTCTTTCAACTTGAAGTTACGTAATTCACTTTTTGGCAGAAAATCTCGATCATATTTGCTACAATAGAGAGCATTATAATGTCAATCTATATTGCCTTTCTTTGGTAACGACACAGAGGCTGGGCAAATTAAACAGCAAAACTTAGGTATTCTGTCCAAATTCAACCTCGCAAATTTCTAGCGCAATAATTAACAATAGATCCCTATTAGAAACAACAACAACCAAATTTCTTGGCTTAAAAAATCGATGTGTTAAATTGCAAAAATCATATTAAAAAAATTACCCCCAAATTAAATTCAGCATGTTTTGCTATTAGATCTATGCAAAAGATAGTAAATATCAATATCTTACAAACAATATACTTTGCATACTTTCACTCGGTAATGAGTTTTGCAATAATATTCTGGGGAAATTCCACAGATAGTAACAGTATATTCCTATTACAAAAAAAGAGTAATTAGAATAATAGTAGGTGCCAAATCTAGGGAAACTTGTAGGATTATTTTTAAAACACTACAAATAATGCCCATGGCTTGTCACTATATCTTTTCATTAATAATCTTCCTCTTATGTAATCGTGAAAACTTCGTAACTAATTCAACAGTTCATAGCATAAATACACGTCAAAAAAATGACTGTCATACTCCATCAGCAAGTCTATCATGCTATCAAAAAGGAGTGCGTTATATGGCAGTAAACATTTTTAATAGCCTCTCTTACTTACTTACAAATGGATTTTAAGGAACCCGAAGGTTCATTGCCGCCCTCACATAAGCCCGCCATCAGTCCCTAACCTGTGCAAGATTAATCCACTCTTTATCATCATATCCCACCTCCCTCAAATCCATTTTAATATTATCTTCCCATCTACGTCTCGGCCTCCCTAAAGGTCTTTTTCCCTCCGGTCTCCCAACTAACACTCTATATGCATTTCTGGATTCACCCACACGTGCTACATGCCCTGCCCATCTCAAACGTCTGGATTTAATGTTCCTAATTATGTCAGGTGAAGAATACAATGCTTGCAGTTCTGCGTTGTGTAACTTTCTCCTTTCTCCTGTAACTTCATCCCGCTTAGCCCCAAATATTTTCCTAAGCACCTTATTCTCAAACACCCTTAACCTATGTTCCTCTCTCAGAGTGAGATTCCAAGTTTCACAACCATACAGAAGAACCGGTAATATAACTGTTTTATAAATTCTAACTTTCAGATTTTTTGACAGCAGACTGGATGATAAGAGCTTCTCAACCGAATAATAACACGCATTTCCCATATTTATTCTGCGTTTAATTTCCTCCCGAGTGTCATTTATATTTGTTACTGTTGCTCCAAGATATTTGAATTTTTCCACCTCTTCAAAGGATAAATCTCCAATTGTTATATTTCCATTTCGTACAATATTCTGGTCACGAGACATAATCATATACATTGTCTTTTCGGGATTTACTTCCAAACCGATCGCTTTACTTGCTTCAAGTAAAATCTCCGTGTTTTCCCAAATAGTTTGTGGATTTTCTCCTAACATATTCACGTCATCCGCATAGACAAGAAGCTGATGTAGCCCGTTCAATTTCAAACCCTGCCTGTTATCCTGAACTTTCCTAATGGCATATTCTAAAGCGAAGTTAAAAAGTAAAGGTGATAGTGCACCTCCCTGCTTTAGCCCGCAGTGAATTGGAAAAGCATCAGATAGAAACTGACCTATACGGACTCTGCTGTACGTTTCACTGAGACACATTTTAATTAATCGAACTAGTTTCTTGGGAATACCAAATTCAATAAGAATATCATATAATACTTCCCTCTTAACCAAGTTATATGCCTTTTTGAAATTATGAATAACTGATGTACTGTACCCTTATACTCCCATTTTTTCTCCATTATCCGTCGAATACAAAAAATCTGATCAATAGTCGATCTATTACGCCGAAAACCGCACTGATGATCCCCAATAATTTCATCTACGTACGGAGTTAATCTTCTCAAAAGAATATTGGACAAAATTTTGTACGACGTCAACAAAAGTGATATTCCTCGAAAGTTACCACAGTTGGTTTTGTCCCCCTTTTTAAAAATAGGTACAATTATGCACTCCTTCCATTCTTCTGGTACAATTTCCTTTTCCCAAATAGCAAGTACAAGTTTATAAATTTTGCTATATAATGCACTTCCACCCTCTTGTATTAATTCTGCTGGAATTTTATCGATACCTGGAGACTTGTACTTTTTCAGGTTTTCTATAGCAATTTCGACTTCTGAAAGCGTGGGTTCGGGTATAAATGGCTCAGCAGTTTGTATTTCAATTTCATCCCGATCATTTCTATTTGGCCTATGTACATTTAGTAGTTGCGCAAAATAGTTTTTCCATCTGTTTAGGATTGATGGAGAGTCTGCAAGCAAGTCACCATTCTCATCCTTGATCACGTTTTCCCTTGCCTGATATCCGTTCTTAAATTCCTTTATACCCTTATATAAATCTCGAATGTTTTTATTCTTACTATTTGTTTCTACCTCATTCAGTTTTTCCTTCAAGTAACCTCTCTTTTTATTCCTAAGTGTACGACTTGCTTCCTGTCTTTCATTGAAATAATTATCTCTCTTCTCCTCAACTGGATCCTGTAAGAATTTCAATTTTGCCTGTTTTCTTCTTTCTACTACCATGCAACAATCTTCATCAAACCACGGTTTCTTTTTCTTAGTTTCATAATAACCTATGCTCTGCTCAGCTGCGATTTTGATACTATTCTGATATTTTCCCACATGCTATTAACATCTAATTCTTTCTCAACTTCGTCGGAACTTTCTAAAGTCGCAAACCTATTCGAAATTTCGACCTGATAATTTTGCTTAGCTTCCTCGTCCTTTAATTTCAAAATATTGAATTTAGTAATATTAACTTGTTGCTCTACTCGCTTGGCTACTGATAATCTTTCTCTTAATTCTCCAATCACCAAATAATGGTCAGAATTACAGTCTGCACCCCTGAAAGTTCGAATATCTACTATATTGGTATGTCTCCATTTATCTATCAAGATGTGATCTATTTGGTTGTGTGTCAATCCATCTGGAGAAGTCCAGGTATATTTATGTATATCCTTATGGGGGAATGTTGTATTTTGACAATTAAATTTTTCGATGCGGCAAAGTTGACTAATCTAACTCCATTGTCACTACTAGTTGCGTGTAGGCTCTCTTTTACAATAGTTGGTCTAAAAATATCCTCCCGTCCTCCTTTAGCGTTGAAATCCCCCAATAAAATTTTCATGTGATATCTAGGTAACTGATCAAAAGTATGTTCCAATTCCTCATAGAAGCGATCCTTTATATAGTCGTCTTTCTCTTCTGTAGGGGTGTGAGCATTTAATTATGATGTCGCACCATCTACCCTTAAGTACTAAATATGATAACCTGTCACTGATAAAGTCGACCTTTTTTACTGCTGATTTTATTCTTTTATGAACAAAGAATCCTGTTCCTAAACCCGAACCTCCCTATCGATATAAAAAATGGAACTCAAAACATAAGATTATTTAGGGCTAAATTAAAGAAGTACCTAATTTCTCACGCCTTCTATTCTGTAGGTGAATTCATGACATTCAATAACACTTCATGAAATTGATACTAAAACTTTGTGTTGTACTAGTAGACTATATTGTAAATATCTTCTGTATATATTTCATCTAGACTGTGACGAAAAATTAAGACTTTATAATAGTATTAAGTTTTTTTACTTGTTCCATATTCTAGCTGTAAAGCAATGTATGAATACCATGGCATGTTAATAAATACAATACAATACAATACAATACAATACAATCTCTAACCACAGTAAAGAGTCGTCATGGAAGTAATGTGTTTTACTTTTCTTTGCTGCATTAATTACACTGGTCAACAGCCATTTTGCACCAGACATAAAACTAACAAATTGTTACTAATTTCGACCTCCTGAATTAAAAAATAACAAGCAAAATGTTCCATCAGTTCGGGTTTTCGAGATGCACAATAAACAGTAATTCATTCTATATGCATTCTATTTTAAAAAATCATCGTATTTCGTGTGTAACTACTTTGTTTTACAAATACAACGACCCATTATGTAAAAACAATATTAGTATAAATAGGCCACCATGTTAGAAGCACTTGTAGAAACGGAAATTATTTTATTTCCCTTTTACGAGTCTACTGGGTGTTCATTTCAAAGTGTGTCATGACATCACTGTTGTGAGTCAGCGATTTGAAGCAAGTTTCAGCTTTTATGTCAGAGAAGTTGCCTATTAATCAAGGCATTCAATCTGAACTTGACAGCGTGTATGGTATAACTTGAACGTCGTAGCAACAGATGGCGGTCTGTACGGTCTGTGTGCTACCATAACCTCTTTCGAACTGTGTTTTGCGCGGGCAAGTCGTGCGCAGGGTATTTGTTATCATCGGTTGCGTACGGCAACATTCCACAATACAAATTAAATGCTCCGTGTCCATGTTGACCGTCGAAGTTAATGCCAACAAATACGTAAATAATCGTCTTAACCCTCTCCTCATATCCCGACAGTAAGAAAAAAACTCACCTCAGTACGTGTTTTCAAACAGTTCACGTTCCTGCCACTACAGGCATTACCGTACGTATCGGTAAGTACTCTTCAGAATGAATGCCGTACTTGCTAGGCAACTTCTCTGGCACATAAGTAATACACCTCTGCGGAAGTGTATGAAGACTGAATTATCTAGGCTCACTGACTAGCCACATGACGGCATACAGCGAGTCATGACACAATTTGAACTGAACACGCAGTATTTGGAGGGGGGAAACAGGTTCGCGGTATGAATTCACTTGAGTTTACCTGATTTTACTTGAGATGTGCATTTCTTTCACTGTGAGCTTTAATGACATTACTGTAGTTTATATTTTGCAATAGACCACCTTGTCAAAACGACTTTTAGAAGCGGAAATTGTCTTATTGCCCTTTTCGCTTCCATTTGGAGAAACAGATTTGCTATATGAAATCACTTCAGTTTGCCAGGAGATTTCCGTGGCGTTAATATTCTATGTAAGACGTGTATTTCTTTAAAGTGTGCATTAATGATAATATTCAAATTACGAATGGTTTATATGTGCGGATTTGAAGGTTGTAGCATTGCTTCTTGAAATGCAATTAGGCTACACAAAATTTGCTGCTTTCTGTGCTGCGCTCGAGATAAGCATTATAGAATAAAACGAAAATCACTAAAGCCAGGGAAGAAAAATATTAATTATACAACAACCCCTTATACCTCAAAGTAAAGTAATTTTATTCCCTTCACACATTGAGTTAGAGTTAATAAAGAATTTTGTTAAAGGGATGAATCATAAAACTGAAGCATTTAAACATATCCAGGAAAAATTTCCTGCTATTAGTGACTCAAAAATAAAAGACGGAGTTTTCAATGGACCACAAATTAGAGAAATAATGAAGGACAATCACTTTGAATCTTTGTTGGAAGGAAAAGAGAAAGTCGCCTGGATTGGATTCAGGGAGGTTGTATTAAATTTTCTGGGTAACCGTAAAAGTGAGAACTAGGCTATAAAGAACTAGTGCAAAATTTACTATTGGAGTATGAAACTATGGATTGTAACATGTGCCTGAAAATTCACTTCCTTCACTTCCATCTCCACTTTTTCCCCGACAATTGTGACGATTTCAATGATAAGCATGGTGAGCGCTTTCATCAAGAAATTTCAACTATGGAAAAAAGATACCAAGGACAGTGGAGTACCATTATCCTAGCAGACTATTGTTGGACTTTATCTTGTGATTTACCTGATGCCCAGTATGAAAGAAAACACAGAAAAAGAAAACTGTAATCTTTTGAACAATGAATATTTAACCTTATTTTCATTATATAAAGCAGTATATTGAATAGATATAAATTCGAAAATTTCTCAAAACCCATACCCAACAACTGTTTCTTATTATCATATTCGTATTCAGGAGGCTCAAATTATATAGAAAATATGTATCACATGCCCAGCGCAAATAAAAATATTAAAATTTGTTACCGGCACAAAGTGTTATGTATTACAACACAACTAAAACAAAAACCTCTAAATTCGCATTCGTTAACCAGAAACACAGGCAGAAAATCTTCGTTTGTTCATGCTTCATGTTGCACATGAGTACAATCTAAACTCTAACAATATCGAAGAAATATCGAACATATATACGTACTGATAATAATCGATCACTTGTGGTTAGTCAACAGTGGCGTGAACCTTTCGCATTAGTAATGAAATTTCCCGAACCAATATTGTTGTATCATCGTAAATTCATAAATACAACATATTACAAGAACACAATACTGATCGACAAAAAACCAGGCTGCAATCTACCAGTCAATCACGATCGACTTGTTGCCCAGGCCTGCTGTTGACTAAAAGCCAAATTAAAGAAACAAGATCTACAAACCACACCAAGAAATTCAATGAGTAAGGTTTACAGGTCTCATAGTTCATTTGGAAAAGCTGTTTCTAAAGTCAAGCAAAGTTTCCCAGCTAGTCCACACAGATGAGAGAGAGACTGCTGTAAAGTATCTTGTTCAAATTGTGTCACCTGGCATATTGAAAACAGAAGGGTCATGTCGCAAAAGAACTGTTTGGTGTAATTAGTGATGAAACTAAACAACAAGATGGTTCACTTTATGAGCGAGAAGATATTTCATATCAGGCACCAGGATTTAGACATTGTTGTTGTAAGAAATGAAATTAGCAGAAAATTAAAAGTTCAAAAGCACTCCTTGTTTTTGACTCTTGGAAAAACTTACAATTTCAAGGGAAAAATTGTTCCGGGCCGGGCATCGATCCCGGGACCTCTGGTTGAACGTACCAGTGCTCTGCCAACTGAGCTACCCAGGAACTCTACCCGACACCGTCTCAACCTTTCCCTTTATATCCACACAACTCGTGTGGGCTGACAAAGCGCCAGACAGCCACATCAAGTGCACACAAACTCTGTCAGCCCACGCGAGTAGTGTGGATGTAAAGGGAAAGGTTGAGACGGTGTCGGGTAGAGTTCCCGGGTAGCTCAGTTGGCAGAGCGCTGTTATGTTCAATCAGAGGTCCCGGGATCGATACCCGGCCCCGGAACAATTTTTCCTTTGCAATTATTCAAATCTGCTTTACAGGGAGCCTTATCTGAAAGACTAGATTTGCATAATATATACGTCACTGTGTACGTTAACAGAAAACCACAATTTCAAGTCACACAGAGTTTGTGTGCACTCTATGTGGGTGTCTGGCGCTTCGTCAGCCCACGCGAGTTGTGTGGATATAAAGGGAAAGGTTGAGACTGTGTCGGGTGGAGTTCCCGGGTAGCTCAGTTGGCAGAGCACTGGTACGTTCAACCAGAGGTCCCGGGGTCGATACCCGGCCCCGGAACAATTTTTCCCTTGAAATTATTCAAATCTGCTTTACAGGGAGCCTTACCTGAAAGACTAGATTTGCAAGTTACGATTACTTCAAATCCAGTTACGATTATGTGATTATTGGTAAGTCGACGTTCTGCAACCTACGACCACCTCATGTTTGTCTCTGTGTATACACACCAAGCACTTTGTGTCTCTGCATTTACTACGAAAATATGAAATAGTTGTTGGATTCCCTAAGTGATGCTACCCCTGGAAGTACATATCTGAATTTATTAAAAAAAATTGTTTGTGATGATTCCAGTGAAGACTGTATGAGACAAGTTTGAGATTGCTGTAAGTATTTAACTGTTTTCAAGAACCTGACTATGGATATTATTAACAAATTAGCAACAGAAGAAAAAACCAGTTACAAACAGGTTGAAAGATGAAAATAGGAGGTTAAATCATATCCCGTATTTAAAAGAAAACCTACAAATTAAACCAACCCCCTTAACTCTATTAAATACAGAATACAATCTAAATTTAACAGAAGAAATATTGAAATCAAAAGTAAACACTGAAATAATGAAACAACTGTCTTTAGAGACAATTAATATTAGGTACCCTCCACAAAACTGGCTTCATTTATACACCGACGGATCCTTGATCTCCAGAGAACAAGGTGCCGGTGCAGGTGTTATGTGCTGTCTCTTCTCACTTTATAGATCTCTTGGACATGGAACAACAAGTTTTGATGGAGAAATCATTGCAATAAGTGAAAGTCTCAGGAATCTTCTATGCCACATAAGTAAATTTAAGAATGCAGTTATACTGACAGACTCCAAAGCAGCTTTTCTATCAATAGTCTCTTACAGGATCCAGTTGAGGAGAAGAAAGATAATTATTTCAATGAAAGACAGGAAGCAAGTCGTACACTTAGGAATAAAAAGAGAGGTTACTTGAAGGAAAAACTGAATGAGGTAGAAACAAATAGTAAGAATAAAAACATCCGAGATTTATGTAAGGGTATAAAGGAATTTAAGAACGGATATCAGCCAAGGGTAAACATCATCAAGGATGAGAATGGTGACTTGCTGGCAGACTCTCCATCAATCCTAAACAGATGGAAAAACTATTTTGCGCAACTACTAAATGTACATAGGCCAAACAGAAATGATCGGGACGAAATTGAAATACAAACTGCTGAGCCATTTATACCCGAACCCACGCTTTCAGAAGTTGAAATTGCGATAGAAAATCTGAAAAAGTACAAGCCTCCAGGTATCGATCAAATTCCAGCAGAATTAATCAAGAGGGTGGAAGTGCATTATATAGCGAAATTTATAAACTTGTACTTGCTATTTGGGAAAAGGAAATTGTACCAGAACAATGGAAGGAGTGCATAATTGTACCTATTTTTAAAAAGGGGGACAAAACCAACTGTGGTAACTTTCAAGGAATATCACTTTTGTTGACGTCGTACAAAATTTTGTCCAATATTCTTTTGAGAAGATTAACTCCGTACGTAGATGAAATTATTGGGGATCATCAGTGCGGTTTTCGGCGTAATAGATCGACTATTGATCAGATTTTTTGTATTCAACAGATAATGGAGAAAAAATGGGAGTATAAGGGTACAGTACATCAGTTATTCATAGATTTCAAAAAGGCATATGACTCGGTTAAGAGGGAAGTTTTATATGATATTCTTATTGAATTTGGTATTCCCAAGAAATTAGTTCGATTAATTAAAATGTGTCTCTGTGAAACATACAGCAGAGTCCGTATAGGTCAGTTTCTATCTGATGCTTTTCCAATTCACTGCGGGCTAAAGCAGGGAGATGCACTATCACCTTTACTTTTTAACTTCGCTCTAGAATATGCCATTAGGAAAGTTCAGGATAACAGGCAGGGTTTGGAATTGAACGGGTTACAACAGCTTCTTGTCTATGCAGATGAAATGAATATGTTAGGAGAACATACACAAACGGTTAGGGAAAACACGGAAATTTTACTTGAAGCAAGTAAAGCTATCGGTTTGGAAGTAAATCCCGAAAAGACAAAGTATATGATTATGTCTCGTGACCAGAATATTGTACGAAATGGAAATATAAAAATTGGAGATTTATCCTTCGAAGAGGTGGAAAAATTCAAATATCTTGGAGCAACAGTAACAAATATAAATGACACTCAGGAGGAAATTAAACACAGAATAAATATGGGAAATACGTGTTATTATTCGGTTGAAAAGCTCGTATCATCCAGTCTGCTGTCCAAAAATCTGAAAGTTAGAATTTATAAAACAGTTATATTACCGGTTCTTCTGTATGGTTGTGAAACTTGGACTCTCACTCTGAGAGAGGAACATAGGTTAAGGGTGTTTGAGAATAAGGTGCTTAGGAAAATATTTGGGGCTAAGCGGGATGAAGTTACAGGAGAATGGAGAAAGTTACACAACACAGAACTGCACGCATTGTATTCTTCATCTGACATAATTAGGAACTTAAAATCCAGACGTTTGAGATGGGCAGGGCATGTAGCACGTATGGGCGAATCCAGAAATGCATATAGAGTGTTAGTTGGGAGACCGGAGGGAAAAAGACCTTTAGGGAGGCCGAGACGTAGATGGGAGGATAATATTAAAATGGATTTGAGGAAGGTGGGGTATGATGATAGAGACTGGATTAATCTTGCACAGGATAGGGACCGATGGCGGGCTTATGTGAGGGCGGCAATGAACCTTCTGGTTCCTTAAAGGCCATTTGTAAGTAAGTAAGTCTCTAAACACACACCTTCATCTCAAACAGCAGAAATAACTAAAATCCTTTCTCAATTAATATCACTCAATAAAAGAATTGTATTCCAATGGATACAATCCCATTGTGGAATCCTGGGAAACAAGAATGCGGATGCTTTAGCAAAGGAGAGCAGTACTGCTACTTACAGGCCTGTTACTAAATCTACGTATTACTCTGTGAAAAGATTTATTAAATCTACATACTTAGACTTCAACAAATAAACATTTGATAACACAATCTCAAGGGGAAAAAATGGAACTCTCTGCATCATAATCCACAGTTAATTCCCGATTTACCACGAAAATCGTCTGTAGCTGCATTTAGATTGGCAACAGGCCATAATTGTTTGGCCAAACACCTGCACAGAATTAGAATATATCAGTCCCCTAACTGCCCATTGTGCAACTCAAACCAAGAAATGGATTCGGAACACCTCAAAATCTGTGCTTCAGTGGCTGACCATGATAATATCTTTGAAAAATATTGGAGTGCAAGAGGCCAAATGACTTTATTGTCAAACACCTGGCATTAGAAAACAACATCATCATCATCATCATCATCATCATCATCATCATCATCATCATCACTCAATGTCTGCTTTGCCAAGTGAAATTCTGCAAAAATTTAGAGGAGAAATGGCAAGCATTTCTTGTCCACGTGTTTATCAAACATAAACAAGAAGTGTATTCTGCTGAACAGAAAAAAGGCATCACAAAGGGTAAGCTGCTGATACAAATGGATTTTAGTGAAAATTATTCATTCACATATCAAGATGAAATTTAGTCTGTCCACTGGAATTCATTATAATGCATTTTGTTTACTGCAATGGTTTACTATCACCTTGAAGCTGGTTTAGCTCAGTCAGTGCCTTATATGATTGTGTCAGATTACATGCAGGTTTGGTAAATATGCTGTTGCAGTTCTCAATGATGCCATATTAAATCACTTCCTGACTGAACACCCTAGTTCCAATTGAATATGTTGAAATATCAGTCAGATGAGAGTGGTCACCCCTTTAAACAAGAAGTTTCGTTATGTCTAATTACCCTGACTGACACCTCTCATGAAAATGATCGTAATGATGGCCTTGGTGATAAAAAAAAAGACAACATTGCAAAGCCACAAAGCAAGATCTATAGATCCCAAATGTGTCAAGAATTTCTATGAATGATGTGTAAAAATATGCCCAAATATGTGATTATTTACATTGGCAAAGAAAAAGTTGCATGAGAGAAATATCGCTTGGACAGAATTTGAAATCCTTCTGGAAAACAGATAAGGGATACCCGGCCCCGGAACAATTTTTCCCTTGCAATTATTCAAATCTGCTTTACAGGAAACTTTACCTGAAAGACTAGATTTGCATAATATATACATCACTGTGTACGTTAACAGAAAACCACAATTCCAAGTCACACAGAGATTGTGTGCACTCGATGTGGGTCTCTGGCATTTTGTCAACCCGCGCAAGTTGTGTGGATATAAAGGGGAAAGTTGAGACGGTGTCGGGTGGAGTTCCCGGGTAGCTCAGTTGGTAAGAGCGCTGGTACGTTCAACCAGACATCCCGGGATCGATACCCGGCCCCGGAACAATTTTTCCCTTGATATTATTCAGATAATTAACATTCCACAAACGAGAAGCATGCATCATTTTGAATTAATAGTTCTAGGCCTATATAAAATTAAATGTCAGCCATATGCTGGGACCACCAATATCATTAAAAAAATTCTTATGTTTTGACGTGTTTATAGGCCCAAGAAAAATGTAATACTGTGATAAGCACTCCTGTATGATTTAACAAAATGAACATCAAACAGACATCAGACAACATAATACTTAAAACTTGATATAAACTTGCATCCATACTTAAATTGTTACTATTTCTTGCACATACTTACTTACGCCTTTTAAGGAACCTGGAGATTCTTGCCTCCCTCACATAAGCCCAGCATCAGTCCTTATCCTGAGCAAGATCAATCCAGTCTCTATCATCATATCCCACCTCCCTCAAATCAATTTCAATATTATCCTCCCATCTACGTCTTAGCCTCCCCAAAGGTCTTTGTCCCTCCAGCCTCCCAACTACTACACTATACGCATTTCTGGATTCGCCCATACGTGCTACATGCCCTGCCCATCTCAAACATCTGAATTTAATGTTCCTAATTAGCTATGTCTGGTGAATAATACAATGCATGCAGTTTTGTGTTGTGTAACTTCCTCCATTCTCCTGTAACTTCATCTCTCTTAGTCCCAAATATTTTCCTAAGAACCTTATTCTCAAACACCCTTAACCTCTGTTCCTCTCTCAAAGTGAGAGGACAAGTTTCACAACCATACAAAACAACCGGTAATATAACTGTTTTATAAATTCTAACTTTCAGACTTTTTGACAGCAGACTAGATAACAAAAGCTTCTCAACCCAATAATAACAGGCATTTCCCGTATCTATTCTGCGTTTAATTTCTTCCCAAGTGTCATTTATATTTGTTACTGTTGCTCCAAGATATTTCAATTTTACCACCTCTTCAAAGGATAAATTTCCAATTTTTATATTTCCATTTCGTACAATATTCTGGTCACGAGACATAATCATATACTTTGTCTCTTCACGATTTATTTCCAAACCCATTGCTTTACTTGCTTCAAGTAAAATTTCCGTGTGGATTTTCTCCTAACATATTCACGTCATCCGCACAGACAAGAAGATGATGTAACCCGTTCAATTCCAAACCCTCTATGACCATTCCGAGGCTTATTGTGTGGTTTCGTAACAAGCTGCTTTTTACTGTGATGGGTTGTTACCTCTTCGCCTAACCCCCAACCTGGAGGACCACCCCTTATCGGCAGTCCACCCTACCATCCATATCTGGAGGCTTTCTCCTCTATCCGCAACTTGAGGACACATCATGCCATGGTGATAGGGACCCACAATACATACAGGTAATTATTAATTTTACATGTTGATGCTGTAGTAAGTCACAATTTAAAGTCATGTAAGTCACGAAATAAAATATTTATGTGTATGACAAACTGTTAAATGTAAAAAAAATAATACAGTACACAATCTAAGATTTGTACTTTAAAAGCTATCACATCATCATCCATGTAACTGTAGTAGTAGAGTAGTCTCAAAATATGCATGTTGGTGCAGAACTACCTGTCTTTTTAATGTAGTGTAAGTCACAATCAGTTTTTTTCCTTATAATGTCCTTCATATGTTATATTAACTATGTTTAACCATATGGACAAAAAGTGCACTATTAGATGAATGGTGTAAGACCTTGAAATAAAATGTTAATGAAATATAATTTATGTAGTTCCAATTTTAGTTCCTAGAAGTGTGTCAAATGTCGTGTAAGACACAGAAATTAACCTTCAGCAGTTGTTGTTTAGTCAAGTATCCGAAGACAGGTCTGGACTCGTGATAACAAGGCATCACTCATAAAGCAACTAAGCCAGGAGATAAGGTAGAGTGGCCAGTTCCTTTAATCCTCCATTGCTAACTAGTTATATATTACACTAATCAGACTTCAGATATAGGTAGGTATACAAACAATTTCTTCCTCTGACACATATCGTCAAGTGAGATGTACTGTCTGATAATAGATGTACATATCAGCCAGAACCTGAATCATACGTGTGTTCAGCAATTATACATCAAATTTTCATTTCAATGATGCTGTTGACTCGTTGGCCATTACTTATGAATTCTGATCTTATACATTATTTGTATTTGTTTGTTAGTTGTGAATACATTATTTAATAAAATTATAATTTATACTTCCTTCTGTTGTATCGGTTGTATCTTCTAATTCACCATGCACTTTTTTTAAGTAGGCCTACAAGGAGTGGAAAAAGAAGTGTAAAGAATGAAACGACAGCTCATGTCTCTGACTGTATTGTTAAAAAAAATGAAAGGACAGCTCATGTTCTCTGACTATAGGCCTATTGTTAAGAACTAAAAAGTGGCAATACTAATATTGATGATAAAATTGGTGAAATACCCCTTCCAAAACTCAGAATCAACTGTTAACTGTAGTGACAGGCCTAATTCAATGTCTTCATCTGAATCAGGGGTGGGAGGATATGAAATCTAAACTACCTGAATATTCTGTAGATATTCAATCCTTAAGAAGCACAGAGAACAACAGAGTTAAAACAAAGCTCTTTCATTTGCAGGGATACAGAACTACAAAATGTAAGTGGTTGCATAAGTAGGTATATCTTTTTTTTTTTTTAGATATGCCATATTACAGGTGACGTTTGTAGCAGAGTAAAATCCCTGTGTCTTCATAAAGGCAGGACAGCAAATTTTGAAAATGCATTTATTGAAAGCGTCTTTGCTAACCTCGCAAAAATTATATAGGCCTAATAAAATATGTGTGAATGCCAAAAGTAAGCCTAAATACCGTGATCAGTGTGAACAAATTCTGGTTAACTTAGTCAGAAACAAGAGTCACTGAAGCACTCAATGTAGCATTTAGATCCTGGGAGAGAAAATATCTTACAAAAGTTGAAGTAACAAGCAAGACCTTTAGGACAGCCTACATGATCTGCAAGAAAGATTATCCGTTTAAGGTATTCAAGGATTTGTGTACACTACAGCAGATAAATGGTATTGATATGAATTAAATATTGCATTCAGACCATTCATGTGTTAACATAGCCTAATTGATTTCACTGTGAAACACATGTCAGTAGGCCTACTCTTGGAAAGTCATATTATACAGACAGCAGCAGTGCTTCCGGCATAATAAATTATTTATTGACGAAAGCACCACCATTTCTAATAAATCATGTTTGATTGTGTACCTACATTAGGGCAAAGTTTAATGAAATGTGCAATTACTTTCTTGACATTGTAGAGCTTTTGTTATTCTTTAGAAAATCAATTGCAGAAGCTCTAACAAAATGTTTGGCTGATCACAAGATTAAAAAAATATTCTGAAAATTCAGCCGATTGGTTCTGCATCTGATGGTGCATCAAATCTTCAAAGTGCATAAGAAGGAGTGGTAGTTATTTTAAAGAATGAGTTGAATCCTAATTTGATTGTTATTCATTGTCTGAATCATAAATTGGAGTTCACGAGATTACTGAAAAAAAGTCAGGTCAATTACACTTTAAATAAGCAGTCATCAGCACAGTGCACTCTCGGGCTAGCGTCTCTTACCCGCATATAAGAGATGCACTAGCATGCATCTGTGGCCGATGGCGGGTATGCTTTCTCCCTCCCCCTTCTGCAAGGTGGTGCATATTCTGATACACTCCTTACCCGTTACCCATTTCAGCAAGTGCTGACAACCACTGTTTTAAATCATTCATAGAATCCTAGTATAAGGAGTTTTCCTTAAGCCCAAAAAATTAGAGCTAGGCCTATATCAAAGCATTTGCTATTGGTCTAAGTAAGTGCTCAATTTTTTAACACAGGAAAAGTAATTATTTGATATATCCATTGGATTTCCTCATTATATTAGATTCCTGCAGTGATTGTGTCGTATGTAGCACTTGTGGATTTTCTTAAGAACAAAAGTGAAGATACTTCATCCAAAGTAGGGATAAATTGCAAGGCATCTTCAAGAAAATAAGTGGGTGACTCTTTTTGTTATGGAATTAGCCCTAATTCGAGATGTTTCAGACGCACTAAAGCAGTTTTCTTTATTCTTATAGTCAAGGAAAAGCAGTGCAATTAATGTAAACACAAAGCTGACAATAGTAATTCGGAACATTATAGGCTATGGAAGAATTTTCAAGGGTTAACAAGAACCAACCAATAAAGATAAATGTGATTTTATCAATTCCATAAACAATTTTTAAAAGGTCTTATTGATATTAGCAGTTCACAATTTAATAATATGATGGACTGATGGGCCGACGTCTTGGAGTGATATAAAACATAAACATTTGATATTCAGCAATATCAAATAAATTTTTACGGTATTTTTATAAAAGTTCACAATTCGATGCAAGTGAATTTATTAGTGCTGCTGAAATATTAGATGAAACAAAGTGGCCAAAAAATGAAGTGGAGCTGGCTTTCTATGATGATTTTGAAAATTTATTAATCTTTGTGACATCACAATAATGTCAAATTCTGTGTTTACATCAGGAGATAATGTCAATAAGGATGACGAAGTTGCTTGCCTCATTATTAAACGAGTTTCAAAAATCAAAATTACACATAAAGCTATTGAGAGAGATAACTGTCATGGGGAACTAGACCAGAGAATCAAAATCATATCAGCAGAGACAGAGTGTGGGTTCAGTAGAATGGATATCAATTTAATATCTGAACGTAACAGAATGAGTATTCACACACACAGTGCTGCTACGTTCCTCACCACCAAACATCTAGTTCAGGAGGATTTCCCAATCAACAAAAATGTTGCTAAAAGGATACAAGGTCACGCTCTGCACGAGATGCACCATTATGACAAGTAGTAGTAGCAGTATATTCAAAATCTGCTTCAAGCTGTGTATTTAAGGTATTTAATTACATATAGGCCTAACATATACCCAGTAAACTAGTCTAGTTTTTGTTTAGTTTTATGTATTAGTAGTTTTGAGAATGTTATGACAGGACCAATTGTCAATAATGAATATAATTTTTTTCTTTTAAGGACTCCTCTGAAGAAAATATTCAATTCGCACCCTGTACATACGTAAGTTATGTACATGTGGGTAGGCCTACTTACATACATGGGTACATAACTTGCTATGAACTTCTTTAGGTTTTTGCTTTTAGTAACCTTAGGTTAAAACACAACCTTGCAAACGAAGATATGTAATGTTACAATCATTTCATTGTTACAGAATATCCTAAATACAATATTCACATTAGTTTCAAAATCTGCATTATCTCCTGGGAATTACTTTCAAATCCCTCTATTAATTACGCCAATACATTTTTGCTCTAGATTATGCCGTTAGGAAAGTCCAGGATAACGGAGAGAATTTGGAATTGAACGGGTTACATCAGTTGCTTGTCTATGCAGATGACGCGAATATGTTAGAAGAAAATCCACAAACGATTAGGGAAAACACGAGAATTTTACTGGAAGCAAGTAAAGAGATAGGTTTAGAAGTAAATCCCGAAAAGACAAAGTAGCCTATATGATTATGTCTCGTGACGAGAATAATGTACGAAATGGAAATATAAAAATTGAAAGTTTATCCTTTGAAGAGGTGGAAAAATTCAAATAACTAGGAGCAACAGTAACATATATAAATTATACTCAGGAGGAAATTGAACACAGAATAAATATGGGAAATGCCTGTTATTATTCGGTTGAGAAGCTTTTATCATCCAGCCTGCTGTCAAAAAATCTGAAAGTTAGAATTTATAATAACAGTTATATTACCGGTTGTTCTTTATGGTTAAGGGTGTTTGAGAATAAGGTGCTTAGGAAGATATTTGGGGCTAAGAGGGATGAAGTTACAGGAGAATGGAGACAGTTACACAACACAGAACTGCATGCATTGTATTCTTCACCTGACATAATTAGGAACATTAAATCCAGACGTTTGAGATGGGCAGGGCATGTAGCACGTATGGGCGAATCCAGAAATGCATATAGAGTGTTAGTTGGGAGGCCAGAGGGGAAAAAGACCTTTGGGGAGGCCGAGACGTAGATGGGAAGATAATATTAAAATGGATTTGAGGGAGGTGAGATATGATAATAGAGACTGGATTAATCTTGCTCAGAATAGGGATCAATGGCAGACTTATGTGAGGGCGGCAATGAACCTCCGGGTTCCTTAAAAGCCAGTAAGTAAGTAAGTAATAAACCAATACATGTTATGGAAATTATCAAATGCAAAGCAGTAGGCCTATATAACTTAGACCGCACAGCCCTTTTCATCAAATTTTCGGTGGTAAAGTTGTGACAAAACTTTAGGCCCCTACTTCTTGCTTCAAGTATCAAAATAAAGAATGGCCAGAAATTCCTACAAGATACTTAAAATTGGTCTTTATAGGTGCTATATCTCGAAAACGATAAAGATGGCGTGTACAGATTATTCCTAGCTTGCATTAATATTTATTTTTAGACCCTAAATGCATTGCTTTTATAATTACGAAACACGTAACTGTTTTAAGAAATTTTCCTATTCATGTACGCTGTCTATTATCAGGCAGTACATCTCACTTGACGATAGGCCTAGCCTATATGTCAGAAGAAGAACAATTGTTTGTATGCATCTGAAGTCTGATTAGTGGACTATGTAGCTAATCGGCGATTGTATGCAATGAAGGGTGAAAAGAACTAGTCATTCTATCCCATTATCTTCTGGCCTAGTTGCCTCATGAATGATGCCTTATTGATGTCACTTATGAGGTTCAAACCTGTCTTCGGATAGTTAACTAAACAACATGTACGCTATCTCAATTATTTATAAATTACGGTCCCAGTAGCTGATCTCATATCTTTCTCAGATTACACCTCCATCACCCACATCAATTGACATGTACGTTCCATTTGAGCTTCTGAGAGTGAATAGTCTATGTTGAGCTTCTGAGAGTGAATAGTCTATGTCCTTAGTTAAATTCCCACCGAGATGTCACTGGAGTCCACATAGGGCTAATGGATTTGATAGCTTCAATTAGGATACTACGAATCTAAAATCTAAATTACAAAATATTACCCTTCTTCTATACAGAAAGAAATATGTAATAGGAGTAACACATTTAACCCATGTTTTCACGTAGCCTAAGTTGATATAAAAATGGATTGGTGATTTTCGTCGGCATAATATATCTTTCGGCTAAAACTGGTTAAGGAGCCAATACATTTACAGGATTTTTTTAATCGCTACCATAGGCCTATATTATATTAAGCCGCGATACAAAGATCGATTCAAACGTTAGAAAACATTTCACAGTAGAAAGGTTATTTTAACCTTGCATACATGCGGACCTATATAACAAGCGTTTAATAGGTCTATAAGTTTAATCATGTTGTTATGTAGGCCTATACAGGATCTACACCCCTCCCCCAGGTTTCTTGGTATCGAAATTAAAGTTTATTAGCAACACAGCAATAAACATTTTTACATTAGGCTAGTCACCCAGGAAGTTATTTGTATATCAATTTATATTTACCGTAGGCTACATTTCAAAGCACATTTTAGCTCAAATTAGATATTACAGCACCCATAACAAATTAATTTACATTAATACTATATTATACGAAACATACAACTATATGTGTATCACAGGTACGAAATTCTTGCAAAATACAATGGTGTGTTGACTTAAAAATACGGCTAATACAATGCCATTATCATTTTATGAATTATCTGCGTCTTCAATTTACTCAATTGTAGCAGCACTGCCTCATGAATGACGCGATGGTTTCATCAATGACCAGAATTTACTACATTATAGGACTAGGTTCTATGATGAATGATCAGTTTGCCATTTGATAAGGACATGTACGCACACTTGTCAGACACATTAACCCTAGATTATTCTCGTAATTTTCTCTTCTCGTGCATCATTTGTATCAGAAAAGATTGTGTATCGTCGGATTTCACATAAATTTACATTCTAGAGAGCAGAAAGCTATGGTAAAATGGAGGCAAGCCGAGATGTATGCCTACCATGACCTAGCCCCAATTTTGAACACTTGTAGGTCTTGCGAGCATATATATGTGTTTTTGTAAAAATAAATGTATGTACTTACTCTTCATATGCCTCTGTCATGATTTGCGAAATAAAATATCCTACTTTTGCCCCATTTTGTCCTTACTTCCACCATTTTTGACGCATATAAAATACATCAGCCAGAACTTGTAAAGACAGGAAGTTCTCTCCTATCTCTCCTATGAAGATGCTTCTTCAATCTTCGGCCTGGTGTGATCGCGCATGTCCGTATATATATACCAATAAAAATATAGTCCGTTATTCGTTGTAATATATTATTAACGTTTGCTTATAAGATGATATTTACAATACACATTATTAAAGTTGTAAAATTTAACCGATATCTTCTATAGTCTAATAAAGACATGAAATAGCGTAGGAATAAAGTTTGTTATACACATATAAAATGGAGGCATGTCTCAAATCACGGCCTCGTGAATACAGCATGGGGGCGTTCCTGTACTACAGAAGTCCCTTTCAAACGATATTTACTTACATACCACTAATATCAAAGGCGGTTGGTATGATATGGGTAAAAAATATGAATGAATCATTGAGGACTTGAGTTCAATAGCATTGTGATTGTCAGTCCGACATACAGAAAGCGAACTTCTTAGAAGTGGTATAATTATTAGGAAAACATATTTTTCACTTAATGATAATTGCGTGAGAATTGTACAAGAGTATCATTTTGTAGATTTAAAATATTTAGTAAATCCGTACCGCTTATTTGTAAATATATTCGGTATACTAAATAACATTTTACCGGTTTGAATTTCGCTCGTATTTGAACTTTGAAAAGGCTTTTACGGTTATGCAGTTGTTCTGGAACGAAATGTAGTTGAAAATTGTGCTGCGTTGTGGAACGAAGTGGTCCCAGTAATTATTATTAGTTATTTTAGGTTATTAACATGTAGCAACAACTGTTTTGGTAAAACCCCTGATCACAATTTAGGGGTAAAACTCATGGTGAAGCTTAGACAATCTTTAAATAACTAAGGGTAATCTGAGAAAATAATTTACAATTTTGCAAGAATCTCAAGATAGGCTCCAGTGTAACTTGATTGACAATATTGATTACTAATAGCCTACCTGTAATTTAATAGAATATTAGGGTCTATCTTATGTTTGTTACATTTAGCGCTTTCATGTTACAGGTTAAGTGATTTCATGACATTTCTTGTGTGCTGGATGTACCTAACCAAAAATTCCTGAAAAAGCTGCAGAGAGATGAGTAACTGTGCGATACAGATGGCAATGACAAGATTGAGTGCGCGGAGAATATTAGGCCTCATGATAAGGGATGTTTATTGCCAATTTGTAGCCAACAGAGAAAGAAATGGAACCTAATTTAACCCTCTTTCCGAAAAAGGAATGTAAATTATGAGGCACCTCGTGTATCTGTGGTATGTGCGTGCTTGCGTGCGTGGCCGAAGCCCTCTACCCTTTCTAAAGGAACTATTTTAAAATTATATTAGATTTAAAGCATGAAGAAACAACCTCCGTTGACATTGGGAATGCACAGTGGTTAGAATCTCATTCTAGCTGGAAAAAAATATATTTTTCGAAGTCACTGAAGTTGGCGTTTGTACATTGGAAACACTAACCAGATGTCTGCACTTCAGAAATCCGCAACATAGAAAGGAATTCGGAAGAATTAACAGTAACTAGAGAGCGGAAGTTGATTGATGAACACTCAGGCAGTCCGCACCCAGTTGAGTTGGGGCGATGCAAGGGAAGATCATTCTGTGTTGTGCTTAAGGAAAATATTTGTTATATTCTACGTGAAAAGTCTGCCCATAGGCATGTACTTCTTGTTTATATAAAATTTAATTAATGTATTCAATGTCAATACTGTAATAACAATGTTCGAATTTACTGAATTGAAAATAAAATTTTCGGTCATGAAGTTCATTTTTTATACTGAGATTTAAAAAAAATTGGCACTTACTCGCACAGCAATTTTTGTCCAAAATACAAAACTAAATTAATTACAAATGGCTTTTAAGGAACCCGGAGGTTCATTGCCGCCCTCACATAAGCCTGCCATCAGTCCCTATCATTAGCAAGATTAATCCAGTCTCTACCATCAAATCCCACCTCCCTCAAATCTATTTTTATATTATCCTCCCATCTACGTCTCGACCTCCCCAAAGGTCTTTTTCCCTCCGGCCTCCCAACTAATACACTACATGCATTTCTGGATTCGTCCATACATGCTACATGCCCTGTCCATCTCAAACAAGGTACAAAGTGCCATTTGAAATTTCAAAGTGGGGGTGGCTGGGGATGAGAAGGTGAAACCTAATATGTAATGTATATTGGTTTTAAATCTTCCCTCTCTTTGATTCGAAACTTTCTCGGGCTTTGCCAGTTAAAAAGTTGGTGATACTCTAATGTTTCGAGGATGTTCATCTTCCTCATCTTCAGGGTAAACTGGTGACTAGGGGGTATCGCGCTGCTTATTTATAGTGCTCGGGGGAGGAATCAGCTTTGGAGCTTGGTGATGATTGGCTTATCATGTTCCAGGTGTTGCAGACCATGATGTGAACGTGGGCGACATGTTCCCTTGTGCTGTGCGGGACTTGACTGATCACGGGTCTCTCAGAAAGCCCGGCAGTCGTGTTCTTCTGTGCCCTCCGTTGATGACGGGCCACCATCTGGGTGTTGAGACTTCTTATTGCTGGTGTCCAGGCAGCGCTGAGTTGGAAACCCAAGTCCCAATTCAGATGCAATGGCCAATGTTAGTTAGTTAGTGGGGTTTAAAAAGGGCGCGTCAGCTACTATAGCTATTTGCGCCCTTATCTAAAATCTTACACTAAACATAAACACAATACAATAACCAGAATGCTTAAAAGAACTAAAAAGCGTTACGGTTAAAACGAGGCAAACAAATGCAGTTTCAACAAGGTGAAGCATAAAAACCATATAAAAGTGAGAAGTTCTCAGACCTTAAGTAGTAGTATTTAAAAGTAAACAATAAAACAAATGCCACCAGAAATAAATTGTCTGGCGCATTCATAAATTGCACGGATGTAAAAGGTCCGAATGTCAAATTTGTTAAAATCATATGCTAAAAAATGTAACCTCCGGATGTAGAGAGTCCGGAGGATAAGTAAAACGGGTCATTAAGAAAACTACATCACCCTTTCAAGTCCTGTATTCGATAAAAAATCTCAGAACTGCACTTGTATAATTAAAATCATTTCAAAGGGTGTCACGTAGAGTCGGCCGAATTCCATACTGCCGACGGGCACTGTCGTATTTTCTACACTGTAATAAAAAATGTTCCACGGTCAGTGGAACATGGCATAAATCACACTCCGCTTGAGGCTCGCCGCGTAGGAGATGGCCATGTGTCAGATGATAGTGGCCAATCCTTAACCAGGTAAGTAAAACGTCTTTGTGTCGTGACGCTCTTGTGGACAAATCCCAAATGCGGACAGTATTCTTTATTCTTCGTAATTTATTTCCCTCTTGTGCAGACCATTCGCCTTCCCATTGCCATCATAACGTATGTTTCAAATAATTTTTAATATCTTGCCATCTCTCGCGCCAATACACCTCAGACCCATTTATAGTACTGTCCCTTGCTGCAGCATTCGCTGCCTCGTTTCCAGGAATGCAAACATGACCCGGAGTCCACACTACTCCAATCTCATAATCAGAGGTTAGAAGAGTGTGGAAAAGTTCCTGGGTTCTCAACACAAGCGGATCATCAGAATTCAGATGCTGCAGGGACTCAGTGACGCTTAGAGAGCCGGAGCAGATAAGGAATCTGCCCCGTGGTTGCCTAATTAAAAACAAAACTCTATAAAAAGCATATAATTCTGCGGTAAAAACACTGGTGTACTGGCTCAATTTATATTTAAATATCTGTCCATTCGCAATAAAGGAACAACCAACACAATCATTTACTCGGGATCTGTCAGTAAAAACTAATAAATAATTTGGATACTGTGATAAAAGTTCACTAAAACGAAGTCTGTAAACAAAAGCTGGTGTGAAATTTTTAAAACATCGGCTCAGACTTATGTCAAACATGGGACGTCGCATAGTCCACGGTGGAGTGGTGGTGTACTCCAGTGTGCGAACTGTTGGCAAGCGGATGTCGAGCTCCTCGGACAGCAGTTCTCGAAACCGCACATCTGCTGGACGAAGTCTCCGTGGTTTTTCACTGTATCGGCCATAAAGAGACAGATGGTAAAAGGAGTCATAAGAATTGTGCTCGGGCTGTGAGCGGAGCTTAACAGCATACGAGCACAACAAGACATTATGTCGCCGATACAGTGATGGTTCCCCCACTTCGCAATACAGGCTCTCTATCCGACTCGTTCGGAAGGCCCCTGTAGCGAGTCGTATCCCATGATGGTGAATAGTGTCTAAGAGACGTAACTTGGATTTACTTGCTGAGCCATAGATAAAACAGCCATAATCCAGCTTTGACCAGATAAGAGCACGATAAAGACGTAAAAGCACTATGCGGTCTGCACCCCAGCGACCCCCTGACAAAAGGTGTAAAATAGTTAACGATCAGATCACGTATATGCGCATCCCACGTTAATTTATAATCAAAGGTAAGGCCCAAAAATCTCGCAGTGTCTGTATATTGCAACTCCACTCCATTAAGATGCAGTTCAGGATGTGGCTGCAGTCCATGATGGTTATAGAAGTGGACACACTGCGTTTTTAAAGTGGAGAATTTAAAGTCATTGCGAACAGCACACACTGATAGTACGTTGATCCATGGCAAGAAGACTTCAAGCAGTCATTGCTTCCAAAGGACATTCCACAGGTACTGATATGCAGTGTTGAAGGCTTGTGAATTTATTTTGTTATTAAAGTAGGCAATTTTTTTGTGATACTACTTTTTCTAAAAAAAACTATTTGTTTCATTGTTTTTTGTAAACCACTGTTTTAAGAGATATTTATTATGTTGTCATGTCTTAATATGATAGTGAATGCAGATTTTAATTTCGAAATGCTCTTGTCTTTTAATTTTCATGCTCTTCACTTTCCTTTCCATTGCAAGTAGTGACTGGACAAATACTTTTGAGACTAACTGTACATTAAACTGGGAATACCGTTGAGAGAAATTGCAGGTAGATGCTAATGTCATTAATTAGTGACAAATATCGTTTTAAGTTTCTATGACAGAAGAATTTTATGGGCCAAGAACTAGAATTTTAAGAAAAGTGGGTGGAGTGTGGGGGGCACGTCAAACTCTTTATTCTGTCTTTAAAAACAATAGCAGGCCAAGTTTTGTAGCCTACCATGCTGTAACTGTAACTTCGGACATTCAGTTTGCAAACAGGACAATGCAGTGAAGTGCAAGGGAAAGAAAAGTTCTAAGTGTGGAAGATAAAGTTAGTGTTATAAAAAGAACTGAGAATGGCAGAAAGAAAGCTGATGTGTGCTATGAATTTGGTTTGGTTAAAGAAGGATTGAGAATGATTTGATGCGTTCTTTTGCAAAACTGAAGGAGAGAAATTTATATACAGTACACCTATTTTGTCAACCTATGTTTATAATTGTGAGTACTGTGTGTATCTTAATTAATTTACATTATAGAATTTATCAAGTTTTTTATTATTTTTTTTACAATCCAGTATAGTATTTTTTATTCGAAATAATGAGAAAACAAAATCCCGAAAATACAAAGTATATGATTATGTCTCGTGACGAGAATATTGGTACGAAATGGAAATATTTATTTATTTATTTGTCTAATGGCTAGTACATGAGATTTACTATCATTGACTGAGGGAAAAACAAAGTGGTGAACAAAACTATGGATTAAGTAATTAAAAACATTCGTCCTCTGGCTTCCCAGTAGTGGTTGACTTCCTTGGAGGATTTCAGAGCAGGGCATTTTGCAAGATGTTGTCTATCCATGTCTTCCTGTTGATGGCACAAAATGCAGGATGCTGATGGAAGGATGCCAAGACGATTGAGGTGTTTACCCAGGATGTCATGTTCAGTGTTAAGACGAAAGCTTGCAACTGCCAGTCTTCTGGGTTCAGGAGGTATATCCTTCAGTAATTTCCTACATTGTTGCGAAATGTTTATGTCCAGTTCTTGTTGGTGATTATTTTTTTGTAGTTGCTTCATATATTGTTTTACTGAGTTAAATGACAAAGGTTTCCGTGGGTTTATTTTGAGATTGGCACCCTTCTTAGCTAATGTGTCAGCCTGTTCATTCCCATGTAGATTACAATGTCCTGGGATCCACTGTAACACAACTGTTTTGCCACGTTCTTTTAAAGTTGCAAGTATTTTTTTGACAATTATTGATTTGTTCTGTGTAGGGGTGATCAGTTTTATTTATGGACAAAATGGCTGCTTTTGAGTCCAAGAGGATGATGGCATTTGTGAATTTATCCATATGGAATAAAAGTTGATTTAAGGCAACATGTATAGCTTCAATTTCTCCATCATAGGCAGATAGATTATAACCAACTGGGAGGAAGAAGCAAAAAAGATTACTAAAAATACCAGCTCCTACATTTCCTTGAGGGTCTGTTTTCGAGCCATCGGTATAAATTCTTATACAGTAGTCTTCTGGATATCTGATGTTGACGGTTTCAAGGGCCAATTGTTTTAAATTTTCTTTACTGTGTTGATTTTTGGCGATTTGTTCTAGGAGGTCTATTTCTGATTGAATTATATCTATCTGAAGTAGGTTTTGTGGAAGCATTAGAGGTTGAAGGAGACTGGGTATATCGAGTTCTTCTTTTAGTTTCTCTGCATATTGGATGAATCTGTGTTGGGTTTTCAGATACCTTTCTGTGTTAAGGTATGTGGACCAATAGTCGTTATTACTTCTGATCAGTTTTTCATAAAGAATAATGGCTCTTTCTTCTATTGTTGTTACAAGAGGTTTAATGTCTGTGAGGTAAAGCATACAGTTAATGGGAGTAGATTTCACTCCTGTGATAAGTCTGAATGCCTGGTTTTGTACTTTGACAAGTGGGTTTAGTGTAGTTTTTGGTGCAGTGACTAGAGGTTCGCAGCAGTATAGAAGACTAGGCTCAATATACATCTTGTAGGTTGTTATTAGTGTTTGTCTTTTGGATCCCCATGTACTTCCAGCTAGCTGTTTCAAAATAGTCAAACGTTTTATAAACTGTTCTTTCAGATGTTGTACTTGTGGTTTCCAGGTTAATTTATTATCAAAGATGACTCCAAGGTAAGTAGACATATCTGTTTGGGTAAGGTGATTGTTTTTGTATATTAGTTCTGGGTGAAGGGTTTGGTGAGCTAAGGGGAAAGTTTGAAATTTTGTCTTATTAATGTTGACTTTCATATTATTTTGAGAGCACCAATTTTCGAGTGTAAAAAGACCTGCATTCAGAGCTTGTTCAGTTTTAATTTTAATTTAATTTAATGGAAATATAAAAATTGGAAATTTATCCTTTGAAGAGGTGGAAAAATTCAAATACCTGGGAGCAACAGTAACAAATGAATTGCTCCATGCAGAAAGGGCTTCAGTCACAAATTCTGAAAAAACGAGATATCGATGGAAATCATATCTTTATGGATGGTTCCATCAGCCTGTGCAGAAAGGAATTCAGTCCAATGCTTGGAAAGACAGAAACTGAAGCGTCAGGCTGAGAGTTATATGCAGAAAGGAATACAAAGTACAGACTGTTTTCCTTAGTTTTCTCAAAACCAGGTCTAATGGACTGAAGCCCTTTCTGCATGGGGCGATTCAAATATAAATGATACTCGGAAGGAAATTAAACACAGAATAAATAAAGATTATCCAACTCTAATAGCCTTGAATTATTAAAAAAACGAAAATGAATTTTCTTCTATTAACATTAACTCAATTAGCTAATATTAATTGAATTAAATTAATTTTAATTAATTCTAATTTAAAATATAAGTATACTGGTATTAAAATATGCTACAAAAATTATAAATTTACTTTCGAAGGGAACAAGAGTAAGGTGGTCCGCAGCACTGTTCTGACTTAAAAAAGTGGTCCCCACTTCAAAAAAGTTTGAGAAACGCTGATCTAAACCAATGTTCTTAGATGAACATTTAGGAAAAAGGCATTGAAAACTTCATTTGCCAAGGTCTTTCAATAAATGCCGACTTCTTGGAAACACATCGATCGGAATGGGAAAGGAACAGTCACTTGCAAAGAGGACTATATATCGCAAAATTAAGAGTTATTAAAGATGATGTGGACTCTCCACATTCTCATGCACCCAATAGAGAAGCGACTGATGCTGAAATTGTAAAAGTAAACTCGAAACTTATAGAAGACAAAAATCCTAAACTAAAACCTTGAACAAATTTTGAGAAATAACTGCACGAAGTTCCTTCAAGTGTTTTAATATTGCTACCATAACGTGAATATTTGAAGAAATCAATAAGGAGGGAAAGTCTAAATCAGTTAATCCAATATTGCAAGCACAATTTCAGGAGATCACAGAGACATTAAAAAAAACTTTTCAAGGCAATAACCACCTACTATTTGATAGTTTTGATGAAGGTAATCACATTCAGAACACGTCAAAGTTTAGACATATTATTCAAAAGTCACAACTGGTTTCTCGATGGAACGTTCAACATTAGTCCCAATATATTTACACAATTATTCACAATAACAGGCATGGCAAAGAAAGTACCAGTATCTCACAACTCTGAAACTTTTATTAGACTACATGAGACGCATTGGATATAATTCTCGTTAAAATAGTGTTCTAATATTGACAGCAATAAATTATTCAAAAGTCATTAAGGTAAACCATACAGTTATTGGCCATTTAAGGATTTTTTTTATTTGAACACGAATATAGTGCAGAAATAAATCTACTTGAAGATAAGCATATATGAAGTCTATACCATGAGAGACTTAAGAATCTCACCTCATATATGCCAGTGAATAATAATATAAATCTTGAATGGCAAGAATTAAAATCAATTCTATACCAGGCTGCATCAGAAGCCCTAGGAAAAAGGAAAAAAAGAAGAAATAATCGCTACTTACATTTTTGGAATGAAGAATTAAAGGAATTAATTGAAATTAAAAAGAAGTTATATTTAAATTACTTACATACACATTCCATAGAAGATCATGTAAAATATAAAAGACAGTCAGCACTCGTAAAAAGAGAAATAAGGAAATTAAAAAGGCAAAGTTGGGAGAAATTGATTGGTGATGTAGAATACGATATACATGGCAAACAAATAAAATCTTTTAAATGTTTGCTGGAAATATGGATATTCACTAGAAGAATGGCAAGAAGCTACAGAGCGTTCACCTACGGGTGGGGCCAGGAAAGCAGCCTGCCTGCGGTGTCGCTTGCGGGAATAGTCTATGCGTAAGCGTCCGCTTTCTATATTATACTCTGTAGGGTTTTAATTTTAAAAGTTTAGCAGCAGTAAATACTGATGTTTTTGAAACACTAACTTCCTGTGAAACACGTCTTAAAGATTTATTAGGAGAGCGTGTAAATGATGCACTGATTTCATCAATTTTTTCTTCCGTCAATACTCTTTGTTTTCGCTTAGGAATTGTAGCATTTATCGACCCTGTTGTCCTTAATTTGTTAACAAGACGTCTAACAGTTTCTCTACCCTGAATTGGAGCACCTGGATATTTCACTTCAAATTGCCTACGCACCTCTCTACATGACTGTGTTTTCACATATGCATCATACATAAAAACTCTCTGTTCAAGCATGAATTTTGCGTTTTGCATTGTTAACAAATTTTACACACACGCTGAATATTTAAGCAACTGTGTCAAGAAACTGCACTGTACGTGTTAAATACTGCAACATCTGGCTCATAACTGATAACTTGTAGACCTTGATGTCCTTGATTGTCGAGCGTGTCTCAACAACTGCACGCACAAAGAGGCGTATCAGTATAGGCCGCTTTCCTGGCCTTACTTGTAGGCGAACACTCTGTATAATTATCCCTATATTTAAGAAAGGAGACAGGAGAGATTGTGGAAATTATCGTGGGATCAGTCTTCTAAATACCTGATATAAAATATGTTCTAAAATAATAACAAACAGATTAGCTGTTATAACAGAAAATATACTACTGGAAGAACAACATGGTTTTAGCAAGAATAGATCCTGTATCGATTGTGTATTCTCCATAAGCCAGATGATTGAGAAAAATAGAGAATATAATATCCCAACTCATATTGCCTTTGTTGATTATAACAAAGCCTTTGACACTGTTAATCGTCAAAAATTATGGGAAGTATTGAGATCTAAAGGAATACCAGATCATCTAATAAGGGTAATACAAGGCTTATATAGTAACACTAAAATGATAATTAAACTAAAGAATGGAATAAGCAAAGAAATAACACGAGGTGTTCGACAAGAGTGTTCTTTATCACATGTTTTATTTAATGTATACATTGACGTCACCAGAAGGTGGCTATTACATATGGAAACAATTTTTAACCGAACCCATACACCTCTAAATACAATATTGTTTGCCGATGATCAGGCTATATTTACAACCACAGAAAATGACCTCCAACGAGCTTTGTTTAAACTGAAGTGCATCGCAAAAGAATATGATCTTCAAATACCTACTAAAAAGACTAAAGTGATGGGTTTTAAGGGAACAACGCCATTAAGAACAAAAATAATTATAATAATGAAATCATAGAGCAAGTGAACTGTTTTAATTACCTAGGTTGCATGATATCATATGAACAAATTAACGACATAGATAGGAAGCTCTCTAAATTCCATCAGTTAATTGGCACGATAAAAAGAACACTAAAGAAGAAAGTTAGGACCGACACAATTTTAAAATTTTACAAAACAATGGCAATTCCAACATTAACGTATGGATCCGAAACATGGTGTATGACAACTCAACAAATGAAGAGAGTAGAAGCAGCTGAAATGAGACTGCTAAGGCCAATAGCAGGATATAGTTTATTGGACCACAAGCGAAATGAAGACATACGACAGGAACTAAATATACCAAATATTATAGAAACGATCACAGTATATAGGAATAAATGGCATGAACATATATCTAGGATGGAACCAACCCGCATTCCATACCGACTACACCATTATAAACCCCAAGGGAGAAGACGAATTGGACGCCCTAGAAAATGCTGGAAAGACCAATTTTAATATTGCTATGGAGAAAAAACAGGTCAATGGGCCTAAATCGTATTGTTGATGATGATGATGAATAAAATTATAAATTTCACTTTATTTATTGTATTTATTTAACTGAAATATACCCTTTCAAGTACCATACCACTTGGTTAACACAAAGTTATATTTACTTATATCTTCTATGATTTAAAAATACATGCTGAATAACATAGTTATTGGTCAGTACTTGAGAAGTAATAGGCCGTACAAGAAAATGACAAAACACAAGTAAAGCAACAAGTTAAAATTGAATTACATTTTAAATATATAGTGCATTTTAGATCCATAATCTCTGGTGTATTGCACTCATATAAACTTCATTAATTAATGGCATGCACACAATCATTTTATTTCACTAACCTGTGTTACAGTAGTTGCTGAAAGTTGTGTCCATCAGCATTCAGACATTCCCGACATCTTTTGATGAAATTTGAATTCACACGCAAAAATTCTTCTTTCATTATCCTTCTCATTTCTGTTCTTATATTGTCTTTCAGTTCATTGATGATGTGTGGGTTATTTCTATAGACTCTCTGTTATAGAGTTACCCACAAATAAAAACAGCACACAGTAAGATCTGGGGAACGTGCGGGCCATAACCCTGTAGAAATAATTCTGTCACCAAAAATCTCCCTTACTGCCTTCAAAGAAGCACCTGCAGTATGGACTGTGCCAGAATCTTGTTGAAAATATGCATGTTGTCTCTCATTATCAGATAATTGTTAAAAAGAATGGTGCGAGTATTTGTGTACAATACCTCTCTGAATTTACAGTATCTTCAAAAAAATATCAGTCCTATTACTCGATTTGCTATTACTGCACACCAATTTTTTCGTCATGCAGGGGAACTTCGTGAATTAATCGCGGATTTTCTGTGCACCAGAAGCTGTTCTGTGAACTTACGTAACCACGTAAATGAAACCATGCCTTATCAGAGAAAATGATTAAATGTGGATCAAGAATGCCGTCAACAATGTTTTGTAAACTCCAACTACAGAAATTCACTCGACTTCCGTTGTCATGTGGCCATAATTCTTGGATTATAGTAACCTTGTAAAGTTTCAATTTTAAAAGTTTAATACCTGTATGTGCTGAAGTTTTTGATATGCTTACTTCTTGTGCAACACGACATGAAGATTTAATAAGTGAACGTTCAAGTGATGCACCAATGTCATCAAGTTTTGCTTCTGTTAGAACCCTTCGTTTTGGCCTACGAATTTTGGAGATCGAATATCGGGGAATTTCTCTACAAATTGCCTACACACTTGTCGACATGAATGTGTTTTGAGGTACGTTTCGTACATAAATCTCGGATAATATAGAGGAAGAATGGAATAACTTAACAGATATTTTAAAAAGGCTGCATTTGAAAGTATTGGCGTAAAAAATATTAAGCAGAAGAGAAAAAGAGGCATACTAGAATGGGATGAGGATATCAAAAAGGTGGTAAATGATAAACGCGAAGCATATCTCCGATTTTTACAAACAAAAAAACTTGAAGATGAAATTGATTATAAAAGGAAGAGAGCAATTGCAAAACGGAAACAAGAAAGCAACACAGAGAGAAATGGAATGACTTCGTCTCAAGATTAGAAAGAGATTTAACATTACCAAGACCCAAAACTTTCAAAATTTTAAAGAAAATAAATTCGGAGATAAAAGAAAATGTTGTTATAAACCCTATTCCTAACGAATTTCTACTTGATTACTTTAAAAATATATGGTTTCAAAAAAACATCTCTCTTACATTACAGACTTCCAACAACAACACAACAGATATTATTACTTATGATGAACTCATTGAAGTATATAAACGTTTAAAAAACGGGAGAGCCCCAGGAGAAGATAATTTAAATTTCGAGCTTTTTAAATACGCTGGAGAAGAATTTACCTATAGATTTTTATGTTTCTTAAACAATATATGGGCAGGATTGAAACCCCCAGAAAGTTGGCAAAAAGTCATTGTAGTACCCATTTATAAGAAAGGAAACAAAAAATTATGTGAAAATTACAGGGGTATAAGTCTTCTCAATTCGGGATATAAGATCTATACAGCCATAATAAAAAATAAACTATCACATCTTTACGAAGACAAAATCACTGAAGAACAGACTGGATTCCGAAAAGGAAGATCATGTTGTGACAGCTATTTCACCATGAAGATTTTAATTGAAAATCACAGAGAACTTAATATTCCAACCCACTTGGCTTTTATTGATTTCATAAAAGCATTTGATAGCGTTGATAGAAATAAACTTTTAGAGATTTTACGCTATGATAATGTGCCAAACCAAATCATTCTCTCCATTTATAATTTATATCAACAAAATGAAATTGCCATAAGAATTGAACGCGGAACTACTAGCTGGACTTCCATAAACCAAGGTGTTAGACAAGGGTGCGGTCTTTCCCCTCTGTTGTTTATTATATGTATGAACCATATTTTATACATTTGGAGGCAAAGTCATCATGCTGGAATTCAAATTAATCGAAACACAGTTCTCGATACACTAATGTTTGCCGACGATCAGGTTATTATCGCTAAAACAGAGGATGCTTTACAAAGAGCCATTTATGATTTGCAAATAACCGCCTCAGATTTCAATATGGAAATCTCAAAAGAGAAAACAAAAGTCATGGCATTTTCGGGAGAGAATCCAATTCCAAGTAAGATCATGATAAATAATACTTTAATTGAACGTGTTAATTCCTTTAACTATTTAGGTTATAACCTCTCTTACATCACTGATGAAGATATATCGAACAAAATATCTAAATTTATAAAAATCACTGGCGTAATTAACACCATCTTCAAATCATCCCATGTTCAGAAACATACAAGGCTAAAGGTATATAAAACACTAGCTCGACCAGTCCTCACCTACGGTAGCGAGGCATGGACAATCAGAAAAGCTGATGAGCAAAGGCTGACGACAGCTGAAATGAGGTTCATGAGACGAACAGCGGGATGCTCTTTGCTGGAACACCGCAAAAATGTGGATATATTGGAGGAACTAAAAATGGATCCTACAGTTAATTTTGTTCAACAATTTCGACTTCAGTGGAAAAAACAGTCGAAAGGATGGATCGCACTAGATGGCCTAAACAGAGTCTTACTTATGTACCAAGAGGAAAGAGGAAATTGGGAAGACCACGAAAGCGCTGGTATGAGACCATAACAGATCCTGTAGGGTCTAATACGTGACGGATATGATGATGATGATATTCGCTGTTGTAGAGTAAACTTTTCAGCCGGCATTTCAGTTATCTAAACAATTAATTTAATGCACAGCACACACACTTCAAACGTATTTAAAAGAAGTACACAAGCACACACACTTCAAACGTATTTAAAAGAAGTACACAAGCACACACGTCTTCTATCACTAACATCTCAGATTACTAAGCTGTGGCAACAACTGGTAACATACAGGCCCATGCAACCTTGATGCATGAAGCAATTAGCGGTTAGGATCTTTCCATGTTCTTCGGATCAAGCGTGGCACGACTGCAATGTAGAATCGGCATGCACAGAACCCTTTAACCAATGTCTCCATCTTAATGCCAGTATATATTATTTTCATGTACCGAAGTACATATGATATTTCCATGCAGATATTCTGCGTCATCATACGATGAAAGAGTAATGGAACAGAGAAAAATTCTCTCTGGCACCGGGATTTGAACCCAGGTTTTCAGCTCTATGTGCTGAAGCATCAGGACAGAGAGAATTTTTCTCTGTTCCATTACTCTTTCATTGTTTAATGCCAGTATCTAATACTCCTTTCCCAAATATACTCACAAATTCTTCATAATTAATCTTTCTTGTTTTTGTTGGTTTTTCTTGTTATACTTTTGATGAGCTCAAGCATTTTGTGTACCATAATCAACCGAATTTGGATTTGCATACATGTAGCCCATTATCCAATGTGCCTGTCTTAATGCCAGTGTCTTTTTTCAAAACGTACTTTAGTGATTGCTTCCCCAAGGTGTTTTCTTTGCCACTTTCTGACAGCTTTCTTCCAGCGAACTTTGAAAGAGTGGAAGACATGTGGATTGTCTGTTTTGTTAGGGTAGAGGCAGATTAGCTTGGTGTTCAATAGGAACACAGCTGACATAATTGAAGGATTAGGTGAGTTTTGTGGCTATCAAGAAGTAATAGTCCTGGGAACTTGATACCGGTATCATGTTTCAAAAGAAATGAATGAAAAACTTTTGACATATGTTTAAAAAAAACTTTTAGTAACCATCCACCCATTATTGCTTCTTCCAATACCACATCCGTTCAGAAATGATAATGTGATTTTCTCAGGGATTCTCTGTTATGGTTACATGTAAGGCCACTTGCAGAGAGTGTGTATATTACTGTTAAATTATCCTTTGAAATGCTTCGTTCTATAGTAAACAATTTTGCTGTCTTGATTTGCAAGAGCTTTTCTTGTGGTAGCATTAATCTTATCGCAGTTATAAATTCTACTTGAATTAGATAAGACCTCATGAAAATCGTTATCCTGTAGTATTTCACTAAACTATTCTCTTATATCCTTCTCACTGACAGAAGAACTGGCAGATATAACTGATTCACCTTTCCTTCAACAAGAATGGGATGACGTGTAAAAAAAAAGCCTGAAAAATTTAAACCAATAGAGCTTGTTGATGCTTTCGATCCGAACGATTGTGAGAGTATCGCATCCACAACTGGAGCGATTACGAGAGGGTGTTCTTCATGCAGGCGAAACTCCGAGGTGGGGCGAAGGCCTGGTATAATCACCTGGAGGATTACAACCTCGTGGTCCGAGTGGAAGAAGACATTGAGGCGCGCCTTTCCACGGCAGCATGACTTCGGTGAGTCATTGGAGAAACTGGTAGCGAGGCGCAAGCTACCAGATGAGACCATGACAAAATATTACCACACCAAGCTTGCTCGCATCACGGGCGAGGATGCCATCTCCTGCCTCATCAGGGGACTTCCGCAAGAGCTCCAGGGGAACGCTCGTGCCTACAAATGTACGACTCCAGAGGAACTCTACTCTGGTTTCCTTAGTAATATGGACAGGTACCGGGAGAGTGGATGACTCCAAGGAGAGTCGAAGAGGTGATGTGTGGAGACCGGGGTGAGGTGGCACATAACCACGGTGGAGCGGAGTTGGACAGGAAGACTCAGAGGGTTAGGTGCTTCAACTGCCAAGAGTTAGGCACCCATCTGTGCCGGAACTGTCCGAAACAACGGTGCAAAACCGGGGCAAATTGAACGCTGCACTTGCCGCCATGATGTTGGAGAGCAGACGCATAATCAAAGAGTTTGTAATACATAACTAGAGACACCAACGGCTCTAGTTCCGCGTACAAAATTGAACTGCTGTTTGCCCACCATCAAAGGGAGTAGATGCTTCGCCGGGAGTACGAGCAGTTCATGCTTGAGGAGTATGAATAAGTATAAGTACACTTGAAGGGAAATAATAAGAAAATGGTGAAATACTGTGCCGCAAATATTGTTCTAACATAGCCTACTATTGTAGGATGCCCAGGAAAGCATGCATCTCTTAATATTTGGAATAATGTTCTAAATGTAGTTCCACCTTTGAATGTGTTTACAGAATGTCGGAACATTTCTTGGATAAAGTTTTTTTCCAGAAACACATTAATAAGGTTTATAAGGTTTTTTTCAACAATGTATGTAAGAGTTAGGTGCCATCATATTACAATGGATTATAATAGCGAAGTGCATAAGAAAATCCTCAGACAGCATCTGTATAAAACTGTTTTGTTTCAGAATAAATGATATCATATATGTTCCCGTTTTGTACAGTATGTACTTCTAGTTTATTGTTGAAAATATAGCCGATGACAACGAATTTATTACCACACCACTACCACAACTTGCCTTGCTGCCGCTGCTGCTAGGCCTACTATTATATCACTACTACTACTACTACTACTACTGCTGCATTAAAAAGTCTGTACTGACCTCTAACCTGGTGGTCATCAACTATACAATTAATAGATTATGATAATAAAAATTTATTATTATAATGTTTTAAATCAGTGGTTCCAGAATTTTGATGATCTCATATTTCACCACAACATTTTCTAAGTATATTATTATTATTATTATTATTATTATAATGTACCGAAGTACATATGATATTTCCATGCAGATATTCTGCGTTATCATACCATGAAAGAGTAATGGAACGGAGAAAAATTCTCTCCGGCGCCAGGATTTGAACCCGGGTTTTCAGTTCTACGTGCTGACGCTTCATCCACTAAGCCACACCGGATTCCACACCGGCGTCGGAAGAATCGTCTCAGTTTTAAGTTCCAACTCTTGGGTTCCCTTTAGTGGCCGCCTTCTGCACTACGTCATAGATATCTATGAACCTAGGACCGAAGTCCACACATGTGCTGAGGTGCACTCGTAATGAGTTTTATATTTTATATAATTGGGTGCCATGAAAAAAAGCTCCAGCACCTCCTATATTATGACCACATTGTCATAGTTACTGAAGGCCGTGAAGAAAATTGAAACGCATAGTTCCAGAGCCACTTTAGCATTAGTCTATCGAATCTCGGTTGGACAAGTTACCTGGTTGAGGTTTTTTCCGGGGTTTTCCCTCAACCCAATACGAGCAAATGCTGGGTAACTTTCGGTGCTGGACCCCGGACTCATTTCATCGGCATTATCACTTTCATTTCATTCAGACGTTAAATAACCTAGATGTTGATACAGCGTCGTAAAATAACCCAATAAAATAAAAATAAAAACAGATTGATTCTTTTATATTTTTAATGATAAGTATTAGTGGAATGTGTTAAACTTTGTTATCCAAGTCTTGCAAACATATTATAGCCGATTATTCGTGGGCTATTATTAGGCACGACCTGGCCTGTATACAAAATTAATAGTTTATTTGCTTCCTCAAAAATCAGGAGAAGATCAAATATAAATAAACAAAAATTATGCAAAAAAACATATAAAGAAAAAAAAGCCTGTGGTAGGGACTAGTATTTCGTCTACAAACCACCTGGTCGGTCACACATCTCTACAAGGGAAGAGGACGCCATCTTTAGCAGAGAAGTTGAAAACCACTCTTTTCGAAGTGCCTTTGAATTAAAGCAGTGGCGGTTATTCAAGTGAAGTACATGAAGGCCACCTTCACCCCTTTTTTCGTGCTTTAATAAAATATATTTATCCATAAATTAAAATAAAATGAATTCTTCACTAAACCATATTTAGCTCTACTTTTTAATATCTTATTCGGCTTAATCCGTTCAGTTAACGTTCACTGCAGTACTTCACATGAACCCCTCACCAGTCAGGCCAAGTGGCTAGCAGACCAGCTGAAGGTCCGAATGTGACTTTCCTTTTCGCCTTCAGTAAACGCACCCGGTTGCCACGGCAACGAGTTGCTTACTATGAATTACCGGTCCGTTAGCAAGGTCTGGGGAGCAGGCATTCATCTCCTTTCTCTCTCGTCCAAACATTGGACCAGGGTGGCAAACGGTAATATTTTTCAACTAAATAAGAAAACATAAAATATTGTGTAACGAAGTTAAATATTGTTTAAATTTAGTATATAGCATATATATTTTGGTATTTTTTAACGTTATCACCTCTTTAATATTATGGTTTATATAGATTTTGAAATATTTTGAGTACTCTGTAATAAAGAAAGTTGGCATAACATTTGAAACTACGTTGTACATTTGACCCGCGCTGACCAACGATTTCGCTTTTAGTCTATACGTATTCTTTGTCGTGACAAGTGCAGTGAAGTGTGAAAGTGTTACCAAGTGTACGTATTAATACGATGAAAACATGAATCCGTTAAACGATTTAGTTTGTAATCTTTTGGAGACACCGTTCTCTCGTTGTCGTGCAGAAGATAAGCAAGATATTTTAAAATACTGCAGACCAACACCTCACATTAATATAACCAAGTCCCCACACTGCCGGCTGCGCAGAAGATAGGACTGGACCCAAATTGAATTGATCGCTCGCCGCCATCTTGGGGCCGTGACGATAGCGGACGGAAAGCAATGCTGATAGAACGCAATCGTAAAACAAACTAAGATTTATTACTATACAACATAAAAACAACCAAACATGAGACTAAGAGTAACAAGGATAAAGACAAATATAAATAGTAAAACGTAATTACCTGCATTCTTGTGGTATAACATCAAATAATCAAAGATATTAATCCTGCAACTGTCAGTCAATAATCTTCGTCGTCTTTATGAATTGGGCGTATTTCTATTTACATAATTCATCATATCCGTAGGATGGGCTTCCTGAAATATATTTCAATAACCGAGTGAGAACATTAACTTAATCTTGCACATTGTGTGCATCTTACGGTCGTGAAAATAGCGGACGAAAAGTAACGCTGATAGAACGCAACCGCAAAAGACACTAAGATTTATTACTACACTATAAAAAAAACAACCAAATATAAGCTAAAAGAGTAACAAGGATAAAAACAAATATAAACAGTGAAACGTAATCACCTGCATTCCTGTAGTAGTCTACAACAGCAAATAATTGAAGAAACTGGAACTGTCATTCAGTAATCGTCATCTTTGTGAACAACAAATATTAAGCTGTTATGCTAAAATTGTCAATTAAAAATTCTTGTCTTCGTGATTAGGCCTATTCATATTTACACAATTCATCAAATCTGTACCGATGGAGTTCCTGAAATATTTAATTAATCGAGTTAGGACATTAACTTAATCTTGCACACTGTGTGCATTTTGCTTAGGCCTAATAATAAATATTTCAATAAATAAGGAAATGCATCAACTGTTATTATTAAATCGAATATGTGCAAGAATATCAAAATATTATAACTAGGCCATATCTAGATAGTATGAAAATACTTAACCAGATTTATTTTGCACTCGCCTATTGATTCATAAATAAAATTGATTTAGAGAGATGTTGTCTAACTATCTTTTTGTGCAAAGCAATACTGTATGATTTTGCAGTGTGATGACATCTGATTTTCACATACAGATTTATTGTCAGATGCATTATTCTTAAAATGTGGTTTTCGGGATATTCGTTGTCTAAAACATGGTCATGTAAATGGGGGAAAAGGATTGCAGAATTGAGCTGGTCCAGAACTAATTTTTTCCCTTTACTTGCCAAAGATCCTTTTGGAGGCAGACCATTGTTTTCTTTTAACAATAACCTAACTGCCTTTTCACACCAGCGACATACTGTTATCACATCCTCAGATGGAATATGAAGGCCTCCATTATTTTTCTTCAACAAAAATGACATTCCGTTGCTGTAGTTTTCATTTTCATAAAGCGCTTCTTCACAAGTGTCACACTTTATCGTTTGCTTTACTACATAACCAGCTATGTATGTTACTACATTTTCTGAATATTCACTCAGTGCAAATGAAGTGAGGAAAAAGGTGCTATAGAGATCTTCTGCATGTACCAGTAGATTATTACTGTTGTCATAGCGTCTCATATTTCCGAAACACAGGGGATCTTCAGTAACGGGCTCAACATGTGCCTTGCTTGCTCCACACCAAGGTAATAATTGGACATTACTCCTCTCCGTGACGTTCCCAGTATTTTTACTCTTTACTTCATTCACAACTAATAAATGTTTGTATGCTGCTTTTAACTGCTGAGCTGTAGGGTTGTTGTTGTATCCAAATCTGCTTCGGATTTTATTAAAAAAGAGTTCTAAATGATCTTGACTGAACTTGTAGGTGGCTAAATAGTTCATCTGATCTGTCTCAATCAAGTCATTGTAAATGTTTCTAACTCCTCGACACAATGACAAAAAACCTATGATTGCAGTTTTTCTTGCTGTCTTATATAAAGGGATGTCATACTGATCTTTCAGCCCTAGCAAGTAAGATTCAGCATAATCCAAAAACTGAAAAGAAATCATTTTATTTCTTTTACACAGAACAGACTTGTATCCTTTGGCAAATTTATTCTTTGAATTAAAAAAATCAAATAGTTTATCAAAGAATAAACAGAACTCTGCTGTTGCCTCTGAACCCTGGAATTCATTAATACCTAGGTCATTGCAAAGAAATAATAGGGCATTACCAACAGAGGCACTAAGCACTTGGACAGCAAGCTTAACCTTCATTTTCTGTTGGACATAATTAATGTGACGCATTGATACTTTGTTTGCCAAAGCCAATCCTTCAATATCCTGAATATTCTGTAATAGTTCAATAAATTTCCAGCTTATTATTTTGCCATTTTGATTTTTAATAGTTTTTAGTTCACCAAATACATTTCTAACTAATTTTATCATGTGGCAAGCATCCAACATGACCTGAATTTTATGTTCACCTATTTCGAAAGATGGATCTAGTGATTCTGCCAAAAAACTGCAGCCTAACTTAGTTCCGACAGAAATATTTGAAGTTAAACCATCACACGTGATGGAAATAACATTCAAAATTTCAGCTGATAATCCATTTATCAGGTAGTAACCGATTGGCATTTTCCAGGAAGCGTTCAGAGCTACCACCATTAGTACAAGAACTTCCTTTGCTTCCTCTGTTTCGGTTAAACATACACCATCTCCCAAATCAACATACCCAACAAATTCCTTACCATTCCACTCAATGCACTTTTTATTTGACATCTCATCGAACATGAGAACAACCCATATTTGATGAGAAGAAAGCTTAGCACGTTCCTCTAATGCAAGGAAAGCTTCCTGAGTAAAACCAGGATCCCCTCTTACTGTATTGTACCATGTGCGTAAGGTATTGACATGTGGTAAAGAATTATTTAGATTCTGCGTGAGATATTCATATGCAGCTGATGAATAAAAGTGCATTATTATGGCAAACTTCTTAAGTATATCAGAATATTCACCCTTCTATTCACCAGCTGCTCTAGAAATGATATCTAACATCACATCCGAACAATTATCCTGCATGACTGATAGTGTGTGCTCAGTGGCAAGATTTTTTTCTTTAAATTCTTTTACTGCTACTTTCAATTTGTTGATTGAACCCTCTTGTTTGTGAGTTTTCTTTCTGTATGTGGAATTCAGACATCTTAAATTTTCAATTTGTTCATTCTTTCTTTCCATCTCTTTTTCCATTAATTTACATTTTTTTCTGGGGCTAAGAGCATAGTTGTGCTCTGTTACGACCTGATCAGTATTTATTAAAATAGTACCACTGTTACTTTCTTCATTTGTTTCATGTTTGTCTGATTCTAATGATCTCTTTAATACTCTACGGGGTGGTTGTTCAATCTGAAATAAATTTTAGAAGTGGTAAGAATTCTGAATGTGGACATACGGGTTCCAACACATAAAAAACATTAACATATGAGCATTTTAATTATGATTTGCAAAATATAGACATGGATCTATGTTATAAGTAACTTTCAGTACCGTACTTCAATATAAGTTACAAATAAATGAACATAAAAAAACATTATTTTAAAAGTCAAAAATCTAACTAGGCTATGGCCTTTTAAACTTATTTTATGATTACCTTTGTGAGATGGGCTGGAAAATTAAAAACTGATGGAACTGCGTCAGGTTTCAGTAATTTATTACCATTAGTCTTCCAGAAACAAGATTCTATGAAATGAACTGAACAAAGCCTGTGGTGAATTGATGGTATAAATTTATCGCGTTTAACAGCAGATAACCATTTACTGAGAAGCTCAGGCTTTTGCAATGGAAACCTAAAAAGAAAGTTTGCGCTTACTCCTATAAAACATTCTCTTCTATTAACACAATAAATATGTACTAATGTTCTCAGTCATTTTGCAATATCCTAATACAATATATGTAACTAACTTACTTGTGAAAAGAAATTTCCGAATCCTTCTTACGTTGATTCCTACAGTTGTATGCAGCACAACTATACACCATGATTCCACTTGCGGAATTTATATAGGAGTATGATGAAAATAAATGATAAAAGAACACTCTTTGTACAGTTGTATGCAGCACAAGAGCACACGATGGTTTCACTCATAACATGATTAAAATACTATATAAACACTATATGTATAGGCCTCATATGTAGCAAAATAGTAGGCCTACCCTGTGATTTCACGTATATCACAGGAGAACGATTCATTTAAACTATATAAACACTATATACACACATTATTGATTAAATTAATATGCACTTACTCCTAACACATTCAATAATACTGAATAACCTTCTATGTTATTTCAAATTAAGCGGAATTGTGATGTAAACATATTGAAATCACATGGCTCTCTGCCCCAAGATGGCTATGCGCGAAAGTGTTCAATTTTTGGTCGAGGAACAGCGCTAATAGTGAGTCTAGGTTAAACTATAAAACGTCTTTGAATATAACTATGAAAAAGTGAAAAGTGGTGGTCGGTTATACAATATTCAGTTTCAAGATTCGTGGTATGTCGATTACAACTAGTTATGTGGGAGTCAATATAACGAGAAGTTATATTGTTGGCCTTGTCTTCTTCTGGGGAACAAGAAACGCGCTTGGAATTCAACTGGATTTTGCGATTTCAAAAATGTCAATCGCGGTCTTCACAGCCATGCAGATTGAGCTGAACACATCAAATGTATTTTGCAATTAAAGGCACTGCAGAAGAACATGAATACTATTGCGGATGCACTAAAGGAAAGTTCCAAGTTATACGTAAGTCACTTTAATGAAAACGTACGTTTAAGTAGACTGGTAATGCACACCGTAATCGATACGGTATTGTTTCTAAGCAAGCATGAGTTGGCTTTTCGCTGTCATGATGAGAGTATTTCGTCACAGAACAGGGGGAATTTCAAAGAATTATTGGTTCTCCTCATTTCGAAAAGCCCTCTGGAAATTAGGAACCACAATGAAAAAATTAGGCCTGTTTTTTCTGGGGAATCTAAAACGATTCAAAATGAAATAATTGATTGTATTTCTGAATGCATCAATGAATATGTAAGAGATGAAATTACCAATGTCTCTTTCTTTTCCGTCCAAGTGGATGATACAACTGACATTTCTAAAAAATCTCAACGTTCTTTCGTAGTGAGATTTGTAACTGTGGAGGGCGAGCTTGTGGAAAGTTTTCTTGGCTTCCATGATGTTAGCTGGGTAATTCCATGCAAAACAGTATGACGAAAAACATTCATATCTCCAAATTTGTTAAAAATTGTACATTCAACTCTTTATGTCGTATATATTAATAATGTATAAAATTATGTTTCCGACAGCTACAGTTTAAATGTAATGGACAGTTAAAATATTTTTATTTGACCACATAGCTCTATTTTAAATTTGTTTTCTGACCATAAGATTAATAATTACAATTTTTTAAAAGATATCGTTAGATAACTTACAAAAGAGGTTATTATGTACTATAATTCAGTGCAGCTCTGAAAATTGTGTTTAAAGAAATTCAAAAATATATTAAAAAAAACGCCATTACATAAAATCGAATAATTCAATTCGCATGAAAAAAATAAATGACAATTTACTGAGCATTTGCATTAGGCTGTCAAATTTTCATAATGAGATCTTCAAAAATAAGGAAGTTATAAATTAAAACAACTCGCCGTGTAAAGGGTGATCTATGCCTCTGCGCCATGAGCCATCACTGCTGCTAGTCACTGCGCTTAGCCTCCAAAGAGATTTAAAGCCCTCTCACTAGCAGTAAACACTTGTCGGCTCGCTCGTCCTAAAAGCAACCGATAGAGGCGCTGCAAGACAACCTCACATACAGTGACTCTACCTCGCGCAGTTTGTGCCGGCTTCTGCTACAGTATTATGCTATATATAGATATTGCATTGTACATGACGAAAGCGGGTAATATACTGTAGTTCCTTGTGCGTTTAGTAGTGTATTGTGATAAATGGTATATTGCTGCGTGCCATTTTGTAAAGAGGGCTCCCGAAATAAAGCTCCTGGCGTTAGTTTTCATGAATTCCCTAGTCAAGATTCCCCTAGACAACCATGGATTAAAACAATAAGCAGACAAGGTATGTACGTTCCTGAAAGAAATATATTAAATGTTTATATTCAGTTCCTACCTAAATAGTTTTCATTTTATCTCTTATGTAGGTGATTCGAAGGATAAATTATGGCAGCCTAATGATCATTCTGTGGTATGCAGTAATCATTTTCTTGCCACGGACTATAAAACTGGTCTGAAGATAAAGAAATTGAAGCCCGATGCACTTCCTAGTGTTTTCAAGATTACCCTCCAAGTAAAAGAATTAAATTGAATGAACCGAGAAGAGTAATCGTAAGAGCTGAAACAAAATGTGTAAAACCTAATAACCTTGATAATCTTGATGAAGATCATGGAAATATGAATAACGAATCCTGCCAATACAGCCATACTTCACATCAGCTTAAAAATGACATTGGAGTTCAAACAAAGTTAAAGATAAATGGACGCAGTATTTCGTTACAAAATAGGAAACTGCAAACACTGCAAATGTTTCGTCAGCGTGTGAAACAAAAGATATCTGAACTACAAAAAGAGCAGAAGAAGCTCAAAGACAGAGTTAAAGAATTAGAAGAAAAGGTTGCTCACTATAACATCAATAAAATTGAAAATGCAAGTGAAGAAGACAATATTAAGGCAATGTTTTTATTGGAGCAGCTGAGAGTCTTCTCTCATATTAAACCTCGCTGGAGCGACGCAACCATAAGATATTGTATTTTGTGGCAAAGCAAATCACCGGCAGGATATAAATTTGTAAGAAATGCACATATATTAACCTTGCCATCAAAATCTACTTTAAAGAGGTATGTTGGTAGTACTACTGGTGTAATGGTGTCGAGTCTAATTGAAAAGAGGTTACACGCGGAAGCAAAATGTTCGGAAGGAATAAATATATGTGGCTCCATTATATTAGACGAAATGGCTATACAACCACGCTCAATTTATTGTAAAGCGACAGATGAAGTTCTGGGACTGGTTTCAATGAATGGGCTTGAAAATAACCTTGGCTTGGGAAAAGTGATTGCAACAAAATTGTTGTGTTTTGTGTTTGTTGGCTTAGCTTCCCATTTCAAGATACCAGTTGCTTATTTCTTCACAAAAGACGTGAAAGCAGAGAAGCTGCATCAACTGACAATTAAAGTAATTGAAAAAGTTGAAAATGCATCGCTTGTTGTTTTACGGATTGTAGCAGACAACCATGCCACAAATGTAAAGCTGTTCCGGATTCTGTCAGGTGGTAACGCCCCCCAATCTGTAGTGCCACACCCACTGGACAGTTCTCGTCACGTTTTTCTGTCATATGACCAATGTCATATCCTGAAGAATTTGAGAAATGCTTTGCTGGACGTAAAAAGAGAGCTGAGTAATTGTGGGAAACCTGTCACTGGCTGGTTTGTTAGGAGGCTCTACGAACTGCAGAGAGAAAAAAACTTGAAATTAGTTAGGCGCCTTACACACAAGCATGTGTATCCTACTAATTTCGAGAAAATGCACGTGGGCAGGGCAGTAGATATATTCTCTACAGATATAATATCTGCTCTTGAATTTTTGAAGGAGCTTGGACCTGAATTCGGAATTTCCAAATTTAAAAATGCAGAAGGAACGATCGAGTTCCTGAAAATGGTAAACAAATGGTTTACCATTTTAAATGTGAAAAACACTCACCAGTATGTACACAAAAGGAACGATGATGCAATGCATTTTTTCGGTTGATGACGCAAGACTCTTCTGGTTGGAAAATGACTTCATACCGTATTTGGAATGGTGGGAGAAGTCAGTAACTAGAAAGGCCGAGTTCATTAGCAGTGAAACATTTGAAGCAGCTTGTCTCACAACCAAATCTGCTGTTCAGTGTATTAAGTACCTTCTGCAGAATGGTTTCCATTTCGTACTCACACGGAAATTTTCTTCTGACGAAATAGAAAGTCTGTTTAGTTGTATCAGGCAGCTTGCAGGCAGTAACGATCAAACAAATGCAGCAAGTGTTACTCAGGCGCTCCACAAAATTTTAGTAACTAGCCTTGTTAGTTCATCATTTTCTGGAAATGTAAGACCTGATTCTGCCTGTAGTAGTTGGATGCCATCCACACGTAAGTCAGTAAACGAGGAAATCCAGGATGTCAGTGTTCCAGTGTTAAATTCACAAATGCTTGCACAATCGAAATATATGGAAGAAGAATCAAAAGAATTGCCTTCTGTTTCAATGACAACTGCTGCTGCTGCTTATATCGGAGGATATTTGGTACGTGTCGTCGAAGAAAATATACAATGCGACGACTGTCTGAACAGAGTCAGTAGTGCACAATCTCCTTCTCCAATAATGGCCCTAATAAAAGGTGAAGATAGGGGTGGTTTACGATATCCGAAACCCATATTCGTAATGCTCCTAACAAGACTGGAACGTGTAGTTGATGAGGCTCTGAAATCAATGATTGGTCAACCAAGAATATTACGTACACTGTCAGATATGTTATTGCCTTATATGAGTAGTAATCCGGTTTTGCAGTGTGGTAAAGATGTTTATTCAGAGATATTGAGCAAATTAATATTGCAAAAATTTCTGCGACCATATATAACTAATTTCACCAACAATTTGACGGACCAGTTTCGCAGGGACTATGTTGCGAAAAGAAAGGAAAATTCAGAGAAGAAGCTCTCCAGGAAAAGTGTTAAGACAATTCCTATTAATTAGGCTCAGTGGACAACCCGCGTACTTCGTCTCTTCATTACAATATTTATAATATATTAATATGAACAAAACAGTTTTCTTACCATTGTAAAATAAAGATTATGACATGAACTATAATTCTCGACGTCAAGAATCAGATGGACTCGTAGTGGTAAAGAAGAATAATTCGCAAACTTGTCATCTTCTACTCTGCTTCCATAAGAGGTCTTCATGAAATGAGGTTTGCTTGTGGCGCTTCAAGCGGAGAAATCTTCCATCGCAGCGACGACACTGTTTACATAAGGTATGTTACTAGTGAGTAGGCTTCTAGTTACTTGGAGGCTAAGCACTGCGAGAAGCGTTTCCGCGTTGACGATCGGTGCGCGTCACACGTCTGATTTCAACTAGTTTCGGTACTTCTGATGAATCGGAATAGGGTTTCCATTAACTGGAACCACACCGTGAACACTTCTTGTTCCGGGAACAGTCTTGAGGTTGGCAAATCTTTGAGGATTTAGATTTTGTAACTGTTTCTTCATGTTTTTCAAAAGATGTGAAAGACAAATAATTCCCTGTATATTGCATTTTGACCAATCATACAGTCCTTCAGGAGTTGAAATTAGAGTTCCTGACTTTTGCAGCGATTCGCTTGATTGCACCCCTTACACTGTCACTGGGTCCTTTACCGTGACTAGTTCCACAGAAATGCCACTACGCAGGTATTTGAAAATCGTGTTCATGATTGAGTAGATTAACGGATTTTTTTCGTTCTTGTATTCGCTAGCTGCTCCATTACTGAAATCATATATTTTAGATATTTCGGTATGTGTTTGTTTCAGATGTTCTATAATTTTCCTTTAAAAAAACATGAACTGTTGCACTATCGTGAACTAAGCATTCCGAAATTACTAAAAAACAAAAGTTCTCTAAATTACCACCAACTAAATTTGTGTAATACGAGGCGCATCCAGAAAGTAAGTTCCCCGATTTTTTCCCCTTGAAAGTAAACGTAATTAGCCGTGTCAATTTCGCATGCGTAACAGATCTATGACGTATCAATCATATGCCAGCCGGACAGGTCCCGCCTGGTGTCAGTAGCGTGGCAGCAGTGGTCCGAAATGGAAGCTCTTATTCCTTCTCCCGCCGCCTGCAAGGTTCGGTCGGTGATAAAGTTCTTTAATGCACAAAGCATTGCGCCAATTGAAACTCATCGGCAGCTCTGTCAGGCCTATGGGCCGAACATCATGAGTAAGCAGTTGGTGCGTCGCTGGTGTAGGCAGTTTTCCGAAGGTCTTCAAAGTGTCCATGATGAAAAGCGCAGTGGGCGACCGTCCCTCATCAGTGATGATCGTGTTTAGCTGGTGCGGCAGTGCATCATGGAGAACCGTCGCTTCACGATTACGGAGCTGAGCAGCCATTTTCCGCAGGTATCGCGATCCTTGTTGCATGAGATTGTCACTAAGCACCTACTGTTCAAAAAAGTGTGTGCCAGGTGGGTGCCGAAAAACCTGACACCCGAACACAAAATGCAACGTTTAGGAGCAGCACTGACATTTCTGCAACGGTATAACGATGACGGCGACGAGTTCCTCGACAGGATCGTCACGGGCGATGAGACTTGGATTTCGCACTTCACCCCAGAAACCAAGCAGCAGTCAATGCATTGGCGGCATAGTGGATCTCCGGTCAGGACGAAATTCAAACAGACGCTGTCGGTACGGAAAGTGATGTGCACGGTGTTCTGGGACAGGAAGGGCATTCTGCTCATTGACTTCCTTTTAAGAGGTGAAACAGTGGACGCTGACCGTTACTGTGAAACACTGCGAAAATTGCGACGTGCCATTCAAAACAAGAGGCGTGGAATGCTTACTGCAGGTGTTGTGCTCCTCCATGACAATGCTCGTCCACATACGGCTCGGCGCACAGCAGCTGTTTTGACGGAATTTGGCTGGGAGTTGTTTGATCATCCACCCTACAGTCCTGATCTTGCTCCCAGCGATTTTCACGTTTTCTTGCACCTCAAGAAATTCCTGTCCTCCGGTGAGCGTTTTGGCAACGACGAAGAGCTGAAAACGTCTGTCACACATTGGTTCCATTCACAGGCTGCAGAGTTCTACGACAGACGGATACAAAAGTTGAACCCACGATACGACAAGTGTCTCAATTCTGATGGTGGCTATGTTGAAAAATAGCTGAAACATTGCTGTACCTGTTGCCAATAAATGTTTTCCTGAAAGTTGTGTTCTTTTTTTTTTTTTTAATAGAGAAACCTACTTTCTGGATGCGCCTCGTATACTGTGAATGGGTGTATTGTTGCTTGAGAAGTACTCCAGTGATGACCTTGTGTAGCATCCTGAATAGTGAAACTGTAATTCTTTGAAAAATCACCAATGGTGATGTACTCACCGGGCTTTATTTCATTTTTGAGCTACTTTAAATAATTTGCTAGGGACTTTGCAATGAAGTTGTGTACAGTATCTTGAATTTTTTAAGGCAACCAATGAAGTTATTAATGAAATTTACACGGTCACTTTTCACTAAAATCATATTGGTCCTGTTAATTGTCGTCCATTCCTTGTACTAAATTCCTCTGTAACAATGACGTCAATATTTCTGATAGATTTCTCATAGGTACCTTTATAGTTCCTTACGTTCAGGAGCAGATGCTTCTTCACTCGTTGAATTTCCCGCCTCTGTAAACATTTTTTCGCTTGAATAATTTCAAGGGAAAAATTGTTCCGGGGCCGGGTATCGATCCCGGGACCTCTGGTTGAACGTACCAGCCCTCTGCCAACTGAACTACCCGGGAATTCCACCCGACACCGTCTCAACTTTTCCCTTTATATCCACACAACTCGCGTGGACTGACGAACGCCAGAGACCCACATCGAGTGCACACAATCTCTGTGTGACTTGGAATTGTGGTTTTCTGTTAACGTACACAGTGACGTATATATTATGCAAATCTAGTCTTTCAGGTAAGGCTCCCTGTAAAGCAGATTTGAATAATTTCAAGGGAAAAATTGTTCCGGGGCCGGGTATCGATCCCGGGACCTCTGGTTGAACGTACCAGCGCTCTGCCAACTGAGCTACCCGGGAACTCCACTATTAATTATTCAAATCAGCTTTACAGGGAGCCTTACCTGAAAGACTAGATTTGCATTTTTTCGCTTGTTGATTTGTCGACCTTACTTTCAGCAACTTCACTAATTATTTCAATTTTTGAAATCTTCTGGAAAAAGCGTTCTCAAATAGCATCACCTACCACTAAATGCGGGACCTTTATACACATGCTAATTGTCACTTTTCTTTTACAGACTTGTGACGAATGTTTTTAAAGTCCGAAAGTGTTGCAACATTACAGATGGCGCCAACTTTTCGTCTTTAATTTAGGCATATTGAACACTTACAACTTACGATGACAAAACGTATCAAAATCGCCGTCTAAACTGAAGGGAAAAAGTTACAATGACAGAACAGAACAGAATCACCCTCTAAACTGAAGGGAAAAAGTTGCGCTGAGATTATATCAGGGAAAGAAAACAAACTCTCACGTGAAATCTGTTAGCGTACAGTTGAGCGGATGTCGCAACATCTAGCATTTGTCATATCGATCGCTAAGCGCGCGTGACGTAATACACTGCACGCGACTTTGATCCTTAATGGCAACATTTGCAATTCTGGTTTATTTAATATTTCCCAAAGTATTAGAGATCCCATCATACAATTTTTGTAATAGATTAATAAATTGTTTATCTCACCGTAAAAAGTAGAGCATGGTAAAAAAAATATTCGATTTTAAAATATTAACATTTCTTCATTTTACTGTAAGTTTTAATACATGCTCGAAGTAAAAATCCATAATAACTCAGAAGTAAGTTTAAATATACAGAGTCATCATTGTATTGGTACAATTTTTACGTTGATACATTGAAGCATGTCATTTTAATAATATTTTTAACAATAGCCTACATATCAACTCCCCGAATATTTCACCCTTCATTACTTTTCAAGCATTGGTGAGATGAAGTTCATATTAGGCCATTTAACTATTTATTATTATGAAATTCATTTACTAGAATATTGAAAGAATCCAGAACTTGACGTTACAAATTTTAAAATTTTGTATGGAATGACCCAGCTCTGATCGGACATCACAGGCATTATTTTCTGTACTGGAAACAGTACTGGGCCCTTTGAATTATAAAAACAAACTTATCGGCCAATGTTATAATGGTGCTAGTGTGATGTCTGGGCATCTGAATGGACTTCAGAAAAGAGTTAAAGATGAAGCTCCACAAGCTGTTTTCATTCATTGCTTGGGTCATAGGCTTAATCTTGTTTTGCAACAAAGTTTTAGGAATATCCAGCAGTATCGAATATTCTTTGCTAATATCTGCGGAATACCTTCTTTCTTCCACCATTCAGCCAAACGCACTTACGTAACGGATACAATTGTTAGGAGGCGCATACCATCTACGACAGATACCCGCTGGCTCTCAAATTCAAAGCTTATCTGCGTGGTTACTGGGACAGCAAAAAAAAAAAAAAAAAGTATTCGAAAACGTCATGAATGACAGGGAGTCAGATCAAATAGTTGTTCGACTTGCAAGGGGCTTCCTAAATGAAGTGAAAGATTTTGAATTTGCATTGTTGTCTCTTATTTTTAACGAACTTTTCCATGTGACAGAAATATTGTATAACGTGCTGCAGAAGAAATCTTTAGATCTCAATTATTGTGATGTTCAGATAAAAAACACTTTCCAACTTATCAGCAAGAAGGGAAATGAAGAACTGTTCACGGCTATATTTGAGATGGTGAAATGTCGAAGCGACATGTCGGGTATAAAATATGCAGGAGTTACATAGCTATGATGGAATTTTCCAAAGATACAAAGCACTTTATTTTGAAATAATTGATACTGTCTTGATGGAGATGCATACAAGATTTGAGGACATAAACTCTTCTTTATCTGCCTCTCTGATACTTCGAAATTTAAATCCTATTCTGAAGCATTCCCATTTGATGCTCTCTTCTTTGCAAAACATTTCCAACATTTTTTTTAATCCCTCGCCTCACAACTGAACTTGAGCTTCTGTATGCAGATGAACAATATAGGAATACCTCTGTGTCAAAACTAGTCTCTCTTCTTCGAAAAAATGAGGTTCTTGAGGACGTATTTGAGGAGTCATACAAGCTGTTCTGTTTGATTTTAACATTACCATCTACTAGTGCATCTGTCAAAAGGAGTTTCTCATGTCTGCGTCTAAAAAAACTGACCTCCGGGCTACAATGTATCAACGAAGACTTTCGGCATTGGCAAATATATCAATTCAAAAGGAAGTTATTAAAAAAAATATCCAAGAAGCAGCCGTTCCACGAGGAGGTTGTGGAAAAATACGCCGCTATCAAGGATAGGAGAATCAATCTTATCTACAAAAAATTGGTGAGAACACAATTATTGTTCAATAGTAGAAAATCCAGTAATTTCATAGAAACTATGATGTCAGCCCCTCTACGTTATTTCCTACTACCAATGTGTGAACGTGATGTAAATTATTACGTCGTGAGATAGCGGTATCATGATCGATGGATCGATAGATGGAGTTGTAGTAGGCGTATATAGTATTTTAAAATTTGAAAGTTGAGTAGTTCGTTATTTAAGAGTCACACATGGCGGCAGATGTTGAGTGTAATCAATCAATTACTCGTTCAGTTTATCTTATACTTAGAGGAATTCGGAGAAGTATTTCACTTCTTTCTGAAGATTATGAAATTATTCTTCCTTTGTGTGAAGACTTGTGGAGCGAAGTGTAAGGTAAAAGACTTGAAAGGGATCTAAGAAACGTAATTTTATCCCTTCGGATTTATTTGTGGTGTTTGATTGTTGTAAGCTTTCTGTTCAACAGAATACTGCTTTGATTTAATCGTAACTACTTGATTTTACTGGATAGGTATATTGGAAGTTGCATGTTCCGAAGTTGATTTAAAATATGAATACAGTTTACGATTATGATTGTGATTTTGAATTTTGTTATGGGCAATACTTCTTGTGTACTCTTTTAATTTGATGTGTTGTATAAAATGTGTTAGATATTGTCTTTTTATGTCATGTGGGCTTGTGGTTGTTTTATTATGTTGTGGTATGTATTGTGTGGAAGTTTTGTTGGGACAGTGAATTCTTCAGGGTTAAGGGGACGTAGCTTCCGAAAATGTGTATATTTTACGTGCTATGATTTTCATAAAACTTAAGAAAATGGTGAATATATTACATTAATTCAATATGGCCATCGTATAGCTTACAAAAGCATTCGCGACGTCATCAACGACGTCACGGCTATACGATTCCAGGAAATTACCTAGAATTCTATTGGCCTTCACCTAATTTATCCGGCACGAACCGCCACTGATCTGAATTTACAATTTGTTCTTGAGTAGGAGTTAATTTTGCTTTTTTCATTGACTGTTCAGAGTTGTTTTTTCCTGCAGTCAATGTTGTTTTTACTGATTTTTCGGGATAGGCCTATTGTTGAGTTAAATGAAGTTTTTTCGAGTCCATTTTGTTTTTCGTTCACGTTCGCGAGAAGTTTCTGAGACTAGTGGATTGTATCGTGAAGATGGTTTCATTATGGTACCTGAAACATGCGGTATCAGTTGCAAATCGTCGTCCTCTGGAAACGACATCGTAGTATTGGATGTTGATGTTGAAAGCAGTTGTGGTCGGTTTAAATCTTGTGATGAGAACTAAATCTTCTTTCTGTGATGAAAAGTAGAGCGGAACAGTCCCGCCGAAACGGAAGTCCGGAATAAAGTAAACAAAACGTAGGTGGAATCACTTATAATGTTGCAGTCACGATAATATTAGTATAATGAAACAATACAGTCTGATAATAATTAGCGAACACAAGGAAACACTCAATAACACGAACTATATACTTGAGAGGCACAGTAGCGATGTGTATGAGACACTCGTCTAAGTACGTCCACTCAGGAAGACAGTACGTGCTTGAATCGGGGGACGAGTTGTGCTATTTACTAAACATTCAATCGACTTCCATGCGATGTCGTCACTTGGTACTTGTGTAAATGGTGTTTATAAAAACTTATTATGGTAAAGTTTAATGTAAAAAATTAAGACTAACGGAGATTCGAACCTACTACAACCAATGCTATCTGGTTTACATCCATGATTATGCCACCTAAGCTACAATGTCTCATACTGTACTCCAACCACAAGAAAGTCTTTGGGGACTGAGACGAAGCGGGGTAATGCTGTGAATGAATGTTGATGTCATAAGGTCACACACGTGGGTACTCGTATCTGTATTGGCTAGTTCTCACAGCACAAACAATAACATTGATACACACATATTGATACTACCCTAGTTACAAAACTAGATCACTGTTAATCTCCTGGTCTTTTAATCTCTCCATACAGGAAATAACATATGCAGGAGAGCGCATGGTTTTTAAACTGACATAACGGTAATATTATCTATCTACTTCGCTCCAATAGATGATGCAATAGTCAGCACATTCCTTTCACGGTTGATCTCCTGGTTGGCAGTGGCGGACGGTGAGTTCAAAACTTGGGGAGGCCAGCACGTGATGAAGGGTTACAAATAAAAACTACTTTAAAATACATATACCGGTACTCACATTACTTGAACATCAAATTCACTCGACGATCCTTCTTCTTTGCAAAGCCATCGATCAGGTCATCATTCCATGTGGGTCGACTCTGAAGTTTGTGGAGGATCCCCTTTTCAATAGATATACATGCCAATGCTGAGAGCCGTTCTTGAGTCATGGAGTTTCTCAAAAAAGTTTTTACGCGATTCAAACACGAAAAACTCCTTTCCACGGAAGCACTTGTGGAAGGAATTGTGGCTATAAGACAGAAAAGTTTAAAGGCATTGAGAAGAATTTCACTTATTTCACTTTCAGTCATCTTCTTTATCAGTTCGCTCAAACTCTTGCCATGGAATGTCTCCTTGTGCAGCGGAGAAAACGCAGTTTGAAGCTCAACACGCAATTTCACACTGTCAAAATAAGTTTCATAATTCTGAAATAATGAATCTAGTGCTTCAGTATGGAAATGCTGACTATAAATTGAAAATCGAGTAGTGTCACCTAATTCAAGAAACTTCAATTTCTCATAATTTTGAAATCTTGATTCCAACTGTGTTAAAATATTGTCCAAAATTTCGAAGTACAGTCGCTTATACTTGTAAGGAGCACATTATTCCATTAATTCATTTCTTCTTAAAGAAGTCAATGAATCTGACCTGGTAGCAGTTCCAGCAGCCTCCATGAATACACTGTATTGCTGATCACTCCTTAAATTTCTTATGTACAAGACACAATCTGAAATTGCATTGATACACATCCGAATATCATTTGTTTTCTTCTGAAGAATATTAAATAATAACTCAGTTTTATTAAATATTTCTTGGAAAGCCAAGAGAAGAAAAACAAAATTGAAATCACGTAGGTTGTTTATAAATCCTTGTGCTTCCCTTGTTGAATTACCGTTTGAATACAGGAAATCTATTATTTCATTGAAAGCTTCGATTAATTTAACCTTTTTGTGTGCACTACAGAAATGAGTTTGGTATTAGAATTCCACCTGACATCACTGCTTGTAGGCATACGTTGTTCCACAATTCAGTCGAGAATAGCAGTACGCTTTGAGGACCGATTAAAAAAGGCAGGTATTCCATGAAGTGTCGAGAAAAAAATTTTCACAGACTTAATTTTAGAACAACTCTGTTGTAAAACTAAATTCAATCTGTGTGCAAAACAGTGAGTAAATACAGCTTGTGGAGCAAGCTCATTAACTTTAGCTTTCAAGCCATTCAACTCACCCGCCATAACACTTGCGCCATCATAGGTTTGAGCCACTAACTTACTTTGAACATCGTATTTCTGAAGAACATTACACAGTACATTACACAAGCCTTCAGCATTTCTGCTTTCATTAACATCATGAAAACCAAGGAAAAATTCTTGAATATCACCTTCTGTGTCAACTAGCCTAACAGCGATAGAACACTGAGATGTTTCAGTGATGTCAGTCGTCTCGTCAACAATACAGGCAAAGAAAGGGGCCTCATTAATTATTTTTCCAATGAAATCTTGTATTTCTTCTTCAATGCACTCAATGAGTTCATTCTGAATTGTTTTCGATACCCCTCTAAAGTATCCCATATTCTCCCAATGTTTTTTTAATGCCACATCCCTGCTTAGAACTAGAAGAAATATAACTTTAAAATTTCCAGGGTTTAGAGAGCATTCCTTTTCATCATGGCCTCTGAACGCGATTTCTTGCGCAGCCAGAGCACACGTGACATCAATTAAAATTTTGTAAATTATCCTGTTGAGTTTTACTTCTTCATTCTATTTAATTTTTAACAGTCTGTTCTGTTCGCTCAACATTTCCGATATATTAAGGGTTTGTTTACAGAGTCCTTTAAATGCCACGTAACAATTCAAGTGGTCTCTACTTGAGCTATGCCTAACTACAGCCCTAGACAAGTTTTTCATGTCACTGTAGCCTTCATACGACCGGACGCCTTTGTTATTACTTAAAAGTATACATGGCCAACAAAACAGATTCTCCTTCGTACTGCTACCACACAGCCACTTGTGTTGATCGTACCACGAGGATTTCAATGTTCTGGTCTTACCTTTATCATTTTGAAGAAATGAAAATTTCGGAGTAGGTCTACCTTGCTGTAGTATAATTCTTCTGTCGATTTCATTTCGTCATGAAAAGGGAACCTCCAACAGTGAAACCACAATATCATCACTCATATCCATTGCTACAAGCTCACTGCATTAGACTGAAGCGAGGAGCCAAAGCCAAAACCAACTCCTTTCATGGCGTCTTTTTGGTATGAAGCGCGCGAACAAGATAGCTTCCCTATTGGCTAAACAGCTGTTGTCATGGTTACCAGGAGCTGAGTTCTGCTTTGCCTACCTACTCCCAACTATTATAACGCAAGGTCGCTAGATGTCACTGTAGTATAGTAACTTCCGTGCTTGTGCTCTGTGTATTCCACCCCATAGTGCTACCTGCAGCGCTTCCTGTTGCTAGCAGCACGAATTACATGTTCCTTCCTAAGACTAGAAACGCGGTCATACGAGACTGTACTGGTCTCCTCTCGTTACCGCCTCCTTTCCCTACAGAACTGCCTCCAACTTCCCCTCTCGGGTCGCAGACTTAACTTGGTCGAGCTGTACATAGCAGAAACTCGTTTAGAAGATATTCAAGGTGATAGTGTTAGACACCTCAGTCTGTGTATGTATATGTATAATGTGTTTGTTCTTCCTAAAACAATTAGGTATTATGTTAAGTGCAAAATGCACACTGGCGTTCAAAGATATCTGACCTAAACTCTTCTGATAGTGTAAGTGAAATTGATAACAACGGGATAAATTAGATCCAAAGATATAACAAACTGACAAACTTTGAAATAGTTCCGCTAGTTCTTAATAGGTGACAATGTTATTGGGACGGGTAAAAATAAATGTTGGGGAAAATGATTATGTAGATTAAGTATAAATGAATCTCATAATCAGGGTTCGAATTAACGGGGGGGGAATTCCCCTCCTGCTGGAACGTTATCCCCCTCTCATAAATTCATATTAACATCCCTCCCAGGGATAACTTTTATCCCCCTCACTAAATATAATTGTTTTAATCAGCGGCGGTTCCTCTATATGAGCACAGGAGCACGTGAACACCTTAAAAACCAACAATAATCGTACATATTACTTACTTACTGGCTTTTAAGGAACCCGGGGGTTCATTGCCGCCCTCACATAAGCCCGCCATTGGTCCCTATCCAGAGCAAGATCAATCCAGTCTCTATCATCATATCCCACCTCCCTCAAATCTATTTTAATATTATCTTCCCATCTATGTCTCGGCCTCCCTAAAGGTCTTTTTCCCGCCGGCCTCCCAACTAACACTCTATATGCACTTCTGGATTCGCCCATACGTGCTACATGCCCTGCCCATCTCAAACGTCTGGATTTAATGTTCCTAATTATGTCAGGTAAAGGATACAATTCATTCAGCTCTGCGTTGTTCAACTTTCTCCATTCTCCTGTAACTTCATCCCTTTTAGCTCCAAATATTTTCCTAAGAACCTTATTCTCAAAAACGCTCAATCTCTGTTCCTCTCTCAAAGTGAGAGTCCAAGTTTCACAGCCATACAGAACAACCGGTAATATAACTGTTTTATAAATTCTAACTTTCAGATTTTTTGATAGCAGACTAGTTGATAAAAGCTTCTCAACCGAATAATAACAGGCATTTCCCATATAGAACATCTTGTTATTCCTCATCTTTTACAATATCCACCTCGCGTCAATGGAATTCCTTGCCACAAAGTATTAGGGGCTGCAAGACAACAAACACCTTTAAGAACAGCTTAAAAGATAACCTTATTAGCATTTCACTCCAATCATACTGATTTAAAATATTACTGACTACACTGTTGCTTTTTTTCTTTAGACATCATCCTGATTGTGCTGCATTTTCAAAATTGTCTCATAATAATCTCTTTCTATTATCTAATATAATTTGAAATATATTAACATTCTATGTATTTTAGTTTAATTCTGCTACCCAGTTTATTTCAGTGTTTAATTAATAGTTCATAGTATTTTGTTGTTTAATTCGTAAATAACTCTTGTATACATGTAACTCTCATCTAAATCAATTTGTTGAATTCTTTGTAAGTTCATGCATATGTATATACACTTTTTGCTGGTTGTGTGGAAGAGAAGGCCTTACGGCCTTAACTCTGCCAGCTAAAATAAATCATTATTATTATTATTATTATTATTATTATATTTATTCTCCGTTTAATTTCCTCCCGAGTGCCATTTATATTTGTTACTGTTGCTCCAAGATATTTGAATTTTTCCACCTCTTCGAAGTATAAATCTCCAACTTTTATAGTTCCATTTCGTACAATATTCTGATCACGAGACATAGTCATATACTTAGTCTTTTCGGGATTTACTTCCAACCCTATCTCTTTACTTGCTTCAAGCAGAATTTCCGCGTTGTACATATTACTGTATTAATATTATTACATCTATTACTTTCCAATGTGCAATGACGTTCCTACATTTTTCGTCTCGAGAGAATGTCCCTTCGTGTGTCGTGTGTCTTTAAATTTCCATTGCACAGGTTGACAGCAGCTCGCACAATTTTTCTCTAGCAGGGTGGAATAGCCTGAGGCGAGAATATTTTCTGGCTTGTTACAATGGTTACAATACATAGCTCTGGCTCGCACAGTTCTTAACGTGCCAATGACAGAGAAACAGAGATGCTCCGTCTTTCTTGGGTCTGGCATCCTGTTCCTTTCTCCCTCTTTCCTCGTTTTCTCTCTTTACTCTTTCTTTTCAAAATACCGTAACACACGGGGGCTGATTCTGTTGCCTTTTGTTCAGCAAAGTTAGGAAAATACAAGCTGCAATGGTGCGTACTGAAAGTTGAAAGCGTAGTACTTGAAGTTGGAGACGGACGTGTGTGAAATTGTGAGTGTGTTAAATTAAAAGAGGATTAAAACATTCCTCCGTAACACAATGACAGAAGACCGATTAAGTACATTGGCTATGTTGGGGGGGGGGGGAAACTTAACAACATTAGAGTTATTGATAAGTTTGCATCTCTCAAAACTAGGCGCATGGAGTTTCTCTACAAATAAATCTAGATCCTCAAAAACAGCAGTGAAGGTGAGTCCTATGAATTAATTTTACTCTACTCTTGTTTAATGGTTTTAACTTTGATTTATATGTGTAGATTTGGTACATGCATATTAGAACTCGTTTATCTCTGACGTGTGACTCAGCTATACGAGAATATACGTGTTCATTACCAATATTTTTTTTGTGAACACCCATCCAAGAAAGGCACGAGCCGCCACTGGTTTTAATACAAGTACACTTAATTATTATTATTTTATTGGGTTATTTTAAAACGCTGTATCAACATCTAGGTTATTTAGCGTCTGATTGAAATGAAGGTGATAATGCCAGTGAAATGAGTCCAGGGTCCAGCACCGAAAGTTACCCAGCATTTGCTCGTATTGAGTTGAGGGAAAACCCCGGAAAAAAACCTCAACCAGGTAACTTGCCCCGATCGAGAATCGAACCCGGGCCACCTGGTTTCACGGGCAGATGCGCTAGCCGTTACTCCACAGGTGTGGACAGTACACTTTATAAAGTACAGTATAAAGTAAGCAAAGAAAATAATAATGATGTATTATCATCACCGGCAAGCTGACAACAATCAATAACTTAAGAATTACACATCTTATCTTAAGCCTGCTCATGGATATAATTATTATTTTTATAATCAAGATGCAAGACAAGCAACTCAGTGCGACCAAGCGTTGAGTCGTATGGAATGAGGATAATAATAATTTTATGTATGGTATTCTCTATCTAGGATTCTATCCTCCCCTCATCAGAAATCTTAACTCACACCCTGCGGCTTCCCGCTAAATCTAGGGTTTTTGCAATCATTATAGGGGATCACATTTTTATAATACAGGTATATTTATATACTATTGGTGACTCTGACTATTATCTTCGCCATCTATTCATAGAAGTAATAACTAACGAAGCCACGCTTACACGAACAAATTATCGATTACTATCGATTAGTGGGGGTCAGGTATCTTTGAACGTGTACCGGTAGTCTTTCAGCTTCAGTAATAACTATATTTGGCATATTAGTGTTATCTATGGTAATCTTTCCAGATCCCCGTACTAGATTGCTCTTCTGTTACAACCCAAGTTTGTTAAATAATGCAGATACAATTGCAGCACAGGTACCTATAATTGACTTCAACTGATGTCAGGCCAGTTCCTTTCCTGTTGACGACACTGCTTCCTTCTTGGAAATTTGCTAAGCTCTCAATAAATATCGGAGGAAGCAATACACCATTAAGGCAGACTATTTGCTATACTGACTAAAAATGTATAATGACTTTATAAAGATGTAGCTTCGCCATGATGAAAGAAAACTAAATATTAAATTTTTTCTTTCGTAACTTAATAGTGGATAATTATGCATAACAACTACAGAAGCGATTTTAAATTTTATTCTTTCCCAAAACCTTAAATTTTTACCCCCTTAAAAAAAACTTAAAAAACAAGAGTAGGAAAACAACGTAAACCGCAAAAACTAAATGTAATATTTTTTATCAAAAACCTTAATTTTCACTCCTTTTTCAAGAGGACATATATAAGCAGCAGTAACCTAAACTAACCTAACCTAACCTAACCAAAATAGCCACACAAAGACTGAATAAATTTCACAAATTCGTCAATGTCAAACATGATGAACCTTACCTTAATAATTCGGAGGATACAGGGCTGCAGCTGCTCTAAAGAATGCACACATTCTCTCTTCCATTAGATATTCACACTTAAACATATATGCTCCCAAATATCCAATGACGCAACCAAACGAAAAACTTCCACAACACTAAGTTTACTACCTGCCAGAAAGGTACCACAACGACCAACTTTCTTTCGTTTCGCATACTTCCGGTATCATCTCCTACAACGGAAGTTCAGATCCGTCTTATTTACTCTCAACTCATGCCAACACACTTCGCAAATCATGCAATCCTTAAGATTACCGTGATTCACGAAATAGTATTAAATATCCTCCTCTCTCAACTCTATACAGATAAAAAACGAAATTCTACATCCATTAGAACTCACGGCGATAGACTACCTACAAGATGAGAATAATACGCGCATCAACTACAACAAACTACAATCATACAGCCAACGACTTAGAGAAATTCTAGCTCGTGACATACAGCCAGCGAATAGGGATTATAAAGAATGGACACTGAGCGAATTTTCCTGTGTTTTGTTTCTCTGTGCGCCAGCGTTTAGTTCCACTTTCAAGCGCTAGAAGTTAGTGTAAGCGAGCATACGCTAAGATAATAATTGAGAATAGAGTTGAGACACAGGATCCAAACATCGCCTACCTTATTGCATAATCCAGTACCGTAACGCTTTGCTTCAAATAAATTCAAGTTAACAGCTTTTCCTTATTTCTCAGTGACAAACTAGTTGTAATAATAATATTTTATATTTCAGATTTAATAAATTATATTATAAAATAATATAATACATTATAAAATTAAGTATCGAATTCGTTTAATATTTGTATATAATATTATATAGGTATATGGTTTTACTTCTCGTAACAGTTTTGTTTTTCCATTTTCAGCGCTATCAAATAATTACATATTTTAATTGTTGTTAGGGTCAACGTCTCAACTCTCATTATAAAGGAACTCTAGAGTCTAGATATTACAGTTAATGACGGATTTATTATTTTATGGATCCAATTTATTTTATTTGAGTACATAATGTACCTAGATATATTGATTATATGTGTTATATTTCCGCTGTGTCGACTGCTAGCTGGTGATATGTCAGCGCCAACTCTAGGGAGAAAGCAGAATCTCACGCTTTAGCTGGCTTGAAGGTCATTGAAATCAGTCCGGCTACATCAAAGGTACCGACGCGGTGTCCATTCTTTATTATGCCTATTCGCTGATACAGCTATCACTTAACCACAACCATCCAATCATACCGGAAGACACATCACCGAATAAGAACACACAACACTTCAGCCAATCAAATCACAATACATTAGTTATGCACTCAACAACATAGTCTTCTAATACGAGAAAAAAAAAACAAAGTTCAATTCTTCTTATTTAAAAAAAAAATCTACTCTACCTCAACCGTAACTGACCTACGCATAATAAACACATACAGTACTAATAAACGAAATTCAATACTAAACACTACCAAACCACCAAAAATAACAAAATCGCTTCTGTAGTTGTTCTGCATAATTACCTTTTTTTTTTTTTTTTCTAAAGATGGGACATGACATTAGCACTGCAATCGGAAAAGCAACTGAATGTTACATAGCGTGGAAGGACTGTTGCTATGGTAACAACGGCTGAGTTGCCAATGTTACAGTTCCCACGTGGGTGAGTGCTCAATAGTTCTCTTGGTGTCACTTATTCTGTACACAGCGTCAGCTACTAATACGTTTCGTACTTCAGTCTCTGTCGATTTTTGTGTTGTTTTTATACCTTCGCGTTAATATCACTGTCAAGGAATGTTTTAACGTCAGCTGGTAGCTCGCATCAGCTGATAACATGGTCGCCCAAATTAGCAACATAATCACAGTGAGCCTTGAGTCCATTTGCTTAACTGAAAAATTAGCAGTTACGAAATTCGTGCCTTCCAAAACGTGCACAGTAGGGTCATTGCGATACTGTATTTTAAGTGATACTTGGTATTGATACTGAATTCCACATTACTCAACTTACATTCAAAAACTATTCTCTGCCATGATTTCCGTCCACATTTTAGCTGTTTAATCACAACACAATACCGTGACTTACTATGGTCAGCTACAAATCAGATTTGTCTTGCCACTTTCAGTACTTTTGTTTTGATACTGCTATTTTTCTATCAATACCAGTGAATTATCGAATCCAATTAGTCAGTATCGCAAGTAAAGTACCGATGCCTACTTATATCAACAGTGTCACAATGTCCCTAACCTCGATGAACTGAGACATTCCATGATTCATAATTGTTATTTTTGTCCAAAACAAAAACTTACTTTGCTGCTCATATGCTGTACTTGCGTAGATGCGTAACAAAATTAGTAAATAGTGTTATGAATGAATAGAATATGAATTAGCTACGAATCCTTCACAACAGAATGTCATTCTATAATAATATATACAGGGTGTTTCCGAGGTGGTGTTACAAACTTTCAGGGATGATGGCGAAGGGCACATGTATCAATTTGAGATAAGGAACCCTGGTCCGGAAATGACCGAGTCGAAAGTTACAAGCAAAAATAGTTCTGTGGAAATGAAATAATTTTATTCCTCTGTACACCTTATTTATGTGTATTTATCTGTACATCTTACACATACTGTATTCATATGACGTTGTTTACGTTGTCTACTTACAGTATTCCAGTCAGTCTGCTGTCTGAGGGATGGGGGACAGGAAACTACACTAAAGCAATGCAGATAGCGTAATGTGTAACGGACATGGTCGGTCCTGATATGCACGTCTGTAGACAGTAGTGTATGTGTACAAGTTGCAGTGTCCAGTCGATCAGTCCTAGTGAAATGGAGGAGTACACGAGAGCGGAAGAAGCAGACTTGATTTTCGAATATGGATGAGCCAATGGGAACAGTAGACAAGCTCACAGATTGTATCGGGGCAAGTACCCACGTAGGAGACATCCAGCCCATACCATTTTTCCACGACTGTTCCAAAAGTTAAAGGAATGAGGGCACGTGGTGCCAAATTACAATTCCATTTCCACACAACTATTTTTGCTTATAACTTTCGACTCAGTCATTTCTGGACCATGGTTCCTTATCTCAAATTGATACATGTGCCCTTCGCCATCATCCCTGAAAGTTTGTAACACCATCTCGGAAACACACTATGTGTGTGTGTATATATATATATATATATATATATTTTTTTTTTTTTTTTTTTGCGGGGGTAAGGGAGGGGGGGGGGGTTGTTCTTAAGAAGGAAAGTTCAACATTCAAAGTATAGAGTTTTGCTGATTTTGTTACAAACATTCTGGTAGGCTGTTCAATAATGAATTATGATTTTTTATTCACAAAGTTTTGAATGTAAAATTTAAATTTTGTATTTGTTATTAATTTAATGCCTCATATAATACGTAAAAATGATCGTTTATTTCGGTTTTAACCTGTGACAGACGATAAAGTTGAGAAATTGAGACAAACCAGTAATTGAGGGGTTTGGTGCAAAAACCAGACAAGTCCACTTTTGGTCAAAAATGAATTAAAATATGTGCATCTTTTGGTGCGAGAACCAAAGTTGTGTGGACTTAACTGAATGAGATACACTTACCTACCAACAGAGACCTTGGTTGTATTTGGAACAGGAATCAGACTAGTCCTGGACTTGTATATGTAGAATTTGTATTTTGCAGTGCTTTTCTTCTGGGGAAAAAGGTGGTGGAATTCTGTGTAGAATATATTATTGCGGACGGGGAGATGATTACTCTCCAGTTCACGGGTATTCCTCCTTTTCGTCCAACTTCAAGACTTCCAAGGTCTAAGCAGAGTTAAAAAAAATTACGTTAAAACATAATTATTAACGCTTCTCTCGTTTTCATTATGAAAAACATATTAAAAAGATGTTGGAACACTGTTCTGGGATATTCCATCAGAAAAAAAGCACTGGTATTTTGCACACCATGTAGGTTAGATACAAAATCTTCATATATATTAATTGAACATGCGTTTTAAACTTCATTTTTTCAATATTCTTCCCAGGTTGCACGCATACTCGCATGGAAAATTGAACCACATAGATGCAGCTTTAGTATTGGTACCGTACTCCAAACACAGTCCTTGCGACCTAAACATTAACATTTCTGTTGCAATTGGGAGGGAAGGAAGACGAATAACACTAAGGAAGCTGTCAGAGATCCTGAACATTTCATTAGATGCCGCCCATACTCATAATGCTCATCATACGTGTGTTCCAAGACAGCTTACTACTCCCAAACAACAGTATAGCTCAATTGATGAATTGTATATGCTGTAAATTGTATAGTAGTCTGTACAGCTCAACTGATGAATTGTTTATGATTATAAATTGAATTAATCTACTTGATATTAATTGCACAAATTTGTATAGCTTAATGAAAGTATGCTACTTTCTATTGTATATATTTGTATAGTTTTGGCTGATGAATTGTATATGCTTTAAATTGAATAGTAATCTATATAGCTCTATTGATAAATTGTTTGTGTTTGTAATTTGAAGTAGTTTGCATGATATGTATTATCAATTTCTGTATATCACAACTGGTTGAATTGTTTATGCCTTAAATTTAATTAACTTACTTGTTTTGTATTATACATATAGCTCAACTGATGAATGATCTTTTGCGTTTGTAAATTTAATAATCTGATTGGCTATGTATTGTATACTTTTAGTAGAGCCATCGATGTAGCTCAGTCGGCAGACTCGCTGGGCTGCTGATCCAGAGTTGCGTTCGGGCTTGGGTTGGATCCCCCTTTGGTCTTTGGTTTCTTCCGAGGTTTTCCACAGCCATGGGACTGAAGCCGGATGGTGTATGGGGAGTCCTTGGTATCAACCCCTTTGAGTAGATTACCCCCCCTTTGATTTGATTATCTGGTTGGGTTTTTCCGAGGTTTTCCCCAAACCAAAAGGCAAATGTCGGGTAATATTTTGGCGAATCCTCGGACCTCACCTCATCTCACTACATCTCGCCAAAATATTGTAAAAAATTGCACAAAATTGTAAAAATTGTTGAAAATTACTAAATTGTAAAACTATAAAAATATGTAAAAATTGTAATTGTAATATTGTAAAATTTTGACTTGTTCCACATCTTAAAGCTTCATTGCTCATGTAAGATCTATGGAATAAAATAAATGAATGAATGAGTATATTCGTGTACTGGTTTGTGTGTTTTGAAGATCGTAACTGGCCATGAGACTTGGTTGTATCATTTTGATCTTGAAAGTAAGCAACAAAACTCTGTGTGGAAATCTACATCAAAGACTTGTGGCATCTGCAGGAAAGGTCATGTCCATGTCATTTTTGACATTCAAGAAATTGTTCATCAGCATGTTATGCCAACACACAATCTCAATGCAACAAGATGGATGCTACGCCATCATAATGTACGATCCTACATTGTGAATGCAGTCATGGAGTATCTCACTAAAGTAAACATGAAATATATCTATGTGCCTCCCTATAGTCTGGATTTAGCGCCATGTGTTTTTTTTTTTTTTTTTTTTTTGTTTTAAAGAAACACCTTCGTGGGACACACTTTCAGTCTTCAGAAATATATGAATGAATGAATGAATGAAGCCACTGTGTCCCATGAAGGGCTAGGGCCTCCTACAGGAGGGGAAGCTCGGTTGGTGTGGTTCACATGATGAGCTATTTCACGTGAACAATATTCACATTCACTATGTGAGATACACTAGAGTTTGTCAAATTTTAGTTCTATATGAGTTTGTTCACTATCTGTCTCCACTCGTTCTTGTTGCGGACGATGGTTGACCACTTCCCTCCCAGCTGCTGCTTGAATGTATCTGCCCATCTTCTTCTTGGCCTGCCTTGTGTTCTCCTTCCTATGTACGGGTCCCACATGGTGGTTTCTCGCGCCCATCTGCCATGTTGCTGCCTTGCTACATGACCACCCCACTTCCACTTCGTTATGAGGGCTTTTTCTGTGATGTTCTCAGAAGCTGTAATTTTCTGCAGTGCCGTGTTGGAGACCTTGTCTTTCAGTGAAACGCCAACTATCTTCCTCTCCATTTTCCTTTGGCATATTTCGATGTTCATCTTTTGCCTCTCTGTGAGGGCCCAGGTTTGGCAACCGTATGTTAGCACCGGGAATACACATGAGTTAAGAGCCTCAGGTCTGAGTCTGCGGTTTATGGACCTGTCGAGGAGTATAAACTTTAGTGCCCAGAAGGCTTTCCAGGATTGTGTTATTCTCCTTTGTATTCTTTCTCCATCCCTTGGTTAAGTAAGACAGTCTGCCCTAGATAGGTGTAATCGTTCACATGTTCTATCTCTGTTCCTAGTACTGAGATTGGTGTTGGCGTTCCATTTGACATTATTTTTGTTTTGCTGTAATTGATTGAGAGCCCAACACAGTTGCTGAACTCGTTCAGTTCGATAAGCATTTGCTGTAGTTCGTTTGGCGACCTGGCAAACAGTACAACATCCGTGAATCTTAGGTTGGTTAATCTTCTGCCATTTATTATAGTGCCATATTTTGTATCCCATTTGAGCTTCCTGAAGACTTCTTCTAATATGCTTGTGAACAGTTTCGGTGAGATTGGATCACCTTGCTTTACTCCCCTACATAGCCGAAAAATCTGCCCCTCTTTTTCCGTCTTCACTTATATATACCAAAAAGTAATTTCCAGCATGTCTTTGAAGACAGGCAGGCAGATTGAAATGCTGGGTTAAGGGCACTGCATCTTTGGAAAGACAAAAAATTTGGAAAATAAATAAAGGTATCATTCACTAAAAGAAGTCATGATCATTTTGATTATTGAACAGTCCTCTTGTGTGTGAAAGGGATATAACTGTGCAGATTGAAGGTAACAATAGAATACATTAAAATTAATAAAAACATATCTATTATGCGTTTTGTAATTAAGGGCATTATTTAGAAAATTAGGCTGGAAGTCTGCGTAATTTGGCAGCAGCGCATCATCAGCTCACCCACAAATACATAATTATATGAACTCGGTCTGAATAGCAACATTCCATCCCTTAGTCACTGCAGTAGGGTTTCCAGACTTATTAATGGCAGGGAATGTTAATTTCTCTGAGGATAACAGTAAAAGTCAGAATCGTATTGGATAGTAATTATCGAATAAAACTGTGTTAACATTTAGGGGAAAATTATTTTTTCTAAGAAAATATTCATTTGGGACTAATAAGATATTAAAATTTTCTGTATACAAGGTGATTCACGAGGATTTACCGTCCCTTACGGAGATTATTTCCGATGACATTCTGAGCAAAAAATGTCACATAAACATTTGTCCTGATTTCAATATTTTCAGAGTTAAACTAATTGGAAATTGTCTGTAAAATACCATTATTCTTGAGTTTTAAGGATAAAAGAATATTACAGTTAAAGAATGAACTATTCAGGAGTATCATTTTTTTAATTAGCTAATATTCTGAAGCTAAAAATGTGTTGTGAATTCCATAGTTGCTTCGTACACAACTTTTTTTTTTTTTTTTTTTCGATTTTTAACTACAAAATTACATTTTCTTACGCATTTGTCACAACAATTGTTACAAATCACGCCACTCTTGTAAATTCTTCAAGACTGTACATTAGGATGCATAATTAAACTGTAAAGAATCAAGTTCCTAAAGTCGTATGATTTGTAACAATTTTTGTGATAAGTGCGTAAGAATGTTGTCATCTTTAGTTAAAAACTGAAAAGCAAAATCTGTACAAAGCAACTGAGAACACATTTTTAGCTTCAGAAAACTAGCCAATTAAAGAAATGATACTTCTGAATAGTCTTTTCCCTTAAAACTAAAGAAAAAAAGGTATTTTACAAACAACTTCAAATTAGTGTAACTTCGAAAATATTGAGACAAATGTTCATAATATGACATTTTTTGCTCAAAATGTCTTCCGAAATAAGTTTTTTTTTTTTTCGACCGAAGATCAGGGTTCATGAAGTCTACTCGATTTATGTTTCTATTAAAAATATTAAAGAGTAACTTTTCGCTCGGTGTAGACTGTAATTTTGGAAATTTTTGCCAGTTACTTGTTACCAGTGGGTAAAATTTCTAAACTCTACAGTTTTTCGGTTACTAGCTGTACATGTTAATAAAAGCTAGTTAGACATCTGTACAACACTTCATTCAGACAGATGTAATGGTTATGGAGATACTGATATTTAACTCCAATGAAAATACTACATTTATTATAAGATTTAGGGAGAAACAGATCAGCATTAGAGACTACACTAACCCAGATTTCACCACACGGAATTAGTTGCTATCGAGTTCCGTCCTACCGATCCACATTCAGTTCACTTAAATTAATATTTCTTTCCAAGTGCAAAAGACTCACTATTTTCTCATATGACGTTGACAAAGGTCTATGGATGACAAGTTTTGATAGAATACAGCTGTGTCTTGCAGGGGTGATTTCTCAGGGCATGCTATGCTTGCTGCACAAGCCCAATATTTTCGTAGAATGTGTATTTCTCAAAATGGCGTTACGTACATTAAAATTTATTTTGATTTTTGGAATACTGTACAGGTGTAATACCATCCGCAGGTTGCACACCGCAAGTATCGCAATGCTTGCTCGTTTCTTGGAGCTACAGGAAAGACGTAGAAATAGCGAGAATATGATGCGCGCACAAGTGCCTTCCTCCTTGGTCCGTCCTAGGTGCACATGCTTCTGTTATGTGTTGTTTGAAGCTCTGGTCCGAGAGCTACACCAACGACTATTTAACGTTACACAGAGCAGTATTGACAGCGGGAATGTGCTGTGATTTGCGAGTGCAATGTAATTGTATGAGCGGAATGCATATGTTAGCTGCTGCATGTATTATTAATTCTTGCAATGTGTCATTGAAACCTTATTATTAAGTCCATTTTCCCGAAGGGCTATTCAAGAGAAGACAGACATTATAGAGAATATGTGCGCTCGTTCAGTGCAGCTCAATACAACAATGTGCATTGGTTGGCAGGGTCGAAAAAACTAAATAAACTGTTTTGTTGGCCATGTTTGTTATATCACAGTCTACTATATACAGTCACGAAGCTTGAGTTTTGAGGGTGCTAGAAACAATAGACTGTGCCGGTACTATTTCGCATTGTCTGTAATGAGGCGATATTAGCGATCCTAGTGGTGAGCAACTATCTAATGTTTTATATATTATTTTAATGTACCGAAGTACATATGATATTTCCATGCAGATATTCTGCGTCATCATACGATGGAAGAGTAATGGAATGGAAAAAAATTCTTTCCGGCACAGGGATTTGAACCCGGGTTTTCAGCTCTACGTGCTGATGCTTTATCCACTAAGCCACACTGGATACCCACCCCGGCGTCGGACAGAATCGTGTCAGATTAAGTTCCAACTCTTGGGTTCCCTCTAGTGGCCGCCCTCTGCACTACGTCATAGATGTCTATGAATGTAGGACTGAAGTCCACACATGTGCTGAGGTGCACTCGTTATGAGTGACTAGTTGGCCGGGATCCGACGGAATATGACACGATTCTGTCAGACGCTGGGGTGGGTATCCGGTGTGGCTTAGTGGATAAAGCTTCAGCACGTAGAGCTGAAAACCCGGGTTCAAATCCCAGCGCCGGAGAGAGTTTTTCTCCGTTCCATTACTCTTTCATCGTATGATGACGCAGAATATCTGCATGGAAATATCATATGTACTTCGGTACATTAAAATAATATATATGATATGCGTAAATCACCTCGTGATTTAAGACGGCGCTTATTCCGTCGGATCCCGGCCAACTAGTCACTCATAACGAGTGCACCCCAGCACATGTGTGGACTTCAGTCCTACGTTCATAGACATCTATGACGTAGTGCAGAGGGCGGCCACTAGAGGGAACCCAAGAGTTGTAACTTAATCTGACATGATTCTGTCCAACGCCGGGGTGGGTAACCGGTGTGGCTTAGTGGATAAAGCATCAGCACATAGAGCTGAAAACCAGGGTTCAAATCCCGGTGCCGGAGAGAATTTTTCTCCGTTCTATTACTCTTTCATCGTATCTAATGTTTGCATATTTACTACGTATTGAGCTTCGTGACTGTATATACTAGACTGTGGTTATATTATATCGAACTTCTACATCTGATAAGCGAATATGATCCATGACTCATAATGATTTCATAATTATAAAATAAATTATTTATGTGGGTCTGATTATTTTTATTAATTATGAATTATTATATCCTCCCATCTTCCCCTATGAATAAAAGAGCAAGCCTAACTTTCGTGACTAGCATTCGCCCCCTGGTGTCTTGCCTTTTCGCACACTTACTTACTTACTGGCTTTTAAGGAACCCGGTTCATTGCCGCCCTCACATAAGCCCGCCATTGGTCCCTATCCTCAGCAAGATTAATCCATTCTCTATCATCATATCCCACCTCCCTCAAATCTATTTTAATATTATCTTCCCATCTACGTCTCGGCCTCCCTAAAGGTCTTTTTCCCTCTGGCCTCCCAACTAACACTCTATATGCATTTCTGGAGTCGCCCATACGTGCTACATGCCCTGCCCATCTCAAACGTCTGGATTTTATGTTCCTAATTACGTCAGGTGAAGAATACAATGCGTGCAGTTCTGCGTTGTATAACTTTCTCCATTCTCCTGTAACATCATCCCTCTTAGCCCCAAATATTTTCCTAAGCACCTTATTCTCAAACACCCTTAACTTATGTTCCTCTCTCAAAGTGAGTGTCCAAGTTTCACAACCATAAAGAACAACCGGTAATATAACTGTTTTATAAATTCTAACTTTCAGATTTTTTGACAGCAGACTGGATGATAAAAGCTTTTCAACCGAATAATAACAGGCATTTCCCATATTTATTCTGTGTTTAATTTCCTCCCGAGTATCATTTATATTTGTTATTGTTGCTCCAAGATATTTGAACTTCTCCACCTCTTCAAAAGATAAATTTCCAATTCTTATATTGCCTTTTCGCACACACAGAAGCAAAAGCATCAGTGACAATTTTCACATATCTTGACTGCATGAAAATGACAAGGTAATTCTGGAATGGCAATATCAGGAATATTATTGTTGGAAAGCATAACAGTAAAGTGCTTATGTGACTGTTAGAGCAGAGGATTCTGTACGGAACACTTATCCCAATTAAACACTATAGTGTAGACTTCAACTGATAAGTTTAGTTCCGGCTTTGCAAAAAAAGTCCGAATATTTTTCTTTCCACTATCTGCAGCTGAAGCTTTGCCTTGTAAAATTCTTATCACAGCTGTCTTGTTTATTGTCCATTGTCTTTTATCATGGCCAACAACAAGTTCTCCAGATGAGCGAAAAACTAGTTTCTTATTATTACTTTATCTATTACAAGTAAGTATTCAGCTTGCAAATAACGTGTAAGTCGAATCGCTAGAAATAGGTGCCTCACCTCATCCTTACGTAATAGCTTTGTTTCTATAGTGAACCAAAGTGAAACTTTTAACTACGTACCGGTATTTGGAGACCTACAAACGTAGAATTCTGAAGTTGGTCGTAAGCCATCTTATATGTGCCAATTTACATGGTTTCTTGCTTTCCAAGATTTTTCACATTGTCCATTCAGAACACACTGACATATTTCTAATAAATATATTTCATTTGAGCTTAGGTTGGTAGCACTTACTTCTGCCAGCTCCACTGTCTGCTTGCTATAATTTTCAACAGGTTAAATCTTTTCATGCTCTGTTGCACGGTGTTACAAATATAGTCTTTCCATAATAATTTTCCATCAACTTTTTTGCCAAGAAGTTTGGGATTTCCATTGAATGCTAATTGCTTATTATTTATGGTTAAAGTTGGCTGATAGGTAGTTTTTTAAAGAGTACCTTCATGTAAGAGCTATGTATTCCGTTTTCTTTGAAGAACTGGTGAGATTCCATTTTGAGACCCATTTAGAAATTATATTTAAAGCCGTATGTAGTCTCTTCTGGCAACTTCTGGAATAAAATGTGTAGACCAGATGGTGATGTCATCTGCATAAATACTAATTTTTATGTCGTGGGTAACTGTATTGAGATATCATACAACATGACATTAAACAGTGTTGAACTGAGAACAGAGCTCTGGGGAATTCCATTTTGCATTTTGTGTGGTTTAGATGTGTTGTTGTTTACACGTGTTTTTATGTATCTTTCATTCAAAAAATTGTGTATGAATTTTAAGATTTTCCCTCTGATTCCTATCTTCATTAATTGTAGCATTATGGATTTAGGAAGAATTCTGTCAAAGGCTGCTTCCAAGCCTAACATTCCAGCGATTGTCGTTTCTTATTCTTTCACTTTCTGTGAAATATAAAACTGCAGAAGAAATTTAGAAATCTTCTCATTATTCGTGAGCTACCACAAGGGACAAAGAGTACTTAACCATATAAATGTTTACAAGTTCAGTGAACCATTAATTTTGTTTTGACAATGAAACTCCTACAAGTACATAGCTGCAAATACATTTTGTGATTGGTGGAAATATACCTAGTTTTAGAGAGGAAAGTGTTACAAAAAAGTGAAGAATGCTAATGAACTTGGTTTCATTTCGAATATATGTGATGCTTCAGGAGAGCAATTGATCCTTTCAATGCAACTAAGGTCACAACCGGAATAATAGATGTAGGTATTCCAAGCCTCTTAAACACATCTTTCATGAAGAGGGTAGCGGTACCTCTTGCTCCAACCAGAAGTCCGATTACTTCAACCTCTTCTAGCTGGTACTTTTGGAGGTAATATGGAATGGTAGGATTGTAAATATTCTTTTTTTCCTTATCCACTTCTGCTGGCTGTTCCTCATTCGTTTCGAAATGCACGGTGGGATCAATTATGAATCCAGATCTTGTAGATTCCTTGAAAGCTATTATATCTATGCACCGTGTACTGCGAGTGACAGAGAGACCATGTACTTCTTCAAAGGTGTTATAATCGGCATCTTTAAGGGCAGTGGCTATAATTGATCGTGCTTGGTGGTGTCTAGCGTTTTGCAGACCTTCGCCGTGCTCTTTGATGGTCTGCCAACTCCATTGTGATAGGAGTAAATATCATTACCATTCGGTTTTCACAGTTTTGTAGAAGTTTTCCAACCAGTCCCATGAAAGATGAACATTTTTTTAATATTGGAAATTTTATTGTGGTAATCTATGATCATTCGATGGATGTGATGCATCCAAACTGCTGGAATAGATGCCTTTAACCATGCTTCTTTCACTTTCTTCGCAACAGCTTAGAAATTTTACTTTCGTTGGTTCTTCACTTCCTTCTGCTTTCAAATTTAGACGTGTATAGAATAATATCTCTTCATGTCTAAATATGTTGGCACAACTCTCGAACTCAAGTCTCTTGCTATATCAAATAATGCTTCAAGTCTAATATTTGTTTTCTTTCTCACTATAACACATGCTTTGTTATATTATATTTTATCTAAAATAACACTGAGAACAAAACCTTCCCTAATCTGCAACTGTCTTTTGAATGAACTGTACTATGAGCAACTCCAACCCACATCATTCAGCATGGTGCCATTCTATCGCGCTCCACGTAACCCCTACTTTTGCCAAAGACCATCAATTTTCATGGAAAGAATTCCACAACTGTAGAATATCGAACTGAACAAAATCAAACTGCAAAACACCGATTTTTAGAGTTATACAGTACAATTACTGGAAACGTACATTTTTGCAGTGCTTTTAAATATTTGAAAGGGTGCTCCTCGGTGAAAGTTATTGGATCTGCTTAAAATTGTTTGTGCATTTATATAAGATCAGTATGCAACTTTTAGATGTGGCACATTTTGAAATTAGGGGAAAAAAATGTTCAATACAGTCTAGTACAGTAAAATCCCTCGTAATCGGCACCCAAATAACTGGCAATACCAAAACATGGCACTTTTGGCTAAGTCAAAAAGAAAATCATTCATGCGAAAGGGAAGAGTTGGACGAAAATTTGAGCAGTTTTCGTGGATCGCACATGTCGCATATTGCGTTTGCTCTTTACATTATTCACACGTGAAAACATAGACAGAAAACCCCATTATGTCCTTGGAGTAGATGGGTTGCATCAGCAAGTTGCTGCTTGGGCCTTGCAAACAATGTGCAGAGACAGTATCTTTAAATTTACCACTTAAACTCGCCCGTTTTGAGGGGGTGTTGGATGTGTCTAAATAGGAAAGTGTGAAATTCTCTGTTCCTACAATGTGTAAAAGTTTCATTCGTGTGACAAATAGCATCATGGCTACTACCGCTAAGCACAGAGGAATGTTCTTACACTGAAGCAAAAGCTTGAATTGCTCGAGAAAATAGAGAGAGGAGTTAGTAAATCCAAATTAATGGAGAATATAAAGTTGGAAGTTTAACTTTATACGATATAATGAACAAGGCAGTCAATTCCGACGATTCATAAGTAATCTACAAAAGTTGCGGAAAATCGGAAAACTGTACATCAGTCCCACTGTGTAGAATTAGATCGTGTTCTGTATGAATGGTTTGCAATTAAAAGATCTAAGGGAAAATGTGCATTTCTGGGTTGATGCTACAAGAAAATGCCAAGGAAATGAAACTGCAAGGTGAGTTTGGATATACAGTTGGGTGACTTAACAGATTCAAAGAGAGACATGTAGTCCAAAAACTAGACGTGTCCGGTGAACGAAGGAGTGCCAACGAAGTGTCGCGGATCAGTTTATTAATCAGATCCAGAAAAATGTGTCTGAGAGTAATGTTAGTGTGGAACAAATATATAACGCAGATGAGATTGATTTATTACGAAGGTGACTTCCTACATCAACACTAGAATGTGCAATGGAAACCTCGCCTAAAGGCTTCAAATAAAACAAAGATCGTTCAGTGAATATTCGAACCGAAAATTAATGTATTTTTGTGTTAAGTGATGTGTTTTAATAAAGAAAATCCACACAGTTTTATGTTATTTAGTTATGATCAAGTGACTGAGAAATAAGCTTCATAAGGCTGCAGTTTCAACAAGTTGGCATTATAAAATACGAACAGGTAATTTGTCAAAATACTTATTCAATTATCTGGCAAAATCTCATATCCGGAACTTGTCTGGTCCCAGTGGTGCTGGTTAAGAGGGATCCTACTGTATATCGATGGTTAAGAAATTATACTAAAATCTGTAAATTTGCAGGTGAATCAAAAAACTGTTTTAAAAATCAATTTTTCCCAAACTAAGTTAGACAACATTTTTATATATGTTTCTACTTTGTGAGATCCTCTACTTGAGGACAAAATATTACTTAACTGTCCAATTTTGTGAACATAATAGTAATGTAGTTAATCTAAATAATAAATAATAGTATAGTTAAATTAAATTACCATTTTTGTAGATGCGGGGTATCACTCCTTAGCCATCGATATTTATATAGAGTGTCAGGGATATACAGAAAATATGTTGATAATCGTTTAAGAAAAATTACATGTAAAACAACGCCCTATTTACTTTTCTCCTCGCTCTAATAGTTTTTTCCATATATGTGTCACGTATTTTATGGTTGATGTTTTACGAATGATCGTATTATGAAACGTCAGTCAGTTTAAACTATCCACACGTCTTTGATCACATGTACTGCAGTATAAACATACTGAGTCAGTTAAGGGTCATTAATCTTGCAGAAACTCATCCACCAACATTTGACGTAATGGAAGGATTCAATGATGCTGAATTAGATATTCATTTAATGCACGGAACAGCAAGAGAATCTGCAAGTGTGGCAGAGGAGCTCTATTGGCTATGATTTCCAGATCATGGGATTCAAAATAATTAATGTTCATTTTGTTGTGCATCAATGTCTTAGAGATCAAGGATCGTGTACCGTAACATTGTTTCCTTTCCCAGGCCTAATGTTTCACAACTTTACCAAAAAAAAAAAAAATTCTACACTAGTTAAGAAAATATTAACTTTTGTTACGAAATGAGAGATTATTTATTTTCTATGTTTCTTTTATTTTAATAACAACAATTTTTAATGTGAATTCTTTTCATTTCTTTCCTGACAGTTTAGAAGTGAATGCTACATTGCTTATAAAGTCTTTTTATTTTGATAATTTAGATAACATTAGTTTCAATGCTTTGTTTTATTGCAGTCTATCATCCTTATGAGAATAAAACGTAGGCTGTATTCGAACATACCGTATTTACCCGCATAAAAAACGCACTTTTTTTTTTTCGATTTTTATAACAAAAAACTAGGGTGTGTCCTTCATGCAAGGAAAAAATTTTAGTGAAAAAAAAAAAACGTATTAAAGGTGTGCCAGCTCGAATGCTAAAATAATCGATAAAATAGGTAACGATATATGGGCCACGTCTAATTTATATATTGATTGCTCGCACTTAAGATGATCAATAGTTAGCAGCAGTTGTATAACTTGTAACATTGAATACAGCGACAATAAGACAAGACAATTTATTGTTATTATTAACACTAGCCTTACCTCATTCACTGTCAGGTTCAGCATCCCTGCTATCATTTGTCACAGATTCACATTCTTCTATGCGTCTATTACGCGGGGAATTTGTAATTTTAACGCGAAAAACTGGAGTGCGTCCATTATATGGGAGCATCCATTATGCGAGGGCATGCATTACGCGGGTAAATACGGTATTATAGTACAAAATGTAATCCCACGTGTTAATGTAAAAAGGTATCGTAAAACGTGTTTGTGTTTGGATAAACGTTACATTATTTAGTACTTGTTAACAGTATAAAGACCTTCATGCTAAGCCTGGTTGATAGACGACACTCACAAGCGTGAACCTCCATGTAAGCGGCATTCATAAGGGAAACAAATTGCCTGGGAAGTATTAACGAACCTAAAAACGTGATATTTTTTCAGGTCTAAAGTAGCTTCGAAAATTGAGAAATTCTTTACATAATGTGGTTCAGTGTACTATACCCGATTACCTCTAAAAACATCTGCACGTATATCCCTAACACTCTGGCCCAGTTTCTTCAACCTTTGTTAAATTATAACAGTGTGTTATTCCATTTTAACTGTAAACTTAACAGTTGAAGCATTTCTTCAGGCTGTTAAAACCTATGTTAATTCAACTGCCCAATTTCATGCAGTTAAATCATTTAACTCTCTGTTAGCATAGAAGTATCCAATATGGCTGGTGCATTAGATGCTGAACTTATATATTTGGATTATTTAGAAAATGATATCCATGAATACATAAACAGAGGGGATGATTTGTGTAATTTGACAGACCAGAAGTTCATACAAAGGTATAGGCTATTTTCTGCCAAGCCTCACTTTTCGCTTTCAACTTAGATCCATTTGTTTATTTATTCTCATTAATTGGTTTATACTGCGAAATAATTTCCAGCAGAAGGTTTCTTTCGAACGAAGAGAAATTAGTCCCACGATTTCTTTTTGTTCCAGTGTTTTCCATTTCATAACAGCAATACCAATACACCGCTCCATGCTATTGTGATACAGACAAGGAAAGAAGCAAAAATTAAACCTGAGAGAATAGAAAGACTTCTATCCTCTCTGAATCAAACAACGGAAACAGGCGAGAATCGCAATTGTCAGAGTTCAGAAAACAGAAGTGAGCCTATACTTGTTTATAGGTTATGGTTAAACTCTAGAATCTCTGCTCCTAACAGAGAGTTAACAAACAGAATGTTAAAATGTGAAATGTAAAGTTGAAGAAACGCAATATTTTTAACAGCAATTCATACTTTTAACTTACAGTTAATTAACGCTATGTTAGGTGCATTTTAACAAAGGTTGAAGAAACCAGGCCTCTGTGTTTTATATATATATAGTCCACACCTGTGGAGTAACGGTCAGCGCGTCTGGCAGCGAAACCAGGTGGCCCGGGTTCGAATCCTGGTCGGGGCAAGTTACCTGGTTGAGGTTTTTTCCGGGGTTTTCCCTCAACCCAATACGAGTAAATGCTGGGTAACTTTTGGTGCTGGACCCCGGACTCATTTCACCGGCATTATCACCTTCATTTCATTCAGATGCTAAATAACCTTGATGTTGATAAAGCGTCGTAAAATAACCCAATAAAAAAATATATGAGTATATATACACAACGATAGGTATAAGTTTTTTAACTGAAACATTGACAGTACTTTAAAGCTGTTAGAAAGACGTAAAGTGTGTAAACTTTTAAGTAACACTATGCGTCAGGAAAAAATAATGTCCTAGTCATGTCCTCCATACATCGTGATTTCGTGTCCAGCAGCCCAACATTTAACAACAGGGTTATTGAACATTTAGCAAACCAAAAGAAATTCGGGATGGAGTTGTCTACCTGTGTCGTAAATATGGTAAGTTTTTCATCAATTGCTGTAACCTTAGCCAATAGTATATTTAATTTCGGATTGTATAATGTGTTTAAGAGTAGTCTACCTACAATTTTTGTTAAGGTTGATAATTTCTCATCCAACATTTTGCAAGTTGCAGAACCATAAAATAATTTGTCCAGTAGTCGCAACTGCTGTGTGTACAGTACATGTACAGAGTTTTATGGTAAATACAAAACGTTATTACTGTTGAGACTGAATAAAGTCAAAACTATTATTCTGTAAGAGGCTGTCTGTATGTTGGAAGCAATGCAGAAATAAAGTTATATTCCATTACAATCATTTCTTCATTTGAACCAGGACCTACACTCTGATGGTACACATCCCTTCATTATCATCATTTATTGAGCATGATAGTGTTTCCTCAAAGCCATTAACTACAAGGCACTCCATTTTGTTCAGACACACACAGTATGTTCAGGTGATATTTGAATACAAAACAATATCGTTGTGTCTTCCACTGAGTTACCAACTCAAAGCAGGGAACATGATATTAATTCTCGACACAATTTTGTTGTTCCCAAAATGTTTAGAAGTACATAACATATAGTACCGGTAGTTGATACTCCTATCACTATTAATAAGATAATAAACTCCCATTCCCAATCGTGAAATGGCTTTGGCTTTAGATCCAGCACAGAGGCTATATTAACAAATTTATTTCTTCTTAATGACAGAAGTATAGTAGGCCTATATTATTATTAGTGTCTCTTTTAAATACCGGTTAACACACAAAATGTATAATCTCTGTGCATGTCTCATGAAAATGTTCGCCATTTCACAACTATATCTGTTCATTTCTGAGCTGGCAACTCCACAAATACTACAGACCAAATGGAGAAGTATTACACTGTTACTGTAAACACACCTTGCCAATGGCCACAGTTCTACATTAGCTATTGATTTACTCCCCACTGCTTTAACAAATATTGAACTTATAATTAGGCTCAGAAAAGGCAAATTTACAAAAATTGCCTCAATCATCCCTTATTATTTGATGAAAATTCCAAAACAGAGACTAGCACAATTTTGTGAACATGTAACACATGTTGCTGTAAATTAAACCGACTGGGAAGACACTTTGTATGCCCAATGTTAAACATACAATTACAACATAGTCTATCATTTGCATTACCGGTACCGGTATTTCATTACAAATGATAAGGTGTGTTCAGATGCCATAGTATCTTCATGCAAATGTCTGTGTAAGACCAATTCTTTAATTAGTATTGATATTTATGTTTAGATATATGAACCAGTATTTCTATTTGTAGATCATAACATTACTTAATTGGTATTCTTCAGCGAAGGAGGTGATAGAATAATAATATCAATAACAATAATACTATAATAATAATAATAATAATAATAATAATAATAATAATAATAATAATAATAATAGTAATAATAATAATAATAATAATAATAATAATAATAATAATAGCTATTATAGTTATGAAGAATAAAGGAGAGGAAGAGGGGCACGAAAAGAAGGTAGGATAAATTAAGAATGAGGAGGAAGACAACAGTGATTTTAGTTATTTTTGTGGTAGTGGTGATGATAATGTAACGAAATGGTAACACAATACTGGCCAATGTGCTAATGAAAGTTAACACAGAAAGGAAGCATTTAAATGTACAGCAGCTGGCCAGCCTTTTCCAGCATGCTGTTGTGCATAGACCTACTTATAATTTTAAACTGTTCAAAATGACGAGCTTTTAAATTAATAATATTCATGATGATGATGATGATGATGATGATGATAATAATAATAATAATAATGATGATGATGATGTTGTTGATGATGATGATAATAATAATAATAATAATAATAATAATAATAATAATAATAATAATAATAATGATTTATTGTGTCAAGCCTCAAAAGCACAACTGGCTCTGAAGTTTACAGTTTATTACTTATATTTCCCTTAAAAGGAAAATATTTAAGAAAAACAGACTTGTTTATCTTTTCTCATTAAATACAGAGAAATATTAGTGTGATCTTAGCATAATTTAATGAATAGAATCTATTGAATGATCACATTCACAATGCGTGGTCACACAAGATCACGTTATATGACTAAGCAACAAGCAACTGTATTCAGGTACACAAATCAACTTTGTTCGAACAATTTTATAATAAAGTATTATTTTAACCCACTCAGATCACAAATAGTATACTGGTTCTGATTTTTTATCAAAGCGTATTCAAATGCCACCTATACAGATGTGTCTACATTATCAAGGGTCAGGAGGAAATACGGGCAGCCTACAGTGGCTTATGTACAGTCCTTTCACCAATTATTAACACATCATTCTACATGTGAGATATTAAAGAAGTTCACAAGATTCCTTACAAAGTAAAACAGACCTCGAGGTGCTACTTATTCACTGTCTTGTTGTTTTAATTACACAGAATGCAAAATAAAATGGATTTACTCTTGTGTAAAAAGTACTGGACAAGAATTTCACAGTAAAACAATAGGAGGCCTCGAAGCCTCTATTTTCACAAAATTTAAACAGTATTCTAAGTTATACAAATCCGGCTTTCAGGTATAGCTCCCTGTAAAGCTGGCTTGAATAATTTCAAGGGAAAAATTGTTCCAGGGCCGGGTATCGAATCTGGGACCTTTGGCTGAGCACGTCCTGGGTTCGATACCCGGCCCTGGAACAATTTTTCCCTTGAAATTATTCAAGTCAGGTTTACAGGGAGCTATACTTGAAAGGCAAATTTGTATATTACACGTTTACTGTTAGTTAACAGAAAACCACAAATTTAAGTCACACAGAAAGTGTTTACTCAATGCTGGGCTCTGATGTTAACCCACTTGAGGTACCGTATATGGTTATAAGGAGAATAATTGAGCTGGGGTCTGGTATAGTTCCTGGGTAGCTTAGTCGGTAGAGCGTTGGCGCACTCAGCCAAAGGTCCCGGGTTCGATACCCAGCCCTTGAACAATTCTTTCCTTAAAATTATTCAATATCCTAAATTGTTTACTGTGTGATTTTATACATGAAACCAAGACTGTCTCCGATACTCAGACCTTAATGTAGGTATCGATTGTGGCCAAAATGGCGCCCTTAGCCGTCCAAGCATGATTACCACGTGGTTTTGTTAAGATGTTTTCTTGTGTTAATTATGTCGTGAAATGGGCCGTTCGTGTTGTGTACCGTGTTGTAAGTCTAATAGTGGATCTGTCACTCATATTTCAGCGTTTAAGTTGCCGAAAAATGGAACTTTACTATGCGACAAATGGTTTAGGTGCATAATTGTAACCAGGGGCGGTCCGTCCATAAGGGCATAAGGGCACATGCCCTACGGTACCCTAACATTCTTGAGTAAAAAGAGGTTTATATTTTACCACGATTTATTAAATAAATAACAGTCTGCTAATATTCGGTTCAAATCCATCACTTACACTACGTATTTGTACAAGTTTCACTGTTGCACGGATTTGTGTAACTAAAGAAATGAGCAGACTGCGCATGTGCAGGTACAAAAATTCTTAGGGCAGTCTGAGATTTTGCCCAGCTTTGCTAGTAATGGTGAGGCATGCACACTGTGTTTGCTGCTTGCCATTGGCCACTGTGATGCTTTTAGCGCTGGTAATTTAACCTGCATTGGGGCAAGAGCCTTGAACTGCCCATCAGCAGGGTAACCACTGGTAGTACGAAGAACATAATTCCCTCTTTACAAATACAGCTCAATAGCACGCCCTAGTAACCGTTGTGTTGGTAATAAATTTTAAAAGAAGCGGGAAGGCAGAAAGCAAACCGTGGTACCGCATTGTTCGTCTTGTTTTTTTGGTAGTGATATTTACACCGACAACGTTACGCGTGCAGTGAAAATGTGTTAGTCGTTTTAAATCCTACTGTTTGTTACGGAATACAGAAAATGAATACAGTCAATTATTTGATTAATAAACCATTCTCAACTCATCCCTTGAATGATAAACTTGTAATTAAAGATCTGGGTAGGCCGAATCCTGATATTAAATTAGAACAAAGTTATTTGGTTAATGGCAAGGTGGTGAAGAGGTCATTCAACTCGGAAATCTATTCGAAACATGACTGGCTGTGTGGTTGTGAGGTAAAAAATGCGCTATTTTGCTTTCCGTGTTTGTTGTTTGGAGGTGACATTTCATGGACTAAAACAGGTGTTACGGATCTGAAACATTTATCTGAAAAAATTAAAAAACATGTTGCGTCTTCAAACCACAAGAGTAATGTCATGGATTTGGCCGTACTGGGGATTCAGAATATTGCAAGTCGACTGAGTTCTGCTTACAGTCAGCAAATTGAACTTCACAACAAGAAAGTAAGAGAAAACAGGTATGTGTTGTCTCTGCTTATTAATTGTGTTCGATTCTGTGGTGCTTACGAACTTGCTCTGCGCGGACACGATGAGTCGGACACTTCAACTAATCCAGGGATTTTTTGTGGACTTGTCGATTTTAGTGCAGAATTGAACGAGTCGCTGAGAACCCATTTAGACAAAGCAACCGTATTTAAAGGAACCTCAAAAACAATCCAAAATGATTTGCTGGATTGTATGCTTCAGGTTTGTCACAAATATATTTCCGAAGAAATTAAAGCTGCCAACTTTGTGGCGGTTATAGCAGATGAGACATCTGATGTTTCAAATATTTTTCAGATGGTTCTGGTATATCGTTACATTGTAAATGATAATGTGGTAGAAAGATTCTGGCGTTTTCTGAACCCGTCCAATCATGATGCAGAGTTCCTCTCCGCCTGCATTTTGAAAGAAGTTAATGCTCAATTAAGAGACACTCCACATAAGTTAATTTCACAAAGCTACGATGGAGCTGCGGTTTTGAGTGGAAAAGAACGGGGTGTCCAAAGACGAGTAAGAGAGCATTATCCTCAAGCGTTTTATGTGCATTGTCATGCTCACCAACTTAATTTGGTCATGTCTCATGCGGCTACAATAAACCGTGGCGTGCGCATATTTTTTTCTAATCTGGAAGGAATAAGTACATTCTTTTCAAAATCACCACAGAGAACTAAGGTTCTGGATGATGTGGTTGGTCGACGTCTTCAAAGGGCAGCTCCTACGAGATGGAATTTTCACTCGCGGGCTGTTCTTACTGTTTATGAATACCATAAAGAGTTAATAGAATGCATGGATGAAATTCAATCGCGGAATGACATTAAGCAGCTTTCCACTATTTCACAAGCTAGTGGGTTGAAGTTCATTATGTCGGATGAAGAATTTAAATTCTGGCTTCATTTCTTTTATAGAATTATGCCACACGTTGACATTCTGTTCAACCAACTACAGAAGAGAGTAACAGTTCCTGTTCAAGTGAAAGAACACATAAACGTTTTTGTGAATCACATCACGATGACAAGGGACAATATAGAGAGATCTGCAGGGGTGAAAGAAGGAAATGGGGTGTCCAGAAAACGAAACCACGAAGAAATGTCCGGAAATAGGTTGCGTGAAGCAAGGGAGGTTTGTGATGTTATAATCACACAAGCAAATGAAAGATTCAGTTTCACTGGCCATCTCAGCGCTTCTAACTTATTCGTATCGGCAATGTTTCCTGAGTACTGTACATCATTTCCAACGAAACACCTCATATCAACTGTAGAAGCTTTCCCCTTTCTGGATCAAAAGAAACTAGAAACTGAGCTTGGCGTGGTGTACAGAAGGGAGGAGTTCAGATCTGTGTCCGGTGCAATTCCAATGTTGAAATTTATAGTAAATACAAATACCATTAGCATATTTGAAGAAACCGTAAAACTGCTACAAATAATAATAACAATTCCGATGTCAACATCTGAAGCAGAAAGATGTTTTTCAACTCTAAAAAGAATAAAGACATTTTTGCGCAACACGATGCATCAAGACAGATTATCTTCCCTAGCCATGTTATCAATAGAACGAAATCTGGTCATGGACATACCTGATTTCAATAATAAAGTAATTGACACATTTGTCGCAATGAAAGATAGAAGATTGGATTTTACCTACAAAATGTGACAAGACAAAGTGTAAAATGTAAATAATCTTTGAAATGTAAATAAGTGTTCATTTATGTATAGTGAGACTAAGTGTACTTGTATAGTGTAAATAGTGTACCAGTATATAAAATGTCTTCAACATCACACACAATCAACTTGAGCAGCAACAACAAAGCACATACTGATGACGACGGAGACGACGACGACGACGACAACACCACCAACAAGCAGCATTACGTAAGTAATTTTTTTGTGCCCCACCTAGTTCGAAAATCACGAGCCGCCACTGATTGTAACAATTTCCAAGTTAAGGAAATTACAGTTTGTTATTGTTTAGTAAACTGTGTGAAGACAGGTCTGAAGCTCACAAATGATAGCAACAAGGCACCACTTATAAGGCAACTAAGCCAAGAGATAATGGGGTAGGATGGCCAGTTCCTATCCTCCTAAAATGACAGTGCTACGCATAAAACATTTTGAACCTAGATTAGTTGCTAGGAAAGATATTTTTCCTCTCGTAAATGGTGATGCTTTTCGTATTTCTCGGGAAATTTCGAATCTCACCAATGACGCCTAAACAACCATATTTCCTAACCAACCTTCATATTGTACTGTCAGTCATTCTAGCACCCAGAAAGAATCCACATCAACGGAATGGGGGAACAGATGTAGAGAGAAGGTTTCAGAGAATGGTGTAAAAGGGGCATTATTAGCACTTTTTATCAGTTTCAAAGTGATGTTCAGGAAAGAAGTGCAGTTTCATTTGTGTAACTATGTTATTTTCTTGAATATGAAAGATGACAGTGTAGAAGAAATTCCATCATTAATAACTGTACAAAGGTACTGAACGGGGGAAAAACTTTTCAAACCAATTATCGAGAAAAATGAAAAGAAGTCATGAAGAGTTAGGCCTAAGTCTAAAAGTGACAAAACATAAAGAATTGAAATTCAGGACGAATTAGGCTAAGGACCCTAGGTTGCCAACTTCCACCTATTAAAAATATAGAATATAAGCTGATTTAGCAGCAGCAGTAGCTGTAGACCTAGTAGGCCTCATATTGGCTGACCTTGTTTGTGTTACTGATTTTGAGTATGTGTAACAGTATTCTTTTGTATGCCCAACAACTGTTAGTTAACATTTGCATTTACTGCAGTGACTTATACGGAGTTCAGGGTATGAAAACTATTTTCAGGTTGCATTTGCACTGTAAAGTTCATAACTTTATAGCAATATGTTTCTACTCATACCGTACTTATCTTGTTGTCTCGCCATTGAAATTGAATGTAACATTGCTCATAAATTAATGCTGGACGTTTATTTAAGACAAAATTTAGTAATTCAACTTAATAAATACTAAAAATATAACTATTTTGACATAAGGATATGGCAGAATCGTCTATATATATATTATACATATATATATATATATATATATATATATATATATATATATGTGTGTGTGTGTGTGTGTGTGGACCGCAGTGGCGGCCATCTTTGTTTCTGTATTAAGGTCTAAGTATTGGAGACAGTCTTGATGAAACTGTATCTTCTGAATTTCGAAACGAGCTAAGACAGATGAATACAGAGTGACAAATTAAAACAAAAGCTCTTCTGTGTAATAACATAAAAGTGAGGCGTACCAAAAGAAAATTAGAAAATTAGAGAGTACGTGAAACTGATATTCTGCTACTAGGTTCGTATTTTTCGGGAAAATAAAAGTTATAACTTCAAGCACAAAATACAGCACGAGAGCTTCGTTTTGAGTTTATCAAACTGTTTACACTTGTGCTTTGTACAAAACAGCCTGAATGACAGATAAAGCCTATCTTCAAATGTCAGAGACTTAGATTGGATGACTGAACAGCAACATTCGACAAATATAAAGAATCAAAACTTCCATTAACATCGACATCTTTATATACATCAGGTCTACATATTTTATGTAATTACATTCTTGCAACTATAAAAAGATAGTATGCTTCATTTGCCAGGCAGGTGTTTGGCAATCCAAACTTTTAACATAATATTGATACATGAGGAATGTGAACTTCTTTAACTAGAAATCTTAAATACAACATTTGCAAGTTATTCACAGACAACTATGGCATTACGGTTATGGACTACCGATACATACAGTTGAGCCCTGTGTCCGGATGGGTATTGTTTTCTTATCTTAGTCCATATGTTTATAATAATCTTTGGTTGTTTAATTTATGCCAGTAAAATAATACAAAAAAATGCAACGTTAATTGTAAGAATAACCATAATAATAATAATAATAATAATAATAATAATAATAATAATAATAATAATAATGATCAATAATTTACTCAATGGCAAACTCGTCAAGTTGCTATGTAACTTGTCAAGTTGGCTGCACTGTGGCTACGAAAAATCGTTAGAAAATAGACCTTCTACAACATTACTACACACAGACAGAGCAAAGTGAAAATGTTTGAGCTGTATAGAGTTCAGACAGCTTTCATCCACGCGGCAGCAGATCAGCTCCACCAGTCACCACGTCGACAAGTAATAACATTGTTAAGTACAAATAAGAAAATTGAGATCAAAAGACATTATGAATAACACGGAAAAACTGTTTACAATATGTTCAATCATTTGCTTCTCACTCTCTCTTTTTTTATTTATATTTTCAGTCTTTATGAAAAATTCGTCTGCTTCTAATTTATTAGAAGGTCATTGAGCGTCAACACCCACAATAAAACCCCTCCCCACTGTACACGCACACATTCCTCTCCCTGAAGAGTTCCAACATACACTTCCATACTGTTAAGACGGTTTATTTGGTTATGTTTCATCGACACTGCCACGACATAGGACGGTCACCAATTGTGAATCACTTTGTAGTGTTCGCCTTAGCCAAGTAATATGTCAGTGCAATCTTCTAGGGCTGCATCGAGTGTTGAAGGAGATGAGGTCGGGCTCCGAACTTGATTCAATGAGGTCAGAGGAGGCAGAAACATTTCTCACATATCACACGAGCTGATACTCATCCAATTTCACATTAGGCCCTATGTTTAATCCCTGATTAATAAACTAAGTAATAACTAAATATATCGATCGACAGCCCTAGTCTCTCACTGGGTAGTAGTTTATAGTAGCACCGTTTCCAACATTGTAGTGCAGATCTTGAAACAAGTGCGTAATTGGAAGAACTGCTGCCGCGTCACTTAGCATCACAACGTCCAGCATGGAAGCCTTATCGTACATTGTTGGCGTTAGGTTTACTTTGGCATCGGATTATGAAGTTTATTATTTTTTGTTCACTGGCAATGTCTGGTTTTAACAAAAGCAAGCAGGGAATAAGTATTTTTAAATTTTAGTTTTAATATACTTTCCCATTGTTGAAAATGTTTCAAATGTTTGACAGTGATCCAGACAATTTACCTGAGAAATATTTAGTTGTATTTCATGCACAACTAATTGATTAAAAACAAGTTGTTTTTAAAGGGCTTTATGATTGAAACTCACTTTCTATCGAATGTAAATGCATGAAAAAATTGAAAGATTCAATAGAATTCAAAGCTGTTAGGAATATAATTAGAAGTCATTTCCAACAGTCCTTCATATTCTCCGTGCATATAATGTGAGTGTGAAATTATTTCTGTGAGACTACTCATGGATGGAAATAAATCTTCTGATTTAAAATATGTAAGTTACTGGTTTTTCTTTGTTTGTTTGTTTTTTGCTAATGTCGGATACTTGACTGTTCGTCATTCACCCATCTGAAGCCAGTTGTAGAATATACATATAATTTAAAGATATTTAATCTCTGCTTGCAGTATCAGTCATATCCTCTCAGATGCCTCATCACTTAGAAACAAATTCATGAAAACAAAAGAACAAAAAAACACACACACACACATACAAAAAACAAAACGAAAAACGAAACAATATATTACAAACCAGTTTCTTGCACTTGGTGTTTGATTCTGATCAAATCATTTTTAATAATAAAATTCGTGTCCAGAAGTGTAAGCAAATATTGCATCATATGTTTGTTTCAATAGCTTTAATCATCACAAACTAACAAATAATCATTTGCCAATTTGCGAAAGAATTCAGATGTAAAAATAAATACCGGTGCTATACTTTGTTATTTACAGTCATGGAGCATTATTTCAAACAAACATTTGAAGTTACATCCTAACAGTTAGGAAGTGCAGGGATGACTTACAAAAGAAGCTAATACAATCGAACTTGTCTAATTCGAAATCGTGAATAATTCGAACTTTTCATGCGGCCCCTTGACATTTCTATACACCTACAATGCAATCTTAAAAAGTCGCCCGCTTGTTCGATTCTTTTTTTAATAATTCGAAATGAAATCCAACAAAATTCAGTTCCGTAATTACGAAAATCAGCCCGCAGTATACCGCGAGCAGACTGTCACCCTGTTTTCAGATGAAAAAGGGCCAGAACATCCCGAGAAACCACTGTCTACAATCACCTAGGCCATGGACCACATACAGGAATTAAAGTGCTATGTTGAAGGACAACAAAATGCGAATAAAACACTTTTCCAATCACTCAATAAACTTGAAGAATTTTGCATGAATCAAAGATTAAATGCTGAAAACAAATAAAAGTATGAAGTTAAAAAAAAAAAAAAAACTTTGAATGTCTTTATTTTGACAATGTTGTACAAAATTCTGCGTAAATAGTTTTTTGTTCTTACTGTACTGCACTGATTTTTATACAAGAAGTACTGGGTATGATTACCATAGGGGCTCCAGAAATTTAGTTGATTGGTTTGGAACATTTATCTCCAAAAACATTGGTACATTTAAATCAAAATGCCTCTGGCGTGGAAAGTAGGAAAATAATTTAAATTTGTCTAATTCGATTTCTTTTAATAGTCACTTCAACTTCGAATTATCCAGTCCGAATGATGCGGAAAAAAGCAGGAACATTCTTATTTTCATTCTGGGTAAGCTCAGTTCATTAGAGTGTACCTAGTGTACTACGTTGTAAGTCTCCGACTCCTTGGAAATTGTATAACCAAGGCAACACGTAAAAATAATACAAAAGAAATAAGCAAGCAGTATGAGGTAGTCTCAGCTCACTCCTGTTCAGCATTTTAATGGATGAGATTACCAAGCAGCGTAAGTACAGAACGAATATAGGTAGTACATGTGTGGAGGCTATGGCCCAGTATAGGCAGGGCTGGGCAGTATTTGAAATGCATTTGTATTTTGTAATTTGTAAGGATTTTCGAAAGTATTTTGTATTTAAATACATTGATGTATTTTGTATTTCAAATACTCAACATACTTTCTTCTTCTTGTCCTTCAAGTTTTGGATTTGAATTTGAAGAATGAACTTTCGTCTTATTTGCCTACTCATTTCAAATATGCTAGCCATACACTTAGTTTTCTTGCCAAAACTGATTTCCTTAATGCCATAAAGAAATCTCCAACAGCATCAAGGATCCATCACCCAACACTTGCTAAATGTTCAGCATTATGGAATACGTCTAGGAGATTCAAATCCTCAGATATTATATCAGGCGTCTTGAAATATTCATTAAAGTTTCCTTGCCCAACTCGATGAGATTCTTTTTATGGCGCAATCTCTCAAATATTGCAATTCAAACATGATATAAACAGTATATGTGAAAAAAATGGGATTACCAATTTTCAAAGATGTTGAGTTTCAGTACCTTGAAGAATATTGTGCAATTCTGAAACCCACTGCCACAGCCCTTGATTTAATGCAAAATGAGAAGACGTGCTATTACGGCCAACTTTCGGCCACATTAACTTCCCTCAAAAACAGATTACATATTCTGTTATCTAGTAATCTACGCCATCTATTCCAAGTAACTCCAATCCTAATAAGTTCGCTTTCATCAAGATTTAAAGTGAAGTTTGATCTGATCCAGAAGCAAATTGAGGTATTTTGGCAGCTTGCTTCCATCCATCATTTAAGATGAGATGGCTACCTGACACTGCCTCATCAAATGATAAGAAGAGGATACAGAATATGTGTCTGAAATCAGCTGAGCAGTTCTCTGCTACACCTTTGGTCAGTTCAGATGATGAAGACGATGAAAACAATTTTTATGTTTTCAACTCAAGTACAACAGACTTTGAAAAGCAAAAAGAAAAGAACTTGTTTACAGCGGAGTATGAGCTCATACAATTCTTCAATGGCAAAGGGACAACCCTGTGCTCTCTAGAGAATTACCCAACAGTGAAACAAGCTTTTATAAAGTATAATACAAGTTTGTGTTCCTCTGCGTCTGTAGAAAGACTGTTCTGTTTTGCAGGATTCATTCATTCTTCAGCAAGGGGATCCTTATCCGAAGAACTTTTTGAGAAACTGTTTTTTTTTTTAAAGGGAGCAGTAATTTTTCATATGTAGCATAATTTCATTCCTGACTGGGAAAAGGAAGAATGTTCAGTTACAGAGTTTATATAAAACTTCGAGATAAAAATACTTTTAATGTTAATATAATACTTTAGATTTTCAGTAATATTCTTCTTTCTTTATATATTGTATCGAGTATTTGAAATACAAATGTATTTTGGTTAATTTTTTAAAAGTATTTTCTATTTGTAATTCAAATACTATTCTTTGAAGTATTTTATATTTGTATTTGAAATACTTGGATGTCAGTATTTTGCCCAGCCCTGAAGGCCTGTCTTCAATCATGCGATATGTTGATGATATAGCCTATATACGAGAGATTGCAGAAAATGGTGAAGGAATGTATGAAGAGCTGAAGAGAAAAGGAATGCAGATTAGCACTGAAAATAGTAAAGTTATATGGGTTAATAAGGACAGACAAAACAAAGCCCTAAATACTCGTATAACATGTCAGAAAAATTTGAAACATGAATATTTAGGCACCATTTTAAGTGGTGATGGGAAAATTGATCAGAAGGTAGTGAATCAGACGAAGAAGCAGCTTCAACACAAATGAGTAGCACATTAGTAGGCATGAAGGAGATTAGTGTAAGAACTAAAATGCAACTTACAATATTAAATTATTGTTCCTATTATGCTATACAGCACAGAAAGTTTACCACTTGAGAATATACACCTTAATAAGTTCCAAGCTATAGGGATGAAGTATATTAGAAGAACAGATGATATAGTTTTGTGGACTTCCGGATCTTACAGACATAGAGACAAAATTAAAAATTCTGCTCTTAAAGCTCTAAATCAACTACCGGTACATGAATGGAATACATCAAATTTGATGACACTCAATTTAAGCAAAAGTAACTACCAAATATTTTCACTTGGTAAACAAGAAAGAGAATTCAATATCCAATACAATGGCCAACACGTTCCTAGGACTTATGAATCCAAATATCTTGGAGTTATTTTCGATAGTAAGTTAACATGGAGCAACCATTGAAATACGTTTCTGAAAAAGTTCGTAAAAGATTCTCCCTTCTAAAAAGACTAGCAGGAAAGAAATGGGGATGCTCTAGGAATACTTTGAACACTACATACAAAATGTTTATACAGCCAGTGCTGACATACTGCGGAGAAATTTTAATTACTTCACCTTTCATAAACGAAATAGAATAAGTTCAAAACCAAGCTCTCAGACTCATTACTGGTGGAATCAAAACAACTCCAATAGATTCTATGAGATTCCTCACTAATATTAACAGCATCAAAATGACAACAGAAGAAAAAGCACTGATTCAATATGAAAAACTTATCAGATTACCAGGAAACAATTAGCATTCATACAGTCCTCTCTGTAGATTGAAAACTCAAAAAAGTTTCATATCCATTGTTCAAGAATTAAAACAGAAAATCAACGTCCTGAATTTAAAAGAAAACTTACAAATTAAACCAAACCCTTTAACTCTATTAAATATAGAATATAATCTAAATTTAACAGAAGAAATACTGAAATCAGAAGTAAACATTGAAATACTAAAACAATTGTCTTTAGAGACAATTAATATTAGGTACCCTCCACAAAACTGGCTTCATTTATACACTGACGGATCCTTGATCTCCAGAGAACAAGGTGCCGGTGCAGGTGTTACGTGCTATCTCTTCTCACTTTATAGATCTCTTGGATATGGAACAACAAGTTTTGATGGAGAAATCATTGCAATAAGTGAAAGTCTCAGGAATCTTCTATGCCACATCAATAAATTTAAGCATGTAGTTATATTGTCAGACTCCAAAACAGCTATTCTATCAATAGTCTCTAAACACACACCTTCATCTCAAACAGCAGAAATAACTAAAATCCTTTCTCAATTAATATCACTCAATAAAAGAATTGTATTCCAATGGATACCATCCCATTGTGGAATCCTGGGAAACGAGAATGCGGATGCTTTAGCAAAGAAGGGCAGCACTGCTACTTACAGACCTGTTACTAAATCTACGTATTACTCTGTGAAAAGATTTATTAAGTCTACATACTTAGACTTTAACAAACAAAATTTGATAACACAATCCCAAGGGAAAAGATGGAACTCTCTGCATCATAATCCACAATTAATTCCAGATTTACCACGAAAATCGTCTATAGTGCATTTAGATTGGCAACAGGCCATGACTGTTTGGCCAAACACCTGCATAGAATTGGAATATATCAGTCCCCTAACTGTCCATTGTGCAACTCAAACCAAGAAATGGATTCGGAACACCTCAAAATCTGTGCTTTAGTGGCTGACCATGATAATATCTTTGAAAAATATTGGAGTGCAAGAGGTCAAATGACTTTATTGTCAAACGCCTGGCATTAGAAACCAACCAACCAAGAAGAACATTGGTAAAACTAGAAGGTATCGGATACACAATGAGAGAATATGAGAGGAGGCAAGCCAGGAGAAGGCTGAGCATGAGGTGGTAGAAGAGTGTCATTTGAAATGGCTTGAACATGTGCGAAAACAAGAAGTTAAAGCAAATGATAGAAATTCGGATTGAGGGCAAAATAGAAAGAGGCCAGCCAAGTAATACATGGGATGACATAATAGAATGAAACGGAAAGATGAGGAGTAAGATGAAGAGGATGAGTCAAGACCAAAAGGAGTGGAAGAGTAGGATAGAAAGAGGCACCCAGATGCTTAGCAGCATAATGGGTTAGTGAAGGAGAAGAAGAAGTTAAGCAGTATAAAAGGCTTGTCTTAACTTATATTAGTCAAACGATTAATCCGTGGCACACACAGCCCATGAAGGGCTAAGGCCAACCAGCCAGCTGCTGGTTTCACCTTCACAAGCCTCAGCAGATGCAAACGATCATCCAACCAGAAGGGAGATATCGTTTCGTCATCATTATGATCTCCCCATCCATTATAGCTGGATTTCAACCAATTTTTTCAACCTATCACAGTTTCCCAAGTTCATCGTGAGGACTCAAAATGGTCGAACAATTACAGCATCAATTCTTCATGCTGAAGATCCATGTTTAAAGCCTGCGAATCCCAGTGGAATTTGAGTGAACAAAAATGATGTCTGGGGAAGGTTTTTGCTGAGTACCGGTACTTAAAGTAAAACTCCATTTAAACGTTTTTATGGGGTCTGAAAAAAAACGTATGTGAGAAAAACGTATAACTGAAATAAATTCACATGGAAAGTATAGGAAATTTGCCAGGACTTCAGAAAAAACGTATAAGTGTGAAAAACATGTGAGAAATGTATAAATGAAGTTTTACTGTAATAATGATGATGATGATGATGATGATGATGATGATGATGATAATATCGCATCATCGCTATCATCACCACCACCACCATCGCCATAATACTGATGCAAAATAAATCTAACTCCCACAATTGCCAGTAATTACAAAGGAATGTAAGAGTTTGGTGCATTTCTACTACATGGGATACTACGGTCAATGACAGATTTCATAGTAAGTTATCCACCTTTAAAAAAAATATTTAAGGTAGTTATTTTAATCTATATTCATTATTTAGTTGTATGTTCAACTATGTAAGCAAGTCGTAATCCTCCTTGAGTGTACGAGAAGGCCCTATGGCTTTAATTCTGCCAGATTAAATAAAGCCATTATTATTATTATTATTATTATTATTATTATTATTATTATTATTATTATATAATTTATGTCAGGAATATTGAAAACTTTGAGCTCAAGCCCTCTTTGTTAAAGTTTTTTTTTTTTTTTTTTTTGTTTTAAAAGTAGTAGTACCTCCTATTTTATGCCCTCTTTGTTAAAGTTTTTTTTTTTTTTTTAAGGAGTAGTACCTCCTATTTTATTTAACATCAAAATTCAATGTGGATGATAAATGTCGATAAATTTAGCCTGAAGTCCTCTATAAGGATCAGAGTTATTTTCCGTGCCATAAATCTACGACACAGACTTCCTAGCTTTACTTTATATACGGTATCAGTCTCACTATTATGCTTTGTTCTTTTTTTTTTTAATAATTTCATTGTTGTTATAAAGGTTAAAAAAACTTCCTTTCTGGAAGGAGCTAATCTACGGATTTTATTACCCTAGGTCGAGTTTTAACCTCGGATGGTAAATGCAACGTCACAGAGGAAAATTTAATAAAATATCCTATTTATTTAATAAAAAGTAAAATCTTATTAAACATAGACTATTGTAAAATGGGATGAATCCAATCATTTGCACATTTTTAAGAATAATGAGTGTGCGCATTTCACTACAACAATTATCGCGCAACTGATTTTTCTTTTTTGTCCTTAACTAATTGGTCTACAACAATGGTTAGCTGCACAGCACTAAGCCAACATTTTCTTTTCAACATAAGTTTATAATGTGTGCTGCATTTATCGAAGAAGGTGGTGCTTGAGATAACTTCTCCTGTTGCAACTTATCAGTGTTGTCAAATTGGCATATCATGATATTTTTACTTTCTAAGAAGGGTCTTAAGTACTAGTTTTGATTTGCATGTGCATAGCTTATGTCATTTTGATGCTACATTTCACTAAACAGAATCTAACAATTTTGTGGGATGAATCTGATCATGCAGCTATACCGGTACAACAAAGGGAGCCTTTAAAAACATAGGCATGAATTCCCAATCTAATGCCTTGTCTGAATTCAGGGAGACAGGAATTCTTCCATTCTGTCCCAATGCAATCATTGTCCAGATTTCTGAAGAACAAGACACAGGTGACAATCATTCAGGAAAAGGATCTTGGACAGCATCATTTGAAATGCAACTGAAAAAGACTCGTTTTGATGAATCAACAAATATAAAAACTCGTCGAGCAAAATGCTTACCCGTAACTCCAGGCAAAAGAAGTGTAGTAAGAGACATTATTGGAAATGATGATGACAGTGCTGATGACGGGAAATCTGCAATCTCTCAGGATTCAGTTTCTACTTCCATGTTACCTGACACTCAATAAGAAGACAAAGATGATGAAAATGAAGATGAATAAACAGGCAAGAAGATAAAATGGAGTAGATATAGAAAATGGAAAAAGTAATGAAGAACTAAATGAAAATGATTTTGCCATTGTAAAATTCCTAACAAAAAAGCGGATTAGATTTTTATCAGCAGAACTGACAGTGTAGATGATGACACATGTCATATGATACCTATGATTTTTTAAAGAAAGAAAGTTGCTGATAGGAGTGTTTATTTTGTCTTTCCAGAAATTGGAGATGCTATTGAGGTATAAAAAAACAAATTGTTCGGAAGTTTGTGCCAGAGCATGGAAATCGTGGTACATAATGTTTTCAATAATATTAATGATCACGACATTGAGTAGTAAGTCACGCTGTTTGAAAATGTATATCACTGAAACTAATTTAAGGTAGAAATTATACATGTGTAATATTTGAGAGATTGTGTACAGAATATAATATGTTAAATGAATCAATAAGGAGATACTTTTATACATTTCTAACACATAGGCCTACCGTATTGTATGAGTTTAGAAGTTAAGCTGTACTAAAATTTGATGTATTTTACTTATACATTTTTTTAAAACACAAAATAGTGTTCGATTTCACCCATTGGAAGTCTGAATTCAATAAAATAGGGAAAATAAATATGTGATCGGATTCACCCCAACTTGTGAGGTGAAATCAATCAACAGTTAACTTTTTAAAATGATATTTATAATTATAAACTAAATTAAGTTTCAAGTTTATATGAAACTAAATTCAAATTGACGTCCTATGCGAAAGTAGTATGGCAATCACTGCAAGAATATTTAACTGTCAGATTTAATTGAAAGCAAAGAAACAACGCCAAGGGTTATTAGAATCATCTACCGGTACTTGTTTAAGTGCAAAATGAAAACTTATGTAAGAATCTGAAATTAACTCTTTTGACAACAAAGTTTTGTCAATCTACAGAAACTTTTTGTAGTATAATTCTCAATTAAGTGATTCGTAATGAAATTCTTATTAATTATCTGCTAATAATGTGAGCATCATATTATATAACTTTACACATATTATAATTATCGGTAAATTATATACTGTATCTGTATGTCAATGTGTTTGTGTGTGCGTGTCCTAATATGGATCCGAGTTATTTTAGTAAAATAGCGGCTGTGAATAGGAAGAACTTGGGTTCGAATAATCCAGAAGGCAAGGAACTTTTTCTTTTTGTCATAACATTCTGCTAATAAAATGAACACTATGGCTTTCTCTCAATGTAAAAGCGACAGCAATGTGATGCTGATCACTGACTTCTTAGAAATAAAAAAAAGTCACCTGTATTTGCTTACACACCATACTCTTTAGTGGAGATGATAAAAATTACCTTTACTTTTTATCTGTCTCTTAATAATCGATTACAGGACTTTTATTTATAAATCTTGTCTACTCTCACAGTGTTTTACATTTCGGTTACTAAGAGTGCCACAGCCAGTGGCACCCGTACTTGAACTCTGCTTCCTAAAACTTATGTACAATCTTACATTATAGAAGATACTGGAAATATCCTCTCTCGGTTAAACAGGTATTGTATGGGAAAACATATTATAATTGATTCGACTGTTCCACTACTGTAATTTTTCTCATTTCATTTGTGATGTTTTTACTTATTCCAATATGTAAGGATTTGTTTTGTAAACTTTGTGACTTTGTTCGCGTATGTTCAAGATTTGCGCCAATTTAGTCTAGTTTTCCCTCTGTTAAAACTGTAGGTTTTCGCTCGTGTTTTTTGTTTTGCGTGGTGCACAATGAGCTGGTTCGTATGTAAAATAACGTTTACACGAAAAATGCGTTTCTCTAGAATCAGCTGTTAAGTAACTTCGCGAGTAAATGCGTACTGCTGTGAGACCATCAGGGAATAGGTTCAGACATGAAATTATTTTTGGGCAATAGAGGGAGGGAAGCAGAGTTGAAATATGGATGCTGACAGCTGTGGTACGCTTAGTAGCCGAGGTATAAAAGACCACGTGAGCAGACGAGAATTATAAATAAAGCCCTGTATCAATGTATAGTAGTAAAACAGAATTGTAACCAGGTTGTTATCAGATGATCTGAGCTGCTCTCATAGAAGAAGCATTTAGTGATAATATGTTTTGATCAGAATTATTATTTTTATCAGGAGAATCGGCATTTTCTTCTTTCGTTCACAAAGCTTGATGCCATATCAATAATCTCTATAGTATTTTAGGCCAATATTGGTCTTTCTGTCAGGCTTAAGAAACTGTAACCTCCACACGAGTGCAAGAAAACATGGTTTCAAAGTAGAGTTAAGCAATCCGAGGACAAGACTCCAGACACTGCCCAGCCCACAGTCCTCATTCACACTGGCTTGAGCGTAAGTCACACAAGATGGCCCTCTGTCTCCATGGCAGCCGGATAGCTCAGTGTAGGATTGAATGTTGATAGCAGAGGGGTAGGTGCTGTAGGACCATTCTGCTGCTGCTGCTGTTGCTGCTGTAGTTGCTGTTGCTGCTGCTGTGTCGAAAGGGGAGGGTTGTGAGAGACTGTCACGTCAGGTGGCGGAACCACTGGGCCTCTATGTTGTGGGCGACGCAAAGAACCAGTACCAGGCATCACAGGCTGGCCCATGTGGCTGAACTCGATCTGTGGAGGATATGGAATGTAGCGGGCATCGGGTGAGATGTTGTAGTAGGGTCCATCCACCACAGGATGTGTTGCTGCAAGGTTTCCAGCAGTATAATGTATCTTAGCACCTGAAACAAACAGAGTTATGTAAATTGTGTATAACTTACTGTACTCTCTTGTCACAAGTATTACTGTGGTGTTATAACACGATTAGTCCTCGGTGGTCTAGTAGCCAGTGAAGATTTAAAAAATCAGTACAGTAAAACATATTTTGCTTTCTCACATTCCATTTACTACCAATGAGTATCCTAGTTTTAAAGTTACAAAATTAACATTACAATAGTTTTCTTTTTTTCTTCTTTCTTTTTATGTGCTTCATGTACCTGGGTGAGGTTACCAAAGAAGAAAAGGAAAAAGATGAAGAAACATATGGTGCAAACAGCTTGTGGTCTGAAGAAGGCTGAGAAGAGATGACTACATTATATCTGCCAGCAATTCTACGAGCTGATACCAAATTTTATTTTATTACTTATGTCTAAAGATAAGACAGTTTTAAAAATAACTTCATTTTATAAGTATACGTATATATATATATATATAATCTTTTTTAAAATTCAATTTGAGATAACATGTTATGTTATAACATTTATTATTATTATTATTATTATTATTATTATTATTATTATTATTATTATTATTATTATTATTATTATTTATTCAGATGATATCATGAATTCATTGTAATTCTTAGAGCTAATAAACTTATCTTATCCAATTCGAAGTTAGAAGGTTCAAGGGTGATGAATTTAAAAGAGGAATAAAAACTTTAGCATGCTTTTTCTGGGAGATATGTAAATATTTACATCATGTAACTCTGTCTCTTCAAAGTTTGTAGGCAATTTCCCTCCCACTGAATATCTTCTACAGTTAGATGCCTTGACAGCTCATACCTTTAGGAGATGTCAGACATTGATTACTTTCAAAATCCGGTTGTCAAATAGACTGCTTAGACTATGAGCTTTCTTGAAATATAATTTTTCTAATACCGTATATGATTTTTATTTTTAATATATGAATTTTCTCTATTACTTTAATAATTACTTCGATTCATATTGCTGTAATTGTTTAATTCTTACAATTAGAATTAGGTACATGTAACTAAACTTGTTTCATTTTTCTCATCATCATCATCATCATCATTATTATTAACTGTATATTGTTCCTATATTGCTGTCATTTTTATATATTTGCTATTGATCTTATATTGATCGAGTGGAAGAGAAGGCCTTATGGCCTTAACTCTGCCAGTAAAAATAAATCTATTAAATAAATAATAATAATGTTGAAGTCTCCATCACTAATTCACTTGGATCAAATTTCTGACGCTTTAAAGCCATCGGTCTCATGCTTAACATTCGGCAGGTCTTTGAGCGACCTCGTGATAACTTTGAAATTTAATTGTATTATTGTTTTCAATTTCTTGTGTCACTGCTCCAATCACTCGCTCCAATTTCACTGTTGCAACCAATAAGCTGCTTCCATTATAAAATGACACTTACTTGTCTAATCTACGTGGACTAAAACCGAGGTTGCAATATCTTGCGAAATAAATAATTAGTTTGCTCCACGTTTTACATGAATGACTAGTGTCTCGATGTGAAATGCGAACATGTGGAGGCCTTGGGAAATAAATAGTGCGTCAAGTAGTGTTAATGTTTCAGATGGTGTTAATAATAATAATAATAATGTTCTCAGTGTGAGTGAGTTTGTCAGTGAACAGAGCTCTAGCAGCAGCCAGATCACAGGTGTATTCAAGAAACAATCTCAGCGAATTATATGAATATATTAAAAATTCTCTGCCAAAAAAGGGACCAATAGTTGAAACTGCAAAGGTGGTAGGACTGGGTAGACAAAGTGTCAGTAAAATAGTAAGAAGAGGACCTAAAACACCTCAGAAGAAGCGCAACAAAATGCAGAAATTTATAAAAATCGATAATTTTACTTGCGATATAGTTTGTAGGGAAGTTTACAATTTTTTTTTAAGAAGGGACAGTTGCCAACCATGGCTGAATTCTAACCGAGCTACAAAAAAAGTGCCAATTTCCATACAAAGAAACTAGTCTTCGGGAAATTTTACGAAATCTTGGTTTCTGTTCCTCATGCTCAACAAAAGGCGTAAAATTATAGAGTCTTCCAGAACAGTAGCATGGCGATATCGATATTTGTATAAATTGAATAATCTAAGGTCTGCTGGACACCAAACAGTTTTCTTAGACGAAACTTGGTATGACACACACGATGTGGTAAGAAAGGGTTGGGACGATGGGAGTTGTTCGTGTTGTCTTCCAGCGCCTATGTCTCGGGGTAAGAGAATTATGATACTTCATGCTGGAAGTAAGGATGGATGGTTTCCTAATTGCTTGTATCGATCATCAAAAACATTGGTGACTCTTAGCTGATTCACATGATGAAATGAATTCACCAATATTTGAGAACTGGTTTCAGAATAAATTACTCCCGAATCTTTTTTTTTATTCAATGCAGTGGCACTTGACTAGAGTCATTGGCCGTACAATGGTGATAAAAACTAAAAGGAAAGAAAACGAAATAAAGTGAACAATGTGCAAGTGAAACTATGAAGGAGAGGATGTCAGCACTGCTACATTCCTTCTCTGGCCTCCCAGTACCTATCCACGAAGCTGACAGATGAAAGTGCTGGACAAGTCTTAATGTGGTTTGAGTCCATGGTGTCGGAACATCCACAGAGCTTGCAGTGGAGGCTGGATAATACACCCAGGCAGTAGCCAGACAGTCATGACCTACTGCAGTGCGGAACATTGCAACAGCTTCTCTTCTGGGCCATTTGAGGAGAGTGGAGTTTAGTGCGTCTTTCCAGTGTTTATCTTTAATTTGTACCTCGAAATTCTTATGGAAACATTGTCCCCCGAATCTGCCTGGCAGAAATTTTGTTATTGTTTTAGGCAATGCGAACTATCATAGCAGATTAAAATATAGGGTCCCTACCATATCTACTAGAAAAGATGATATACTAAGATTTATGAATGATCAAAACTTGGATATTCCGAATCCATTCCCTGTAAAAGCAGTATTACTAGAGATTAAGGACAACAACATAAAGAGGTACCGGTAATTTGTTATTGATGACATTGCACGAGCCCATGGTCATGAAATACTCAGATTGCCCCCTTACCATTGTACTCTGAACTCTATTGAATTGGTTTGGGAAAAACTGGGGGGGTAATAATAATAATAATAATAATAATAATAATAATAATAATAATAATAATAATAATAATAATAATAAGAACAATAACAACAATGTGACCCTGTCCAGAAGTGATACTGTGTGTACAGTTTTGCGATAATATACGTAAGACATTCTACCAGCTTTGTGAGAAAAATGTGTTAAGAAAACCATAGAAATTGAAAGAGCATACATGATGAGGGATACTGAAACTCAGGAATCTTCTATGCCACATCAATAAATTAAAAAATGCAGTTATATTGTCAGATACCAAAGCAGCTATTCTATCAATAGTCTTTAGACATACACCTTCATCTCAAACAGCAGAAATAACTAAAATGCTCTCTCAATTAATAACACTCAATAAAAGAATTGTATTCCAATGAATACCATCCCATTGTGGAATCCTGAAAAACGAGAATGTGGATGCTTTAGCAAAGAAGGGCAGCACTACTATTTACAGACCTATTACTAAATCTACGTATTACTCTGTGAAAATATTTATTAAATCTACATACTTAGACTTCAACAAACAAAATTTGATAACACAATCTCAAGGGAAAAAATGAAACTCTCTGCATCAAAATCCACAGTTAATTCCCGATTTACCATGCAAACCGTCTGTAGCTGCATTTAGACTGGCAACAGGCCATGACTGTTTGGCCAAGCACCTGCATAGAATTGAAATATATCAGTCCCCTAACTGCTCATTATGCAATTCAGATCAAGAAATGGATTCGGAACACCTCAAAATCTGTGCTTCAGTGGCTGACCATAACAATATCTATGAAAAATATTGGAGTGCAAGAGATCAAATGACTTTATTGTCAAATGCCTGCCATTAGAAAACAATAACAACAAATTATAGAATATTTCAAATATGAATTCTGTAGTGCTCGGGAAAAGTGACACAAGTCAGTTTCCACAAAACTTTTTTGATAATTTATTGACAACTTACGGAACATCTGTTCGCTTGGAAAAAAATACATAGATATTCCTCCTATTACAATAATTCATACAGAAAAAAAATCAAATCAACATAAACCAGTGTAAGTTGTCAATAAATTATCAAAAAAGGTTTGTGAAAACTGACTTATGTCACTTTTCCCAAGCACTGCAGAATTTTCTGTAGATTTCTGTTAAAAAAATTAAATTATTTGGGATTTTAAATTAATAACATCTGTAGCCACAGTATAATCCATGATAAAGGGACAGAATTTTTCTGTGTGCTCCCAGGCGATATGGGCAATGTCCAGTCCTACTTCCTGCAATGAATCTTCTGGTATTTAAAAAAAATTGTAGATGTTAGGTTAGGGGAAATATCATTTGTGATCAACAGTCTAGAAAATGCTTCCAAGGTCAGATAAGACTCTAATACAGTATTATTCTTTCTATTCTGACTTCAGAAATATGTCGTATGGCTGAATTTGAAATGTAAGTTAGTAAACGTTTTGAGCTCCTAGTTATAAAAAATAACGCCATACTACTCACCATCTACACCATGGTTGTATGTGTTTCTCACATCTTGTTCGTCATGATGAGGTTTTGGTTGATGTTGCATCTCATATGTAGGATATGGATATGGGTACTCCATCTGATCTATTAGGTATGTACTTGCTGCAGCTTTTGTTCCATCCTCCTGCAAAATACACAAGAAACACACAATTTGTTACTTGTGTTACCGGTAATACAGAGAGAGAGAGACAGAAGGGGAGAATTACGTTATTATTCACGATCTCTTCAGTTTAATTTTCAAATTCAAGTGACTACAAACAATTTCTTTATGTTATATGAGGTATAATTTTCCACACTGACTATTGTAAAATTAGTCTCTCTGTCAGAAAAGTATGATATCCTGAAATAAAAATATATACATTAAAGCAAGAGGAAAGATCATGCATAAATAATAGCAAATCTGAAAGGCATATGAGAAATAGAGTTTCAAGTCGCTTCACAGTAATCAAAAACAGTTTTCAATGCACTCAGAAAATCAAAAGTTTCCCTGTTTAGATTAGCTGTTATTAGAATGACTAATTTGCACTGCATCGTCTTTCTCCCAACTGCATTTTATGTGACAATGAAGAAGAAACAGACAAAGCACATCTGCTGAAAAGTGAGGTCAACAGCTCAGAAAACTGAGTTTATGGTATATATATCTGAATACTGGTTGCAATAGTTTCTTATGATTTCATGGTGATATGCAGTGCTGCAGGACCAGGTGTTTTAGTACTGTATTACCAATAAACGCGATAAATGACTTAGAAGTAGGTATGTCAGGTTTGATCTTAAATGTAATTATTGGTTTATAACAACAAATTTCTCGCGGATTTCTGCGAAAAATCTTCATATTCGTGATAAACGTGAAAAATAGTGGTTTTCCAAGTTGCATTTATTTTGGAAATATATTAATTGTGACATGAGAAAGTCAGCTGCAAGAGAAGCAGGACCAACAGGTAGGTACATCATTTAAGAAGGTAGCATGGAATTCTATTATTTTCTTTAATAGCCTGCACAAACAATGATAACTAACTTTCCTAATCTTTCCGTAGGTATAAACGAGATCACCTGGAAACTGTTAACACATTTCAAGTACTGTAATTAATTCTGATGAGAGGGCAGAGGATATATATAGTGGTAATAATAAATGTACAGGTGACTGTAAGCTCATTTGTAAGGAAATAAAGAAGAATTCAATACGGGAGTACCAGTACGTAAGGAAAAGGGTAAGATAAACAACTTTAGTATATTCCTGCCTATCATAAGGAGAAATCGTGAAATTAGTGTTGTGTGTTGGACTAAGGAATTTCAGAAATTTGGTCCTGTTGTAAGTGAAAATATAATTTAAATGTGCAAGTAATGTAGTAATTAGTACAAGAGCTGATTATGGTTTCTCTTCAAATCATGAGAAAAGGCGTGATTCATACGAAAAACAAATACAAATAAAGGACATACGTATACAACGTGTTGAGCTAACAAGTGCACAAGATTCCACTCCAAACAATAGTGCAATACTGGAGATGATCTTCAAACACAAAACTAAAGATAAACTTTCTTTTACCGAAATCACTTCAATATTAAATTTGTATTGATGATTTGTTCATAAAATAAATTTAGGAACTGCGAATGGAAATAATTAAGTCAAGAGTCATTATTTTAGGCAAATATCCCGTTAAAAAGTTTATTAATATGACATTACATTGTGTTATGGTTAAAAAAGGTCATGAATTAATGTTTTAAAAAATATTAACACATGTCTAACTATAATAATTACAAAAACTTGTTTATTTTCCGCAAACAATTTTTACAGAATTTCACCAAAACAAATCTGGCCCTGCATACTGTATACCAGATGTTCTTAACCTGGTGCTCTTTTAATGACATTTGGTACTCTTGTTATGCGAGTAAAAATGTGCTCGCGAGTACAAACGCTCATGAGGTCCTCTTTTCAATGCAAATTTTGTTATACAAGCTAGAAAAAATAGTGTTCCTATCCATACGTTTTTTTTTATTTTAGTGGGTTATTTTACGATGCTGTATCAACATCTAGTTTATCTAGCGTCTGAATGAAATGAAGGTGATAATGCCGGTGAAATGAGTCCGGGGTCCAGCACCGAAAGTTACCCAGCATTTGCTCGTATTGGGTTGAGGGAAAACCCCGGAAAAAACCTCAACCAGGTAACTTGCCCCGACCGGGATTCGAACCCGGGCCACCTGGTTTCGCGGCCAGACACGCTGACCTTTACTCCACAGGTGTGGACTATCCATACGTTATACTATTTTTGCGTCCCAATACACATTTCCGTATTTCATGGTGTATAACCCTTTTCAATTAAGTGTGGAATTAGCCAGAAAAATCAAGGTTATTCAAGAGAATAATATGGCTGCTCATAAGAAACTGAATTGATAGATCTCCAATCCATTTTAGCACTGTATTTGCTTTAAAAGGAGAAATTCATAGCCTTTGAAAAGCGAAGACATAAAAAAAGATTAGACCTACAAATACTGCAGAGTGTTTCTATCAGATGTCTAGCTTTGTTTGGGACGACCTATCTACACGTACAAAACATTCTCAGTTATGAAATATCTTAAGAACAAAGCACGATTATGATTAATTGATTCACATCTAAGCGTCTTCTCTTTGGACGTCACTGAAATTTTGAATAACGTTGAAGTTCAAGGATCTCATTACCCTCGTGAGTGTTTTAAAAACCCATGTTTTATTTATTTAATTTATTTATATGTTCATATTCTGGCAACCACACTGGAAAGTTCTCGCTGCCTCGGGAGTCGAACACACGTCCGGCAGAAGGGAGGGCGCTCGCGAAGGCAGGCGCGGGGAGAGAAGAGAGAAAGCTGTAAGATCCTGGCAGCTGTGCGCAGGGAGAGAGGAAGGCCAGCACTGCGGTGCGGCCCGTGGCGAAGGGAGAGAGGGAGACCGAGAATCGTCCAGAAACAGAAGCCGCGAGAAACAGGTGGAAGACACTCGATGCAATACATTCCAGAACTATGGTTTGGCAATAAATAGAAGACGCGAGTGAGCTGGACAGCCAGTTTAGTTTGGACAGAAAGCCAGTCAGTTTTTGTGACGCAGCCTTCAAGACCGGGGTTCGACTTGAGTGAGTCTGTGTAGCAGCAGTGAGCATCCAGGTGGAAGCAACGCAGCTGGAAGTTTTGAGTTCGAAGTTCAGCGGACTGTCTCTGGAAATCTTGGGTTCGATATACTGTAAACTTGAGTAAACTTGAGTGATTGAGCCACAAGAACTAGCCATGGCAAATGAACAGTGAACTGAGAACTGACAGTTTTGTTTCGTAAATAGTGCTTTGTGAACATTAGTTGAGATTAGGAGTACATTGCTGTTCTCAATAATCCAAGTGAATTATTATTGTCGTCTATGGAGTGCAATAACGAATACTGTGTTGCTGTGTGGAGTGAAATACCCATTGTTGACGGGAGTGTTTAAATTTAGTTATAGAAAGTAATTCTTGTTGTAAATAAAAGTAACATTATTGTGTTTGAATTAAAGTCACAATATATTAAACCTATTCGTTGTTATGGTGCTCACTAACTTAGTATTGCCTGTGGGGTGCTCACAATCTTAAAAAGGTTGAGAACCCCTGCTGTATGTGTATACAATATCCATATAAGGTTGAGAGCTTCTGTAATCAGTTAAAACATGATAATGACGAATTTCATATTTCACAGAAGTAGGGCGAAATTCATAGGCAAGGACAGTAAGTGCTGGAATTAAAAAACAGACAACACACATACACACATACACAGCACATCCAACCACCCCACACAACACAAACAAGCTGCATTCCGAACAATGGTACACAGACTACTCAACATACCAATGAACCAACAGGATTACAACGAAGAACTAAACACAATCAAATGCATAGCACAAGAAAACGGATACAACCCCAACATAATAAACAACATAATATGTAAGACAAAACAAAACCTCAAAAAAACAGAAGAATACAACACAAACACGAGAACACAAAATATACATCACACTAACACACGAAAACAAAAACACACATAAAATTGCAACCTCATTCAAGAAATTAAACTACAACATCGCATACAGAACAAATAACACTCTACAAAAACATCTCAACACACAAACAAGACAAACAAACAAATACAACAAAACAGGCGTATACAAACTCAAATGTAACACCTGCAACAACTTCTACATAGGACAGACAGGCAGATCATTTCAAACACATTACAAAGAACACATCGCAGCCATAACGAAATTACAAAACACCTCCACATATGCAGAACACATCACAAATGCCAACCACACCTACAGAGACATCAACACAGACATGGAAATACTACACATCCAACCAAAAAACCAGAAACTCAACACACTAGAACAATATGAAATATACAGACACACGAAAACACACCCCAACGATATTCTCAACACACAACTCAATTTCAAAACACATACACTTTTTGACTCTACACTATGAACACACCCACACAGGAAACAAGAGGCGCCAAGGCCAACAACGACCAGTTCCGAAGATGACCGAAAATAGGTCGAAACATGTTAATAAGTTACGTTAAAATTTAACACAAGGAAGTTCTTATCACACATATTCCGAAGTGATACAGTGTTGAAAGTTGTGTAATCATGATGTATAAAAAACAGAGTTGAATTTTGGGCGTTGCTAAAACTTTTTTCTACAGCTTTTCCACTTCTCATGAAATTTTGAATTAAATTCTGAGTAGCCTACTTTTACTTAAAAGCATTAAAAATAAAAGACACATAAACATCATTATTTGAAGCTGACTGTGCTATATACTTTACAAAACATTTCTCACTATCATTAATTAATTCACTAATTGACAATAATAAATCTAACCAGTCCTTTCAGATATTATAAATTTATGAAGTGGTTTCCTTTACTTTACTTTTTTTTCTTAAGAAAACAACGCTGAGATTTTTTGTCGGATTCAAAATCCAGCATCCTCATCCAATTGTGAATCGATCATTCAGGTGGAAAATGTACGTGCTGAAAGTCTGTAGAAAGTTATTTAGAGATATAACTTGAGAGGTCAAAATAATATTATTTCAATCAATCTTCTTAATGTATCCAGCTGTTTGCCGACAACATAAAGTCCACTATAGTCTATTCATTTGTTGTTTTTCACGAGAAATGAGGGGTATTTTGATCGGTGTTCATTATAGATGCCTGTTGCTAGTAGCCAGAGTTGGGGTGTAGTCAATATATACTGCAGGGCTGTTCTTCTGCAACTGGTATTGGTGATTTTAATTTATTTCTTTTGTGGTTTATGGATGGACAGTATAGAAGAATGTGTTCCAGATCTTCATCATAATTATTACACCACAGACAAGTAGGATTATCAGAAATGTGAAATCGGTGTAGGTACAATTGAGTGACAATGTGACCTGTTCTGGCTCTTGTTAAAAATGTTTGAACATGTCTGTGCAAGTTTTTGTACATTTCCAGGTCATTTGGTTTCTTTTGTACAGACTGTAAAATTTTTCCTTTGTCAGAAGAGAGTCAATTGTTGATCCATAGGTTTGTAAAATGAGACTTTACTGAAGCAAAAACATTGGATAGAGATATCACTTGAAGAGGTGTTGGTTGCAAATATGTTGCCTGTTTTGCAATATTATCGAATTTCTCGTTTTCAGATATGCCACAATGACTAGGTATCCATTGAAATGTTATTTCCTTTTGGAGTTCTTTTAGTTTACTTTGTTGTTTCTGAATTGGAATAATTCTATGTGCATATAGGTTTGGTTCATATTTAATTATATTAAATATAGCCCCCTTGGAGTCGGTAAGTATGCAAATAGATTTTTCAGAAATTTGAGTAACACAATGAAGAGCAGCATCAATAGCTAGCAATTCAGTGTCAAGACTGGAGGAGGATGAACATGGTATGAAATAACTTTCTTGATATTTTGGAATATAATACCCTGCTCCTGATGTTCCATTATTAGGATTTAGAGATCCATCTGTATAAATCTGAAGGTGATCCTTATATGTACTGCAGAGTAGTTCCATGGAATCTAACTTAAGAATGTATGGAGGATCATTTTTGGAATGATTTCCTGGAATTTGTATGCTATGTTCTGGAATCACCCATTTCCATGGAGGAATTTCGTTCACAAGTGGAGTTTTAGCAATGAGTGTGTCTGTGATATAGATTGGTATTTCTTCTTTTTTTATTTTATAGAAATTACACAGGATATCATCTGATATTATTAACATTATTTAAAAACACAAAGAAAAATGAATATATTTTAAGTCTAAATTTGGAAACGCGACACTTTGAATACATTACGTTACTTACCAAATATTCCTGGTTGCTGTCTCCATTGGAGTAACTCTCACTCTTCTCTGAAACTGAACTGAGTGTTTCTCCAGTCACTGTCTCGTTATAACTACTAGGTGCATACATTTCAATTGTGGCTGATTTACTACTGCTCTGCTCACTGGCTGCTGTAAGAAGAAATGAACATAATGAAGTATCACTGAATTTGAAAATGAAAATCATGCAAAAATATATTTTGTTTTTCTCATTCAATCTAATTTTAATTCAAATGAATGACCAAGCAATTTATTTTTAATTCAAATAAATGAGCGAAGAACTGAGGACTAATTATGTTGTGGTGGTGGCAGTGGCAGTGGTGGTGGCGGTGGCAGCAGCGGTGGTGGGGTGGGGGTGGGAGTGGGAGTGGGAGTGGTGGTGGTGATGGTGGTGGTGGTGGTGGTGGTGGTGGTGATGGTGATGGTGATGGTAGAAGTGACAGAGGCAGTGGCAGTAGTTTAGTTAATATTGCTTCAAATTGTTTGTCACTGTTAACATTTGTTAGCAGTGGTGTCATTCTTATTTTTTAACAACAGGTTCTCTCTAATATAACTACAACTAGCCCAGTATTGGGTAGTGTTACGTCCATGGATCTGGAAAAATTCTGTATCTCCCACCAACTAATATATGCATAATATTTAGACATTTAACAGCCAAACTGTAAAAAAGTAGCATGCAAAACAATTTAATATATGAGGTGTGATTGGAAAGTTTTAAGACTGGAGCCGCCACTGCTCATTAGATTTTCCCGCGGGTGTGAAAGAGAAAGCTCGTTTTCTCCTTGAAACGTCCTGAAAAGATCACTGCGATATCTTTGTTCAGTAGAGAGTGGCAGCCTGGTGAGTGAAGACGTGTTTTCGGTTCTTGGCAAATTTATCAATTTCGCAAATGTATGAAAAAACGGAACGACGAGTTTGGTCAAATTTTGTTTTAAAACCGAGAAATCAGCTTCGGAGACTCTTAAAACCAGCTTCTGGGGTTAAATGTCTGAGCCAGTCAAATGTTTTTATCAGGTTAAACAGACTCAAAGATGGTCGCGAATCAGTCAAAGATGACCGCCAGCCTTCCACTTAAAAAACAACGAAAACATTGCGAAAGTTCGCGATTTAGTGCGTTCTGACCGTCGACTTACAATAAGGAAATGGCTGATGAACTGAATTTAAGTTTCTACGTGGTTCAGTCAATTTTAACTGAAGATTTGAACATGTGTTGATTGTCCGCAAAATTCATTCTGAAATTGTTGTCAGACGAGCAGAACAACACTGACTTCAAATGTCCCGAGAACTGATTAATCGGGCCGAAAATGACCCAGATTTGTTAAATAGAGTAATTACAGGCGACGAATAATGGGTTTATGTGTATGACCCAGAAACAAAGGCACAATCATCGCAGTGGTAGACTCCAGTTTCTTCACAACTGATAAAAGCATGGCAATGTTGGTTGAATGTGAAAACAATGTCGCTGTTTTTTTTTTTTTTTTTCGATTCGTGCATTACGAATATGCCCCCAGGGTGAAGATAGTCTACCAGAAATACTATAAAAGTGTCCTTGAGCATTTGCGCGAAAATGTGCGGAAGAAAAGTCCTGCACTCTGACGAGACAAGATTTGGGTCCTCCAACACAACAATGCACCGACTCATTGTGCATTTTCAATCATGGAATTTTTGGCCAAATTCCAAATTCCTGTGTTTCTGCAACCCCCCTATTCCCCTGATATAGTCCCTGCCGATTTATACTTGTTTCCTAAATTGAAATTTTCGCTGAAAGAGAACCAATTTTACTCAATTGAAGACATCCAGGTAAATATTGAGTGGGTTTTTAACACTCTTAAGAAAGAAAATTTCCAGGAATGCTTCCAAAAGTGGACACACTGTTAGAGTCGGTGTGTTAAGTCAGAATAGGACTAAGCTTACTTTGAAGGAGAGCCATCATAATGGCCCGTAAGTACTGCCATTTTGAAATTACAAGCCCAATCTTAAAACTTTCCAATCACACCTCGTATGTTACTATCATTCTAAAACAGGTACCTGTGAAGTAGTAAAATATCAGTTTATTTGAGCTCGATTCCCCCCCCCCCCAATATTTTGCTGCACTGGGCCTGAGCCTGACTACAGCTCTAAGAATTTTATAGCAAAAATATTAAATAAGTAATAATAAGGGGCTATAAAAAAGGAAAATTGCAATGTAACATGTTGTTGCAGAATTACGTATAGAGTAATTTAAAAACTCGCAAATGCTGACTTGCATCACAAAAAGGGAAATACAGGATATTAGCAACACCAATGAACTTCAAATATCTGACCAATCTGACCATACCGACAAATTGTTTGAAACATCCGAAGATGCATCTGCATATGCACTTATACATACCATCTACTGTTATATGAACTCAATTCAACATAAAAGGTTTAGAACACCACCATCACTTCGTAGCAACGTCATATTGTATTTTTGGTCCAGAAAATACACTCGTCTTTTACAAAAACATTCATAAAAATAAGAGTTTTTCCATAAACAACGAACAGTATTTCCCTTGGACCAAAAATATAATATGGCTTTGCTGAGAAGTGGCAGTGATGCACTGAACATTTACCAATTTAACTTTCCACTTTCCGAAACATCAATCACTGTACATCATCTATTTTACGTTTCTTAGATGTACTGCTACCATCACTAATAAAACATCTTGATTGAACACTTTAATGTTTCATTGCACTAAACTGATTGCTCTCTGCGAATTAGATTCAAACATCAGTATTGTCAAGACTATTAATGAAAAACTAATTTATTCCATTCAAAAGAAATGAAATATTATAGAAGTATTAAAAGAGGAAAACGAAGTACAAGTACCGGTATCTTAGTAATAATGTATCTTACTTAATAGTGTATTTTGTAGTTAACAATTCATTTTTGCATTATGTTTTCTGCAATATTAAAAACCTGGAGAATTTCGTATTAAATAAAAAAGCTAACTTTCTAAACTTGAAACATTAAATTTAACAACCAGTTCTAGAAAATACGACAAATTTAATAAGTGGTTTGGGCAAACTGGTGAGAATCAACTGAATATAGCCTAGCTGGACTTTGACGACAAGAATAAAATTAATTAGTAGATATACATAGTTAAAAAAGATAATTCCAGTACTTGTGCTTCTTCATTCATGGGATAAATACGTTTATCAAATCTACCAACATCCCGATATCATAGCACTCCAGTCTTTGATAGTAGACTAGAGCAGTGTTCCGCAACCTTTTTATACTCACGGCACACCTAGATGGGCCTAGACTCAGTACTGCACACCAAAATATTAAACCCCTCAGAAACATATGATGTGACTCTCATAATATAATTACGTAATGTAATTAAATTTATTATTATTATTATTATAAAACATAAATCGACTCTAGCATTTATTAAGAATTTATGAACTTTAATTCACTGTAGAAAATACGCACTTTTATTACTAATATTAAAGTAAATAACTTTTCTCACACAGGTCCAATGTGATACTTGGGCTTGCTTAGCTGCACATAGGTGGCTGATCAGTGGCAGAATCGTTAACAGTGCAAGCCTCATTTCTTCATCGATGGGTTTGAGTCTCCCCCTCTTTGATGTTTTAATTTTCAGTTAACGTCGAGAAGCCCAGTTCACACATATATGTAGTTGAAAATGGCAATAACATATTAACTGCCATCTCGGAGATAGCTGGGTATTCACATTTGACAACCAAAATGTTTCTGAAGGCACTTCGAAAAGTTTTAATTTCAATATTCTGTCTGCTTTTAAGTCTGCTAGTTCCTCTTGTATGAGTATATTATTCGGAAGATGTTTTGAATCCACAATGAATGAATCACGAACCCAGTAAAAATCTTGAACACACTCTCCGAAATAATTCTTGAACTTGGACTGGTTGTTCTTTATGGTTGTGAAACTTGGACTGTCACTTTGAGAGAGGAACATAGGTTAAGGGTGTTTGAGAATAAGGTGCTTAGGAAAATATTTGGGGCTAAGAGGGATGAAGTTACAGGAGAATGGAGAAAGTTCCACAATACAGAACTGCACGCATTATATTCTTCACCTGACATAATTAAGAACATTAAATCCAGACATTTGAGATGGGAAGGGGATGTAGCACGTATGGGCGAATCCAGAAATGCATATAGAGTGCTAGTTGGGAGGCCGGAGGGAAAAAGACCTTTGGGGAGGCCGAGACGTAGATGGCAAGATAATATTAAAATGGATTTGAGGGAGGTGGGATATGATGGTAGAGACTGGATTAATCTTGCTCAGGATAGGGACCAATGGCGGGCTTATGTGAGGGCGGCAATGAACCTCCAGGTTCCTTAAAAGCCAGTAAGTAAGTAAATAAGTAGGCTAGCATGTAACGAGTAGGTGATTGTTTTAGGTGGCCGTGAATAAACTGAAAATTCTTTTGTTTGGTGGTGGCGGACCTTTTAAGCTGAAAATTACGGAAAGTACGATTAGCTTTATTGAAGATTATCGCAAATACGAGTACCTGTGGAGTGTTCAATCACAATTTTACGAATCAAGTAGGCCTAAGTGTTGGATTAATATTTAATATTTATTAATTTATATATCGATCGTCCAGTTCAAAAGTGCGACAACTCAAAAATTCCCAATTTGTAGTTATTTATACTACTGAAAGCCCCTTTCGGAGCTCTTTCAGATTCAGTATTGAGATAAGTCATATTTACAACCGAAAAGAAAAATACTAAATAAACTGCTTCAGAAATAATAATTATAACTATGGACTTTACTAATTCATTATTAGTACATTTCGAAATGCATTAATAATGAACTGGAAGATTGTGATATACTCGTCCTGAATACTGACTCATTTCTAATTCTCGTGCTTATGAACCAGAACTCTGCTCCTTTCTAAGTGATTTATTTGAAATTTTCAGCTGAAGATATCTCAAAACTTGTTTTTTTGAGTTGTCGCACTTTTGAACTAGACGATCGATATATGTAGTGAAGATGGCGTTCAACACAGCGCACCATGTGGACACAAAATCTGCATTCATCATAACTGAACATTAGTTTTGAATTTGATTCTTTCAATATTCTCCCCAGATTGCATGCGTAAACACGAGGAAAATTTAAGCCTGTAGATGCACCTTTAAGGGCATTTATAATATTATTCAAATTCAGTGGTTATTATTTAATAACCAGCTACTTTGATAATGTCTCTATTGTTCAAATTTTCTGTAATATTTATTACACAATGTGTAACATACCCAAAATTTTTCTTTTAAAATGTTAATATTTGCTACAGAGAAGCATGTTTTACACGAAAGCACTTTATAGGCCTATAGTAGATTCGTGGGAATCAAACAATTCTTGTTTCACTGTTTTACTTCGTTCCTTCATTTTCGTTTAAAATAATAATAAAATTAGTGAACCACTGATCTGGAATACTGGCAAACAACACACACTCACCGAGCACACTGCCTACAGTACCTTCACGCAGCCTCTTGTTTCGCTTCCTGTATATGAAACAAGCGACGAGTCCCACATTGAACAGAACAAGCAGGGCTCCTGTGACAGACACTCCAATGATGACCAATCGGGGGATATCCCCTTTTCCAAGAAGGATGTCGGGTATCACCTGTTGATGGTCTCCTTCACCTACAACCACAATATCAACATGCAATGTTCGTACCTGTGAGACGTTTGTTGGCACGACGATGTAGGCAGCAGCCAATCAGCAACACGTTCAACATCAGTACTGCCATTCCGACCACTGTTACCACTATGATAACAAGGCCCGATACTCCATTTCGGCCATCCTCGCCAGACTGATAGTCTACATCCTGACTCGGGGATTTGAAGGAGATAGGGAGTTCATCTGTATGTGGGCAAGAAATGCAAGCCAAGCATGCAGTTAGTGCATTAGCGTTAGTAGCAGAAAGTAAGACGAATGTATCTTACATTAAAAGAAACTGAAACCAAGTAGTACGTACATAATTTTTTTTTTTAATTACAAATATGTCGAATTATGGTGTTAGCTTCAGGATATAACATGAAAGTAGTAAGACAATGGACTTTACAAAATCTACATTCCAAAACCATGGGTTAAATAGGATACATTATTAGTAGAATATAGTTTAGTAACCTAATTTAAATTAAAATAGAAAAGAGAGAATATTATTAGGTATCTCAGCATAATTTTTGTTTTTGCTGTTTATATAAGTTAGTAATTATTTGAAATTGTAAATCATTAGTGAAATACCAATCTAAGTGTTGAGTTAGAAAGATTAATTTTTAAAGTTGATTACAGGATTGCATGCATAAGGTATATTAAAACTTAATATGCTATTACTGTTATATTGCAATTAATTTCACAGCTGGTTGGTATTAAGTATCCTACATTAGTAATTTCTAAACAATATAGGGCTACTTGAAAATATGTTTTTGTGTAATAATATATGCTCTAACGGTATAAGTGATGTGTGACAGTGAAAACCATGATTTACAGATGAAAAAGTTCTGTGGTCATGATAGGTAGACACATGGAGTGCAGTAAGGTAAAGCATCATACTGACTTGGTAATATGTTCATGTTCAATTCTAATATAAGGTCACTTTTCACTTTTACCATAGTACGTAACTGAGGGGAGGCAAAATGGCGGATAGAGTCGTTATAGATATTATTACTTCTACTTCAACTGATCTCGATTATTAAAACAGCTGTATTTCTTAAAAAAAATACTAAATCAGTGGTGTAGTGAATGTGACACATACATTACCTATGATACTTTTTACATGTTTAGTTCTATGTACCGTTAGCCAAATGGCTAGAGCATTGGCTTTCCAAGCTTGTAATCTTAATAATATCTGGATCACCATCCTTATAAATCAGAATTGTGCGTGCACGTCGAAGGCAGGGCAGAACATGTCCCCAACGGAGCATATATGTTATAGTTAAAGCTCTTACCGGTAGTTAAAGTATAATTGACATTTTCACTTCAAGGTAATTTATCGTCTTTATTTGATTATATTATCTTTCAAATGTATATTATTGTTCTATGGAGTTGTACTTTAATAGCACAAGTCCTTTTATCAAAGTTAAAATATCGTCGAATGTAAATACAAACTGCTGATTGCTAACAACAACAAATGCACCATAAGAAACAGATTCTGATGTTTGAGTAGGTCAGTAAATTACCATAAGCCTACTAGTAAGACACAATATGAGCAGAATGTTATGACAGCAATAGTGAAATAAATTTAATATCACGTGAAAATACAAACTTAGAAAGAAAAATCAAGCAATAACGGCAATTTTTGTTTCATAAAACAAAGTAACTTGTGTTCCGTCGAACATTATTCCAATAAGCTATTGCACACTTCCTCAATAAGACTTGCCAATGTCCTTTCCACATGTACAGCAGAGGAGGCAAGACCTGTCTTGCGACCTTATTATGTGCCATGACTATTTCACCAGTGGGTATGGAGGGGGAAATTGTTTCAGTCTGAATTAAATTTTCGTGCCAAACTTTGTTTCTGATCTCTCATCTTACCCCTCTCATGTAGACATGTCAGATCTAACTACCAATCTGTATGTGCAATGATAATCACGGGTGCCTGAAAAATTATTTGTTGCTAAATTCGTGTACTTGGAAGTTTCGTGAGTTATATCATTATCTAAATTAGAAACAGATAATGACAGAATAGGGTTAGGTTCGTTCTAAAGGCATGAGAGGAAAAAGAGTGAATGGAATCATAAAGATAGTATGATGCAAAATTTCGGTATAGCTGTACTGCATGGCCACTATGAGAGTACCATGGCGTGCGGTATTCTGTTACAGTATCACTGATCAACAGTATGATAATAAATAAATGTAATCTCTACAAGTATGACTCTAATTTAATTATTATTAAATATAATATTAAAATGGATTTGAGGGAGGTGGGATATGATGATAGAGACTGGATTAATCTTGCTCAGGATAGGGACCAATGGCGGGCTTATGTGAGGGGGCAATGAACCTCCGGGTTCCTTAAAAGCCAGTAAGTAAGTAAGTAAGTAAGTAAGTAAGTAAGTAGTGCGTTTTAAGTAGATACTTGTAGTTCATCTGCACAAGTTCACAATAAATAAAACGAAGTAAAAAATCACAATCAAACATAGAAAGAATTCTGTATCTAATAATTATTAATTTTTTCCTAGGAAATCATATTTACTTTGAAATTAACTATAGGCGCTACCATATCAATACCAGTTCATTTTTATTGTGTACCGCAAAAAATAATGAAGAAAATAGTTGGATTTAGTTTGGAGTAAATTGCCACTGTGTTTATTTTATTTAAAATAAAGGCATATTAATGTTTACTATAGTTTTGTCCAATGGCAGTGCCCTTAATTAGCTGTTAATCACTCCGACTCTATAGTGTGTGCTCATAGATGTCACTAGTGCCGAGAAGCACAGACCACTTAGTTCGTGAGATATTATCCAGGGTGCACCACAGGTGATGGGTCTATGTTGCTCTCCTCTTTTAATGATGATGATGGAGATTTGTTAGTGTCACACTGGAACTGGAGTTTTGGAAAAAATCTCTGTGTTGTCTGATCCATGTACTTGCCCAACATGAGTTATAAATTCAGTACATATTACCATATATACGCGAATACTACGCGCATATTTTTTCCGGAATTTAGCGAAGAAAAACTGGAATGGGCGCATTATTTGAAATAAGGTTGATACCGCTTTGCCTCAAACACTGAATCCCATTATACTATAGTGTTGTCTGGCCTTGTGCCTCAGTCTGTGTGGCATAGAGTAGGGCAACACAATTCTCTTTCAGAAGTCAATTCGAGCGATTCAATCATACATTATGAATCGATTCTAACAAGTCGTTCACGATTCTTCCCAGTCTGTGATTCCAACTATTCTTTTGAATCGTCAACGAACAACTCATAGGACTCTTCCATTTGCAAACTGTCGGTAGAAGAAAAACGTTCTACATCTCTCACATAGATGGTATGAGAGGTGAGATATTGGATGGTCTCTTTCTGATTCGCTGGAACCATTCATCATGACCTCCATTAGTCTACAAAATTATCCAAGATAGTGTTTCCTAATTTGCTATTGCAGGTAGAGTGCTGGATGCTAGTACAACAGCATGTGAAGATTATGACACGTTTCTTAAAACAAATTGATGTTTTATTTAAGTTTTGGAGTGCATCATTATGTAGGATTATTTTCTTGTAAATAAAAGACAAATTACAATCAATTTTCTTTTTTTCTCTCCTAAAATTAGGGTGTGTGGATTATTCGATGGCACAGAGTATTCGCGGACATACAGTATATTTCTTTTGCATCATTTCCAGTCTCTAGATAATGATTATGGGTTGGGGACAACTCGCCACAGAAGCAAGTCGCCACATAATTGAAATTCGTATCAAAGACAATTAGCCACACATTAAAATTCAAGGTAATACTCAAATTCGCAACAATTTATAATATATTTCTATGGTAACACAAGACAAATCCAGAAGGTGTAAACTAATTCGGAACTACGGTGGAAGAAATTCGCTTCACAAAATTAGAAAGAGGCTCTGACAAGTTAATATATCTTGGCTACATGTACAGGAGACTTAGAGAAAATAAGAATCGAGTTGTTTGGCGCTGTGACATGCATGGCGGGTGTAATGCAACAGTCACGTTATCAGAAGATGGAAGCAGTGTCGTCAAAGAACCGTCTGAACACAAGAAGCATTTTGCAGACTGGGGAAGGATTAAGGCAAAATACATGCGAATCTTGGCATAGGAGGTTGAACCTATTAATCGGGAAAGCGCATCCTTCCTTGTATCACGTGCTGGAACAACTGCAGTTGGAAGTGCAAGAAGTGGACAGATGCATAGAGAGATTGGAAGGTGGTCATTCTCCTACCAAAAATTTTTTTTTTTTTTAGTAGGTTATTTTACGACGCTTTATCAACAGCTCAGGTTATTTAGCATCTGAATGAGATGAAGGTGATAATGCCGGTGAAATGAGTCCGGGGTCCAACACCGAAAGTTACCCAGCATTTGCTCATATTGGGTTGAGGGAAAACCCCGGAAAAAACCTCAACCAGGTAACTTACCCCGGCCGGGAATCGAACCCAGGCCACCTGGTTTCGCGGCCTACCAAAAAGATGCGGAAGTAATCGACATGGACAGACGAATATCATGTATAGTTAAAGAATACCTGGGGTACAAGGCAGAAGGCACCGTCATCCGGCACTTGAGAGCTGTAGGCCACAACATAGCAGGACATTTTTTGAAGCCAAATTTACATGTATATAGCAAGTCACATACTTAGTGGAATTTACAATTAATCTCTGTATCCATTCGCACAATATAGAGCTTCTGGAAGTCTTGGATTTATCTTTGTACCTCAGTGTGGCAAATTGTCTATCTGTGGCGAATTGTCTCTATTACCAATTTTCTGTGGTCAATTGTCCGGAACCGAATGATTATAAATAAAATAGTTTATGAGATATTGCTGTATACAGGTAAATAGATAGTCGACACCCAAAAACAATTTTTCGGTGTCAAGAGCGCTGAAAATTTATATATTCATGAAAATCTAAAACTCGACTTTTTGCAACATCATAATATTATCTCTTTATACACTTCGAATAATGAAAAAGTAAAATAAATGTCGTACATTTCTCTTTCATTCAGTAAATCTGTATTCACTGTCACACAAACAGAATCCTTATTGTTCGTGTTTACGGATTCTATAACATGGGAATTTATCTAAAGGAATATTCAACTCACTGGATGTCTTCGCCCTTAATGTATCTGGCAAGTATTTGCTGCTTCCCAGCTTGTTGAACGACATAATACTAATCGTATAATCTGTCGCCATGGCAAGTCCAGTGATGGTAAAACTGGTGATGTTCCCTATGACATCCACATATCTGTATCCTTCACCAAAAGCAGCAGTAGGTCTGTAACGTATCCTGTATGACGGCTCCATACCTCCTGTAACAATACAATCACGTCAGTTACAGTAATGTACACAGTGTCTATAAAGTCCTACTTTCAGTACAGTACATTATGTGGTATATAATCATATAGAAGCATGCAACAGGTCTCACATGTAAGAACACGCCATCCAGCTTTTGTTTGCACTGCAGTTACCTAGTTGGTCGCAAGTGGTATTGTAATAACAATTCGTCAGAAATCGTTGTACTACGCAATTGCAAAATTATTTTCCGGCTGAATATGAAAAAAAAGGCACTCGCAAGGAAGTTGATTACAAAATGGCATAACCAGTTTGTCAAGTTGTTTGTACCACAGGGAAAGACCGGATGCTCAGCAGTCTGGAATTTGTTGAGCAGCAGGTTCGATAACCTGTAATGAGGATTCTGACGTTTACCTGTACCAGCAGGATGAAGTACTGTCTCATTGTCACCATCAAGTTCGTGCCTACCTCAGTTATGTGCTTCTGGGATGGTGAATGGAACAAATGAGAAATTATGTAGTGCCTTCATGACATGGCCTCCGTGATCTCTGATTTAAGTCCATGCGAATTTTTCTTATGGGGTTACATGAAGAACAGTGCCTTTGTGCTTCCTCTTCCATGTAACCTGTGCGAAGTCGCTTAGGAGCACTGAAGAAGCTGCGGCCACAGTGGCACCTGATATATTAACCAAAGTCTGGCAGGGGTTCGAATACAGCATGGGTGTTTATTTCGTCACATCAGGCACTCACATCGAGTTATTATAATGTCAACAAAACCTGGATGTCTTCTGAATCATAATTATGAGTAAAAAAAAAAAACGTAACTTAATACTCAGATACCATGACTTTTGAATAATACATTTCTCAAACTGGGGCTTTTTTTTATAGACACTATCTTTTTCATTATTTAAGTACCATAATAATAACAACAATAATAATATAGTCATAATTATCATGAATCAGACTGGATGACAAGTTCCAATTACAATAATTACAAGTAGTTTTAAGAAGCCCTGTTATTAAAAATCACGATTTAAAACAGAATTATCATCTACAAGGAAATACCAGTAACAGAAACAATAAGAAATTACTATATCAAAGGAAAGATGGATTTCGTAAAGTTAGAATAATTACATAATTATGTAAGAATGAAAAACCTGTAGGCCTACTGTACTGAGATTATGCAATGAATCTGTTTGCTATAATATAGATCTATTATTCTTTTGTCAGCTGGAATAAATTCTGATACAGGTATTCTAAAAGAAAACAATATTGCTAATATAGGAACATCTATATAATTTCATTTACAATAATAATAATAATAATAATAATAATAATAATAATAATAATAATAATAATAATAATAATAATAATACTGATACCGATAATAATAGTAATAATAACAACAACAGTAATATCAATAATAATAATAATAATAATAATAATAATAATAATAATAATAATAATAATACTGATACCGATAATAATAGTAATAATAACAACAACAGTAATATCAATAATAATAATAATAATAATAATAATAATAATAATAATAATAATAATAATAATAATAATAATAATAATAATAATAATAATGGAGTATCGGTATTTTTACTCAGATTTCATGGAATAAAAATCGGTACCAGTACTTATGTATATTTTGTAAGATGTAAATCATACACCAGAAGAAGATACACTGTCTAGACAGAGAAATCTTGTTCAACATGTCAACAGAATGCAAGAATTGTACAATTTCAAAAGCAATTCTAAAATATTGTCCAAGTAGAAAACAAATTTAATGACGACACTATAACTTAACAGAACCCATAAGAGACCAATTCATTGACCTAAATTAGGAGTAGAGATGTGATTTAAAGTGTAATTTCACATTAAATTTATATTAACAATTATACTGTGACAGTAAGAGAATAAAAATAGGTTAAATATGATCAATAACATGTGTTACATATAGAATTCCACAAATATTTTACTGTTTATTTTATCACTCCATCTGAAATGACCTTACATGTAATGTGTCTCAAGATATTACGTTTCACTAACTTTCATTACTGTAAATTTACGTATATTTGTCCTGCAGCAACATAATTAGACCTCTGATCCTATTACGAAGCTAATAAAATAATTTTTATGTTTTGGTGTTAATCGAGCCATGTGGGCTGCCGCATTAGTACGATTTTTTTTTTAATATTCATGAAGAGATTTTTTTATAATGAAGTCTGACATTATTATTATTATTATTATTATTATTATTATTATTATTATTATTATTATTATTAACACGAGACTAAATTTTAAAGACTTAAGTTTCTTGATTAAGTTATATTTCAAAGAAACCTGGTGTTTTGCGTAACATTAGTTTTTGAGAGAAGTATAATTGATGAGGTTCGTTGATAGTTACGAAAATCTAAAAATAAATGCATATTATAATATACGACTGTTTTAGTTGCTTTATAGATTTTGATGTTCAATTTTCCTACATTATCCTACAATATCCTACATTTTAAACCATTGTGTCCTACATTTCATTAAAATAATCTTGTAACCTTAATTCTGATGTTCAATAATCTTTGCAGTGTGAAACATCATTATGTACCATCACCACAGTTATTGCTATTAATTTAACCTTCTGGATTGCAGATAGACTGCATTAAGGTACACCTACATGGTTCAATTTTACTTTCAACTTTACACATTCAAGCTATGCGTGTAAGTTTGATATTTAATATTAATATATACTGCAGGGGAGACTGTTGTACCTTTAAACACTTTTCACATTTTATTTTTTTTTTAATTTTGGGAAATGATATTTTTTAAATTAAAAAATACTTTAAACAATTATTGAAGATTCCTTTACAACTTCGTGTACGGTATATATTTTACTGTTCTACACAACTATTAAGGATGGAAAAAATAAAATGTAATATGTTCAAAGGTACAACAGGTTCATGTACCTTAGAACATACCCTCTTGTAAGTTGGAACACATGTAATATAGGTGGGAATATAGTTGTAAGAACTGAGAATCATATTTAAAATGTATTTGCAATCATAAACCAGAGAAGGCTGCTCTGATTGAAATTTTATGTCCTGGAGGAGCAATAACTGCTTCAACAGCTTTCTTCAAGGCATCCAGATCAATTGTGGGACCTCTTAATTCCAGATTTAGTTCGTGGCATGATCTTAAAATAAAATAAAGCAAAAACCAATAGTATTATGTACCTTGGAGCATGTGATAAATCATGGAAATTAAAATGTGTTATTACTCACCGGATGATATGGAACACATTGTACTTAATGGATGGTAGCAAATACAATCTGGTTTTATGTTAGATAACATATATCAATGAACGAAATATTTACTTTTGGTACTAAAATAGATTCTTTCGTTCACAGAACTCACACTTTGCATTAAACCAAACCAAAACTATGACCAGAGCTACTTAGCGACTTTCCCTACAATCTACTTCAGTTTTAGTCCTCTAGGTAGTAGCAAAAAATAAAAACAAAAAATGTTCAAAGGTACACTATGCTAAAGGTACAACAGTCTCCCCTATATATGTAGTGAATATGACGTTCAAAACGGCGCACCATGTAGACACAAAATCTTCATGCATCTTAATAGAACGCCCATTTTAAACTTGATTCTTTCAATATTCTTCCCAGATTGCATGCATATGCGCATGGAAAATTGAACTGTGTAGATGCAGCTTTACTGTCATATAGCTGCAAAACCAAGCAACATAAAGAAATAGAACTTCCCAGACAATAGACTCATATAGACCTAAGCAGAACACGCATGAAGTGGGAATATGACATAGGAAATATCAATAGAGCCATTGAATACAAGAAAGTGGGAGAGGAAAGCTGTAAAGAACAAGAATAGGCGTGAAGTTCTTTAAAGGTAAAGACTCAAACAGCTGTTATGCCATTAGTAATTATGGCGATGACAACTTATGTTTGCTTTGTTTAAACAGAAGTTATTTTTAATGACATTAAAATGCTACTTTAGAATTCTAAAAGTATTATGACTACATACTTTCAGGTACAAAATAGTCGTGTAATAATTACTGACCATCAAAGCCTGGAACCCATCCGAGTAATACAGAGTCATGAGTCACATTTAAAACAGTGAGAGATGTTGGCGGATCTGGTGCAGATGTGACGTCCAGCTTCACTGTCGTTGTAGCAAAACCCATTTCATTCCTTACAACACACTCGTAACCGCCATAATCTGAAGGTCGTACATGTTTAACCAATAGAACTGATTCATATGTCACAATGTCAACCTGAAACGTTCCAAAATATTTCATATAAGACAAATGAGGCATGTATATTTTCAAAGACAGTATAATAAGAAAATGTTTGAATTTAATGTATACTGGTACTTTCATTTTATGAATGTGTATGAATAATTATTCAAAAGAAGAATGTATACTGGTACTAAATATTGTACATATTTTATTTACAGATATTGTACCTCTTTTGTAAAGAAATAAAAAGGAGGGTAGAAAAATAAAGAAAATAAAACAATTCAGGAAAAGAACCAGTTATCTTCGTATTAAAAGTCTTAAATTTAATTTATTCGATGTTACATTTACCTGCATGTACAGTATATTCTGTAAGTAAATCAATTCTACTTTCTCCACTTATTTTATAAATGACTAACATTATACCAATATGTTCTAAGTAAGCCATGTCTAATTTTGTCTGAAGAAGTTTTTGATTTCAAGCATAATTCTGAGATAATTCTTATTCCGACCAAACATTTTTGGAAATGTTCTGTGTGTACACTTGGTCAAAATGAAAGTGGCCAGTCTCTTGAGCAGTGAACATTTTCTAAGTCCCTTTGGATGAGCGCACAATTCACTACCGTAAACCTCCGTGCGCCACTTTAGTTAACTCCATTATACAAGGCGCTGATTTGGGCTACCTCCACAGCATGCTTCGAATCTCTGTAGAGAATTGTTTGTTTTGTCCTTTCTTTCATTTTTTACAACTCGTTTTAGTGTAATATAGTCAAATAATTTTGCTTATGTTACTTCATGTTACTCAGAATAATTACAAAATTGGTGAAAATTTGTGGTTGTAATTCCAGGAAATCAGGATATATTTTGTCATCAGAATTACGGTTTTTCTTCTTGTTTACAATTACTACGTTCAGGTCCTGATGATCACGGATTTAGATTAGTAGGCCTATAATAATCATATTCCGTGTAGCACAACTTGAAAATTAATTATTACCAATTATTATTTAACTGTCAACATATTTACTGAATATTGCTTAGGCACTAGAGTGTAAAGCAGCAGGGATTAATAAAATAATTAACACAGCATTTTAAAACTTCCACAGCATGCTTGGAGTGGAGCAGTGGTTAAGCTACTTAACTTCTATGTAGACAATTCAATTTTGAATCTCCGTAGTGACTTATTTGTTTGTCCTTTCTTTCATTTTTTTTTACAACTCGTTTTAGTGTAATATAGGCTAATCAAATAATTTTGCTTATGTTACTTCATGTTGCTCAGAGATAATTACAAAATTGGTGAAAATTTGTGGTTATAATTCTAGGAAATCAGAATATATTTTGTCATTAGAATTACGGTTTTTCTTCTTGTTTACAATTACTACATTTCGGCCCTGATGATCACGGATTTAAATTAGTATAATAATCATATTCCCTGTAGCACAACTTGCCAATTATTTAACCGTCAACATATTTACTGAATGTTGCTTAGGCACTAGAGTGTAAAGCAGCAGGGATTAATAAAATAATTAACACAGCATTTTAAAACTTCCACAGCATACTTGGAGTGGAGCAGTGGTTAAGCTACTTAACTTCCATGTAGACAATTCAATTTTGAATCTCCGTAGTGACTTATTTGTTTGTCCTTTCTTTCATTTTTTTTTACAACTCGTTTTAGTGTAATATAGGCTAATCAAATAATTTTGCTTATGTTACTTCATGTTACTCAGAGATAATTACAAAATTGGTGAAAATTTGTGGTTATAATTCTAGGAAATCAGAATATATTTTGTCATTAGAATTACGGTTTTTCTTCTTGTTTACAATTACTACATTTCGGCCCTGATGATCACGGATTTAAATTAGTATAATAATCATATTCCCTGTAGCACAACTTGCCAATTATTTAACCGTCAACATATTTACTGAATGTTACTTAGGCAACAGAGCATAAAGCAGCAGGGATTAATAAAATAATTAACACAGCATTTTAATATGAAAGCAGCGTCAAAAGTTTCTATTAACACGAAAAACTGTAACACCTGGCAAGCGAAATTCTCACTACTTACTCAAGTGGAGGTCTTTGATCAGTCAGGACTAGACGCAAGTTCATTTGACTAGCAACTACCATGGCATACGGAAGCGAAGGAACGAGGGAAGCATTAGTCCACCTAGTTACTGAGTGTGGATTTTCAGCTGCTCAAGCTGGACGACAGCTTAATGTCCCAGATCGGACTGCTCGGAGGTGGGTTGCAAATTACTTGGCATCCGTTACTTTCTAGCACAAACCTGGTAGTGGTAAAAGGCGTATTGCCATACCACAGCAAGATGCTAGATTGGTCGAGGAGGTTGAAAAGAACCCTCTCATACTTCCATAACTTAAAAGCTGCTGTTAATTTTTCTGGCCCCATCCAGAATGTTAGAAACCATTCAAAGAGTGCTGGAATAAGATTGCGAAAGGCCGCTCATAAAGATATCATTACAGATGGACATAAGATAGATCAACTGGCATTTGCAGAGGAAAATCTTGACCGTGACTGGAGTAGAGTTATCTTTTCAGACAAGGTTCGATTTTCCACTGTTCTTGTTTATTGTCCATCTGGTACCAAACACGAGGAAAAATACACTGCTCCCAATGCCAGAAGTGGCAGGGTAGGTGTCTCGTGTTGGGAATGGATTTCTCAAGAGGGAGCTCCTCCATACAAGAGAAAACAAAAGTAAGTTGAACAGTAGGCCTATAGTAGAAATAGCTGTACACAGGTAACAGCATGCTTGAAATCACATTTTTAGTTCCAGTGATACTGAAAATATGTATTTCCATGTAAATCTCTAATTAATTTTTTGTAGCATCACAAATTTTTCCGTTTATACTTCACACAACGAGAGAGTAAAACTGAAAAGACCAATACTAAATGAATTCTTACCCAAAGTACCAACATTACAGTTCCTACGTCTGAGACGGTACACATTTGTTTCTCCTCTGTGTTAAAACGTGACACTTCACACGATTAGAATTAACAATATAATTCAGATATGAAAGGTCTGTATTTATTTCGAACTTACCTGGTGGAAGTCAATGTAATATTTCTCAGTAGTATTGACAGGGATGGTAGCTCCCTCTCTTGACCAAGTGAAACGCAACTTTGGAGCACCAGCTGCTCTGCAAATAAGCCGTCCTGTATCCCCTGTGTTGCTCGCAGCCTTAGATATCTGGGGCGATGTATCAATTTCAGGTTTGTCTATATAAAAATAGAAAATACATTTTATGAGACAAATATTCACATATTACACTGGTCAACAGTCATTTTGCGCCAAACTTAAAACTAACAAATTCTTACTAATTTCGACCTCCTGAATTAAAAAATAACAAGCAAAATGTTCCATCAGTTCGGGTTTTCGAGATGCACAATATAATTTATTTTCTATGCATTTTATTTAAGAAATCCCTTTATTTCGTGTGTAAATATTTTATTTTAGAAATGTGACGACCCAATATGTGAAAACAATATTAGTATAAGTAGGCCATCATGTTAGAAGCATTGTAGAAACGAAAATTATTTTATTGCCCTTTTACGAGTCTATTTAGAGGAGGTGAAACAGGTTCACGGTATGAATTCACTTGAGTTTACTTGATGTGTATTTCTTTCACTGTGAGCTTTAATAACATTACTATACGGTAGTTTATATTTTGCAACAGACCACCCTGTCAAATCCACTTCTAGAAGTGGAAATTGTTTGGTTGCCCTTTTCGGTTCCATTTGGAGGGAGAGAAACAGGTTTTCTGTATGAAATCGCTTCAGTTTACCAGGAGATTTCTGTGGTGTTATTATTCTGTGTAAGACGTGTATTTCTTTAAAGTGTGCTTTAATGATAATATTCAAAGTACGAATGGTTTATATTGTGTTTCTTGGAATGTAGGGTACACAAAATTTTGTTACTTTCTGTGCGAATGGGACAGTCGCGCTCGAGATAAGCATTATAAAATAAAAGTATGGTCAATACGACAATCACTAGAGCCAAGAGAGAAAAATATTATACATCAACCCCTTGTACCTCAAAGTGAAGTAATTTTACCCTCTTTACACATTAAGTTAGGGTTAATGAAGAATTTTGTTAAAGGGATGAATCATGAAACGGAAGCATTTAAACATATCCAGGAAAAATTTGCTGCTATTAGTGACTCAAAAATAAAAGAGGGAGTTTTCAATGGACCACAAATTAGAGAAATCATGAAGGACAATCACTTCGAATCTTTGTTGGAAGGAAAAGAGAGAGCTGCCTGGATTGCAGTAAGGAGGTTGTATTAAATTTTCTGGGTAACCATAGAAGTGATAACTATGAAGAACTAGTGCAAAATTTACTGTTTGCATATGAAACTATGGGTTGTAACATGGCCCTGAAAATTCACTTCCTTCACTCCCATCTTGACTTTTTCCCCGAGAATTGTGGCGATTTCAGTGATGAGAATGGTGAGTGCTTTCATCAAGAAATTTCAATTATATAAAAAAGATACTAAGGACAGTAGAGTACCAATATGCTAGCAGACTATTATTGCACTTTAGCTCGTGATGTACCTGATCCCCTGTATAATAGAAAATGCAGAGAAAGAAAGCTATGATCTTCTGAACAGTGAGTATTTAACCTTATTGTCATTATATAAAGCAGTTTTTTTAATAGATATAAATTCGAAAATTTCTCAAAAACCATAACCAACAACTGTTTTTTATTGTCATATTCGTATTTAGGAGGTTCAAATCATATAGAAAACATGTATCACATGCCAAGCGCAAAAAAAAAAAAAAAAGTTAAAATTTGTTATGCAGTGTTATATAAGTAGTGAAAGCTCTTGTACCTTGGGACAAGTTGTACCTGGGGACACTTTGTTTATTTTCAAGATTATGTAATGGAATTTTTGTTTTTGCAGTTGAGGACCTTAATTTCATCATTCAGCTGTTCTGTGAATGATTTACTTTTTGTTGAAGCAATCTGGAGAGATTTTATTTAACAAAATCTGTTTTCGAACCTAAAACGTAAGTAATTTTTAAATTAATGAAATATTTTTAATTAATTCTTTATATACACGATTAAAAACTTAAATCTATATTTTTAAACCCTGTTATTCTAGCTACAAATCCATGTGGTTATTGGCTTATTTTCCTAACCTTAGTCTTGAAAAACTTGCTGAGATTTATTTTACTGGCTCCTGATGTACCTGGGGATAATTGTTTTCAGGTGGACCTCGTTATATTTTAAATATTTTTGTAAATAAGTTACTCTTATGAAGAGTAATCAAAAAACAGTATTTAGTAATGACTTTTATGAGGTACAGTTTCAGTGGAAATGCCATGCAGCAAATTAAAAATCAAGAGACAAACCCCAACAAAGCTAAATTATGCTTCTCTCAGGAAAGAATAACTCATAATCCTAAAAAAAGGAAATGCATGTGTTTTAACAGATACACCAGAGAAAACCGAGGTAAATGAAAGAAAAAGAAAGTTGAGTGAGAAGAGAGAAATATGATAGATAAAGTTCAGAAACAGAAGAAGTTGAAGCCACAAGTTCCGTTTCCAGAAAATAATTCAGAAGAAACTGCAGATGAGCCGAGGAATATGTTAGTGATAAGATAATGATGATAAAGAGGACATTTCAACTGTAAGTGACACAGAGTTGATTGCTCGAGCGAATTTAGAAGAAATAAGAGAAGAAAATTTAGTTCTCATTCATATGGCAGGAAAGAGAGACTAATTATAAATATTTTGTCGGTATAATTTGTAATAAGATTTGTGATACAGAATTTGAAGTTCAGTATCTAAAGAAGTTTACTAAATATGACAATTTATTTTTTTTTTTACATGATGAGCAATTAGAAATTTCTGACCTTCCTTCAGAAAATATTGTGAACAAACTTCCTGACCTTCTCAAAGAAAATGTTCAAGCTTCAGAGGCATTAAGAAATATGTTTTCAAAATGTCACTTGAAGGATATGCCTTGGATAATGAGAAATTAATTTAATTGGAAAGCTAATATTATTTTCTGTCAAGAAAATTGAGAATTATTTTAAAACTTTATAAAACTTTAAACTTAGCAACATTATCACTATTGTTATTAAGTGTACCGGTACATTAAATTTAAAGTCAAAACCTATCATTAATAACAATTAGAAAACAGTACATTATCTGTATTTTGTATAATTATAAACTTAATAAAATATTAGTTACATTAATATTATGTTGAACCATGTCCCAAGGTACTGTATGTCATCCTATGTCCCAAGGTACATGACCCTATGTCCCAAGGTATATCACCCCTGTGTACCTAGAGACAGTATGTATAGTCGCGATGCTGTTATTCCCGGCATGACTCCTCCTCTTTGCTGCTTACGTCTTAGGAAGTCAAGGCTCTATAAAGTCTAGGTAGGTAGTATTGTTCGCCATTTTTGTTCTTTCGTTGCCGAGCTATCAGACGAGGGATCTATTTGCCACACCGTTAAATATTATCATGTCGTAGCTCCTATGATAATAAATCAAACGCACTGTAATTCAGCAAATAATTGAGCGGCAAATAACGTACTCATGTGCTTTCTGTGAATGCCAACGAAAGAGCCAAAATGGCGGGCGATTATATTAAGTATTTATCCAGCCTTAGGAAATAGTTAACATCTTCATCAGCGAATTACAAGACGCACACATTTAAATGTAGCTGACCTGCAACGTGATTGGCTGGAAACTAGAGCGACGGGACTTTAGCACTTTAATAAAATTTTTAAAATCTATAAAAAAGTATATAAGTGAAACCTTATTTTTTTCTAAGATACTTTATACTTCAAAGATATTGTTGTTAATAATAAAAAGTTATAAACGCTTATACAAAAATTTAAATTTAAAAAACTGTCCCTAGGTACAACAGCTTCCTCTAAACTTTTGTTACATTTATCTTCATCGAAGTGTTTTTATTGTTGCCTATAAATTATTGACAAAAACGATAACAGTAATGATACGAAAATGGCGTGAGAGGGAGTCATAATAGTGATTATCGGAGTAGGCTAAGTGAGTAACAGGCTGTAGCCCAGTCAGCTGGCAGCTTTCCACCAAAATGATCTGAACTGGATTACAAATGTTTGTTGAGGATGAGTCGGCGGTGAGGTAGGTATTCTTTGAGTGTATTGGCTTCTTATTTCACCATTACTCATTAATTCATTATCGTCATGTCATAATCTCAGTAGGTTTTCAAGTTCATGTAATAATGCAAAGAGGATCATTCAATAAGTAAGTAGCCTACTACAAGAACAACGAAACAGTAATCGCTGCTGCTGACGCAGTTACCACTACAATAACTGCCAAAAAGTGTTGAAGGAGCATGAAATGTGATTTCAATCCCTTTCTTTCATTATTTTATATCTTGATTATACTACACAACACAAATACACCCTCAGCAAAACAAATGAAGAAACTGGAAGACGCAAGGACCTCACTAGTAATGAAGATGGCTCCTAAGCTGAAACTAGTCAACTAGGTATTTATAAACTTATCAGAAGCATCCTGGCAGAAAATAAAATCACAATAAACGACACAGTGGCAACATCCAAAGAAATAACACAGACAAATGGGGTGCTGCAGGGAGACCCCCTAAGCCCCTTCCTTTTCAATACTGCCACATCAGACATTGTAGATGCACTAAAAGACACACCCATCACCCTCTACATGTATGCTGATGACATGATACTGGGGTCAAAGGACCCCCACAAACTACAGAAAGCTTTAAACAAACTTTCAAGCTGGGCATATATAAACAGCCTATAAATAAATGAAAATAAAATTGTACAAATTATTTTCAGAAAAGGAGGCAAAATAGCAGCAAAAGAACACATCACGCTCGACAGAAAGACGTTACAGATTGTGAACCACTTCAAATATCTAGGAGTGACTCTTCAAACCACCGGCACATCCTTCCATATGCACACAAGAGAAAGAGCAATCGCCGCGACAAAAGCAGTTTATGACATCACACAACTACAGAGCTTATCCCTGGAAACCGCAATGGCCTTATTCACAGCAAAAATTCTACCAATCCTGACTTATGGAATAGCAATAACCTGGACACGCCTCTCCAAAAAGGCCCTAGAAATCATAGAAGCAACAAAGGCGAGATTCCTAAAGAAAACTCTAGTCCTATCTATACACACACCATCGTGCCTAGTATACAAGCTTGCAAGAGAAACCTTTCTCATTGAGGATCTACGCTCGCAACTGCTACTGCCATCAACAGAAAAATCAGAAGAAGTTCTACAAGATCGACGGAGAAAGAGAGACGAAATCTGGGAAGACTTCTACTTCACAGATGCCATGGTCGATCGCAGCTGGACAAGACCGAACCAGGAATTACGCAGCGCCCTAACAAGACTGTCGGTACATGGTTTCCACCACAAGCTGTGTATCAAACAAGGATACCACGAGCAGCGGACAATTGTGTGTGCAACCTGTGCGGGAAACAATGTGAACGATACCACTTCTCGATTTGCACTAAAAGAACACAATCCCTGACAGAGTATAGTAGGGAACAGTAGATAACCACCACATCAATGCACATTAGTGCGCTTTCATTTATTATTTTTTTTTATAAACTTAGTTCAATATTAAGACGTGAAAGTAATCACCATATATTGTATTCCTCATTTTACATCTTCTTCACAAAATACGACAGAGAAAGTAAAACTATAAAAAAAAAAACAATGTCTTATACTGAAGATCTGCATATACATGTAGGTCTATATATTGTAAATTCATTGGCACTATGAAACTTACATTTTACAACTAAATATACAGGTCTCGTTGTCTCGTTGCCAATTCCATTGTTGACTACACAATAGAAATTGCCATTATCCTCTCTTGTTGGCTGCTGGATGACGAGGTAGGAGGTGCCATTGCGGTAAGAGCGTGTTGTGCGCTGTTCCATATCACTGTCACTAAATCCTTCTCGACGCCAGCTCATATGGCTTTCACTCAGGGGATTTCCTTCTGCCACACAATATAGATGAGCGTCCTCTCCTGGGCTTACCATAACGAAATCCGGTGCATCTTTTATGATTGCAGTATCTGAATGGTAAAAAGTAACAGTAGGAATTAAAAATCAATGTTAAGAAAACAAAACTAATGTCAGTGTCAAGAAGAGCCAATTTTTCAACAGACACAGTTGATAATGGAAATCATACTTTCGACAGAGTTAATGAATCCATATATCTGGGTACAGTTCTCACAGCCAATAATGATATTAAGAATGAACAAATCTGACTTTTCAGAAATAGATCCCCGTAAAGCTGACTTGAATAATTTCAAAGGGAAAATTGTTCCAAGTTGGGTATCGAACCCGGGACCTTTGGCTTAATGTGCCAATGCTCTACCGACTGAGCTACTCCAGGAAGTCTATCAGACCCCTGCTTAATTATTCCCTTTTATATTCACATACCTCAAGTGGGTTGACAAGACGTCTAAGACCCAGCATTGAGTGCACACTTTTTCTGTGTGATTTAAATTGTGGTTTTTCTGTTAACGAACATTGGCGTGCATTATACAAATCTGACAGGGAGCTATTCCTGAAAGGTCAGTTTTGTATAATACATGTCACTGTTCGTCAACAGAAAAACCACAATTTAAGTCACACAGAAAAAGTGTGCACTCAATACTGGGTCTTTGACGTCTTGTCAACTCACTAGAAGTATGTGGATATAAAAGGGAATAATTGAGCCAGGGACTGGTAGAGTTCCTGGATAACTCAGTTGGTAAAGTGTTGATGCGCTCAGCCAAAGGTTCTGGGTTCGATACCCAACCCCAGAACAATTTTTTTCCTTGAAATTATTAAGAATGAAATTCAAAGAAGAATTAATTTAGCTAACAGAGCATATTTTGCACTTTTACCTATAATCAAGAATAAAAGTATTTCAAAATTACGGAATTGTTCAAGGATGACGATATAATGACATTTAATAGATTTTTAGACTAAGGTGGTTGGAACATGTAAACAGTGGATGAAACTAGTAAAATAAAGGATCCAGACCAAGGGGAAGGCCTACGAATAGCTGGTGGGATTGTGTTCAGCGGGATTTGGGAAAATTTCGATTACAGAGATGGAAGAAGCTGTTGGTTGATAGAGTTGGATGGAGGAGAGCCATAGAGGAGATGAAGGCCCACCATGTGTTGCAGTGCTATACAAGAAGAAAAAGGAGAGGAAGTAAGAAAACAATATTAGAATTATAATAATTTCACGCCATATGCATTCTCTTTGCACACACACACACACACACACACACACACACACACACACACACACACACATAGACACACATACACAGGCACAAAAACAGGTTTTGATTTTGACAATTTCCTATATCAGCGTTTATCAAAATTATAGTGTATAATTTTATGCTTTATTTTTATGACAACCCATCGCAATTTCTGACTTTTCTATTATCAATTTTACACATGTTGTTGTTTAGTTAACTGTCTGAAGACAGGTTTGAACCTCACATGTGATACCAACAAGGCACCACTTATGAGGCAACTAGGCCAGGAGATAATGGGGTAGGAAGGCCAGGAGATAATGGGGTAAGATGACCAGTTCCTTTCTCCCTCCATTGCATATATTGCCGACTAGCTACATATTACACTAATCAGACTTCAGATGTATACAAACAGTTGTTCTTCCTCTAACACATATCGTCAAGTGAGATTTACTGCCTAATAATAGATGTACATATCAGCCAGATCCTCATTCAGAAGTATTTGCACAAGTATCACTTATATTTGAACAACTGCAAATTTCACAAAAGTACATTAAGTTCTTATATTGCTTTTCAAAATGTATTCTGATTAACTTTCATATAATAATTAGATCAACATTAAAGTATATTAACTGAAACCCGGATTTCATTGGCAATTAGTACTGTAATGTTTTACGTGCATCACTTTTCAACAACAGATCTTGTTCCGAAATTATGGACTGTTGATACCAACCACTTTGTTTGCTACAAATCTCATAATCTGACTACAATCAAATCCTAGTCCCTTTTTTGTGAAATTAGTCTGAATGTGGTGTTGATAATATCGAACTTTGTGAAGAGTGAGTCACAACCTGAATCACAATAATTTATTAGCTACCGGTACATTGATATTAAGATTATTTGATTGTATTGAAATGTCTGGATTCATTACAGATTCATTCATTCATTCATTCATAGTGTTCTACCCAAGGACAATCTTTCACTGCAAACCCAGCATTCTTCAGTCTTTCCTATTTTCAGCCTTTCTGTTTGTCTCCGCATATGATCCATCATTACAGATTATGTTCTATTAAATAATCTTAATAGAATACTTGTCTCTAAAATTTCTGACATTTTTCAAGGACAGTTGTGGACTCGAGCATTGCTTTGTTGAAACTCCAGTTATAATATCTATTACTTTGCTATGTTGACTAGAATGAGTGTTTAAATCTATATTAAAAAGGAAAAAAGTACGAACTTATATTAAGAAAAATACGAAAACTTACATTGGACAGTAAGATTGAACTTGACAGATGTGGAGCCTTCGCTGTTAACAGCTTCACATGTGTAAATGCCTGAATCTTCTTTACGCAGCTTTGTAATGTTAAGAACTGGACCATCTACTATCACTCGTGAGTCCTGTCCAGCATCTAATCCATCTTTTGACCACGTGTATGCAATATTACTTGGATTGCCTGTTGCCTGTAGTGCGATAATCATTGACTGGCCCTCAATACCTGTCTGCTGCTCTGTTGGTACATCCGAAAATATTGGCTTATCTGAAAGATAGAAATATGAGATTAACAGTCTTAGATACTGCAAGTTCAGCATACAATGTTTCTCAATTTCATTAATATTACTTATTTAAGTACGTAATTAAAATGTTGTAAAATCTATACAACTGGACTGTATATAAAATGATACGAGACACAACAATAAGTTTCAATCAAATAATACGAATTTGCAAGTTTGGAAGATACTTTGCCAACCAAGGTTCTTTTTCACATAGTGTCATATTCATTCATGAATGCTGGCAATCCTTTCCATTGAAAGCTTTAAGGAACCAACCTGGACAAATACCCAATGTCCCATCCCTACCTTCCCGTGGTGCAGCTGTTAGTAAGCATAATTTTACAAGCTGAACTAAAGGGAGAGTTACTCATCAATTAGCACTGGTCAGCTTGATGAGTTAATGACTGAATTTGGTATAATTTTCCTCTTTTCAATACCTAATTCCCTCTTTACCTTTCCTATCCAGTCCTCTGATTGAACTCTTAATTTCTTTGACCCCGACGGTATTAGAGCATTCGAGGCCTAGGGGTTCATTTCACTTTCTACTTTTCTGTTCCTAGTGCTGACCTGCTATGGCACTAAAATCATCCTCCAGTGGCTTAAGGAGGGGAAGCTGGTGATCAATAAGATCTCCCAGCTAGGTCCAATGGACCCGTCGACCAACAGCAGGTGTGGTCCTCCAGACATTCTGGGGGTTGTGTGTGAATGAAGTAGCCACCAAAACGTTAAAATATGGTGTTCACTTAAATCGGCTACAACTTGCCATTTTTACAATCACAAGGGAAAAAAATGGAACTCTCTGCATCATAATCCACAGTTAATTCCCGATTTACCACGAAAATCGTCTGTAGCTGCATTTAGATTGGCAACAGGCCATGATTGTTTGGCCAAACACCTGCATAGAATTGGAATATATCAGTCCCCTAACTGCCCATTGTGCAATCAAACCAAGAAATGGATTCGGAACACCTCAAAATCTGTGCTTCAGTGGCTGACCATGATAATATCTTTGAAAAATATTGGAGTGCAAGAGGTCAAATGACTTTATTGTCAAACGCCTGGCATTAGAAAACAACAACAACATTGGATAAAACATCACGATGTCATTTATATTTGCAGGGTGCGAATTAAGATTTCTGATGGAGGAGGGGGGGAAATAGAATCCTAGATAGAGAATACCACACATAAAATTATTATTATCCTCATTCGATACTGCTCAACACATGGTTGCACTGAGTTGCTTGTCTTGTATCTTGATCATAATAATAAATAATTATATCCATTAACAGGCTTAAGAGATAAGATGTGTAATTCCTAAGTTATTGATTGTTGTCAGCTTGTCATTGATGATAATATATCAATATAATTATATTTTGTGAGGGAGGGATAGAAGTTATCCCTGGCAGGGATGTTAATATGAATTTATGAGGGAGATAACTTTGCAACAAGGAGGGAGAAATCTCCCCTATCCCCCCCCCACCGTTAATTCGTACATTGTGTGTTTGTATTTGTACTTATTTATTCCCTGTACAGTTTATTACAGACTATAGGTTCGTCATCTATCCTGAACAGCTCCTCTCCACGTAAACCAACCTGTTCGTTGCTGTATATTGCGCAAGTGCCGACCCACTCCTCTTTTCTCCTCAATTTACTTTTTGTGATGAGCTGAGACATAATATTCTTCATTTTCAGGATGTGACCTAGATACGCTAATTGGTGTTATGAGTTATCCATGGGTTTCTTTAACATTCTCCTGTACATCCACACCTCAAATGCCTCAACTCATCTAACATTTAATAATGTCAGCTTTTAAATATTATTTAATTTCATAAACAAGTTTCATATTTTACCTTAACCAGTGACGTGCTGTGACCATTCAGAATAAAATGCATGCAGTTCTGTGTTATGTAACTTTCTCCATCCTCTTGTAACTTCATCCCTCTTAGCCTCAAATATTTTCCTAAGCACCTCTTTCTCAAATAACCTTAACCTCTGTTCCTCTTTCATAGTGAAAATCAAGTTTCACAACTATACAGAAGAACCAGTAATATAATATTGTTTATAAATTCTAACTTTCAGCTTTTTTGAGAGCAGACTGGATGATAAAAGCTTTTCAACCGAATAATAACAGGAATTTCCCATATTTATTCTGCATTTAATTACCTCTGGAGTATCATTTATATTTGTTACTGTTGCTCCAAGATACTTGAATTTTTCCACTTCTTCAAAGGATAAATCTCCAATTTTTATATTTCCATTTTGTACAATATTCTGGTCACGAGACATAATCATATAATTTGTATTTACGGAATTTACTTCCAAACCTGTCTCTTTACTTGCTTCAAGTAAAATTCCCGTGTTTTCTCTAAAGGCTGGTTCACAATACATCGGGAACGGGAACTACAATGAGAATAAGAAAGGAAATAATGTTGAAATAAATGTATTTAAATGTGAGCATTCACAATAGGTAATTGTGAGTACTCACATTTAAATACATTCATTTTAACAATATTTCCGTTCTAGTTCTCGTTGTCGTTTCCGTTTCCGGTTCATTGTGAACCAGCCTTAATAGTTTGTGGATTTTCTCCTAATATAGTCACATCATCCACATAAACAAGGAGCTGATGTAACCCGTCGAGTCATATTATAGTGGATTATTTTTCTTTTACTGTTTAACAGACAAATTTTCTTCAAATACAGAGGTGTATTGTCTGATAGGGTGGGAAAAGAAAGGATACAGAAGGGGGCACCAAGCATTTTACTCATGAAGACTTTTCATCAAAAGACAACCATGGAGCTCCATCTTTACTTACCTGTACTTAAAGGCATTAGTTCTCTGCTGGGACTGAACCCACAAATATAAGATCTAGTGGAAAGCATGACAAGTCATTTAACCACAGAAGACCGTGACAAAAAATACAACAGAAATTACTTACAGAGAACTTCTAAGGTGATGGCATCATGCACACTCCTTTGCAGTGCCTCGTTCGTAGCTTGACACGTGTAGACAATACCATTCAATTCAGGTGTAATATCTAGAGATAGTACAATGCTAGAAACTTTGCCGCCATGAAGTCCGGGTTTGGTAACATTCGTGACTCCCTGAACAGGTATACCCTCTCGCCACCAACTGAGGCGAGCTTCAGGATTGCTTGAGCTAGAGTCACAAGTCAATGTCGCCATCATTCCAGTTTTCAGCTCTGGAGGATCTTTCCTGATGACGACGTGATCTGGAGGAACTGTGCAACAAAGGAACGTGTATAATGGCTGAAGCCCATTTTGATACGTTTTGTCATTGAGATCTTATTTGAGAAGGAATTTTCTTTGTGTTATTTTCGTTACTTTGGTCCCATCTTCGAAATATTATATTAAAAAAATGAAAACAAAGACCGTAGTTCAAAGTAAGCTTTGGAAATGCAAATTACAATTGCCTATTCCTCTTAATTAAAACTAAATTATGATGTCCTTATGCAAAATGTGGGTATAATGAAAGTAATGAAGTACCAATTCCATTATATCGAAACATTAATTATGTATAAGCCAAAATGAATTATTAAAGCCATAAAAAGAAAGTTTCTTACTTTAATATTTTATCACTTTGTGTTTATTTTATCACTTTATAACATTCCATTATAAGCTAAAATGATATAAATTAGGACATCACAAAAATAAACTAAATTATTATAGGTGTTAATAATATAGAAATTTATTTAAAACAAGAAATCAATATGGTAACTTTCATTTTCTGTTTCAGTTGAAGTCAAAACATTAGGTTAATTTGTAATGCCTACCGTATTTCTAAAATTAATAATTACATTCTTTATTTATTCTTTAAGAAGAATGCGGAGATATATGTATAGTACCGGTAACTCTGCCTTAGCTTTAGAATAAGCTAAACAATTACACTCTTTTGTTAAAAGGGATTTTAGCAGCAGTTTTAAGCTGTGATTTATACGAAGTTTTGGTTACTCTATAGTATCTGGAAAATGTCAAGCGTTTCAAAGAATCTCAATGACTGCGTGAATACATCTTTGTTTCATTGTTTTGTATGTTAATGTTTCTTTATGACTATAGATATGGTTTTTTGTTCAATATTTTTTATTGTACCAGTATTTGATTATTCATTATTAAGAATATGATTGAATTGATTATTACGTAATGCACGTGACTTACCGATATTCATTTGCAAGTAGATTATGCAGCACTTGATAGATAGCAGCATGTGTAGGTTTTTGCATGTGCAGAATCTAGTGGAGAATTATTGAACTTCGTGTTACGCTAATGTGACTCTTTTTTATTAAAAATGTATCTCAAACAAGGATGTATTCACGTCAAAAGAAATCTACTCAACAACTTCATAAATTTGAAGAGTTCTTTATTTTTCACATGTGCCTCTTCCTAAAACTATTTCAGAAAATTTCCAGGATATAGAAAAATTTCGTCCTCTGCTGCCAATTTATAACATAAATTTCTTTTAACATGTTTACTGCAATATGATACACGGTTTGAGTGTATATCTTGTGTGTATGGACCACACAGAATAATTCATTAGGCCATATGTGTCCTGTAGATCGGAGATACTTCCTATTTCACATTAACAGACAGATATTGATGTTCAGCTCCAGTCATTACTCAAATAAAAAACTAAGTACCTATGTAAAATAACTTACAATGTACGTTGAGTGTAACTGTTTCAAAAAGAGGTATCTCAGTTGCAGAGTTCGATGCCTCACATTTGTATCTCGCCTCATTATCGGTAACATTTACCAATATAGTCACTTCAGCTGACACAGATCGGTCATTTACTTTTGTTACCGAATTGATCTGAAAGAAAAGGTAGAGTAATTTGTTACTACATAGGCATGTTTATCGATATTCTAAAATAAGAGAAACATAATATACTGATATGAAACATCACCATGTGTTTACAATAAAGAGAACTATGCTGAGCAGTGTCTCTTCTGAAATTTAGTTTTCAGTACCGTATTTTTTCGAATACCCCACACCCTAGAATAAGCCATGCATCCCACTTTTGTAACGCAAAAAAAAAAAATAAATAGTAGAAAAGTAAAAAAAAAAAAAAAAAAAAAAACAACAACAAAAAAAAAAACAAATTACAGAAATAAAACTTACAACAAATGTATTCACGATAAATTAAAAACAATTAAACACATATACAGTTCAGTTAATAAAAATATAATTCTGGAACAGGACGCATTTCAAACACATCCTGTCAGTTGCCTTCTTAATCAGCTGTTCACACAATATCCTACAGCACTGACAGCATGTGTCAGTAAATTAACTACCTTTATTTTGTATGATTAACTAGCGGACTTACTCGTGTTACTGAAACAGCTGTAAGCAGCACAGACTTACATAATTAACACGAGTAAGTCCGCTAGTTAATCAATTATTTTGATCTCGAAAAGGAAGAAAAAACAAGCAAATTGGTATTAAACTTGGTTTGAAATATCTCAAAGAATAACCTCTGAAATTAAAGACAATACATACAGTTCAATCTGTATGCTTGCAGTTAACATAATTAGGCCTAATTAGTAATGAAATAGAAAAATAGAATATGAATACTAATGTAGATCTACTTACTTTTTTGTCATTTTTATACCATGTAAGGGTTGCAAGAGGGTTACCTCCTGATGAAATACATGATATCTTCTGCACTGTCCCAACTGCGATGCTTGTTCCTTCGGTATAGCCATGAATCATTGGCTGACTAGGTGGGTCTGAAATAATGAGAAATAATAACTATCGATTAAAACATGTAGTGTATGTCATAGGCCTATGTTAGTCATGTAATAATCAGTATTACCTAAATTTAGTAGTATGGTTGCGTTAACTGTTCATGTATGAATTACTTCAATTAATTTCTCATTATACATACACACAATACACTCGCACACAAGCACGCACGCACGTGCACGAGGAAAGACAAGGTTGAGCTTGCACTTCCTCACCAGTGTTGCAACTGACCAAAAAAGAAGTATCAGATTTCACAGAAATTTGTACCAAATTGTACCGAACTTTATTTTTTTCTTTGTTTTCTAATGTACCAATTTACCAATCTCTTGTACCCCTCCAACAAATTACAAATTCTGGTTAAAGGCATTAATACACAACAGATAAGTATCATCTGGCATATTGTCGGCCATTTAATGTCTGTTGACACTTGGGAAAAAGAAAACTCTGGTAAACACATTCAGGAGAACACTGTCAGAAAAATGCAATCAGGAATGCCAACCCGGGAAAATGCATTTGGGTTAATTAACTTTTCGAATTTTTGTAATTCGAGAAAGAAGTTTCTGGAAAATGCCTTTTCTGCAAAATAATCTTTCAGGTAAGTTAATGTGACTTCGGAAAAATTATAGGGGATTTTTTTTTTAAATTAACTCTCTAGCATCTCTTAATTATTTTCTGGTTGTGCTAATTGATGACATCACATGTAAACAGTGTGATGCTGAAACATGTGTTCAGGTTTTTGCCCAGCGACAGTCCTGACATATTGCATTTCATATTCTTGAAGATTGGTTAATTAATAATCCAGCACACTCGCAATCATACAAATTTCCAGACTCTAAACATCCAGAAAACTTCTCTTCTTCAAGGAAAATTACCCTAGAGTCGAGTCTGGGAATCGAATCCGGGACCTTCAGATCTGGAAGCCAGCGTGCTGACCACTAACCACATAGGCAGTCAAATAGGGAAGTGATCACATAAAAGTTTCCATATAAATGTAAGCACCAGAACCTATGGAGATAGTATGTAACAAGCTATATTTAATCTGTTTATATTATCAATCAATCAATCAATCAATCAATCAATCAATCAATCTTATTAATATATCCAGCTGTTTGCCGACAACATAAAGTCCACTATAGTCTATTCATTTGTTGTTTTTCACGAGAAATGAGGGGTATTTTGATCGGTTTTCATTATAGATGCCTGTTGCTAGTAGCCAGAGTTGGGGTGTAGTCAATATATACTGCAGGGCTGTGTCTTCTGCAACCGGTATTGATGATTTTAATTTACTTCTTTTGTGGTTTATGGATGGACAGTATAGAAGAATGTGTTCCAGATCTTCATCATGATTATTACACCACAGACAAGTAGGATTATCAGAAATGTGAAATCGGTGTAGGTACAATTGAGTGACAATGTGACCTGTTCTGGCTCTTGTTAAAAATGTTTGAACATGTCTGGGCAAGTTTTTGTACATTTCCAGGTCATATGGTTTCTTTTGTACAGACTGTAAAATTTTTCCTTTGTCAGAAGAGAGCCAGCCAATTGTTGATCCATAGGTTTGTAAAATGAGACTTTACTGAAGCAAAAGCACTGGATAGAGATATCACTTGAAGAGGTCTTGGTTGCAAATATGTTGCCTGTTTTGCAATATTATCAACTTTCTCGTTTCCAGGTATACCACAATGACTAGGTATCCATTGAAATGTTATTTCCCTTTGGAGTTCTTTTAGTTTACGTAGTTGTTTCTGAATTGGAATAATTCTATGTGCATATAAGTTTGGTACATATTTAATTATATTAATATAGCCCCCTTGGAGTCGGTAAATATGCAAATAGATTTTTCAGAAATTTGAGTAACACACTGAAGAGCAGCATCAATAGCTAGCAATTCAGTGTCAAGACTGGAGGAGGATGAACATGGTATGAAATAACTTTCTTGATATTTTGGATATAATACCCTGCTCCTGATATTCCATTATTAGGATTTAGAAATCCATCTGTATAAATTTGAAGGTGATCCTTATATGTGCTGCAGAGTAGTTCCATGGCATCTAACTTAAGAATATATGGAGGATCATTTTTGGAATGATTTCCTGGAATTTGTATGCTATGTTCTGGAATCACCCATTTCCATGGAGGAATTTCGTTCACAAGTGGAGTTTTAGCAATGAGTGTGTCTGTGATATAGATTGGTATTTCTTCTTTTTTTTGTTTTATAGAAATTACACAGGATATCATCTGACAGTTTGAAGAACATCTGAGATCAGGATGAGACTTGCAATTTTAAATGTATTTTTAGATCCTTTTGTAATATATAGTGTCTGATTGGTTGAATATTACATTATTTATATTATAAAACACCAAATTATGTAATAAGTAAGATACCAGCAATGGTCACTATCACTAAACAGTTTATAAGAAAAAATATTAATACAATACAATACTTACACAGGACATTTATGGTGTGAGTGCTGACAATGTTTTCTGTAAGTTGCATGTTGATTCCATGACATATCACAACTAGAGATCGCTTGTTGGGTGCTACAACTGCTGTGATATTGGATGTCGTGATCCAACCTCCTTCTGGTGATACCATTGTGCGGCTTGTTGCATTTCTGACATGTCGTCCAGCAACAAGCCACTTGATTTCTGCTGGTGGGTTACTATTTGCTGTTGTACAGGTCAGGGGTACTGAATCACCAATCCGAGCTTCTGTTGGGCCAGAAATACTGACCTGTGCTGGGGCAACTGAAATAAAATAAGATATATAGTAAAAGAACATAATTTGGAAAAATTTACATATGAAAAACTTTCTTTTTTATGTATAAGATGATTAAAAAGTAAACTGTACTAGTAATAACAATGGCTATATCAATATACAACAAAATTTCATCGGCTGATCTTCTCCCTGAACACAGCCACGACTATACATATGGTAGTGGATTGAACTTTAGTACTGGGGAGCCAACACTCTTAATGAAAATAAGTTCACTAGTTCGTGTCACTAACAAAGCATTCCTTTTCTTCATCTGAATGCCATTCATAGCACTGAATACACGTTCACACTCAGATGTAGTCAGGGCCATCGACAGAATTTATGGGCCCCTATGCAATACTGTACTCGGACCCCAGTTGAAAAAAGTAACAATTACAAGTTACCAGTTATTCTAACCATAATAATTATTTGCAAAATAAATAAGAGATAACCCCATACACAGATATAAACTTAAAAATACACTTTTATTACGTTGAAAACTTTTAGCAAAACTTCACATTAGCACAATATATTATATTCATAAAACATTATTCTTAAACACCTGTATTTTCTAACTTGAATCCAACATTAACAAGCAACTCTCCTTGACTTCACTGATGCAAAATCATCAATTATGTTAACAAAATTTAAATACCTAGCAAGATCGCTCTCCAGACTAAGGAGCCAAGGTTACTCAGTCGTTCTTGACACATTGTTTATCTGAATACATTTTTTATTTCCTTCATTTTGCTGAAGGATCTTTCAGCATCAGCAACCATCACAGGAATTGTATAGAATATTCTAATGGTTATACAAATATTTGAAAATAAAGTATCCAGTTTTAATTCTCTCAGACTATTTAGGAGATTCAAAGGTTTCAGTGGGGTTGGCCCTAAATTAGAGGCATGAATTGATTTTAAATATTTCGACTCATCACTGATCTCTTTATTAATATCTTCATAATATTTTTCACGCAGTCTAGCACCCATATTACTATCTTTCAATTTTTTCTGTCTCTACTTGTGCTTCTTCGCTCCCGACTTATGCCTGTACTTGTTCATTGTGCAGTTAAACTATAACCAGTAACACTAATTAACAGACTTTACTAGACAAACGACAACGAAAAGACGAAAGTTTCGACACGAAACATACAATGTACTGAAAAAGAAACGTATCCTGCGACTTCGGTTTGAGAGAGTCCACTGGCATATTGTGGAGGGCCAGCGGGGGTTTGGTAATTAAGAAGGACAAGCCAATAAATAATTGAACGTGTTCAGTATAAGCGACGGGAACATAGTTCAGGCAAATGCCGGGGGGCCTCAATTGTCGTGTCGGTGAACGTTAATGCAGGAAACCGATATTCTAATAAAGTCAAATATTTACATATGAAGTGGTAATTTGTATTAATTCTACTATTGTTGAGTTAATATGTCAAATTTATGTAACAAATATTCTTACAAAATTTTATAGTACCCGTATGTATTTACGAGTAATTATTCATGATAATAAAAGGTAATCAGACTCACTTAATCTGACGGGCCCTTATTGCTCACGGGCCCATATGCACTCGCCCCCTTTGCCCCCCCCCCCCCTTCTCGGCGGCCCTGGATGTAGTTATTGGCAAGGAATGAACTATCTGCAACAGGGGATGAATCTCTTGGAGTTTAGTGTTGTTGTTCAGTCAACTGTCCGAAGACAGATCTGAACCTCACAAGGGAAACCAACAAGGCACCACTTATGAGGCAACTAGGCCAGGAGATAATGGGATACGGTGGCTAGTTCCTTCCCCCCTCCATTGCATACATTGCCGGCTACCTACATATTATATTAATCAGACTTCAGAGTCATACAAACAATTGAAGAGTTTTTTGGAAAAACAACCATAAACATAAATTTTCAGGAAAAAAACTATCTGGCATGGGTGTTATTGACACTTAAAGTATGAAATTTATCATGTCATTTCTTAAGGTGTTGTAGAAACTTGGAAAAACTGAAGTACATTTATAACTTAAATTGCCTCATAGAAATACATGTGTAAATATATGTAACTGTGGACAATGGTTGTTTTACGAAAAAATACTCTGTTGTGGCTGAAGTGTGCCTCTTCTTTAATCTTCTTTTTTCTTTATTATATTCTGCTTCTTCTCTTTTCGTTGCTTACATTTCTTTCATGGGGTTACTTCTGAACCTAAATATGACTCAAAACTAATACAACAATTCACGTGCCAAAGCATTTTCTCTGAGGTGGCTTTTGCCGCATACATAACAAGCAGTACTGCGAATCTACTACAGTTTAAAATTGTATGGATAAATGTTTTAAAGGGATTCATTCATTCATTCATTCATAGTGTTCTGCCCAAGGACAGGTCTTTCACTGCAAACCCAGCATTCTCCAGTCTTTCCTATTTTCTGCCTTTCTCTTAGTCTCCACATATGACCCATATATCTTAATGTCGTCTATCATCTGATATCTTCTTCTGCCCCGAACTCTTCTCCTGTTTACCATTCTTTCCAGTGCATCCTTCAGAAGACAGTTTCTTCTCAACCAGTGACCACAAGGTGATATGAATGGGATATTTGTAAATGCTACCATCGTAGCTATGAATGGCATAAGAGTGATAAAAGAGCTTGCAAGAAAGAAGTAAAAAAGTAGAGTGGAGTTTAAATGGTTGGCACTATATAGAAGGAAGTGGCAACAAAACCTTTACCTAGGGCCCTCAAATGCATATGAGAAAGGTGAAGAAGAAAATGTGCAGAAGGAAGATAACTCACTGAAAGAAGTTCCTGAAGTGGATCACAAGATAAGGTACTAGTTGCCACATTTAACAACAGTAGCAGCAGCAACAACAACAATACTAATAATAATAATAATCGTCATCATCATTATTACACATGGGACAATGCAACCACATAATATAGTGGCTAAAAGAGTGAAAGCAGCAACAGAAAATATGGGACAGAAGCTTCAAAATGAGAGTCCCATCACTGTCCTTACCTGCACAGCATCTCTAACGCAGTCAGAGGACATTTATGTTACTAAACTTCTCAAAGATTCACGCCGGACTGATGATGATGATGATGATGATGATGATGATGATGATGATCACCACTACCATTCCCACCATCATCATTACTATTATCATCCATTAACAGAAAACTAGGACATACACAAGAAGGCAGTAGGATGCAGGGGCGGCTTTTATTAAGGGGCACATGGGCACGTGCCCTCCCAGTGATTTTTATTATCGTATTATGACTATATTATAATACAATTTAATTGCATTATGAAATAATAACTTAAAGAGTTTCACATTTTCATTGCTACTAATGTTTTCAGAATATGTAGTAGTCTACGAAATCCAAGTTTTCTGAACAGGTAATAAAATGGGCTCTCTCTTCTCGTGCCCAGTGATGGACGAGGAAGGGATGGGGGTGTGAGTTGTAGGAAGGCGGAGCTCTTTGCCTCAGACCCTGTGCTTTCGGCTCTGTCTTTGCTGTGCCCACCAAGTCTCTTAGTTTAGGAACAGTCCAATTAGCTGCATACCATTTTTAGGGGTGTTGATACTTGCTGTATTGCAGACGACATTTTACAGCTAAACTTGACATGAAAAACGTTAAATGTAAGTTTACTAATTTAGAAGCTCGACTCATTGTATAAATCACGTGTGTATGTATATATAGGCCTATATTCATTTGTCACAGTTATGTTGTTAATGCTCCCTGTAAACTTTTATGCTTCCATCGTATCCAAAAAAAGAAAGTTTACATTACAATACATGAAGTTGGCAGTTCTTAAAGAGCTTTGTCACTGACAATAGAGAATCTTGGTGGGCGTTTTGCCTCCTTCAGTGCACACTACAGTTTTCAACTGAGTTTCTCCAAGTCTAGTGCTGCGGTAGTAAGAAGGCAGGCAGTTGCGTGATCTGCGAGTACGAACGAGTGAGAATCAGCACATTTCTGTGAATTACACTTAGAATTCCATTTAACTTTCCTCTGGGCGTAGCAGTGCTCTCAACTGAGAGAAAGATGGTACATTCTATTCCGAACTTCAACAATAGAGTTATAGAGGTTTTTGCTCGCAGAAAGAACCGAAAAATGGAGCTCATCTACAAAAATTAGAAAGGTTAATGCACATAAATTGGTTTTATATGTTTTTAATTTTTAGGGTTCATCATTAAGGTTGTGCCCCACTTGACAGAATGGACTTCGGCCGCCACTGGTAGGATGGAATGCACTTACAAAATGTAATTGACTTTATTTCGCAAGAATTAAGTGAAATACGTTGTCATTGTTTGTTTAAAAACATTCCAGTGTTTAATGTGGTGTGAGTTTTTTTTGGAGGGGGGGGGGGAAGAGACATTTGCACCATGTTACTAATGCAGAACCATAGAGAACTGCATGGGGAGAGGAAACTATCTGTTGTATCAGTACCTGTACTGGAGAATGTCGCTTGATGACATGTGCGGCAAATAGGTTCCCTCCCTTGCCTTTCTTAATGATGGCATTGATATATACCGAAACCCTGGATGTTTCTGCATTTACAACATGGTACAAATCCCAAAAATTTTCCACCAAATAAAATTCATTACTTACAAAGAACTGTCAGAGTTATCTCAGTTTTGAGTGGAGCCTGGCTCATGACATTCGAGGCCTCACATCGATATTTAGCCTTATTATCGGTTGCGTCTGCAGTAAATGTATAAATGTTCTCAGAGACCCGTCCTGCTGTGCGATATGCCATGCGGATCTGCTCGCCATTTTTATACCAAATAAGTTGGGCAGGAGGATTTCCTCCCCGGGATTTGCATGTCAGTTCAACTGTCTGCCCACGTCGAATTGTTTCTCCTTCTGTATATCCTTCAATATAAGGTACACCAGGTGGATCTGAAATTGGATAAAGAAAATATTAAACGTTCACTCCATAGGCATTTGCTCACTTTCATGTCACTATGTAACACTATTTTCTGAAACGAATATAAGCAAATTAATGTAATAATAATAAAATTAATAATAATAAAAATAATAATAATAATAATAAACAAAAACTATTCTTCCTGTTTTCAAGGCCATAAGTGGATTTCATCTTATCAGAGATCATCTGATATTTCGTAGAATGTAAGCATAAAATTTCATCCAAGTTAAGAAATTTAGTTTAATCAATATTAACAGGAAACAATGAATTTATATACTATTTAACACTAGATGTTATTTTTTTTATTAGTAACCATATTTGGTGGTGGCCGGGTAGCTCAGTTGGTAGAGCAGCTGGCTACGGACTGGAAGGTCCGGGGTTCGATCCCAGGTGGTGACAGGATTTTTTTCTCGTTACCAAACTTTCAGAACGGCCCCGAGGTTCACTCAGCCTCCTATAAAATTGAGTACCGAGTCTTTCCCGGGAGTAAAAGGAGGTCAGAGCGTGGTGCTGACCACACCACCTCATTCTAATGCCGAGGTCATGGAAAGCATGGGGCTCTACCTCCATGCCCCCCAAGTGCCTTCATGGCATGTTACGGGGATACCTTTACCTTTTTAACCATATTTGCTAGTTTGTTACCGATATAGATAAATGAAATAATGCCATCTGTTGAAAATGAAGGAAACCGGCATTATTTAATAGTTATTAAACTTCTTTAATTTATAGGCCTATACCAGTGAATGTCATATAAAATATTACATCAGAAATAATTTAGATTAATTATACATCTTGATTATACCAGTGGCGTATACTGGTTAAAGGGTTTGGGCTACCGCTGACCCTATTATTACACAAAATATATCTAACAATTACTTTAATTTTAATTACTATGGTAAAACTAATAATACAAAATTATTACATTATGTTATATTATAAACCTTTTCTTTTGTAATTTCCTTGGGCTACCGCCGGTAGCCCCAGTAGCCCGCAAAATACGCCCCTGGATTATACAATCTTAACTCTGTATCACTTCGGAATATATACTCATACTGTATACAGTATATAAACAGTACAGTGTATGCAGTATATATATTCCGAAGTTAAATTAATTGCCCTGTTCTACAATGTGTACGTCTATTATTATTATTGTAACTCGAAGATTCACTTAGGAATTAAAAGTTGTGTACCAGTAATCAAGATATCGAAGATTCAGTTTTACATACAAGTACTCGTATTTCAGTTCTTTTGTTTTGTTCACATTTTGGAGTAACATAAATGGTGAAACTAAAATTACAATCGTTTAATATTTCAGCTACAGTAATTATACCTAGCTCCACTCACATTAACAGTTGTAACCTGTGAAGAATTATTGATAGATTTTATTGTGAAATGGAGTATTAAACTAAACAAAGTTAAACATATCAATATAAACGATGATATAATATTTTGTATAATTGGTTTCATTCATTCATTTAGTGTTCTGCCCAAGGGCAGGTCTTTCATTGCAAACCCAGCTTTCTCCAATCTTTCCTATTTTCTGCCTTCCTCTTTGTTTCCTTATGATCCATATATATCTTAATGTTATCTATCATCTGATCTCTTCTTTTACCCTGAACTCTTCTCCCCTTCACCATTCTTTCCAGTGCATCCTTCAGTAAGCAGTTTCTTCTCAGATAATGGGCTTATAGCTCAGAAAAAATATATGCTTCCGATTCTTTTTCGATCTGAAATCGTGTAAAATAATGAAATCTATCGAATAAGCTTACCGAAGCTAAAGAGTGTTTTGACCCCGATAAACCTATACATTTTTATTTTACTGCAATGTTCTGTGAATCACACAATGGAATACTATATTCTTATGTAATATTACTTTCACATCATTACATTCTTTTGTCATATGTGACTTTGACTGTTTTGGCCATATCCCACTAAAGGATAGCTACTCTCCATTGGATAACCATAAAGACTCAGTCTATTAATATAATCTTGGAAAATAATTTACAATAAAATATTCTTTTGAACAAAATTGATGAAAACAGAATTAACTGTCCGAAAAAGAAGAAAAGGCACCTATTCAAAATAGAATAATAAACTTTATTAACAAAATCTTTACAGACCTATTAGAAAGATAAGATAAGGTATTTATTAGGCTTAGGAATTACAATGAATTCATGGCATCGTCAATATAATTAAAAAAAAATTAAATGATGTAGAGATGATTATGTACGATGTATTTTGTGGTATTAATTTGGTTGATATAATAAAAATGTATTCACAGATATAGACTATTATTATCGGTAATAGAAAATGAAATCAGTGAAACAAAAAAGAAAAAAATCGTTGACTGATTAAATGTTGGGGCTGTAACTTACTTTTTCATCTTGCGTTTCATAGAGAAGAAGAGAAAAAATAATAAAAAATGTTCAATATTTTTTACAAGAAAAATATTATTGTCAAATCTCCTGAATTTTGTATTGAGCTATCAGCATTGTTATACTGTAATTCAGCATCTAATGTTCGTTCACTTGATGATGAAGCCAATCGCCATCTTGAAAGCCAGTACCATTGAATTATTTTAACAATTTTGTCAGGAAGACTCAATATTAATAGTAGGCATATGATTAAAGTAGATCGCTTTCTTTCAGTGCCAAGGTCAAGCAAATATGGAACCTCTACTTCTTTGCTTCCTAAGCATATCAGTGGTGGCGTATGAGCATAATTTTAAATACCTAATTTTCGTAAGTCATAAAAGAGAGCTATAACTATTTTACTTACAAAGAACGCTCAGTTGAACAGTGACTCTTAAAGGCATATCAGGAGGCAGGGCCTCATGCCTCGCTTCACAAGTATAATCTTCATAGTCATCTTCTGCAGTGGGCTGCAACTTGATGCGACTCAGCACATTGTAACGCCTAGCATGTCTGCCTCCACCAGATGGCTCATCTACTTCTGTTGTTGTATCCACACGTTTATCTGTTGAAAAGATTATTCACATAATATAAATGGGCAGATCTTGCATGGATGCTGCCTTCTCGATAAAATTGTTAATTGAAAAAAGACGAGAGTTTAATTTAGAAACACATTTAACCTTTATTGATTATATCAAAGTTTTTGATATGATCAAAAGATCTAAATTAATGGAAATTTTACAAAAAAGAAATATAACAAATATCCTGCTTCAAAACATTTGCAATATTTACACTAACAATAAAATAAATGTAAATTTTAATAATTTTACTTCTAACTATAGATCCATAAATCAAGGTGTACGACAAGGTTGCCCATTGTCACCAAGTCTTTTCAATATATACATGGATGAAATAATATGCCTTTGGTGTGAGGAGTACAAATCAGGAATTCAAATTTCAAGTTCCATAAGACTAAACACAGTTCTTTTCGCGGACGACCAAGTATTAGTTGCAAATTCCGAAGACAATTTACAGATGGGTATATTTAAACTAAATAAAATCATAGAAGAACATGGCATGAAGATTTCACCAGAAAAAAACCAAAATAATGGCATTTGAAGGTACAAACCCAATCCGAAGCAAAATTGTTGTTAAAAATGTGATTTTAGAACAGAGAAATTCCTTTTCATACTTAGGATGTAATATATCATATGAAGGAGAGAATGATGTAAGCAGAAAAATTAACAAATTTTTACAAATATTAGGACTGCTAAACCATACCCTAAACCAAGTTTAGTACAGAAACATTCCAGAATAAAACTATATAAAACCCTTGCACTACCAACTCTCCTCTATGGAAGCAAAATTTGGGTTCTGAAACAAAGAGATATTCGCAGATTAAGAGCAGCTGAAATGAAATATCTGCGACAAACTGCAGGGTACACACTTCTGGACCACAAGAGGAACGAGGATATACTGCAGGAACTCAATATGCAACCATTAGAAGAAAAAATTACAGAATACAGAAACAGATGGCTTGAACACATTTCTCGTATGGAAGCTGGCCGGACACCCCAAGAAATGCTAAAATACCACCCTCAAGGACGACGACGACCTGGACGTCCACAGAAATGTCTATTGGATATTGTACAGCTGGAACCGAAACAGGCCAACAATGGCCTAATTTCGTGCCTGGAATATGATGATGATGATGATTATGATGATATAAACGACAAGTAACTTATTTTATATATAGCACTCTAAAATGGAAAATAAATCACATTACACATATTAAAGTGATTAACATTTCTTTAATTATACAAAGTACAGATACCGGTATCCATTACAAGGAAAACTAAATTACACTCGTCAATGAAAAATGACATGACACATTACAGAGAAATACGACATATATCAACAAACTGATTTCCATGGTGCACCTCATACATTTACAATTATACGAAGGTGATCATATTCCAGTCAATTTATCAATTTATTTATTACGGTACCTACATATAACGTGTCATGGATATAGATGGGTAAATGTTAGAAGAACATAAATGTATGGTAGTAGATTTCCTTAGTCTATAAGAAGTCTCCATAAGTAGCCTATTAAGATAAATGTCCTAATGTTTGGGAGGCATAGAATACCATTAATTGGGTACATGAATGTAGTAGGTTTCGTCAGAAGAAGTCTCATAGGCATTCATATATACGACCCATTGTGTGGGGAGGTTTTGGATATCGTCGGTGAAAAAAAAAAAAGACCTTGTCTGCTTCTTTCAGCATTGTCGTCTTAATTTCACCATCTGTGAGGAATCTGTTACCTTTTAGAACTTTCTTTAGGAGTCTGAACAAATGAAAGTCACATGGTGACAACTCGGGGCTGTAAGCTAGGAGATCAGAGCCTTCTGCTATTAAGAAATGAATCACTGCTTGCTGGTCACCTTTGAACGGATTTGGAATAACACTAGCTATGTTATTAGGAGCCTAAGGTTCTCTCCCACTTAGCGAAATCGAAACGAAACATCTGTCACCACTCACATCTAGTGGAATCAAATCGAAGCGTGTTGCAGTGTAAAAGGGATGGCACAGGGAGGCGATATTTTAAACTAAGGATACACTTTATTTGACTATATCTGTGAGATGAAACAAAATTTCGTTCTATAGAGATTCTTTGGATTTTAATTTTTACCTTACATGTATATACATAGTGTTCTGTCCAAGGACAGGTCTTTCACTGCAAACCCCGCATTCTCCAATCTTTCCTATTTTTCTACCTTCCTCTTAGTCCCCGCATATGTTTCCATTAATTTACTTATTTCGCTTCAAGCATTATCACAGGAATAATTTTGTGTTTTGTCATACAATAGCGGATAAAATTATGAACAAAATTTATTAATTTTCCTTCATTCATATTATTAAATTGTAATTTTCTGTATAGCCTATGTGCTATTTCAGCAATAAATTACCCTACCAAAAATGGATATGGCTCATTTGCTTTTCACGAAGGCTTCACGAGAACATACGATCATACCCGTAACAAGAAGTTCTGTTCCGGTAGTGGAATAAATATTCTAGCTCATGAATTCGATTCGGTTCAATTCGACGTGCAGCTTTCTGCTATCTCCCATTTAAATACATTGTGAAGAGAAATTCTGTTCAATTCGATTCTGCTAAGTAGGAGCGGGCCTCAGAACCAAATTCTACTCGGTTACTCTAGGCAAGTGGGTATCACATGATCATATTTAAGGAACAGCAGACCACTTGAGGCAGGTAGAACTGGTTTCATTTGATCATAATTCGTATTTCTTCATATGGAAATAATAATTATTTTACTTTCATTATTGAACTATGTGATATGTTGTGATTTTCCGACAAATGTTATGTTGTATTCCAAGAAATTTCTTTCTTTCTGGGCCTTTCGGAAAATCTGTGTTGGTGTTTTGTTTCTGTCCATTCTATTAATATGCTGCAATCAATTTTTACATAGTGTTGTATAAATTCTGCCATTGATATTGATGAGAAATATGAAGTTAATTATTTCTCCTAGCCTGCGATTTGTTAAATAAACTGAAATAATAAGATTTATCAAAGATCGGAAAACAGCGAACATACCAGATGTAACAGTAACTATGTTAATAATTTTCAGGATTGCTAGGGTTGTCATAAGGAGCAAATGAAGACTGGGGAATGGGGACCCATGTCCGGAAAACGCTCCTTTCCGATTCTAGGACCTAACATATAGTTTTAATAGGCCTAGAAGTGAATGGCTGTTCCTGCACATTCTAATTAGGTGTGCACTATCACTTTCAATATATATTTATTATGTTATACAATTTATCAATCATGTTAATAGACAGACGTGTACCCACATCAAGCTGATTTTATGAGATATTATAATTGAAGCAAAGGATAACATAATACCATTATTTATTTAAAACTTATCTTCAAATTTTATTTGATTGAAATTTATTTATTTTAATTTCTGAACTGTAGCCATAATGTACACACAGACTGAAATAGTTTCTCGCACTAGACTATAAAATAAGCATAGTTAATGCGTAATGTAAATTGTATCACTATCACTATAAACATAAGATTATTTAGGGCCAAAATTAATTAAAGAAGTAGGCCTAGCTAATTTCTCATGCCTTCTATTCTATAGGTGAATTCATGACATTCAACAGTGCTTCATGAAATTGATACTAAAACTTTGTGTTGTATTAGTAGAATGTATTGTAAACCTCTTCTGTATATATTTGAACTAGACTGTGACTATAAATTTAAGACTTTATAGTAGTATTAGGTTTTTTGACTTTTTCCATACTCTAGCTGTGAAGCAATGTACGAATACGATGGAATGTTAATAAGTACAATATAATACAATATAATACAATACAATACAATACTATATGTAATATTTACATATCGACGACCCAGTTCAAGAGGGAAACAACTCAAAATTTAAAGTTTTGAGAAACCTGAATTTTAAAGTCTCATGTTGCTGTCAAACATCCAAGGAACATCCTATTAATGATGTTTTATATATACTATAAGTTTGGAATTAGAGTGATATTAATTTAATTTTTCACATTAAAATGAAGCTTCAAAAATTCAGTTTTCTCAAAAATGTAAATTTTGAGTTGTTTCCCTCTTGAACTGGCCAGTCGGTATACACACTTAAAACAAAATGAAATGAAATTACGTAAAATTAAATAAAATATAATAAGAACATTAAACACAATGCAATTATTCAATTTTCCAATTTTATGAAGAATGAAATACTTCCTCTGGGTTTTAGAAACGAACTGAAAATTCAAAGTGGACTTTCGAAATAGGCCTATAGTAGTTTATGTCGGCCTGGCAAGGTTGCTAATAGTAGGCTGATACACGCTGCTTAGATATTATAAATCAGTTTTAATACTGGACGCATAAGTTATCTGTTAAAAATAAATACCGGTACAGAAATAACACTGAAGTTAGTAAAAATTATATGTCATAGTTATTATATTTCTACCATCCATAAATACAATTTATTGTTATTAATTTCAACTAGACAGGAGAAAACAAGGCTCTTGGCCCTGCTCTAGCTCTTCTCCCTGCATAAGCAAAAGCCCGGCTCGAGCCGAGCTCTCTTAGTGACCCGGCTCTTCTTGAGCTTTATGTTCAGCAGAATGCCTTGCAGTATGCGTTATCTTCGAGAATGACTTCAGATACACTAACTTATCTAACATGGTAGTGAAACAAAGTAACAGAAATGACAACCTTAAATAGTACGGATAATATTTACCTTTATTTATGCATATAGAAAAAATATTTTTACTTATCAAATCCCAATAATATGTAGCCTACTTCATGTACGCTTATCTCTTACTTGTACATTTATTTATTTTCTTAAATCTATATTTATAATATAGTCTGACACAAATACATGTGTTTGCCCAAGGCACAGGATATTTCACAAAATAATGTGTTTTAGGAAAGAAACAGTGTTCTTCATAAAATATAGTTTCTAAATAATTAGATATGTTCTGTAAATCAACAATGTAAATGGATAATGTAAATCAACAATGCAAATCGATAATGTAAATCAACAATATCTTAAATACTGTGTGTGCCATATAAGTGATTTCTAACAATTGCAACAGTTTTATTATTGTTACAATTTCTTCCCGAACTTGCTGTCTGATTTTATATTTTTCACGCCATGTACCAAACAATCCCGGCACAGCTTCCCTGGCACCTAGCAGAAATCCTGTAACACTGATATTACTGATATTATACCTATTTTGGAAGAAGGAAATTACTGGCGTGTATATCTCCTTTTTTTTTTTTCTTTGTCCACATCAGAGGACTGGGAGATGGTGTCTTCAAATCTCATTGTAGGATCAATGAGTTCGGCTTCAGCTTTTTTCTTTCAGATTTATTGCAATTATGTCTATTCGACGAATGCTACCACCTTCAGCTACACAAAGGACCTGTTCATAAACTTCAATAATTGTAATTTGAGAGTTTTGGCTATAGTTGCTGGAACGATATTGTGACATTTTATGCGTAGTAGTAGTTCTTCCTGGAGGCATATTCCGAGCACATGAGGTAAGCTTTTAAGTTTTAACGAAAGTCACAAAATAAAATAAAATAAATACTTATGTACAGTAGTCAAAACCTTCTAGTATGACAAACATCTGGAAGAAAATAAATTACTTTTCATAGAAATAAGACACTTAAAGTTTCATTCTTCTAAAAGAAGCTCTTAACTGAACATATTTGTGGATATGTTTTCAACTTAAATTTTCGTTCAATAAATATTTGTCACGTTCCCAAATGCAACGAAAATCCAAACTGCTATAACAAAATGTTGACTCTCTTACTAAACCTAAATAAAACCCTGCTACAATCTTAACTATAGTCTAATTATTTCAAAAGAATATTTTATTATAGGCTTATCTGTAATAATGAATAACATAACCTTGTCAATACAAGAACCATATGGTCGATTCCTAAGGAATAGGAAGGCTGTTGTGAAGGAAAACCAAATCATTTATATTATCAGGATGCAATTTGCAACGTCTCTCACCAAGTACAAGCCCTGCTATAACGCTGAAAACGCGTTCGCTGGGTGCACTTGTGGCTGGCACACACAGAATTTTCTTAGCCAAAGTGTTAGGTTTAGAAGTGCCGTTTCGTAAGTCTTCCACCAGACGAAGATAATGTCTTTGTGCACAGCTCATCCAAATTTGCGGCTACCGAACGGTAAACATTAATATCTAATCCAAGAAATATCTGTTGTTGCTGCAGCTGAGTGAAATTTCAAATCTTCTTGAAACTGGGGTATAATTTCGGCACGAAGGGCATCCGCCAATGCACTTACCGGTACTCTGTTTGATAGGATTTTTCTGTGTGGTAGGACTTTCTCGGCAGCCACACGTTCATATTGTGTTGGAAATTATACCCGCTAACTATGCTGACAGTTATGTCTTTTGAGAAGTGGTTGAAGTACGATATCGAAGAAAGCAATCTCCGTTTTTACACTGAACATATCCCACAATGCTTCCTTCTTCATCTACCACAATTAAAAAATTGTCCACACAGCACTGTTTAATTACTCCTTTCAAATTTTTTACCAATTTGAATTTGTTTATTCGCAGATTATGCGTAACATCCCTTACAATGACGTCATTCTAGCATAAATTACGACACACGTTTAGATGTCAATCATGGTGGAAGAAGTATTCTTCCACCATGGATGTCAATAAACAGGAACAGCAACTATACTTGTTTTTTTGAAAGATGGGACATGACAGTTTAGTGGCAGAACTTGGAACTACAGTGCTATGTTGCCAATATGGACTACCACGCTGCCAGCTGATGAAAGGTATCAATTGGCGTTGCGATGGCTGACGTTAAAACATTAATTGACAATTGACGCAAAGGTAAGAAAACAACACAAAAATTGACAGAGAATCAAAGATGAAACATATCAATGCTAACACTGTGTGCACAATAAATGTCGCCAAGAGAACTACAGACGCGATACGGAATGCGTTACGATTTCGCGATAACGCAATATCGCACTACCGCGAAGAGGTGCCCAAACTGGCGCGTCCGCGACATACGATATTCTAACGTCCCCAGTCGATCAGAGTATTGTAATGGATGACCGCATATGCGGATTTTAGTTTTCCAGCCACAGCGCAAAGACCAGTTACCTTCTACAGGTGTATATCGCTTGTGCTCACAGATTGCGATTTCGGATTACTTGTAAACGAACGTGGAATTTTTGATTGAGTTCGTAAAGGAAAATCCGTGGCATGGAAAAGGAGAAGAAATGGAAGGAGATAGCTACAAAGTTAGATGTAAACAATAAGTGCAATTATTTATTTATAATTTGATGTCATACTGGCTTGTAGACTGGCGGGGTTTAAGCTAGAAAATAAATAACTGTCGCAAAAATGCACAAATGAAAAAAATATATTTGTGGAAATTGCAAAATGCTTATACAATATTATAAATAATTGTGCAGAAATATAAAATTAATAAAATATGTGGAAACAAAAAGTTATGTAATTTGTTTGTCGGAGTTTTATTACTTTCAATATCTTACCACATTCTAGATATACTTATGTAAGTAAATCATTAGACGTAGGTATGTTTAGAATAAATTACTACTGAATTTACTTCACATTAAAATTCGTTATTTTATGGGTACTCTAAACATTGAAATTCTTTATTAGTAGGCTCTTCAAGGTTAGCAGAGTGCTAACTATTTTTACTGAACGGCGGTTCCTAATTCCAGTTTTTACAAGATTCATGCAACTAATTGCTCGCTCACAATTTACAGTATGCGATGGAATTATATAAATCAATTAGAAGAAATTGTTCACTTAACTTACATGAATTGCACCACTCTTTGAAATCAATTTCTGAACATCTATTGCTCAATACTTTTTTTTAACATGCCCATGCTATGATGCCATTAGCATTACATTTAAATTCAAATTAGTTCATACACATCTCTGATTTCATTTTCTCTATTACCATCATCGTCTCTGAACTCCAATGTGGTTGTCGCATTTTTACACATTTACATTCAAAGTTTGTTATATTTTTTAGAAGTAGAGTAGCAAAATGCGACAAATGCGACTGTGGCTTAAAACCTGGATTTACGTCTACAGCAGTTTCATTTTTAAGCCGTTCGACTGAAGTAGGCTGCAAATTTTCCAGCTATAAGCACAATGGAATGTTTCTTCAAATATGTGAAGTAAGATGACCCAGTGTTGTCAGGACACTTGATGGTGACGTGTTTCCCATCTATGGAGTCAACACGGTTTCAAATCGTTGAGCTCAACTTTCCCGTAGTCGTCGTGAAGGCTCTGTCATGAATTCGGATCTCATGTTTTCTCACATAGCTGCACAAACTTCCATCACAGTTGCACTAATGGTTGAAAACCAACCCTAAAACTATGGCCTGTTGGTGTACAAACTATCTCCAGTCGCTAAAAATCTGAAAGAAGAAGAAAAAAAAACATATTAACACTGTGATAGAACAAACTCAAACATAAATAATTGGTAGGCCTACCTTTTTTACTTTCAGCCGATGCTGTGAAAAATAGATGGAAAAACATTAGAGATTGTTATTTTTGTTATTTAGAGCAAAAAATCGCTGACAATGAAGATCAAGGTGAAACACAATATGATTTTCTTCAAAGAAGTTCTTTGCTGATTTAAATTAGGCGAACTTATATTTTTCATGTTTATAATACCGGTACCTCCACTTTTTGATTCATTATTTTTTGTTCAAAATATAGGCCTAAGCATTTAAACTGTTCACACTCCACAAATTTGTTTTTCATAGTTTCAGATGTAATTAAATTTCATTTTGTGTTTAATTCTTGTAAATTCAAAAGTATACTTCATATGTTATTCTTTTTACAGAAAGTCAGTATTAAATTTGAATATTTTTATGACTGGTAACTGATTTGGGTCGTTAAGCTAAATTAAATATGTTTCTTACATACATTACTGTGTTTCGCTTATCTTATTGCGATTGCAAGTCATTTTTCCGGTGGGTTCGGGCTACGCCAATTAATATGCTTCTTCGTTATGTCTTCCGTTACTTTACCCAGAATCTCGTCAAAACATTGAGCTGTCATCCTGAAATATATATAAAAATGTTTTTCATTTCTAATTAGTTGTTGAACTAAGGTATAAAATTAATCTTTTTCTTCCCTTGTGGCATTTAACTCGTGAATCCACAATCTCCTGCAACAAAAAGAGCAAATTAAAAAAAAAAATAAAGTTTATAATCGGGTAGGCGTACTTGTTATTTATTTCACGTTCTTGGCAAAGAACAGCTAAATCATCATTTTATACATTTTATATTGTTTATCTTAACCATACATGACTACCATGGACTTACCTGCGCCTGCTTTACCTGCGACGATCCTCATCCAAGAAAGAGATGTTCCTCTTCCTTTGCAGATGAATCCATAAATGACACACTTCAACCCAGCATCAAAATAAACGCGTGGCGTTTTCGCGATCTACATCTCCGGGAGAATAGAACGCAGAATCGTCGCGTTCTACTTGCTGCGATAATAACGCATATTGCGATAATCGCGCGTGTGTGAACACAATCATTGAACGCAATGAAAACATTTATCGCAAAATCGTAACGCTATCGTAACGCATTCCGTATCGCGTCTGTTTGGGGGAGCCTTTAAGCACTGGCCATGTGGGAACGGTAAGTTTGGCAACTCAACCGTTGTTACCATAGCAACAGGCCTACCACGCTATGTGACATTCAGTTGGTTTTCCGATCGCAACGCTCCTATCATGTCCCATCTTTCAAAAAAACAAGTATAAGAGCCATTCCATGTAGGTAGAGCTGCGAGCCTTCGAGTCAAACCCCGGTCCTTCGGCTACTGTAAGCTGGTGATCCTAGCTCCACATGGTGGGAAAATGAAGAACTGACTTCTGTATTGCCGGTTGCCTATTAAGTGAGGAAACGCCAAGCAAAACTCGAGCCTTTCTCATATTTAATTATTTCAACAATTTATTGTTTCTGATAATGCATACGAGTATGTTAAACTATTATTTTTAGGTCACTGACTAGAATCTTGCTCTCAACCCTCGAAGAGTAACGGCGATGCATTTTGGGACATTATTTGTCACACCCCCGCTTCCTCCTCCATCGCCAAAGGAACCAATCTGTGTTCAGCCTTCAAAGGACACTCGCATATGCGAGTCTATGGTTATAGTGCTTTTGAAAACAAAGATGGGTTGTAAAAAAACTATACTTCATGGAAATCAAAGTAGGGACAGAATGAAGCATACGTTATTGAAGAATGCTTAGAATAAAGAAATGGCGTTTTACTTATTTTACTGGATGTGCACATGAGATTATGAGCATTTACAGTAACCGCCACTGCTAATACTCATGTATTGAAGGGGATAGTTCCTAAATTCAGCTGTCTTACCTATTGCTCACGTATTGTATTGCTTATTAATCTCAATTAGTCCTCGCCAATCTACCAGCTCGCTATCTTCAATAGTTCCCTTGTCACCAGAGAAGCTCGCTCTTTTCGAATGACAGTTTGATTATTACCGCCCTATTTTAATACAAGAGCCAGTAAGCAAGTTACAAATTGGAGTAGCGACCTACCTGACTGAATGAGGCTATCACAGTTAGATGGCAGTACTATCAATGAGTGCACAGTATAATTAAATAATCAGCTGTTGCGTGATGGCGGTATCTCTGAACGAGTGTACACTGGAGTTCAAGGATACCTGGCCCTTCCAATCGGTAGTGATCGATAATTCGTTGGCGTAAGTGTGGCTCCTTTAGTTATTACTTCTATGAACAGATGGCGAAGTTAATAGTCAGTGCTGTCAATCGTACATAAATATATCCGCATTATAGAATTCAATATTTCATCCCCCTCTACTGATTGTAAAACAACACTGGTGCCCACGTGCAACAACGTCGGTTTGTGTAACCACCGGTTCAATTTGCCATCTAACTCCTGGTTAAGCATTTTTACGGTGCTTCGACCTACTTAAATAGAAGGTTAACCACGGTAATCTCTAACCGGCCGTATTCGAGCGGTTAAAGTAGATAACTAGTGATTAGTAGAGCAAGTAAAACAAAATGGCGCCTAGATCCGCAGCTGATTATTTCGAAGACGATTATTATTGTACCGTATTTGATATTTGAATTACTTGGGTAGAGATGATGATGAGCGTGAAGTTTCTTTAGTGGAAAGAGAGAATTCTTACGAGAAATTAGGTGACAGAATACTTCAGGAGAGACTTCGTTTATCAAAATCTACAGTTTCATTTCTGCTGCAACAAATGGATCTCTTGAAATAATACAAAAACAGTCATATTTCTCCTTTGAATCAGTTGCTTATATTGCAATTCTATGGAACTGTTATTTTCTGTATTTTAAAAGACAACACTCGATTATCTTTCTCTAGGTCACTGGCTGAACGAAGAGAGGTTATTGGATAATGCACAGTTCTATGGTGTAAATGGGGTCCTGGATCGTACACACATTCACACTAATCTTCTGCTCCTTTTCCTTTATCGATATTCCATTTTTTTATATAATATATTTCAATCCATTTAGTAATTAAGTCTATCGATACTTCAACCTCACATTGGGATGTAATCATTTTTGCATTCAATTTTCCATTTTGTATGATTTTAACCTAACAGAATTGAAAAACAAAGAATGCAACTCGCAAACATAACAGCGCCCAAAGGCAAACAAATGCAACGCGAAAATAAAGAACACGGTTCGCCTCGGCCCTCATAAGGCCGCAGGAGCCGACGGTATCCAAGGAATTATATTGCAGCATCTCCCAAGGTCAGCTATGATAATTAATAACATCTTGGCTTCCGGTCACTATCCCATTCTCTGGAAAGAGGCTCACATAGTTCTCTTTCCAAAGCCCGGAAAGGATAAGACGAATCCAAGCAACTATAGGCCTATTAGTCTCCTCAGTTGTCTCAGCAAACTGGCGGAGCGGGTCATACATAGACGCCTCACTGAAGTAGTGTTGCCCCAAATCAGGAACGAGCAGTTCGGTTTCCACCCTGGTCGTTCCACTACACTCCAGGCACTCCGCATGACGGAGGACATTACCTGGGCTATGAGCACGAAGCGTGTAGTAGCTGCAGCTTACCTGGACATCGAGCGAGCATTCGACAAGGTTTGGCATGAGGGACTCCTCGTTAAGTTACTGGGCATGGGAGTCCCAGATGGAATGATACGCCTCATTTCTAACTACCTCCGAGGCCGTACATTCAAAACCCGTGTAGGCACTAGTTTCTCCACCCCCCGTGAAATTCACGCAGGAGTCCCACAGGGTTCCATTATCGGGCCCATACTTTTCAATATATTCATTAATGACCTCCCGTTTCGCTATATCCACGACAGAAGTAGCCATCTGTATATCTATGCAGACGACACTGCCCTCTTGGCGATGGGCAAAACCTATAGATTAGCGTCCCGTAGATTGCAGTCGATCTTAGATCACCTCCAGCCGTGGTTCCACGACTGGAGAATCAGGGTCAATGTAGAGAAATGTCAGGCCATACTCTTTTCACTAAGAGCGAGGCTCGAAGACATACCACCACCACCCACACTTTTCGGACAAGAAATGCCGTGGATGAACCAAATTAAATATTTAGGGATCATTATGGACTCTCATCTCACCTTCCGAGATCACATCCAATCCCTTCTTCGTAAGGCCAACGGGCTGATAGTTAGACACTATCCCATTCTGGCGGCCTTAACTCCTGACAACCTGGGGGTAGGACTTACCATGTATAAGGCCCTCATTCGCTCTGTCATTACCTATGCCGCACCCGCATGGGGGTTTGCGGCAGTGTCCCATCTCCGTAAACTCCAAATTATCCAAAACCACGAGATTCGACTCATTACCCATCTCCCCCGAGTCGCCTCGAGAAGAAAGTTCCATGATGAACTAGAGTTGCCAACCATAGACGAGTTCATTGCTCGACTGGCTAGGAACCTGTATGCGGAAGCTCGTGCTAACCCCAACCCGCTCATATCTGTCCTCGGGCAGTATGATCCTAGGTTACGGCGTAGGCACCAGACAGGTCCATTAGCTATACTCTTGAGACAGGAGGACAGGGAGGCTGGCGTTACTCCCAGGTTTTGGTAGTCACGTCTCAACTCCATGAGACTCCTTGGATAGTGCAACCGCTTTAAAATGACCTTGTCTTAACTGGGCTAAACAAATTCCCTCCCTAACAATATCTACATTTGTTGATCGATGGAACTATCATAGAGCCAATGGGCTAGTATATATCCATCGATTCATAGAGTCATCCTACCTAAGAGCCAACTGGCTAGTCTCTGAAATTGAGACAACTCATCCTGCCTAAGGTTTTTCTGTGGTTTTCCTAAGGCGCTAAGACAAATGTCGGGATGAGCCCTAAAAGAAATGGGCCACGGACCTGCACTCATCTCCCCATGAATCTCCCTAATTACTCTAAATTAATTAATAATTACATCTCTCCCCTCTCTTCGTAATTGAGCCACCATAAAGCCAAATGGCTGGTCTCTAAATTGAGACGATTCAACAAGGCTCATGACAACAATCACCTCCTACATAACAGCCAAATTGGCTAGTCTCTTATATGAGACAACTCATCCTGCCTAAGGTATTCCGTGGTTTTCCTAAGGCGTAAGACAAATGTCGGGATGAGCCCTATAAGAAATGGGCCACGGACCTATATGCCCTTCCCCATATATATTCCCCTTTTCTTGTAAACGACGTATGTCCTAGTTCAGAACCTCTAAATTGTCTATTAGATGTACGAGGTCACTCAATTAGTTGCAATTTGAAAGGACAGGGACCTCTCAAATTGCAGATTTAGAATTCACGGCGCCTCTTCCGACGGCCTTCACATGCCTCGTCATCGAACAACAGATGACAGCGTCTTGCCATCCTAACGGCAAACAACAGCCAACTCCTCCTCGCCCCGTCCCGTGATCACTTGATCAAATCTCCGTCCCCCTCGCGTATGTGGTACCTAAGAGGTTACGTCCAATTTCGGCAGCCCCTTCAAAATTTTCTAGAGCTCCTTCAGTGGAGCACCGTAACCCGGAGTGAGACTAGTGGCCAACAGGCTTGGAGCTCACATATTTAGTTTCGTACAGCCCCCAACCCCTTGCAAGGACGCGTTTTGCGTACCTTTAAAAATTTGTCCTCCCAATTCTCTTTCGATTTTTCGATTCAAAGAACACGGTCGTTTCGATGTAGAACGGAGTAAGCGCAGTCGTTTTTAGACGTTGACTATTATCTTTGCAGAGGTATGGAGGCTTTCCTTAGTCATTTTGTAGAAATAGTGTACTATCGATATATAACTATAACGTCTTTGGTACCATCATACACTTTACTCTGGTTAAATGAGGTGTCAGCTAACCACGTTTAAGTAATCGGTGATTATGAATGGTGCACAGTAATTTATTTATTTATTTTAAACACGGTTACTGTTTAACCGTCGTTTCGTAACCTATGACTACTGCATTTTTAACCGAGGTTGATGCAATTCGCCATGGGTGAGATTAATTTATGCTTAATCTACATCATCATTTTCCCCGACACTTTCTTAATTCCCCCAATAATGGTGACACCTATTGAGAATTAGCGAAACTATTTTCAAGTTTGTCAATTTGTTAGATCTTTGGTTATGACCTATCCCATGGTTAGAAAGTTCGTTTACACGATCATAAAGTCGCAGTGTACCGACTTGATTCGAGCATCGATGCACGTTTTGTCTCGGGCTGGTAATGATGTACCATAGACTAATCACCTGTGACTATGCGGATTAGCATATCGTCCCCTTCATCCTGTCTGCTCGGATCAAGTCGTCAACCTGTTGAACCTTTGCCTCCACTAGCCGACCGACTCGGCGTTCGACACTTCTGCATCCAAGACAGCTTGAATGTCACAGGCTATGCTCATCATTCACGAATAGCGTTTCTTTATAAATATTCTTTGCTACCAGACTTTTTACCCAGAAAAATACCACAAAGGAGCGCTGCAGAGGTGCTGCCATCTTGCAATTTCTATATCTTTGTTTTGTTTGCACTGCTTGTGCGCACATCCATCACGTTGCTTTCTGGATAATAGTGCCATATAGCGGCGATAGCTTCACGCGCCTCTTACACAAATTTTGGTCGCTACTTCGATTTGTAACTTACTGACTCGCCTGTGTAGGGACTTTCTAGACGTTTAAAACATGATTACAGTGTGGGACTCACCTCACCGGCCCTGGCCGGAGGGGAAGCTGGGAGTGGGGATGTAGTCGAACTGATAAGAGGTGTTGACAGACTAAAAGGTCTGACCATTCAGCTACCGCAGGGGTTAAAATACAGGTATAGTGATTCGTTAATGTTTTATGAAGCTTGTACTGTGGACGTTATCATTTCGGAAGCTGGAGAATAGGAGCGTAGTTTCAAGTAGCTTTGGAGTGAGTGACAGTTGATGCATTTCTTTTGCATTCTTCACAGGGCCGGTGAGGTGAGTTCAGTATAATACTGTACTTAGGTCCCAAGCGGTGGTTAGTCAGCATGCTTGCTATTTATATTCACTATGGAAATAGTATTTCCTCGTGTTGCTGTTCGAAGATAAGAAAGACCGCGTTCGCGGCGACAAACAACAACCAATTTGAAAAATCGTAAACAATAAGATACACAAAATTTGTAGACTATGTAACTGTTACGCCAGACACAACCTGTTCCCTCTACTTCATGAAAAAAATCACCATTGATCATACCAAAGCACAAAATATCTGTGGGCACTTTATTACATTTTAAATTATTATACAACAGAATATTGTTCATGAAACAAATATTTATTTTACACAGTCTCCAAATAAAAATTAAAAAATTATACAAACTTTTTATAATGGAGTACATTGTGTCAATTAGATGGGGAAAGGGAGAACGAGATCACTTTTAAATGCCATGAAATTGATACCGTATTTGAGCATGCATATGGATTAGCAATTAGCGTCATTTAGTGCTAATTACCTTTAATTTACACAGTCGGTTTAAAGAATATATACACATGCAAAACATGATCATTTACTCACCTAATTTCAGTTCCACGTTGCCACGGTACCAAACAATTTTTGCTGCTGGCTTTGAGTTCTTCACTAGACATTCCAACTGGTATTCCTGATTTTCTCTAATCTCTATCTTCGAATTTGGTGCATGATCCACAATCTCTATGGAGGACGGAGGTGCTATAATAACAGAAAAAAATTGTGTAAATGAAAAAAAGCAGCTGATTTGCAAGATGCTGGACTTCCTAATTGGGTTATCTTAATCTATCATGGTTTGAATATTGCTTATCTAAATCCTGTTTTAACACCACTATTCAGAATTGTAATTTTATGAGGAGTAGTCATAGTGGCATTACGCCAAACTCCCATTACTGCATAAAGTTGAAAAATGCGTTTCTGAGTTTCTTACCATTTTTAACTTTATTTACTTTCTGGGATAAAAATTATGGGCCGTCCCATAAATAGGACGCTATGCATAACGGTCAGTCATGCTGTAGTTGAATAGAATAATCCCTTTTTGTAGTTCAAATAGTATTTATGTATTTATTATGTAGCAAATACATATACATATTAGAATCAGTGGTTCAACTGCCCTTCTCACAAAAGGCTACGCATTGTACAGCACTATTTTGTGTGGTAAGGGTAGAAACATTTAGGGTGGAGTCCAATTTGACACTTGCTGCAGATGAACTTTGCTTTCCCTGTAAAATTAGCACACCTTCACTGAGTTTCATTTTCAACTGGCCAGTGGTGTTGACCATCAAACCTTATGTCTCCTGATGGAATGGGAACAATTTTTCCTTAGTGGGAACTCATCCCATGTCTTTTCAGTACTGTAAAAGCCAGGAGACGGCAAAAGTGAGGAGCGGTTCTGAAGAGTTTTGAGGCTTCATTTTTCTGTACAGAAATCAAGCATTTACTACTGCAGCACCAAGAAAATAAGCGAAGATGGACCACCACTCTGTTGTTGCCACTGTTGCTAACATTGGTAATGCCAACGCTGGTGCTGCTGTTTCTGTGCTAGCACTGGTACTGCTTTTGCTGCTAGTGATGGTGTTGCTATTGCTGCTACTAGCGCTGGTGCTGATGGTGGTGATTGTAAAAAAATCCGTAGCGCTACAGCCCATGTGCCAAGACCGACTAGCCGGCTGCTGGTCTCACGTCCACATGCCGAAACAGAGGTGGACAATCATCGAACCAGAATGGCGGTATCGTGTGGTTAGCACGATGATTCCCCCCAGAAACCGGATTTTCGCTACCTATCGTATTTCCACAAGTGCATGATGATGCTGGGTGGGCACCGGTCCCTTACACTGGCCGAAATTTCATGAGAAAATTTCTTCCCCCATGAGGACTGGAACCAGCGCGCATTCCGTAACGCGAGTCCTAGGCAGGATGCCTTAGACCACGATGCCACGGCGTGGTACATTGGTGGTTGTAGTAGTAATAAGAGCTAGTTTCCGAAACCGGATTTCCGCTACCTATCGTAGCTCCACAAGTGCATGATGATGCTGGGTGGGCACCGGTCCCATACATTGGCCGAAATTTCATGAGAAAATTTCTTCCCCCATGAGGATTCGAATCAGCGCGCATTCCGTAACGCGAGTCCGAGGCAGGATGCCTTAGACCACGATGCCACGGCTCGGTACGTTGGTGGTTGTAGTAGTAATAATAATAGTACTTGTAGTTGTAGTAGTACGATGATCTAGCCTGGAATTACCTTCCCTGTCTTGGAAATTTTCATATATTAGCTTCCTTCTTTTCGGACGGCAATAACTTGTGCGAGAAACCTCAGCTTCAGTTTTGTCTAATGTACTTTCAAAATCATTTGTTTCAGCTTTTATGTTAGAAGAATCTGGCATACTTTCATCAACATTGTCATCTTAATTATCATCATTACATTTTTTTTTGTAATTCCGCTTTCCTACTAAGTAGCATTTTACTGCCAAGATTATTCAAATTAGCCTCATGCTCGTCGTCCGATTTATCACTGTCTTTATCTGTATCATGGGAAAATTCCGGAGGGGTCACATATATTAGACTCTCATTATTATAATTATAATTATTATTATTATTATTATTATTATTATTATTATTATTATTATTATTATTATTATTTTGATTTTCCATTAACCTCAGAATTTCACTCAAGGTTAGACTGGAAATAAAACAATGTAATGGAAACCATATAGGCCTACATATTATAAAGAAAACTACAGGAGTGCACACGGCATGGCGTCCTATTTTTAGGACGGCACTTTATTTCACCTTGTACCTAGCAACATATAAGAACATTTTATTGTTGTTATATACCACATGAAAACTGAAGTATTCAATTCATTATGTTAAAATAAAAATCAGATTTCTGTATCACCATTACAGAGTAACTAAGAATGAACTTACCCGCGGTGTGTCACAAAATACTGTTATCCTGCCATCTTGTAAAAAATTAGCTGGTATGAACAAATGTTTGCGCGGAATTCAAACACTGCAACGCCATAATACAATGTAATAATTTATCTTTTAAACAATGCCCCAACTGTACTAAACAAGAAAAAGTTCTATAGAAATCAGTATTTTACACACGTCCTATTTTTGGACGCTATGCAGTAATGGGTTACTTTGTAACGAACAGTTTTCTCGAATATGAGTTAAAGATGAAACTACGTTATGTACGTGTTTCTGCATGCGATGGAAAACATTGTTTTTGTCTAAATCAACAATTTGCACCATTACAGATTATTTGAAATCACTCTTTAGTAGAACAATGTTCCAATTTTTACCATTTTTTTTACTCTCCTGTAAAATTTACTTCTTTTGTTGGTTACAACGTTGTTCGGGTGAATGATTCACATTTTTATTGGTTTTAGATTTACAAATATTAGCCCTAAGAACAACAGCAAACAATATAACATAGGAATTAATTAATAACTAGACATCGGATTTTAGGCACTAAAAATTGCAGTTTTAGGCGCCTAAAATAAGCTCAAAATTTGTAAAATTAGGCTCTATTTTAATGAAAATAGGCATTTTAGGCACATCAAGGTATCATACCTATTTCTTTCACTGAAATTTTTAGTTATACACTAAAATACGCACAAAAAAGTATGTTTAAACATTAAAAAAGAATACTATATTATATTTATAAACAGAGCTGCACAAATTTAATATATTGAAACTAATGAAATAATGATTATTGATATCAAGATTACTCATTTTAAGTTATTGAAATTCAGTTCCATGCTCAGACTTTATTATAATTATCTGCACAGTACACCACCAGAATTTTTTCTAAATTCTCCACAGTTAACCTTTGCCTTTTGTCACTGAGAATCATTTTGAAAGCAGAAAAACTTCTTTCAACCGAAACTGATGTGAGAGGCGCAAATTTTAAATTAGGTACAATAGAAACATCAATACTTACTGGAACATTTACACTTTCCCCCGATATCACTCTTGATACTTTTTCCAACAGTGAAAATCCTACATTCTTATTTAATACGTTGTCCCACTTATTTTTAACTTTTTTCCCCAGTTTCGCCCAAAGCAGAATGTATATTCACTTGAGCTTCCTTTACTATTGCTATTTGGCTACAAAGAGATTGTTTTTCACGTTCTAATTGTTCAGTGCTTGCAGGTATGAAAGAAAAGTTTGATGTTATGCAGGCAATATCGTTTTTCACTCGTGAGTCATTCAGACAATCTTTCACTGCTTTCACACACGCTGCACTATCAGTTTCAGGTAATTTATCAATAACTGTGACCACTTCTTTAAAATACTTAGAATAATACACCACTGACTGAATCCAGGTTCCCCATCGTGTAACAACCGGCTGAGGTGGGAGTGGGATATCTGGAAAGTTCTCTCTGAATATTGAAATCCTGGATGGGGCTTTACAAAAACATTTTTTTGTGTTCGAAATAAACGAATTGACAAGAGGAAATTCATTCCGGATTGTTTCAGAAACCCTGTGAAGGCCATGTGCTAGACACGTTACATGCGTGAGGTTAGGATAAAATGTTTTAAGAAGTGGAGCTGCAGCAACCATGTATGAGGCAGCATCAGTACAAAACAACAGAACTTTAGAATCGTCTATATTACCTGAGTATAAAGACTGTAGGCCTTTATTTACAAAATAAGCAATGGCTTGGCTATTCACTTTCGAAAGTTCCTTAACACATACGAGGTGTGGAATCGAAGGTCCATCAGGACTAAGTTTTCCTACTACCATATTTGCTATATACTTATTCATAGGATCTGAGGTTTCATCCACAGAGACCCATATGTAAGAATCACCTATATCCTCCCGAATGGAAGCTAAAGTTTCATTGTATATTCTGTCTAAGTAATTTTTTCTTAGAGTCGACTCAGATGGGATATTTTGTTTGCAGTATTTTTGTAAAAACTGTCTTAAAACCGGATTTTCAATTGCATTCCAGGGAATGTTAGCAGCAACAAACGCTCTGGTTAAATCAGCATAGAATTGCTGCTGAGATTGAAGTAGGCTGTGTTAGTAAAGTTTGTTGCAGTTGATTTTTCTGCTGAGCTTTAGCCTTATGAGCCGCTCCTTGCACATGCTGCTTTAGGTGGCACTTCTTTTCTTGCGAAATCTAAAAATGTAAAGTAAACTGAATTAAAATAAAATCCTAATTGTTGTATTGCCGTATTTCTATCACAAAGTTAGTGGGTTCGAACAATCAAAATTTTAATTACCTGCAAATACTTTAACTATCGGAATTTAAAAGGTTAAAGTGTAGTGTCTTAAAAAGAATTATACCTCAGGATAGCTCAGTCAATGTATAAATATTATAGGCCTACTCATTAAAATTAATAGAATTTATATATTTCAACTATGTTACATACCTGTTTGCTACAAATCTTGCAGAATATTATTTTTCCATCATAAGTGAATTCTGAATATTCTGTTAGCCATTGCCGGATCAATGTAGATTTTGCACTTATATTTTTCGGCATTATCGCGTTAAACTTCACAGGAAAACGTCCTACCACTCAAAACTTCTCAACACAAATAAGGTGAGGGAAAGAGCAACTGTTAACGAGCATTCAAATGAACCGTTGTTATTGAGATTCAATTGGACAAAAATACAAAGTTCCACTTATTGTTGCATTTCCTGGTAGTGTTAACACTAGGAGGGCCATTCTTTTAAATATTTTGTAACGGTTTACCCTACTAATTCGCAGTTTTACGACTTTTCATAAATATTTCAAAAACACTCTTTCTCCAAAAATTGTGATTTTATGACACTCTGAAGGGCAGTACAGCTAATCGGTTTCAGACCGAAAACAGTCATTTTTATAGTATAGTATATCTCTGAATCGGTAGCAGCACATGTTGTGATTGTTGCCTGCTTCAAAACTAAGGTTGGTTCTTTGTCGGCATTTATGCCTCCAAACATGTTAAATTTGGTGAAATCTATTGCGAGTGTCGTGAGATTCAAAACATTTTGTTTCCTTTATCAATGGTTTCATGGCCGGTGTGAAGCAAACTTTCCACTTTTTAAATGCCTTAAATTTCGCAGTGAATGCATGTATAAATTATAAAAAGTAAGAGTAAAATGCGAAACTTTACTGTGAGTTAGACATTTTTAGGCGAATATTAACAAATTAGGCTCTAATAACCGTTTTAGGGCATTTTAGGGCACTGTAAAACTCTTTGAATACCTTTCAATCTCCATGAAACACAAATATTAATAATTATTTTTACTTTTCTCCTAAAGAAACAAAATAGGCATTTGCCCTAGAATCCGATGTCTGTTAATAACATATCCACTACAGAAATTTCTAATATTTATAACATAAGTTCTTCCTGTGTAAGAGAAAGCCTTACAGCCTTAACCCGGCCAACTAAAATAATAAATAAATGAATGAACGACCGAACGAACGACCGAACGAACGAACGAACGAACGAACGAACGAACGAACGAACGAACGAACGAACGAACAAACAAACAAACAAACAAACAAACAAACAAATAAGTAAATAAATAAATAAATAAATAAATAAATAAATAATACAAGTTCTTCTGCTATTCCTTACCCATTATATTACATTTACTCTTATTATGATGATGGTGATGATGATGATTATTATTATTATTATTACAATTATTATAATCAACATTATTATTATTACAAGTTCCCGTAATGCGCTGAGATTTTCCTCGGCAGAAAAATACAAATCCGAACACTCAGAAATATAGTAAAGAATAACAATTTACATTACTACTCTTACAGAATCGCTGTAAGTGTAAGCAGTATGTCTCACAGAGTTCTTGTACCCTATAATAAGGTACCACAATTAATAAATAAAGGAATTAGACAAGAAAATTAAAAAAAAAATGGGGTTAAATGTTCTTTTAGAGTATTAATGTTTTAGTGTTCACGATTTCTTGTACTCGTCACATGCATAATCTAATGCAGGGGTTCTCAACCTTGTTAAGGTTGTGAGCACCGCCCATATGTAATACTAAGTGAGGGAGAACCACGAAATCGAAGAGGTTTAATATATTAATACATAAATAAATTAAACAGCAAATAAAATATACTTTTTAAAATATTCACCAGTGTAATGTGATCCTTGAATTTGAATGTTATTCAACATTTCAGTGATGTCAAAGTAGAAGTCGCTTAGATGCGGATCAGTAAATTAAGCGCGAAGGTGCTTTGTTAGTGAGGTATTTCCCAAGCGAGAAAGTTTTTTTCGCATTGGTAGCTCGTCCTGAACATAGCTACGTATTTAACATTTCAGCGCTAAGAAGGATTGGAGATCTGTCAATTATCGCGAGTAGCTTGAATAATATTGATTTTTCTGAGTAAGTCCACACTGAATTGATATGAATTATACACCATGAAATACGGGAAGGCCTATTCGGTCGCTAAACTAGTATAATGGATGGATAGGAACACTGTTTGTTCCGACTCGTACAACAAAGTTTGTATTGCAGTTACAGCTTGTAATTCAATTGATAGATAAGTTTATAAAAATTAATATATGAAACTTCTAAATGGAAAAAATAGCCATAGTTACAGGTGGTTCAGGAAATATAGGAAAACCTATAATGAAAACATTTGTAAAACATGGAGCCTATGAAAAAGGATCTCAGAAGCATTAGTGCTCGCGAGCACTTTTTTACTCGCAAGACGAGAGCACCAAATTGCATTAAAAGAGCACTATGGTGCTCGCGAGCACCAGGTTGAAAATGCTTGATCTAATGACTTCATTAACCATAGAGTCTATATATTTTCGTGTTTTTCAATCAATGTTTTATTGTATAATATTATCTTTATATAGTAACGGTCTTACTAATAAACCGTGTATAGTTCTTATACGAGACTTATGCAGAATAAAGACAGAAAACATGACTAATAAACAGGGAACGGATTTATATGGACTAAAAATATATGAAATATGTAAATATATATGTAGTTATTTTTACCAAAATATGGAATTAAATATGGATTTTTACCAAAATATGGAATTAAATATGGACTTAAAATTATAAAAAAATGACTATGTACGTTAAATATTGGTACATTTTAATCAAACTAAACAAAAAATATAATGGACGTACCTTATCTTCCAATGTAGTTTCAACAAAACACAATTTTTATTGTCTGTTACCATAACAATAGGTTACAAACATTTCTTTCAAGTGCTGAAAAGTGAATCTTCTTCTATTGTCTCTGAGGATAGATTTATACTGACTAAAAGAGCGTTCGACGTCACAAGAAGTAACTGGTACATAATTCAATTTCACAATGTCTGCTGGGGATAAGTCCAAGTTAATCTTCACTGTTGATTCACCACTCATCACAGCAACAACCTTTTGTAGTTCTTCATATCCAGGGTTTTTTGAAAGTACAGTGTCCACCTTAGCTCTTACTGCATCTGCAACTTTACCTCTACCACGATTCAGTTGTTCCACAGTACTATTTATAATTTCAAAACTTTCAGATAGTGAAAGGTGCCTATTTTGGAGACTTTTGAGCGTTTTTATGATGCATGAAAATGTATGCTGAATGTGAGCTAAGTCATTCTTCACACTTATGTCACAGGTAACTGTTTTCGCAGTATCAATTGAGACTGCATCTTCAGAGTCCAATGCAAGGAGAACATTGTTAATAGAGTCTATATGTTCGGCATAATATTCAACTGCTTCTAGCCATGTACCCCATCTAGTTAAAATTGGCTTTGGTGGCAATGGAATTTCAGGGTACATTTCTTTCAACACGTTAACTCTACTGGGAGCTTTGAGAAATACTTTTTTCACTGATGAAATCAACAAATCTACTTTAGGGAAATTGTCTCTGACCACTTCTGCCACACGATGAAATGCATGCGCCACACAAGTAAAATGAGTCAATTTAGGATATACAACAGATAATGCTTGTCCAGCTTTGACCATATAAGGGGCAGCATCGCTAATAAAGAATAACACATTATCGTACATAATACCCTATGGCCACAGGATACCCATAGCTTCGTTGAACAGTTTAACTATAGTTTTGTTATTGCACTTTTCTAGAACATCACAATGTAAAAGAATTCGTTCAGAATATTGTTCACTTAACAAACCGATAACTACATTACCAACAAGTCTACCTTCTTTGTCGGGAGTCTCATCAATGGAAACCCAAATTGAACTATCTTTAATTTCATCTCTTATCTTCTGTATTGTCTCATCGTAGATGGATGGAGCATACGTCTTCCTAAGTGTTGACTCATCCGGGATTGTATGTTGAGTATATTTTTCAAGGAATTCCCTGAAGACCTTATTCTTTAGTTTGTAGAGAGGAATATCAGCAGAGATGAGAGAACGGCACAGGTCGATGTTAAACTCAGATCTTACATTCGATGTTGTTGGTTGTGTTAAAAACAATTGTCTCTGCTTGGAATTTAGTTGTTTGTTGGCCTGATGTTTACTAGTTGTAATGTGTTGTTGCACCAGGAACTTTTGTGTAGATGATACTGCACACTGACACAAATTACAAAATAATATTTTATTGTCAGTTGATAAACCATCTTCTTTAAATTCTGAAATGTAACTTGTTAGTTTTGATTTTAAATTGACTGAATGACGTACTTTTGGCATATTTACCGTCTTTATAGTATGATTTACAAAACTGAACCTATGTGTACTCTGACTGGCATTTAACTGTTGAGCTGCACAACTGAAGTCTGTTAAAAATTTTAAATTAAATTAATACAGTTTTGTAACTTACTTTCCCATTGTTGATAGGACTGCTAATTTTCAAATAACTCTGATGTTAAAGGGATTACTGAACATGTGTTTAAATCTCTATTGTTGAAATGTATTTTTAAAAGTTAATGGAATTTTGTTTTGTTTTATTGTTAAACCTAATATAATATGGACTGTTTTATATGAAATATGGAAAATATATGGAAATTAACGAAAATATGTACTAAACTCTAAAATATGGAAAAATATGGAAAATAAAAGTAGGATTTTTCAACCCTACACATTGTGAAACATAAAGATAATGCAAAATATAAATTATATTAGCTTTATAAGTAAATATGTATTTACATATAAATCCTTTCCCTGCTAATAAACCATGCATAAGCAATGGACGTATAAACAATATGTAACTATACAATGGGAATTGCTTTGCAGTAGTTATATATACGAAACCCCTTGTTTAAGCGTTGTATATAGAGAAAAAATGGCCGCCCCTCTAACAGCTGTTCGTATCTGAGAGGATAAAGAGAGGTTCGTATCGACTGTAATTTTATGATGATGGATGCCTTGTAACCACAGAAGAACACACCAAAGAGCACAGAATAAGTAGAATATTACTGCTGTAGTTTGTACTCTTTGACCAAAATACAGTGTGGTAATCGATCAGAGCCAGTTGTACTATCGATTCCTAACACGGCACACTAGAGCGCTCTACCGGATGCAATATAGAATCTCAGATATTCTATTACCTTTCGTAACGAAGTAATGACGAAACTATGATGTAGCTGTGTAATAGTTACACTGTTATACACGACGTATGTAGTGATTATTAGTAAGGAATTTACACACAACTTATAAACGAGCTACTCATTGTATAAGTATAAGAGAGTTAAACGTCTATACAGAGAGTTTTTATTAGTAAGACCGCAAGTGTAGGATTAATAGGTTATTTGACAAGGCCGATTATACTTTTATATGCTATGTTCAAACTACTATGTTCTATGTTAAATGAAAAGTTTCTAACAAGAATGTTTTCTTCCTTCTCCATGAATTCTCTGTCAGGACCATCTCCCCACGGATTCCTATTTTAATGCTATTAGAGTAGCAGCAGCAGTAGTAGTAGTAATAGTAGTAGTAATAATAGTAGTAGTACTAGTAGTAGTAGTAGTAGTAGTAGTAGTAGTAGTAGTAGTAGTAGTAGTAGTAGTAGAAGTGATGAAGTGGCAAACAGATGTAAATATATCTCGTTATGATTTTTCAATTCGTGGTGGTTATGATGATGATGATGATGATGATGATGACGACGACGCTAATGATGATGATAATAGTGGTGGTGGTGGTAGTGACTGTGGTGGTGGTGGTAGTGACTGTGGTGGTGGTGAAAAATGTAAAAATGTAACGTATTAGTGAGTCCGTGGCCAAAACTAGAAATTAATATTTCAGTTTCACTCCGCTAATTGGCGCTACTTATTTAGATAATTTTTGTTATAAATAATAAAAGTTAATTATCAAAATATATTAGGACTAATGTAGCTCCATATTAGTTACATAAAGACATCGTTTGTCTTTATTGCGTGAGAATTCATTAGGGCGGAAGAATAAATTTAACAGCAACGACAAACTAAAGCCAATCAATAATGCAACGATGAAACTAAAAGAACGAGAAAGGAAATACTACGATGCACTGAAGCAACATTACATTTTGAAAAGTCTCTTTTGCATAGTTACAAATGATATCTCTGTTATTGATGTGGGAGTTCTGTAAGTATAACTGCCCCAGAATACGGAGTATGAGACCGTTACATTCTGCCCCTAAGGAATAACAAAATAAATTTGCAAAAGGTATGTTTGCAAGACTGCCCACAAATTCCCCAGTCTAATATGCATATTTTCCTCTTTCAATATCACCTAACTAAATCTATAATTCTCAGTGCTGGATTATTTCCCTGCAGATAGCCCACATGATATGGCACCATGACTGTGATCATCAGGAACACGAATGTTTATGTGCATACAGTTATATGTGAATGAAATACACCATGCTTAATTACTTAATCCCTCTTTGTAATTTATTTTATCATGAAGTGAGTAGAACAAATATTTTCAATATTTTGACAAATATTCAGATATCTACTCGTAATTTAGTCAGCTAGCGACACTTCACCAAGAGACAGGGGATAAGGAGCCGAGGCTGAGCTCGTCGGGCGTGAGTTCCTAACCCGTTTAGATAGATTATATCAGTTTTTACCGTGAAAAATTTATGCCCGAGGGTCAATTGGAAATATATGTTACTGAAATTCCAACATATGACTGAAGTCACTTGCTTAGTACTGGCACTGAGCTACCAGACCATACCTCAGTCCTAATTGGATGATCGTTCACCTCTGTCGATGCATGTGGAAGTGAGATCAGCAGTTGACTTTTATCCTTCATGGATTGCCACACTGTTGTCGAATGGAGGATGGCATGTTTGGCACTCACTTTTCCATACGTAACTCCAGTATTTTTAATGTCTGTGCGAGAACCAGGAAGCGTTCGCCGTCAACTATCCCAAATGACCTCATATTCCATGCACAGATGGACACACATTTCTCAGTTATCAACTCCTGCGACGGTATGGGTACACATTTCCCATGGTCACTTCAAGTTTTGTGATTTGCAACGCATGGATGACGGGACATATATGAGATAACAGTCACACTCATTGGATGAGCACATAGTTTCCCGCATACCGGACAACATATAAAATGAAATTATTTTCTACTGTTTTCGAACACAGATTTAAAACTGTCCCAGTGGTACAATTTAAATTTCCATCCGACTTTGTTCTTTTAAACTCTCTAGCAGCGATTTTCTCCTCGAGTACTTTTTCTCTAGAGAGACTATTTTAGCATGTAGACTTTCACGGCTGGTGTTTGTGATGAAGGTTTTCCAGGTTGATATGCCGTGGTAGACTGGTAGACCACGGCATCTAAGCCCGGAAAACCTTCGTCACAGAAACTGTATTTTCTTTGCGATGCACCATTATTTGGACTCATCTTGAAAAACAGAAATCAAAAACTAAAACGTTTGAAAAAGTAGCTGATCATTGATCGAACCGTACACACAAGCACAAACCCGCACAAACTCAACAAGTAACTGATAGAAGAGGAACCCTGAGCTCGATGCTTTGATACCAACCCACCACAAAAAACCGCTTCACAAGCAGCCCGGCCCGCGCGGTGACGTCACGTGCGAGACTGTGAAGCCCAGTGCGGTCCAGTGCGGAAGCAGCCCATGGGCTGGGCCGTTGTGCAGGTCTCTGTGCCACAGCCAGCCCCATAAACTCAAATTAGGCATGGGGAAGGAATTAGAAATGATGAAGTATTATTCCAGACATTTTAGCAGCGGGTACAGTATTCTAGCGACTAGACTAGAAGGTAAGTGTTTGCTAACTAAAGCGGGGGATAACGCCGGCCTCCTTATCTACCTTCTTTATAAGAAACCTAGTGGATCGCGTTCGTACCTCCTCCTATCCCTAGGCTGAAGTCAGATATGATTGGGTTGAGGTTGGCACGAACTACCGCGTACAGGTTTCTTGGAAGTTAAGCGGTAAGTGCGTCAATAGTTGTCAAATTTAGCTCATTACGAGGCGACTCGGCGGAGATGAATCGTCTGGTTTGAATAACTTAAAAGTTTGCGGATGTGGGTACACCGCAGCGTGCCCATATGCTGGTGCGGCAAAAGTTATGAAAAGCGAATGAGGGCATCATCACATTAAGTCCGATTTCAATTTCATCAGGAGTTAAGACAACCAAGCCACCGGCGTAGATCAGTCGGCTAAGGCGTTTTGCCTGCCAATCCGTAGTAGAACTCGGATACGAGTTCGATTTCCGCTTGGGCTGATTACCTGATTATTTTTTTTCAGAGATTTTCCCCAACCGTAAGGCAAATGTCAGGTAATCTATAGCAAATTTTCGACCTCATCTCGCCAAATATCATCTCACTATCACCAATTCCAACTACGTTAAATAACCTCGTAGTTGATACTGCGTCGTTAAATAACCAAGTAAAAAACAAAGAAGACCACCAGAGTCAGATGGAGTGGCACTATCAGTCTGTTGGCGTTACAAAGAATAGAGTGGTTGTAATCTCGAAGGTAAGTTGAGAGTCCATTATGTTCTATAAGTAGCCTATTTAATTGATTGCATCCACGAAATTTGTTGGCCGAAAAGCGTGGGCGATGATGTATAACTTCGAACCTTGCTCTTATTGAAAAGAGTTTGGCCTGGCATTTCTTTACATTGATCTTGAGCCTCCAGTTACGGAACCAAGGCTGAAAGCGATCTACAATAGGCTGTAATCTAGGGACGTTAACCTGTAAATTCTGCCCATAGCCAAGAGGGCAGTTTCATCTTCATACATATAGAGCCTAATTACTTTTTCTTCCGTGCATTTAGCAAAAGAGAATGTTACTGATATATACATTAAACAGTAGGGTTCCAATGACATCCTTGAGGAACTCCTGCTCGAGTTTGACGAGGAGTTGAGAAACATGCGTCTATCGGGTCTTGAACATGCGTCCTCGGAGATGTCCCGAAATGAAATGTGCCATTCCATGTGGAACTCCCATATCAATAAGTAACTTACTCATGAGTTTCTCATGCCAAAACTTGTCGATACCTTGCTGCAGTTATGACACGCTTTGTACTCAGTCCTCTGTCTTGCGAAGATTTTAAAATCTAAAGTATAGTAGAACGGCCAGGATGAAATCCAAACTGTTTGTTCCTTATCTGAGGCAACACTCTAAGAAAACTGAGGGGGCTAAACGGCCCATAGTTGCTTGGATTCGTCTTTCCGGACTTCGGAAAGAGGACTATGTGGATCCCGCCAGAGGAAGAAATAGTGACTGGAAGTCAAAATGTTACCTTCGCTATGCGCTTTACAGATGAACGGGATACCTTTGAATTACACTTATTTTTTATTTCTTTTTTTTACTGATTTAAGTAGCCTATAATTTGAACTATTACAATTTTTTAACTCTGAGATTACTGTTGTTCTATTCGTACGTCACTCCTTAAATTACTCAAATATCTGAAATTATGTCAATTTAAACTGTTAAATCCTTGAGTATTATATTAGGAGAATGTGCAATTAATTCTATATGACACAGTAACATAGAGCGTAGTTTACTTTATATAGAAAATAAAGGTAAGCATTTTAACTTTTTCATAATTATTAGTTTAAAAATCGCATTATTGGAAAAGAAAGACAAAGACAATGGATAATAAACACAAGAAAAATATAGCTGAAAACAAAGCAATTTTGCCACGGTACCTAGACTCTGCTCATTCGGTTCTCAAAATTATTAAACATTATATCCTCATTGTTTTTTAAGCATTATTTTATTCTACATATATGTATTGCCATTTATCTGTATTTTGCACTTATGTGTATTTTTGTACAGGGACATCATTTTATTTTTACTTCAATTTTTATTGTACCTGAGTTTTTGAATGTACTTCACTCTCACCCTTTCTACTAACGAAGTTCAACCGTCCTCCACACAGATCCAAGACCGCATATACAGTCATAGTAGCCTTACGGTCATAGTAAACAGTACGTTCCAAAAATATGTTTGCGTTTTCCAGTGACGAAAGAGCTTTCAATATTGCATCATTTTCCATTTGCCTACGTTGCATCCCAGTTTCCCCCACCTGCTTCTATTCGCCTCTCTGTAAATACTAGTGGCTGGGCTGTCTTAGCTCTTTTCTGCGAACATTAATTTCTGTTAGGAATTGGACGTCTACGTAATATTATACCCATACAATTGTTTAAAATAACTTAAATAAAAGGGCCTCGTTAAGTAATTAACTGTCACGTGATTTCCTCCCTTTCTGCGAAGCTGCGACGTAACCACTTGGACGGACAGTAGATAGCATGTCTGAGTAATTTTATCTTTTCGGATCGGGCAGAAGTGAAGATTGAATTTACAGTACGTAAGGTCTCTTTTATAGAGTAGGTACAGAATTATTTCAACATGAGTTATTGATACGAAGTACGAACCTGGTAATTGGAATTACGTACAATAGCCTATAGTGCGATAATATGCACATTAGAACTGAAACCTGTAACGAAATGAACGGCCACCATTTTAAAAAAATGTGTTTAAATATCCATATTATGATTAGGCCTATTTTTCAATTTAACTTCATTCTCTATAGTGTACTCTAATGTGCTGCAGACAGTATAATATATACTGATAATGAATACGTCCGCATGGACAGCTCAGTTCGTGAGTAAAAACACTCATTGTTAATACTATACTGTATTTTGATTAAACAAAAACCTAATGAAAATGATCAAACTCAAAATCGCAATATTTCCTAGTTTACGTAAATGGATGAAGTACTTTTCTTCCCTCCTATACCTAGTAAAGTGATTTGTTTGTATTTTACGCAATATCATCGAACTCCAGTCGTGGAAGGGGGTAGTAAACGGTGTTTCCGGTTCTTAATCGTTGATCCAAAGGTGTAGCCAAGTTAATATTAGAAATGTTAGTAAAAATAAAATAATGTCCCTGTATATACTTACACAGCGTAAATAATTTTGAATTACATAAAGCATAAATATGGCTTATATATGTATATACAGTATACAAGTTAAATAAATAGTTGAGAGACAAGAAAGGGAGAATGGGTAAACTTTCTACGCATTGAAACGTAAAATTTAATGGGGATTCGAAATATGTAAATTTTTATATAGGGTGCCATTTAAAAAATAGCTTACTGTTACACCCTGTATGTCTGAATAACTGTTTTCGAATACTGGCATAATAGTGTATGATTTATCTCCGACAGTTTTTGTATAAAACTTTTTTTTTGTAAAATAAAAATTTAAGAAGTTATTAACAATTGTTCACTCTGTATATAAAATATCGGTACGTTTATGCGAACACACTTACATATAACACTAAGCCTCGCGTTGGCTCGGATTGCCTTGTTGAACCTCGCTGGACCGACTTGACACTGGTATTCTGCATCATCATCTAGAGATGCATTCACAATCCTCAGGTTATACACTCCATTACGACTATCTCCAACTACTGAATAGCGTGGAAATCCAGGGATGACCGCACTGAAACCTGTAAATAAAAGTTAAGAAATTAAGTATGATGCACTGTACACATGATGCATATTAAAGTAAATTTTATGGGTATGAAAATATGTTTCTGGACAGAGATAGATAGATCACAAAATAATATAAATGGGCTCAATGTTTTCGAGGCCATTTTGATAGAAAAAATCAACAATGAAAGTAACAGGAATGTTTAGGCTAATACACAACGCAATTATTTAGAGGCACATTTCCTCAAAATCAAATGCACTATTAGCAATAGATTCCGCATCTTCAGTACCTAGCCGTCAAGCCAGGATGAAGAAGAGTACCGGTAGTTACTTTTCTTCAAAGCCTTACTGGATCGCAAGACTAAAGGATGACACGTCAGTTACACGCCATCGGAATAAGAATAGATTCCTAAACATATTTTTTTAAGTCTTAAATACTGAGTACGACCAAACAGAAAGTGGTTTTTGCAGGTTTTCTTGTAGTACTAATGGTTTTTTGCTTAATCAAGAAAAGACTATCAACATAACTTTTACCCTAAATCATGTAATAAAAAAGGACAATATACAAAACTATACCAAATTTCTAGGATTTTTTATAGATTCCAGTTTAACATGGGAAAAACATATTTAATATATATGCACAAAATTATCAAGAGTTATATATTTATTAAAGAAATTAGTGACTTGTGTTTCTCAAAATTATTTAGGATGTGCCTACTTTTCGTTCTTTCAGTCGATAATTAGGTATGCCTTAATTTTCTGGAGAAATGGTAGCAAAATTGGGAGTGTCTTGATTTTTCAAAGGAAAGCCATTAGAATTCTATGCCAATCAAACTATCTTGAACATTGTCGACCTCTTTTTAAATAATCACAGATATTAACTGTCATAAATTATATATATATATATATATATATATATATATATATATATATATACGACCTAGTCCTTTACACTCGACAAAATATAGACAATTACTCATTAATAGCCAATATACACGATCATGAAATTAGAAATAGTGAACAAATTAATATTCCATACTGTAGATTACACAAAACTAGTACAAATTTTTCTGTCATGGGGATGAAATTATATAATAAGCTTCCCAGTCAATATTATAAGTTACCAACCAATAGTTTCAAAGCTAGATTTTATAATTGGCTTTTAATTAATCCTTTCTACTCTGTAGATGAGCTTCTTAACATAAATTCATACGAAATTGTTTTTTAATAAATAAAGTTATTTAGATTAGTTACAATTATTACATAAGAGTGAAGTGTTTTCATTAAGTTTAGAGTTTCAAAATGTTTTGTGTTTTCATTCTAATTACTGTTTTCAATTATATGTGTATTTCAAATTTTTGTTTTTTTTTTGTTGTTTTTTTTTTTTGTGACGAAGCCTATCACTGTATGTGTAATGGCTTAATAAATTGAATTGAATTGAATTACTCCCGTTGACCAAATCATCTCCTTCAACGTCGTCACCACCACGACAACACCATCATCCGCCAGTTGTATTGACATTAAGCCTAATGTATACACGAAACCAACTATTAATACAGACCAGTGATTTCTATTACATAAGGCGAAATGTAATACTTCACTGACATAAGCGACAAAATTTTCACAATCAATCTTAAGATTTTCGGTATGTTAAAGTTACAATTATTACACTCAATAAGTTTAAGTGCTTTAGTAAAATAATAGTTACATTTAAATTCTTCAGTTTATTTATAACTACCAATATCTATAGACATCATTAGTTAATTCTAAAACATCGAATTAAAAATTGAAATCGCGGTTCCTAAATTGTGGATTTTTTTTCTCTCTGTGAGGCCGGGAGAGGAACATCTCTGTGCACCGCGACCTGAGGTCTATTGTGCGCCCCTGGGATGAGTTGCAAGCCCATCGACCGCACCCACCGACCGAACCGACCTAACTGCCAACACCCAAACGACCAATCACACCATCCCTCTAAGTCCGTGTACCATTCCCCCCAACAGATCCCCACATTCCCCACTCAAACGGTCTGAGGTGTACTCCCCTCCCCCGAAGCCTCAACGGTCTGAGGTGTAGGCCATCTCTCCCGTCGGGAGGGGAGTGGGTTCCGCTGCTGGTTCACCAACTACCACGCTTTGACATATCCATGGAGGCCGGTCGAGAGCGCTAGCAGTTTCGGAGGGCCGCCGGAGGCGCGATCTGAAAACCAAGGAAGATTATCGGAATAATGAGGAAAGGATGTTGAGGGGGGAAGGAAGTGGCGAGAATGAGTGGGGTTCCATACGCCTGATAAAGTTACTTGATACTCATCCATAGGGGTGAGGGAAAAACCCGGAAAAAACCTCACTCCGCTGGTTTCGGGAGCGAACACGTTACCACGAGACCACAGCGGTGGAATATTGTGGATGTTTATTCCACATATTAATTTTAATTACTTTAATATAACAGAGCTTGGACAGTTAAAACTTTATGGGCCGAATTTTAAATAGGCTATTAGGTATATTATTTTGTTAAATTACTACTCATTCACTCACAAAATTACCCACTTACCCTAACCCTGTCCGCCCACTGACTTATTATCTCACTCTTCACTTACACACTCACCCACTCACCCCGCCTGTCGCCCGCCAACTGACTGACATACTCAAACACTCACATTCACATCCACTCTCATCCGCCAATTGACTCACTCATTCACTCACTCACTGCTTCACAGCGTTAGAAGAGACTTGAGATTATTAATCGTCCCAAAAATTAGGTATTAGCCTATTCTACTTACTTTAATTTTTGTAAATATTTATTTTTCCATATTGATGTTATTATAAACTGAAATATAACTTAGGTAATACCGACACATATTGCAATGTGCATTTTCACTACTGCTAGTTAGTTCATCCTGTGTGAAAAGGACTCAAACCTCTTACATGATTATGAATAGATATCTCCTGTTGCTACGATAGTGATATCATTTTTATTGTAACACTATGCGGCTAAAAATATGAGAAAAGTATCTTTAGCCTATCGATTAACACACATGCAGTAAGTCACATGACTGCTTTCTAGGACTGGGACGTTTGTGTAATAAATATTTGTCACCCACACTTAAATAGACCTGAAACACCTTATTTTTGTTACACAATGCCAGCTACACGTGCCACCGGTTTTCATGCTAAACAACTCGTTTCACAATGTTTAGTTTTAAGGTGAGATGTGTGCAGCGTGATACTGATTTTAGATTTAGTGGTAAGATTTTGTTGAGGCTTTTGTTACTTCACTTATTTCGGATTTTGCTTTATCATCAAGAGCAAATCAGAAAGTGCTCACCAAAGTATGCGCAGTTGAAAAAAAAATGAAAGAGCTGGTGTATCTACTTAAGGAATGCAATGTTCAAAAGCCGTCTGTCGTGCCTTGAGTAAGCAATTCAAAATAAATTTCTTGGTGAATTATTTTCAGATTTCTTTTTTTTCATTCAACGACGAATTATAGGCATGTACTCGAAAGAAAAAAGGCCGGGTAGTTCAATTGGTAAAAGATGGACTTTTTTTTTTATTTACAATGTCCTTCGCCCCGATGTACTTCGAAGAAACGTGTTAGTACTCATTATTTTATATTTTTCTCCTTTTGTTAGGTTATTATTGAATCTTTCGTACACTACTTTTAACACTTGAATATAAATAATTGATTAAGTGGCGGCCTTACTCGTGTTAATTATGTAAGCATATGTGGCTTACAGCTGTTTCGGTGTTACTTGACACCATCCTCAGAGCCTACTAGATCTCGGCGCTATCTCAACTTCGCTGCCTGTTGTGTGGGTGCGTTCGTGTGATGAAGAGTTGTGTCAAATATTGTGTGTGTTCTGAAATTGATCTCTGTGTTGAGAATTTGATTAGGGTGTGTTTTAGTGTGTCTGTATATTTCATATTGTTCTAGTGTGTTGAGTTTTTGGTTTTTGGGTTGTATGTGTAGGATTTCTATGTCTGTATTTATGTTATTGTATGTGTGGTTAGCATTAGTTATGTGTTCGGCATATGTAGATGTATTGTGTCCTCTGGTTATTGTTTTAATGTGTTCTTTGTATCGAGTTTGGAATGATCTGCCTGTCTGTCCAATGTAGAAACTGTCGCAACTATTGCATGTGAGTTTGTATACGCCTGTGTGGTTGTATTTATTTGTTTGTGTTGTTTGTGTGAACACAAGAAATACATCACACTAACATACGAAAACAAAAACACACACAAGATCGCAGCCTCATTCAGAAAACAGAAATACAACATAGCATACAGAACAGAAAACATACTACAAAGACATCTCAACACACAAACAACTCAAACAAATACAACCATACAAGCGTATACAAACTAATGGTTGCGACAGTTTCTACATTGGACAGACAGGCAGATCATTCCAAACTCGATACAAAGAACACATTAAAACAATAACCAGAGGACACAATACATCTACATGTGCCGAACACATAACTAATGCTAACCACACATACAATAACAAAAATACAGACATGGAAATCCTACACATACAACCCAAAAACCAAGAACTCAACACACTAGAACAATATGAAATATACAGACACACTAAAACACACCCTAATCAAATTCTCAAGACACAGATCAATTTCAGAACACACACACTATTTGACACAACTGTTCATCACACGAACGCACCCACACAATAGGCAGCGAAGTTGAGATAGCGCCGAGATCTAGGGCTCTGAGGATGTTGTGAAGTAACACCGAAACAGCTGTAAGCCACACATGCTTACATAATTAACACGAGTAAGTCGCCATTTAATCAATTATTATTATTATTATTATTATTATTATTATTATTATTATTATTATTATTATTGGACTATTTATGTTACCACAATGGCAATATCAAAGCTACTTCTGCGGTAGAGATGCATTCACCCTATCCTGAGTCTCCCTTCTTTGAAATCCTTCCTACGCACTCTCTCACGCTCTCTCCCGCACATAGTGTATGTGCGTTTTCATTCAAATAAGAGATTCTGACTTTAATGTTTACTACAGTTTATAGAGAAAACACTATTAGAGAAGTAAAAAGAATGACGAGGGAAGTGACAGGCAAACATCACACTGGATAAAGACTGTCATGTACATAAGTACGACATATGAATGAAAACAGCTATGCCATGCAAGTACCGGACCATAATTAAACAAGACATGGCATTGTAGTGTTAATAACAGGACAGTCAATATGCGGATGCAACCTTGACCCATCTCAGAGCTAATCATATGGGCATCAATTGTGATGTCCCAACACAATTAACAACCCCATCATGATAATGTAGGATCTGCTCAAAGAAAGCCATGTGAGAAATGGGTTGCAACAACTGAATTACAAGTTGGATTATCTAAACTATGGGAATGCCAGCAAATGATCCCTTTGTGGTTACATCATCACTAATGTCATTAACCTCCTTCTAACAGAAACAAAGAGATATGTTCAACGTAACAAGGATTCAATTTATTATCGAAGTACAGACATGTGGCAGAAAATGTGTAAATCACACTTTCCAGAGAGAAATCTCATTACTATTTTCATCCTGTGTATCAACATCATCTGACAAATTTAACCCCGTTTATGTATCGTCAGAATAATATTCCTGCTTCTGCTCGCGTATTTTTATTCGCTTCATCGCAGATAACATAATCATTTGTTTGTTTAGTTCCTTTCAATTTGCGTTTTGTTTAAGTTATTACTAGAGCCCGGATTTTATGTAGGCCCTAATATGATAACAAGAAATATATAGCTAAAAATCGAAAAATATGTAGATAAATATATCACAAATAAAAAAATACGTAACTTAAAATCCGGGCTTTACTTGTTGATGAAAAATTACAGGTGAACATATGATCCAATATAATTTCATTATTATTTGTAGACGCAATTAATAATGAAATATTTTTAAATATTTTCTGGGATCATTGATTGTCTCGTCAACAGTAACCCATACGTAGGAATCGCCAAGTTAAGCTCTAATCGTTTCCATTGTGTCATTGTAGCTAATCGTTTCCATTGTGTCAGCGCAGTAGGAGTTCAAATAATTCTTCCGAAGTGTTGATTCATCCGAAATATTTAAGTTGCAGTATTTGCTTAGGAATGCTTAAAACTTTGGAACTCAAAGTTTATATCACGATATGTTTGCATCAACCATTGCCATGCACAAATCTTTATCAATTTCACTGGTAGAAGACGAAGAAGATTCCAGCACCACATGTGTAAGAAAAACTTGTTTTTTTTTTTCGACAAAGCACGTTTTTATTTGTGACGTGAAGTTCAGTTTTTAAATGAGTTTGTCACACACTTTGCACAGCAAAATTTTGCCGTCACTAGTAAAGGCATCGTAAGTTGAAATACAATCTTTTAACTTGGATGCGACTGGCGCCATAGCAGTAGACTAGCTAGCTGTATCACCTGATGTCAGAATAAGCTTCTCAAGAAAACTGAAAGAACTACAGTTTTCTATAAGAGCAACTGATTGGAGATGTTTGTCCAAAAGGTCATATCCTCAGGGTAATTTTTACTCTTTCCTTCATCGCGGTAGCAGTACAATGATCCACCCTTCGCACTTGTGTTTGTTCCTACTTTACCGTTACTTCTTAAGGGATACACAAAATATTAGCATGGCAAAGGGATGTCTATTTTTTGACAGAATACATTATTATTTTCAATTATTAAATTCTTTTTATGCATTAGAGACGAAGAGACAAGCTTTATAAACAATTTTCAAACGTATAAGCTATGAGTTAATTCAAAGAAAATTTGGTGAAAAAATGTATGTTCTTTCAAAATATGAAATATCCTTCAAAATATGTAAAATACGTAATATATGCCAAAATATTTATTATCCACTAAAATATATAAAAATCTGTAACTTAAAACTTCGGAATAATGATCCCTTTGATGTGATTTGCCCACATTTTAGCTTTTCTTACAGCTACTTACTAGGAACAGAACATTTAATTACATAAAATCCGGGCTCTATTTCTTACTGCTACCTTAATGTCCTTCTTACTTAAACCATCATCTAGCTGATCGTCTTTAAGTGCCATTACTCTTACATTTCATATGCCTAAAAAATGTTTTATTCTTTTTACAACTCTTATTCGTTTCTTACGAATACTAATAAAGGAAATGTATTTATTTGTTACATAATGATCCTTCAAACTCAAACAGCAACTACCGTACTTCTAGTTAAGGCTGATTGAACAAATAATACTTTCATATTTCCTTTATAAATTCGATCTCTTCCATTGCATTTCGCTTAACGTCAGTAGTTTCATATGCATATGGGTATCCTTCGTGTAGCTGATCCAAAACATTTTTAAAAACTTTAATTCTTGTTATGTTAATTTAAACTTTAAACTTGCTAGGGTATTATGTAGAGGATGAAATTAATTAGCTTAATTATAAACCTTACGTCATGGAAATATTCTTGCCCTTTATCAGAACGGCTTTCAATAGAATATGATTTAATGAAAATATCACTTTAGAAATTTACATATAAATTACTAACAGTAACAGCTTCTCTCTGTAACTACACAAGAATAATCAAAATCCAAGCTGTCAATTTCACTCCCACTGTTTAACAGTAATTTATATGATACATGATATTATGAATCCTGGACTCACTCTCAGCTTTCGTTTCCACTGCTCGCTAAGCTATGCGTTTAGATATTTCGCTGTCATGAACGAAGGCGTATTTTGACTGATGGACAGGCATTGCGATGCTATCAGTAAAGATCTTACAGACAGCAAGTGCTGTAAGCTCACTACTGCTTTCATCAACTGATTCATACACACGGACGGTAAGATGAAATTAACTACATAGAAGTTTGACAGAGAACGCTGCATTCAAATACACGATTCTGACAAAAACATAAAGAGAAAAGACGTTTTCGGATGAACAAAATTAATAGGAAAAAAGAGAACAATTTAGAGAATTTCATCATCTCTTTCGCAATTTTCGAAATTAATCTAATGATAGGATTTCAGAGTCGGGCTTTAATTTAAGCAGTACTATTCAGCTGTCTCTAAGAAGCCCCAAAATATTTATATAGTATCTTCTGAAAAATAAAAATATGAATTTCGGAAATAGAATAGTCTATACGCATTAAAATGGCACAGTTAAACAGTTTTATAACGCAACCCAGCTTTACTTGCTTGGAACCTATTATTTCATGGTACTTTTTTTCTATAATATTTTCGTCGTATTCCATTACAGTAGAACTCCGGATTAATTGGGGATCGGACCGATCCGGATAAGCAGAAATCTGGATAACTGGGTTTAGCTCAGAATAATATTAAGAAAAGCGATGTCTGACAAAGTAAAAATTCAATTTTTATTGACTATTTCGTTTATATGACGTCATTCCATTTTCGACCAATGAAGTGTAATGAAATTTTGAATTCCACCAAACACAGTCACACTTTGCGACAATTTTTGCAGCTTGATTTATCGCTATCAATTTATCGCATGGTCGTTCTTTTGTTTAGTCGTTGTCGCCAACTGTTTCCCCGTAAATTGATGATCATGAATACATTAAGATGCAACTACACGGTTAAACTTCTCTTTCAACTTTAAAGCAATGAATGCAAGATTGATATTTAATATTAATTAATATATTTACGCAGTGAAGACGACGTTCAAAACGGCGCACCATATAGACACAAAATCTTCATGCATCTTAATTGAATGTACATTTTAAACTTGATTCTTTCAATATTCTTCCCAGATTGCACGCATACGCGATTGGAATATTGGACTGTGTAGATGCAGCTTTAGTTCCGTTACACACTACAGCGAGAATGCGTTTGTCGAGCTATAAAAATGATTTCGTGTAGCACTGATTGTAACGGTCGAAGTAAGGCACAGCTGACATTGGTCCTGCTTCCACAGGTAACTTAACCTATAAATTGTAGCCTATAAAATTTGTATTTTGTGAATGAAATGAAACAATTAATAGAAAGTCAGATGTTCAAAGTTATGTAACATCATCGCATATCAAACCCAAAGACCTTGCATAGTAATAAGGTCTTTGATCAAAATGCCTTCCGTATGGCGTAATAAAATTCGTGAATTAATTAGGCCTATCTATTCAGAAATGGCTTCACTGTGTAGCAACATGTCTCGGTGTGAATACATAAGCATTGGTATATAGCTGTCCTCACTGTTACTGTTAATTAAATTATGATTTCAGCAGATAATGAAAATGTATTTATGTTATAATGGGCTAATAAGAGAAAAGTGCAGTACATGTAATTAACACTGTTAAACCTGTATTACGCTTTTCGCAATTGGCATTACTGAATAATAACATGGAATTTCTTTATTGCAGTAATCGATATTCATCTACGAGTATTTCAACTTCACAATGTCTAAATAGGTTAAATATTCGTTAATACACAATTATTAACATTTTGTGATCGAATTTTAGGGATATATTATTTACATTTTTATTTTATTCACGAAATAGTCCTAATAAATGTCACTCGAGGTCTGAGATTTCCCAGATAAATCCACTCGCTTCGTTCGTGGATTTATCGGCAAATCTCAGGCCTCTCGTGACATTAATACAGATAAAAACTAACTAAGCGAACATAAGTACGTGTGTACTGTACTATTAAAATTGCACGTTAAATTAAATAAAAACTAAACATTGAGATACAGTATTGTGTACAAATTTATTTTAGTACAATACATAATTCTGTATAGTACCGGTACTCTATTTTGCTTGGAGCATCTCGAATAGCGTACGTTGCTTTGAAGAAGTCACTCGTTTCCGTGCCGTAAGTTACCGCAGGCGCTTGACGGCAAGCAGCTGTATAGCGCCGCACAATTTATGTATTTTCCCCCAAATCGATCCGTATAATTGGGGATCCGGATGATTGGGGTCCGGATAATTGGAGTTCTGCTGCATGATAAATTTTGGAACAAGAGACCCATAATGGACAACGAAATTTTACAGCCTCGGTAACTTGTCCAGACCCACTGTAAGGACTATTGAAGGGAACGGGTTTATATGAACTAAAAATGTATGAAATATATATATTACTTCTTTGGTCAAAATATGGAATTAAATATGGACTTAAAATGATAAAAATGACTATCTACGTTCAATATTAGTACAGTTTAACCAAACTAAACAAAGAATATAATGAACGTAACTTATCTTTCATTGTACTATTTTGTTATGAGAACTTCAAAAAGCTCAATTTTTATTATCTGTTACCATAACAATGGGTTACAAACATTATTTTCTTTCAAGTACTGAAAAGTGAATCTTCTTCCTTTTCTCTGAGGACAGATTTATACTGACTGAAACCGCATTCAAAATCAGAAGAAGTAATCGGTGCATATTTCAATTTCACAATGCCTGCTGGGGATAAGTCGAATTTACCTTTACTGTTGAATCACCACTCATCACAACAACAACAACCTTTCGTAGTTATTCATATCTGGAGTTTTTTGAAAGTATAGTGATCACCAGGGAAAGGATTTATATGTAAATACATATTTACTTATAAAGCTAATATAATTTATATTTTGCATTATCTTTATGTTTCACAATGTGTAGGGTTGAAAAATCCTACTTTTATTTTCCATATTTTTCCATATTTTAGAGTTTAGTACATATTTTCGTTAATTTCCATATATTTTCCATATTTCATATAAAACAGTCCATATTATATTAGGTTTAACAATAAAACAAAACAAAATTCCATTAACTTTTAAAAATACATTTCAACAATAGAGATTTAAACACATGTTCAGTAATCCCTTTAACATCAGAGTTATTTGAAAATTAGCAGTCCTATCAACAATGGGAAAGTAAGTTACAAAACTGTATTAATTTAATTTAAAATTTTTAACAGACTTCAGTTGTGCAGCTCAACAGTTAAATGCCAGTCAGAGTACACATAGGTTCAGTTTTGTAAATCATACTATAAAGACGGTAAATATGCCAAAAGTACGTCATTCAGTCAATTTAAAATCAAAACTAACAAGTTACATTTCAGAATTTAAAGAAGATGGTTTATCAACTGACAATAAAATATTATTTTGTAATTTGTGTCAGTGTGCAGTATCATCTACACAAAAGTTCCTGGTGCAACAACACATTACAACTAGTAAACATCAGGCCAACAAACAACTAAATTCCAAGCAGAGACAATTGTTTTTAATACAACCAACAACATCGAATGTAAGATCTGAGTTTAACATCGACCTGTGCCGTTCTCTCATCTCTGCTGATATTCCTCTCTACAAACTAAAGAATAAGGTCTTCAGGGAATTCCTTGAAAAATATACTCAACATACAATCCCGGATGAGTCAACACTTAGGAAGACGTATGCTCCATCCATCTACGATGAGACAATACAGAAGATAAGAGATGAAATTAAAGATAGTTCAATTTGGGTTTCCATTGATGAGACTCCCGACAAAGAAGGTAGACTTGTTGGTAATGTAGTTATCGGTTTGTTAAGTGAACAATATTCTGAACGAATTCTTTTACATTGTGATGTTCTAGAAAAGTGCAATAACAAAACTATAGTTAAACTGTTCAACGAAGCTATGGGTATCCTGTGGCCAAAGGGTATTATGTACGATAATGTGTTATTCTTTATTAGCGATGCTGCCCCTTATATGGTCAAAGCTGGACAAGCATTATCTGTTGTATATCCTAAATTGACTCATTTTACTTGTGTGGCGCATGCATTTCATCGTGTGGCAGAAGTGGTCAGAGACAATTTCCCTAAAGTAGATTTGTTGATTTCATCAGTGAAAAAAGTATTTCTCAAAGCTCCCTGTAGAGTTAACGTGTTGAAAGAAATGTACCCTGAAATTCCATTGCCACCAAAGCCAATTTTAACTAGATGGGGTACATGGCTAGAAGCAGTTGAATATTATGCCGAACATATAGACTCTATTAACAATGTTCTCCTTGCATTGGACTCTGAAGATGCAGTCTCAATTGATACTGCGAAAACAGTTACCTGTGACATAAGTGTGAAGAATGACTTAGCTCACATTCAGCATACATTTTCATGCATCATAAAAACGCTCAAAAGTCTCCAAAATAGGCACCTTTCACTATCTGAAAGTTTTGAAATTATAAATAGTACTGTGGAACAACTGAATCGTGGTAGAGGTAAAGTTGCAGATGCAGTAAGAGCTAAGGTGGACACTGTACTTTCAAAAAACCCTGGATATGAAGAACTACAAAAGGTTGTTGCTGTGATGAGTGGTGAATCAACAGTGAAGATTAACTTGGACTTATCCCCAGCAGACATTGTGAAATTGAATTATGTACCAGTTACTTCTTGTGACGTCGAACGCTCTTTTAGTCAGTATAAATCTATCCTCAGAGACAATAGAAGAAGATTCACTTTTCAGCACTTGAAAGAAATGTTTGTAACCTATTGTTATGGTAACAGACAATAAAAATTGTGTTTTGTTGAAACTACATTGGAAGATAAGGTACGTCCATTATATTTTTTGTTTAGTTTGATTAAAATGTACCAATATTTAACGTACATAGTCATTTTTTTATAATTTTAAGTCCATATTTAATTCCATATTTTGGTAAAAATCCATATTTAATTCCATATTTTGGTAAAAATAACTACATATATATTTACATATTTCATATATTTTTAGTCCATATAAATCCGTTCCCTGGTGATCACCTTAGCTTTTATTGCACATGGAACTTCACCTGTACCACGATTCAGTTGTTCCAAAGTACTATTTACAATTTCGAAGCTTACAGAAAGTGAAAGATGCCTGTTCTGGATACTTTTGAGCGCTTTTATGATGCTGAAAATGTATGCTGAATGTCAGTTAAGTCATTCTTCACACTTGTGTCACAGGCAACTGTTTTCTCGGTATCAGTTGAGACTGTATCTTCAGCGTCCAGTCGAGAAATAACAGAAATTGCAACTGACTTCTACAGAAAATTATATAGAACCACGATTCCTAATTCATCCAGCAAGTTATCAACATTCATCTCATCCCTGGAAAACGACAAATCCCCAGTCCCCCCAATACTAAAAAGCGAAGTCGAAACAGCTGTGACCAGACTAAAAACCAAAAAATCATCAGGAGAAGAAGGAATTCTCAAGGAATACCGTACCTAAAACTCGCGTCAAACGAGCTAGCAACCTACTTAACGAACGTCTTCAAAAAAAATACTGAACACCGAAGAAAATATACCAGGACAATGAAAAAAAATCACACAATAATCCTGATCCACAAGAAAGATCCTAGAGAAGACATGAACAAATACCGACCCATTAGTTTAATGTCCACAATCTACAAACGTTTCTCAACAATCATCTTGCACAGAATAACCCTAACTGTGGAAGAAAATCAACCAGTTGAGCAAGCAGGTTTTCATTCTCGTTACTCCAAAACTCTGATCGAAAAAGCAGAAGAATTTATCCTCAACCTGCACCTAACCGTCATCGACCACTCAAAGGCATTTGACTCAGTTGAACATATATCCATCATGACAGCACTGAAACGGTGGTGTAGAAACGAAATACATAAGAATATTAACAAAGATCTACCCAACAGCACAGCAAAAATCAGACTAGACAAGGAAGAAAAAGAATTCAGACTTGAAAGAGGAGTCAATAGGGAGATCCTATGTCCCCTAAAATATTCAACAGCCTTCTCCAAAAAGTGTTCAGGAAGAGAAAGCTCAATGACGGAATAACTATTGACGGGAAGAAACTCTCCAATGTACGGTTTGCAAGCGACATTGTACTCCTAGCCACGTCAGCGGAGCTACAGAACCTCAGCACGGAAGTAGGATTGCAACTAAACCCATAGAAAACAAAAAATCACGACTAACGACTTCAAAATACCAATCACAATAGGAAGCAGACAACTAGACTACGTGACTGAATACATCTACCTCGGCCAACTAATGTTCTTTCACAATAGACGACAGAACGAGATTCAAAGAAGAATCGAAACGCATGGAAGAAATATTGGAGCCTCAGTTTCATTCTGACAGACAACACTTACACTTTAAAATTAAGAAGCGGAATCATGAACAGCTGCAACCTTCCAGATCTCCTAAACGGAGCACAGACATGGTCTCTAACAGAAAGAGAGCGGGACATACTGAGAAAGTGCCAAAGAAAAATGGAGAGGAAGATGCTGAATATCACAATCAGACACAGACTGCGCAACGAAGACATAAGGAGTCAAACACATCTCAAAGACGCAGCAGAAACGGCCGACAAGCTGAAGAAGAAATGGGCAGGATACGTGATGCAACCCAACACGAAACGGTGGACACACATTCTTACACGTGGGTCCCAAGGATTGGCAAACGCAACTTTGGAAGACAAAAGACGAGGTGGGCGGACCAACTCAGATGAAGATTCGGCCATCTATGGTCAAGAATAGCGAAAGACCGACAATAATGGAAGCTCATCACAAAGTGACTTGCAACCCAAGCAGTGATTAGTGAATAGTGGACTCTTCAATGTTAGCCCAGACAGCATCTTAAACATACTATGACATTACAAAAGTGACCATAATTCCTGGAGTGGTTAACCGGGAACTGCTTGACAAGCCACCCTGCCTAGTCAGGAGGCCCTTGCCCTTTACGAGATTTCGTGGATAATTCTTAATGTATGTATGTATGTATGTATGTATGTATGTATGTATGTATGTATGTATGTATGTATGTATGTATGTATGTATGTATGTATGTATGTATGTATGTATGTATGTATGTACGTATGCATTTTTATTTTAGTAGGTTATTTTACGACGCTTTATCAACAGCTTAGGTTATTTAGCGTCTGAATGAGATGAAGGTGATAATGCCGGTGAAATGAGTCCGAGCTCCAGCACCGATAGTTACCCAGCATTTGCTCGTAATAGGTTGAGAGAAAACCCCGGAAAAACCTCAACCAGGTAACTTGCCCCGATCGGTAATCGAACCCGGGCCACCTGGTTTCGCGGCCAGACGTGCTAACCGTTACACCAGAGGTGTGGACTGTATGTATGTATGTATGTATGTATGTTCATTTGTTTTTCTGATTCTATTCTCGCTTCAAGTGGCTGGCGAGAAATAAAGATGTAATTATATTATATCAATTTGTTTTATTAGATTTATTTTTTATTTATTTTTAGATTTTTAAAGATTTTTTTCGGTTTTTATTTTATTATGAATGATACAATATATTTTATGCTCGACCATTCCGAAATGTAGTAATTATACACTTGGTAGCAGACCTTTAATGCATGTCATTAAAGTATACCTACTCATTAAAGGTCAGATCTTTCAGCCAATGACGACTCAGGTTACAACTGTTCAGCCAATGATAGGTCAGCTTTCTACCGTTATAAAACAGCAAGTATCGATTATTCTCGGATATGCAATCGAAAGAGAATTAGCGAAAAGTCACGGAGGCTGGAAATCCAATACTGTCGCAGAAGGTTATGTTCTGTTACTATAATAATTAGCGTTAATTGTAAATAATATTCAAATACATTCAATTTGTCATCTCGTTTTTCAATGTCTAACTTTATTTCAATGTTATCTCTGTAGGTTCTTAAGGCCTAGCAAGGTCAATGTGGACATCTGTTCCTCGGAAAAAATCAATACTTTCGCGTCTGCGCACATCTCACAACATACGGGACATTGCTCCAGGTCAGATACAATAAAATTAATAATATCAAGTTAGAAATATGGTCGAGCATAAAAAGTCGTATGAAACTCGCCTATAATGGTAATTAAGAAGCTCGTATGAAAATTATGAAACTCGCTTGCGCTCGTTTCATAAATATCCATACTCACTTCTTAATTACCTTCATTATAGGCTCGTTGCATAATGTACAATTATTGACTGGGACATTGTTAGTTTAAATTTAGGATTCATTGTGATAACATTTTTATATGATTGAATATCTTGTCATTGTAATTGGGCTTTGCCTGTTATGTTCAATAATAAATAAATAAATAAATAAATAAATAAATAAATAAATAAATAAATAAATAAATAAATAAATAAATAAATAAATAAATAAATAAATAAATACATAAATATTATGATTTTTTATTTTTCCTTTGGTTATTCCATACAGTAATGAATGATTATATGGATGAAAATATGAATATTAGTCGCATTATTTTACTGGTTCTCATGTTTGTAATATCAATAATATTTTTAGTTGTTAGTCCTAATTTAATTGGAATTTTCTAGGCTGGGATGGATAGGCCTCCCATGTACCACAGGATGTGTTGCAACTTACGCGTGCTAGTCGTTCGGTATGTGCCACAGGTTTAGGGTCATCGGATGTGTAGTGGCTATGGAGCATCCGATATGCGCAGATGTACAATAGTCATTACATTGGAAGCAGATGAGAGATGAGTTACCTAGAGCGAAACCATCCTTGGTCCATTGCACCTGCCCCGCTTGGTTGGTCACCTCGCACTCCAACATGGCTTCCCCTCCCTCGTGCACCTTCACGTCCTTGGGCTGGATTCGGAAATACTGCTGCTGTCCGGACACTGAAAGTAAAATAATAAACTTCAATTAGGTGCATATTTATTGTCCGGTCTAAGTTTTCTTTGTGTCCGCAAATGTTTCCAACGAATTAAATTAGTGACAAATTGCTAGAAATCTGGATTTTAAAAAAGTCTAGACTTCTGTTGAACGTTAATATTTTTTTGTGCGAGATCGTGCGTATTTGCTTGGTTTCCGCACAAAACCAATCCGCGGAAAGTCTAAAATTCCACATTCAGTATTCCCAACCTAACACACATAACAATTTCCCTCTTCTTACCGCTTACGTGACATATTGACTTTACTGCTTTAGGCTTTTAACATATTATTTTTAGAATGTTCAATATAGTAATAATTATAAATTGGAAACTTACCACTGCAATTTTACCTAAATTGCACTGTTAATTATTGTTTTTAAATATTTGCAAAAATTAAGTAAACTCTACAACTCCACTAAAGTTACTGTATTCGTGATGCAAGTAACATTAAGGAAGCCGTGAAAAAATCAACGAGATTCCAGACTCATCATAGACTGGGGGAAAAAAAGACAGACATATCACGGCCTGCTGGAGTATAGTAAACACAGAAAACATTTTAAAGCAACAATGTTGAAGACAGATATTTTTGTTTTGCAAATTTACCGTCAATGAACAGAAACCAAGATGGAGATTTCATTGCAACTAATTAGAAATTCCTCTTTCAGGTATGTAATAAACGATCTTCGCACAAAATAATGTACGATACTAGAGCGGTATGTTTTCTTTCAATTCTCGGAAATTAAAAAAGCTCAACTACGTTTCGCTTATTCAAACTTTTCCTCGAACATGAAAACTTCAACATACCGCTCTTGTAACGCATATTACAATATTTATACTTCGTCAACGTATATAAGAATTAATTACACTGTAATTCATGCAACAAAACTCAATTTCCTAAATTTTAGGAAGTAATACGTCTCTCCATGCTTTGAAATCACCAGAACTAGAAAAATAAACAAGATTTAAATAATTTTCCAAATTTCAATGTGTTTTATTTTATTATTTTTTCTAAGATTTATTTTAGGTCGCGTAACTGCTGGGTCTATTTTATTTTTGTTGTTGCTGTTACAATTAAATAATTTATTTTTTTATAAGTTTATCAGTGTCATTAGGTATAACATTTCACTTCTCGATTATCTACAGACAATGTGAAATATTTCTTGATGTATGTAGCAGGAAAAATAGGCCTAATGTGTGAGAATATTTAATCCTATCATGTATTTCACTCTAAATAATAAAGTACTATAGGCCAGATTTCGTATTTATTATATTCATTGAAGGCATCTGAATAAGTTTTGCACCGTGCCTTACGACCTATTGGATGAGCACTCATTTTCTTCCATTCAGAATGGTAGTTGTCTGGTAACCTCTCCATCAGGCATTAACTTCACTGTAAGAAAGAACGGAATGAAATTTAAAGCTTTATAAAACCCATGTTAAATTCAGTTTTATAACAAATCAAATCTTTATTAACGTAACTGGTTGTGTCGATGACTTTCGTGTAATATTTTCCAGTAAAATTTATTTCCATGAAGAGATTGACCTTATATACATGAAGCTGTGCAAATTAACATGATGCTCTAATGCGAACTATAAGTTTCTTCAGCACTTGGTCCACATTTAGCATTTAATTTTGTACAATTCACATGAAAATTAGAGTACGCATCTGTAGTTTGAATTGAATCCTATTAAAACAATAAATTCTCTTAAACTATGAAATTATAAACATAAATTTCCGTAATTACTAATTATCTTCTTTCAAAAAGGCCTCTCTTATTTTTGTGACATTTAAATTTGTTTTTTGTCATACTCCTTCCTGTACATCTGCTCAGTTCCACGTTTCTTTTGACATCTTACACACAAGCACATGGATTATCTGATTAAGCTAATTTTCTTATACAATTCAAGCTATCAGGTATAACTCCCTGTAAAGTTGATTTGAATAATTTCGAGGGAAAAATTGTTCCGGGGCCGGGTATCGAACCCGGGACCGTTGGTTAAACGTACCAACGCTCTACCAACTGAGCTACCCGGAAACTCTACCAGACACCGATCCAATTTTTTCCTCTATGTCCACAAAGTGGGCTGACAACCGTCAAGCAACCAACATTGAGTGCACACTAACTCTGTGTGACTTAAATTATTGTGGTTTTCTGTTGACGTACAGTGACGTGTATTATGCAAATCAAGCTTTCCAGGTATAACTCCCTGTAAAGTTAATTTGAATAATTTCGAGGGAAAAATTGTTCCGGGGCCGGGTATCGAACCCGGACCTTTGGTTAAACGTACCAACGCTCTACCAACTGAGCTACCCGGGAACACTATCCGACACCGATCCAATTTTCTTATATTTTTAATTCTTAACGAATACATTATTCAGTAATCTTTATACGAAAAAAAAAAACAAGTCATTGTCAAGGAGGGAAATCGAATATGGAAAGGAGTACGACAAAGATCCTCTCTATCACATACCCTGTTTATAGTGTAGAAGTATGCTACTGACCAGTATGAGATGGAGGTAAATGCAAACAAGACGAAGACCCTGCTTATCGAAAGAAAAATAAAGAAGATAAAGATGCGAATACCAAATGAGGCAGTGGAACAAGTGGACAGCTTCAAGTACAGGGTGATCCGTTTGGGTATGGATAAAATAAAAACACCGTAAAACATTTACTACTGAACTTTATTTGTTGAAACTTTGTGCATACAACAATGAAAGATTCCTCAGAGCTCAACATCATCTCCATTGCGCACCCTGCACAACTCATACCGGTAATGCTATTCAGCCCATGTCCGTTGTAACATAAGAGGGGTGATTTGTTGAAAATGTTGAGTAAATTTTACTCTCAGATCATCAATGTTCCTGGGTTTCTGTGAATAGGCAATGTCTTTAACAAAACCCTACACGAAGAAGTCAGGACGGGTTAGATCTGGGGAGTTTGGGGACCAAGCCAAGCTGCTTCTCATACTGGGTTTCGCCTGCGACCTCTTGCTTGTTTTTTAAACACAGAACCTGTATCTACAAATGTTCGATACCAGAACATTATGGAATCGTATTACGCACACCATACTCACGTCGAAATTCCTTTTGAACTCTTTTAACACACTCAAATTTAGCATACTATAGAACACATTGTGCCAGCTGTTGATTTGTTGTAGCCATTTTAATAATCTACGATTTCCATTTGTCCTTTCAGATTATACATTATTGATTGTCATATATGAAAACTCCCATCTTTTAATTATAATATAACTAGAAAGAAATTTTTCCTACTATCATAATAGCTTTATAATAATAAATTAATATTATACATACCCAAAAGGATCAGACTGCACTTGGCGTGTACTATTAGCAGTAACATGTGCTGCTGCTGCTGCCAGGAAGTCAAAAGGAGAATAGCAATGGCAAAGAAAGCTTTTCATAGAAAAAGGAGCATCTTCTGCGGACCTCTGGAAAAAAACTAAGGAAGAAACTAGTGAAGTGCTTCGTGTGGAGTGTGGCATTGTATGGGACAGGAACATGGACATTACGATGAAGTGAAGAGAAACGAGTGGAAACATTTGGAATGTGGATGTGGAGAAAAGTGGAGCGTGTGAAATGGATTTTTTTTTTAAATTTAGTAAGTTATTTTACGACGCTTTATTAACATCTCAGGTTATTTAGCGTCTGAATGAGATGAACGTGATAATGCCAGTGAAATGAGTCCGGAGTCCAGCACCGAAAGTTACTCAGCATTTGCTCATATTGGGTTGAGGGAAAACCCCGGAAAAAACCTCAACCAGGTAACTTGCCCCGACCGGGAATCGAACCCGGGCCACCTGGTTTCGCGGCCAGACGCGCTAACCGTTACTCCACAGGTGTGAACAGATGACACAGAATAAGAAATTAAACTGTGGTAGAAAGAGTGGATGAAGAAAGAATTATGCTCAAACTTATTACGAAGAGAAAATAGAATTGTTTGGGTCACTGGCTGAAAAGAAACTGCCTACTGAAGGATGCACTGAAGGAATGGTAAACAGGAGAAAAGTTCGTGGTAGAAGATATCAGATGACAGATAACATTAAAATACATGGAGACTACGAGGAAGGGAGTCCACCGGCGTAGCTCAGTCGGCTGAAGGTGCTGGCCTGCCCATCCAGAGTTGCGCTCCGGCGCGGGTTCGATTCCCGCTTGGGCTGATTATCTCGTGGGTTTCTTCCGAAGTTTTCCCCAACTGTACGGCGAGTGTCAGGTAATCTATGACGAATCATCGACCTCATCTCGCCAAAACCATCTTGCTATCACCAATCCCATCGACGCTAAATAACCTCGTCGTTGGTATAGCGTCGTTAAATGATTGACTAAAAAAGACGAAGGCAGAAAATAGGAAAGACTGGAGAATGCTGGAATTGCAGTCAAAGATCTGACTTTGGGCAGAAAACAGTAAATGAATGAACGAGTAAATATTTATTTACGGTAGGCCTACATATTTTTTCTGTACTCTGCCATAGTTACTAAAAAATTCATTCTAAGTGCAAATCAATCGGTTTATGGTAGAGTTCCCGGGTAGCTCAGTTGGTAGAGCGTTGGGAGTTTAACGAGAGGTCCCGGGTTCGATGCCCGTTCCCGGAACAATTTTTCCCTCTAAATTATTCATTCTACGGCTCAGAATTTATTGGTCTTTTATTTCTTGCAATTTCCCATCTTTTCCAAAAGGTTAAAATATTTAGGTTCTTAATTATTCGAGGGTTGATCATCTCTTTCCCTTTTGTCAGTTTTGAAATAATTATTTCTTAATATTCATAAAATAAGGTTCTTTAGTCGAACCCATCGTAATATATAGAATTAGAAAGTTTGACTTCTATATCATGGAAATTCTTTAGGTGAATATTAAATTCTACAAATTAATTTAATTTGGCTCATTATTCTTTCTGAAAACTTTTGTTTTATATTCGCAGTTACGTGCATTTCAATTGGAAGGTTTATCAAATTTCCGTAGTAGCGTTTATGTAATTCATGTAGAAGTTATTTTGTTACATGTTTACAACAGATGGCCAGACGAGGAGTTGTGTCCTTAAGCGGCAATATTTTGTTAATTCGGCAGTGGATGATGAGTGATTACAACGTTTTGCAATCGGAACAGCTGCCATATTTCAGTCTCCGCAATCATATCCACATTTGTCACTACTTGACCAGCTTCAACCACGTCTCTCTCCTGGGGTACGCGCCAAATCCACCTCATGAATTATTAATTTCCTTCATTTGTATTTCATTATGGATTCAAACATGTCCAATTCATCATCCTGTGTAGCCATCTTAACCTTCCTGGTACTAAATCTGCCACGGGCTTTCCAAAGGATAAGAAATTTAAGAATATATTATGCAGCAGTATTTTATAAGACTTATTTTTAAATTGTTCGAAGCTAACGTAAAAAAATGTCGAAAATACGAAATTATGAGCTGCTAACTTCTGGTTGGTATAGGCTGAAATGTACGCAATAGCTAAGATGGTCAGATTTAAATTCATCTTGAGTTCGACTCTCGTCTAGATCAATGAGTATTTTTCCGGTAAAAACGTATGTTACCCTAGGTACAGTATGCTAACATAATTTTATTGGAACATCATCGCATGATCGTCTTAATTATGTCGAATATAGAAGTAGTCCAGACACGGACTTACAAAGATATTTGATTATTTGAAAGGTTACAGAACGAAGGAAGATCTTAGGATGGGTAAAAATGAATGTGCAATGCTATTCTAAGAGGGAAGATTAAACAGAAAGCTTGGTGCTGCAGTTATATTTGCCTTTTATTCATATTCTTACAAGTGTTTAGTGTGAGAGTTGTATGTGATCTGCAGTTAAATGTGTTAATTTGTGAAATCCATTAATATTTTACTGAGATACTGTTTAATATTCTGTAATATTATCTTTATCACTCGAAGCTTTCTACGAGGCGCTTCCATAAAGTAACATTCCCACTCGTCCCACAGCTAGCAAACCATATGTTGTGCGAAGCGACTGCGTGTATGTGATAGAGTAATGTCCTTGGCATGGCGCATGCGCTAGCGGAACTTCTCGAGTGCTCTCAGTAGCTTCGTTGCATTGGTTGAAGATGGACGTTCCTACTCCAGCTCCCGCCGCGTGAAGTGCGGTCAGTGATAAAGTTTTTGAATGCACAAGGCATAGCGCCGATTGAAATTGGTCGTCAGCTGTGCCAGGTCTATGAGCAAGCAGATAGTGCGTTTTGTTGTAGACAATTTTCAGCAGCACGCCAAAATGTGCATCACGAGGAGCGCAGTGGGAGGCCAACCATAATCACAGACGACATTGTGGAGCAACGCACTATCTGATTGCTCATGACGTTAGGCCCAGCTGACAGCGGGCTAAAGCAGGGAGATGCACCATCACCTTTACTCTTTAACGCCGAGGATAAGGCTTCAGGTATGTAGTTTTAATCAAATGCAAATAAGCGAGCGCGGACTTAAAATTTGTACCTTGCCCATGAAAGAAAAATTGAAATGGAGTCTCGTATTTCTCATTTTTTTTATTTTAGTAGGTTATTTTACGACGCTTTATTAACAGCTTGGGTTATTTAGCGTCTGAATGAGATGGTGATAATGCCGGTGAAATGAGTCTGGGGTCCAACACGAAAGTTATCCAGCATTTGCTCCTATTGGATTGAGGGAAAACCCCGGAAAAAATCTCAACCAGGTAACTTGCCACGACCGGGAATCGAACCCGGGCCACCTGGTTTCGCGGCTAGACACGCTAACCGTTACTCCACAGGCGTGGACTGTATTTCTCAAATAACGTGAAAATTCAAATAGAACTTGTCAAAATATTAATAGGAGCAAAAATAACGAATATTACTAATATTCTATATTAAAACTACAGTAAAACTCCAATTCTGTGAAAGGTTGTAGCCTAAACGTACCGGGGCTTAGTAAACAATGATTATGCCAGTTCAGTTCAGGTACTGGCACCGAACACATCACATTGATAAAATTACAATCCCAATAGCTGGAAGCGGAAACATGAGCAATATGGCCAATAAAAATTTAGTTTGATGCTCACTGCAATAATTGTTTGTTCAACGATTGAGAAAACAGATTTTTGTGATTGGTCTTTTACAAGCACCAGGTTGCACACTTCACTCACTTCTGTCTTCAACAGAAGATGGGTTAAGTTATCCTCCTTCACAACAACGAACTTGGTTGTTGTGTAAACAAATTATATTGGCTTTTGGAGCTGATAAAAACAGTTATTTGATCATGACTATTTTCTGTCTATAATAAACTATGTACCTAAACAAACGGGAAGTTTAACCTGGGAAAAAATGAGACTCTGCTATGGGCATTAAGGATGCACCAAACAGAAAATGACCAATGGTCAGGAATGGACATTTATCTGGGCAATTACAGACAGAAGTAATTAGTCCGGAACTGAGGTATGCTGCGATTTGCATCAGTAACGAGTTTACTACATGTTAACATAGCATTTCCCGCAATCTTTATCAGATGGTGTTTCACTTATAAATAATGCTTGCTTCCGACAACTTACCGAAGTGTGGTGCGTGATGTGGAATGAAATGTCTGTCATTTCCTCATGAGTGGTGGATGTTTGTCGTCTTACTGCGGTTTGAAAGTGGGCACACCTTTAATTAATTTTTTATCCAGGATAATAAAATTTCCCATAAGTTGTTATATAGTTCTGTCTTCAGTTTGAAGCTTTGTAAACACATGTAGATGTATTTCCATACGCTGGATCTTCCATTTGGTGTCTAGAATTTTTGTGTAGTAACAATTCCTTATAATTATTAAACTAAATTAAGAGATTCGTAGCAGGGGAATTTTGAGATATAAGGCACTTCAAAGTGGTCTAATTTGACAAATACATTCAACAAAACATTCACATTAATTTGGAAAAGGCATTTGTAGCCTTTAACCTATTATTTGCACAGATTTGCAGAGTCTGCTGAAACATTTACACTTTTTGTATGATGTAAATGCAGATGTATAATATGGTATAGATTCATGAAGTTCAACAGTTGTCAAATTTTTACTCTTCCGCTCCAATGCAGTGCCACATTTCATGCTAACTATAAATCTCAAAACATATGCTGATAATCATTATAAATTTCACGATGAAGAACAATGAATTAGGATCCTCTCCACGGGGGATGATTCCGCTGGTTGAAAATAACAACATATATACGTAATTTAGGATATCTGAACACTTGAAAGAAACAAACAATAGTTTATCGAAAGTTCAGTGTAATGAGTCGGATGATACGCAATGCTTGGTATTCCCATGTCTTTATAAACATGTATAGCGTGGCCCGCCGAAGTGTGTGTAACTTGAAAAATGGGTCACAGTCCTGCCATCTATCCGCAATATGTGGATCCCGAATTACGTAAGTGGACACACACGCACACGTGCTTGTATACAATTCATTCATAGTGTTCTGCCCAAGGGCAGGTCTTTCACTGCAAACCCAGCCATGTGTATGTGAGTAATTTTAACTTTGTATTAACTTTCTATAGTTGTGCATGTATGGTGCTATGTTCCGTGCGTCCAAGGCAAACACAACTGAATAACATTTTACAATACATTACATTGGTAATCTCCCAACATGGATAACATTAGACTCTTCCAAGAAAGTTGTGTGTACAGAATGGACCGTAAGTAATATCATTAATTTCAGAGGGTTATTCTTTGAGATATTTCAAACAAAAATGTAATATACTTTTGTTCGTTTTTGCTTCCTTTCCGAAATAAAGTCAGTTTTATATTAAATATATCTTAGCTTGTTTTGGGAAAGCTATTGATTGAATTTCCAATATGCTCAGTCATTTTAAGAGAGCAGCGTATTATGATAATACATTATTGAAAGAATTTTAGTTTTATCCTTTAAATGTGCAGAAATTTGATCCGAACAAATGTAACTTCTCGTTCTGCAAAAGAATTTTTCAATGTTACATTTGTTCGGATGAAATTTCTGCACATTTAAAGGAAAAAAACTAAAATATTTCAATGATTTATTATCATAATACACTGTTCTCTTAAATTGAATGAGCATATTGGGTATTTAGTCAATGACTTTCCCAAAACACGCTATGAAATGCTTCATATAAAACTAGTTGTTTTCTTTAAAAGGAAGCAAAAACGAGCAAAATTGTATTAAACTTGTTTGTTTGAAATATCTCAAAGAACAACCCTTGAAATTAATGATATTACTTACGGTTCATTCTGTATAATGCAAACTCTACTTGTGAACAGGAATGGAGTCGTACACAATGTAATTTTATTAGGTATGACGTAAGCATTTCCACGGCAAAAGAAACCGAAATTCTGTTACACAAAATTCTTTCATTTTTTTTATTAATGTAGGTCGAATATAGATATTACAATTCAAAAACATCTATTGTTAAACTTCTTATTGCTTATTATTCTACCTATTACATTTATCCATTTTGAATCTTGCGTACACTACTTTTAACACTTGAATATAATTAACTGATTAGCTAGCGGACTTACTCGTGTTAATTATGTAAGATTTGTGCGGCTTGCAGCTGTTTCAGTGCTTCACGCACCATCCTCAGAGCCTACTAGATCTCGGCGTCATCTCTAACATCTCTCTCTGCCTGTTATGTGGGTGTGTTTGATTGTTGAAAGTTGTTGAAGAGTGGAGTCAAATAGTGTGTGTGTACTGAAATTGATCTGTGTGTTGAGAATTTGATCGGGGTGTGTTTTAGTGTGTTTGTATATTTCGTATTGTTCTAGTGTGTTGAGTTTTTGGTTCTTGGGTTGTATGTGTATGATTTCCATGTCCGCATTTATGTTATTGTATGTATGGTTAGCATTGGTTATGTGATCGGCGTATGTTGATGTATTGTGTCCTCTGGTTATTGCTTTAATGTGTTCTTTGTAGCGTGTTTGGAATGATCTGCCTGTCTGTCCTATGTAGAACTTATCGCAACTATTACATGTGAGTTTGTATATACCTGTGTGGTCGACACACAAAAAACACAAAAAAAATACAAACAAATAAATACGACCATACAGGTGTATACAAACTCACATGTAATAGTTGCGATAAGTTCTACATAGGACAGACAGACAGAACATTCCAAACACGCTACAAAGAATACATTAAAGCAATAACCAGAGGACACAATACATCTACATACGCCGATCACATAACCAATGCTAACCATACATACAATAACATAAATGCGGACATGGAAATCCTACACATACAACTCAAGAACCAAAAACTCAACACACTAGAACAATACGAAATATACAAACACACTAAAACACACCCCGATCAAATTCTCAACACACAGATCAATTTCAGTACACACACACTAATTGACTCCACTCTTCAACACCTTTCAACAATCAAACACACCCACATAACAGGCAGAGAAGTTCGAGATGACGCCGAGATCTAGTAGGCTCTGAGGATGGTGCGTGAAGCACTGAAACAGCTGTAAGCCGCACAAATCTTACATAATTAACACGAGTAAGTCCGCTAGCCAATCAATTAATTATTACATTTATATATAGTTCAACAAATGACTTATCAAAACTAATTTAGAGCTTTTTAAAACGATGGTTCGATTAACAGTCCAATATACAACTGTCTTACATTTTAACCTAGACTTGATTGATAACGATGAAACAAATTAAATAAAGTGCATCTTAATGTGCGTTTATAAACATCAAGCGTAAGAATTTAAATGCTGTCATTAATGCAACATTTAGCAAAGAATTTGAATAGGTCCATTCCATTCATTGGGAGAAGTTAAAAATTATGACAATTTCACTTCGAAGTTCAACCGTATGGAAAAAATGCAGGAGAGAGGCTTTTCAGTAACAAACATGATTTTGGTTGAAATCTAAGGTCTATTTTTGGTTGGTATCACTATCACAACGAGAGCCCGTAGATAAAATTTCCAAAAGCCTGGGCAGATCGACAAGCCTCGGAACACAGCGCTGAATTACAATTCCTACGTCACTGAGACGCAGTTGGACAAACTCCAGAATGTTACCAATACTAATAAAATCTAATGAAAACATCGCAACGCTGTGTGCGCGGCTGAAGTGAAAGCGCTTACTAAAATTGGCTCTTCTTTCTTCGTTATTGTTACGTAATATAATGACATCAATGCTCATACTAATTTGTTAAAAACAGTTGAAGAGATTATGGAATTTTATAGAGAGGAGTTACATAGTCATCTACCTACCTGTCCCCGCACTTGTCTACATATATTCATACAAACTAAATAAATATGTAAATAAATACACATGTAAAAGATAGTAATGGCAAATAAAACGTTGACTGGGAAGCCACGTTAAAAACTAGAACGAAAATATAAATAGAGATATAAATATGAGAAATAAATATATCTGTAACAAATTAATGAATATACAGAAACAAAATTAAAGAAGATGCCTAGACATATTGAACTTTCTCATTTTGTTGGCATTAAATGAATAAATTCACGAATTTTGACTGTCGTGTCTTGGATTCATAGATTTCAGATTCAGGATATCATCCTAGTGTACAAATACCGATATCTTTGAAAGATATTATATTATGCAATGAAATATTTTCATTGTAACAATTATTCATATTGCCATACATAATCAGTATTTTTTTAACTTTACGATGTAGTGGCGTACACTATAACAAAAATAAAGTTCTGCTACAATGAGAAAATCGAGGGTTGTGCTTCGAATTCTACCTCCAACATTCAAATTTGTTCCTTGCTAATGTTATGTCCTGTTTTACCTTAACATGAAATCCGACGTCCACATTGCTGGAATCCTGACATCTGCCTGTCTATAGATTGACAAATCGAACTGAAACCCTGACAGAGTTACTACGTGAGCGCTGGCTGTCTTGGGGAGGAGCAAGTAAGAAAGCACAGGGGGAAGAGAGAAAGCCCTATGCACTATGTACTTGCAGGTCCACTCACAGTTTGTCAAACCTGCTAACAAAAGCATTAAAAAATTGACTAGTTGCCTGCAATGCTAGCATAACGGAACCTTCCTAGCCGACAGTCGAGGCAAAAATGAAGAATGCGTTATTAAGGTAAAACTGGAGAGTGGTTCTTCTATTGGTCGCGATGCCCACACACACCCTCTCAGATATTTACGTGGTGATTGGTGACTGAATGACGAGGGGCGAGGGAGAGAGAAGAAAGAAATAGAGAGATTCCAGAAGTTGGCGTGTTTTACGGGATTCCACTTGAAGTTGTCAAACTATAGCATCTAAGCCAAACCGTAACAAGAGTAAAATGCTTAACAAAGAAACAAGTTTACATTAGTACTGTCAATGTCTTCAGACAGACGACTACAATCGCTTTCTCTCAAATATCTACGAATTCTTCAAACATTATTTTTGGAGTTTGTCCGGGTAGCTCAGTTGGTAGAGCAGCTGGCTACGGACTGGAAGGTCCGGGGTTCGATCCCAGGTGGTGACAGGATTTTTTTCTCGTTGCCAAACTTTCAGAACGGCCCCAAGGTTCACTCAGCCTTCTATAAAATTGAGTACCGGGTCTTTCCCGGGGGTAAAAGGCGGTCAGAGCGTGGTGCCGACCACACCACCTCATTCTAGTGCCGAGGTCATGGAAAGCATGGGGCTCTACCTCCATCCCCCCAAGTGCCTTCATGGCATGTTACGGGGATACCTTTACCTTTTTTACAGTACATAAGTGGCTGAAAATGTCGGCAACAAATAAAAATAAGACTAGGGGAGCCAATATTAAAACTAATCTTTCTCAAATCTCCAACGCGCGATGTGGACTTTGTATCTAGATCAACACGGGTTCAACGCACCATCATTGTTACGAGATGTTGTCCCACACATGCTTAAAATACATAATTAGGTATAGAAAATTACAGTAATTTTTAAAACGAATTTTTCAGAAACTTATTTATCTTAACACTGTATCTTATAACTGTACCATCTACTATGAGTTAATATATTTTATATTTTATGATATGTGTTACAGTAACATGAAAGACAAATGAATATATTCATTTAGGTTTTCTCGCCAGGGCATGAGCACTTTAACCGGACTCGGATTATTGATAAAGCAAACTTACAGAGAACTGCTTCTTCAGAATATAGGCTAGAACCAGCCCTGGGCGAAAGAGGGGAAGTGGAAGGAGTTCAGAAACCCCCGCCCATGTCCTTTTCGCTTACACCGCCTTATAAACAAATACAGAGTAAGGCTCTGTGCATCGTAGCGGATTTTAGGCGACCAGCGAGAGCCGAAAGTTCGTAAAAGCCTGATACAATCCGTCAAAGACTTTCCTGTTCGCTAGCACCGCACCAAAACATAACTGTCTCAACCGGGGAAGGTGGAGTGGGGAGTTAAGGGGTGGTCTGCAATGACTCAATCAAACTAACAGCGTCCTGGTGTGGACTAGACCAAATAAGCCACTGAAATAAGTTGAACATGTTTTGGGTTTGTGATCATACGCAATGATGTACTAGGCTACATTTGAGCTTAGCTTAAATGTGAAATCTGTACCTTAATCTCTGAAGTAAACACACACTTTAAGTAGAGATTTTATCAGGAGTGCGAAAAGCTATTTAAGAAATCCAGTGCGTGGGCTAACAGAAAAAATTAATGGTTTTCCTCAACTAGAAGGGCTGCGTCTGTGGCTCTAGCGCTAGAGCGCTGATCTTCCACCCAGGGACCCGAGTTCGATCCCCGTCCAGATCGTGATGAAATTTGTGGTAGATAAAGCAAACGTTGCAGAAGGTTTCTCTCGTGGTACTCCCGTTTCCCTCTATCATTATACCAACATTCATCTATCATCTGTAATAGTAAAAATAGACTGGGATGAAGTTTGCGGCTGTATGGGTTTCAGGGCTTGGAGCTCCGGGCCCCTGGGACTCACCAGGCTACTCGTATGCGGCAGGATGGACCACCTGTCAGAGCTGCATGAAAAATGCCACCGAAGCCACCTGTCGGACTTGGCCAGCCTGTCAGCCAACCTAGACCCCTATTTCAATTTGGTTGAGAGCCTTTCCCCTATACTCACACTCCCTACCAACACTGAAGGAGAAGATGCTACTGTCCGTCTCACAAACATTCGACTAATTAACTTTCTACATAGTGAAACATTTTATTTCTGAAAGTGTTTACCGGTACTCAATATTTCGAAAGTCCATACTAAGCGTTTATATTGAATTTATCGCTGTTTATATTAACAGGCACATAAAAAAATTACTGACAACAGAAGATAAATGTTTTCTCCACCGCTAGTTGCTACTCTACAGCATATATACTGAGACAATTTGTACTGTGTCGCACCCCCTGACTTCATAATACAAACTAATATTCCTTAATCTAATTAATTATTAGTTGAAAATATTGTAAGAACGACACTAAAATATACTCTAACATGTAACTGTCAAATAACTGTGACACTGTATTTTATATTCACTTATCTACTTCATCTAATATTTTATTTGCTAGTGTGTACAGCTTGGGGGGTGCAGATATAAGAGGTAACAGCTACCAGTCTGTCACTGAAAAACTCAGGACAAGTAGAAGGGGAAAGAAATGCCTTCGCATCCTCTCAACTTGTATGAAATGTCGTTTAGACGAACACGCAGTGATACAAAGTCATCAGATCACATTACCAATGAGCCAATAGACATTCTGTGAGCGGGACGCCAACTGTTACAGCTGTTCCATAGCGTATGTGTGTGTGTTTGTATGTAGGCTATGTATGTATGTATGTATGTATGTATGTATGTATGTATGTATGTATGTATGTATGTATGTATGTATGTATGTATGTATGTATGTATGCATGCAAGTATGCATGTATGTATATATATGCATGTATATAGCCTATGCATGTATTTATGACTTACATTCTTTATCATCACTTCTGAGATAGCTCGCACATACACAAACCTAATGTCACAAAATTAACTCACACTCAACTGATTGAAAAAAAAATCGTTTCACTACTACTCAACCAACACTGAAGAGCGACGCAGCAACGAGGCTTTTCTCAGTTTGTGGAACTTTTGGTATATTTGAAAAGTTGAAGGATTGCATTCTCTCAATCTGCTAATTGGAGTAATTTCCAAGTTCAGATTTGTTTCTGCTCTAGTCATTAACTGCCGTATTAAATACTTGGCTACGAAATTCGTAACAAAAAGAATGACATGAGAATGCTTAGTATAATGAAGTTAAATTACATTAATTTCTACAAACTAACAGAGTGAAAAGTGATGTAAATATACATGCCGTGTCACTGCGAGGTGAAATGGAGAGTAGTAAACACTTGGGTATAGAAACCACATATTTTCGGTTCTCAGATGGCGCAGCTAACGTACTGGCTCCTGTTCTAGTTCATACGTGCTTGAGTAATTATAGTGATATGACTATGACAATTTACCTTTCTTAACTTCAATTCATGAAGACATTTTCTTAAAGATAACGCATAGCAAATGTTATTCATACGTTCGTTTTTGAGAAGAGAATTAGGTCTGAAAAGTCAAGCTGATTTTCATCATTCGCCGTGCAATATTTGTTCCGCGAAAACCACCAAAATATTACTGTCAATCATAAGGCGAAATTTTATATTTACCTCTTCGAAGTAAGAATGTATATGTTGAACTGCTTAAAAATGCATATAAAACACCATAGCTATTTGAGAAATCGTAATTACTAAATCTGTGTTTACACTACAAAAAAATTTTATTAACCAAAGTTATATAGGATGAACCGTAAGTAATATAATTAATTTCAAAGATTATTCTTTCAGATATTAAAAATACAGTTTTTTTTTCGTTTTTGCTCTCTTTTCGAGAAAAAAATTGTCTTATGTAAAACATTTGTTAGCGTGTTTTGGGAAAGCCAATGATTTAAATCAAAATATGTAATTTTTCGTTCTGCAATGGCTGTTTATGCAACATGGAATTGCCACTCTTTTTGCAGATGACACTAGGGTATTTTATATTACTGACTCCATTGAAGAACTGTTTGAAAAGTTTGAGGCAGACATTATTACTCTTGAAAACTGGTTAAGCGCAAATAGGCTTTCTTTGAATTTGAAAAAAACTGCGTATACGATTTTCACTAAACCTTAATTTTATTATATTATTCCGAAAGAATGAAAGTTTAATGATTCTGTAATATAAAAAGTTGCATCAGTTAAATTTTTAGGTTTGATTGTTGATGAACATTTAACATGGGATAAGCATATTTTGGCTATCTGTGAGAAAATTGCTCCAATGTCTGGTATTCTGAAAAGGCTTAAAATATCTTTGCCTATATCTTGTCTCTTGAATGTATATTATGCTTTTATCCATTTCATTTAATGTATATGTCATTTATTTCGGAACATAATAAGAAAACTGCTTTGAGACCTTTACAAATTATTCAAAATAGAGCTTTAAGAAATGTATCGGGTTTTCATTATTTGACTCCAGTTAAATATCTATATCAATTTTCTTTCGTTCTACCAGCTGAATCAATTATCAAATTAGGTGCTGCCATTTTCATGTACAAAGTTATTAACAATTTAATACATAGTAATATTACATTTCAGTTTAATAAAGATATACATACTTATTTAACAAGACAAAAAGACAATATATTTTTTCTCAGCATAGCTCAGTAACTTATGGAACGAAAGGACTTAACCATTTTTTAACAACAACTTTTAACCAACTTCCTTTAGAATATAGAATTTTATCAAATTGCCGGTGTTTTAAGAATTGTTTAAAAATAGGTTTTTAGGAAGATTATTTACTTTAATTCTCAGTTGATTGATTTATTTCATGGTTTCAAACTTTTTCTTCTTTCTGTCCAAAACTTCATGTCATCTTATTATTTGTTCTTATTTTGCTTTCTTTCTTTAATAAATTCTTGTGTTATTGTTTGTTTTTCACAGACTGTAGTTTCATGACTTTTCAATTACATTGTACAACATATGTATGTGTTCTTGTATAGCCCCTACATATGAGTTATACTCGTTGGGGCATACTCAATAAATTAAAAAAAAAAATAAAAAAAGTTATGATATGATAGCGTTTTAAGTACGAGAAGTGAACATTGTCCAGGAGGACAACACAGCGAGTGCTTAAAACGATAGTTTCGCACGTGTTTCATAGAAGATTTTTTAGACAGTCGCTTGTGAATCCCTACTGCATTTATATTTTGAAGAGAAAGAAACTGTCCATTCTCTCTCGCAGTAGCAAACTTCTCATGTTAAAGGCGAAAGAGTATTACATTCGTATGGAAAGAGATAGATTTCACGGCCTTCGGATATAATTACGGTAGGCAATGGTGATTGATTTGCTGGTTGTTAGGAAGTTGTTTGAGTGGATTTCTGCTTGTCATGTAATTTTGGAATATACAATTATTACAACGAAAATGGATCATTCGGAAGTGAATAATGTATCTCCAAATATTGTAATTTCCAATTTAAATAATTGTGTTGTGAATATTTATAATAAATAAGTAGCTAGAATTTATGTTCTCAGTATTTATAATTAGCGTGCTTAAAAGTACAGGGACATCATTTTATTTTTACTTCAATTTTTATTGTACTTGAGTTTTTGAATGTACTTCACTCCCACCCCTTCTACTAATGAAGTTCAACCGTCCTCCACACAGATTCAAGACCGCATATACAGTCATAGTAGCCTTACGGTCATAGTAAACAGTACGTTCCAAAAATTTGTTCGCGTTTTCCAGTGACGAAAGAGCTTTCAATATTGCATCATTTTCCATTTGCCTACGTCGCATCCCGGTTTCCTCCACCTGCTTCTATTCGCCTCTGTAAATACTAGTGGCTGGGCTCTTAGCTCTTTTCTGAGAACATTAATTTCTGTTAGGAATTGGACGTCTACGTAATATTATACCCATACAATTGTTTAAAATAACTTAAATAAAAGGGCCTCGTTAAGTAATTAACTGTCACGTGATTTCCTCCCTTTCTACGACGCTGCGACGTAATCACTGGGAAGGACAGTAGATAGCATGTCTGAGTAATTTTATCTTTTCGGATCGGGCAGAAGTGAAGATTGAATTTACAGTACGTAAGGTCTCTTTTATAGAGTAGGTACAGAATTATTTCAACATGAGTTACTAATACGAAGGACGAAACTGGTAATTGGAATTAGGTACAACAGTCTATAGTGCTATAATATGCACAAAGAACTAACGCTTGTATCGAAATGAACCGACACCATTTCCAGAAATGTGTTTAAATATCCATATTATGATTATTTTTCAATTTAACTTCATTCTCTATATTGTACGCTAATGTGCTGTAGACAGTATAATATACATTGCATAATGAATATGTCCGCATGGAAAGCTCAGTTCGTGAGTAAAAACACTCATTGTTAATACTGTACTGTATTTTGATTAAACAAAAGCTAATGAAAATGATCAAACTCAAAATCGCGATATTTCCTAGTTTACGTAAATGGATGAAGTACTTTTCTTCCCTCCTATACCTAGTAAAGTGATTTGTTTGCATATTACGCCAGTATCATCGAACTCCAGTCGTGGAAGGGGGTAGCAAACGGTGTTTCCGAATCTTAATCGTTGATCCAAAGGTATAGCCAGGTTAATATTAGAAATGTTAGTAAAAATAAAATGATGTCCCTGTACTTTTATACACGTTTAAGCACGCTAATTTATGAATGCAGAAATCGATGACTTTTCAATACTAAAATGAGATCCGGAAAAGTCGTCATTATGAAACGACTGTCTAAAAAGAAATTTTACAATGCTAGATTTGTTCGGATCAAATTTATGCACATTTAAAAGACGAAACTAAAATCCTTTCAATCATTTATTATCATAATACACAGCTCTCTTAAATTGACTGAGCATATTGAGAATTTTTTTTATTAACAAAATATACAACGGTTCAATTATAACTAATCAAGAAGCACATTATTGTTACAATGTAGTTGAAGAAAATAGTAGAGCCGTCCCTTGTAGGTGATTCTATTTAAAGAAACCAATTACGTATCATGTAAACGTAAACACTATGGTTTACGGTTAAAAATACAAAACGCCATCGACTCGAAGCAGGATGTTAATTGATCCACATGACGAGCAGTCTGCCTACGTTTCATAGCTACAGATTACACAAACTATACTGTGCGTCTCAAAATGCAACTCTACAGCACCCGTATTACATTTCGGGCACGAAAGTTTATTCCTTTTCCTTCTAGAGAGTGGGTGCATTCATTCTCTTGTTTTTATCCCATGTTATAATATATTAAACTGTGATTTCCCGCAATGCTAACACAAGTTACTTCCATGTGAATATGTGGTGTTAGCTGAGAATAAAGGCTTGTAATCTTTAATAATGATGATGATGATGATGATGATAATAATAATAATAACGCATATAAATAAACTAAAAACAAGGTGACATTATTTATTACAATGAATAAATTAAAGAATTAGTTAAACAATTCATGTCACAATCATAATTTCAGAATGGTAAACCGTGTAGTTTTAAGAACTTGCCCATACTGTAGATATTGATCCTACGTACCCTTGGTAGGAAATCAGTATTTCTTCAGTAAGTTAGAACATGTGTCTATGTATGTCTCATGGGAAAGATACAATTTCATTCTTCATTTGTTTCCCGTGGGCCTCACAAAGCTGACTCAGTCCTAGCGGCGACTGAAAGAACTATTCGCAGTGCGGCAACGAACTAAACGCAGCCAAAACGATCTCGTATTTCAGACAGCGGCTTCCCCTCCATATTGGTATATACTGGCGCGATGCCAGCGCTTTCCAATGCTAATCAAACGTTGAGAATCGGAACCAGTGATTGCTGCACAAATTAAAACATTCGAATATTGAGTTCCGATCACATTCACTTCCCCCTGCGCTGACTCTGACATCAGTCTGTTCAGATGAGTCATCTCTTCCTTTTCGGTTGAATGCATACACGTACTGTATTTAGTAGGTTAAAATTACATCATGTTAGAATGGTACCGGGTTCGATTTAGGCATGAAAATGTGAAGCGAATTTATCCCAACAGTTGTGGGTGTTATGATCAAAGCTAGTAAGTTGATACCAAAACTATTAAGTTGTGTGAGCTTGGACTATATCTCTACCGAATGGACAGTAGTGACACAGCTCTAAATGTCAACAAACCAGCACAACTGACATGTACAATCGGATGGTTAACCAAACTTGTCTTTGTGCCAATGATCCATAGGCACAGAACAAGAAGGACAATAAGCAAATGAGCCGTTCAGAGCAGAAGTGGTGTAAGTCAAAAATGGGTAATGATGGTTAACGTAAACATTCTGTAAAATACAGCGCAAAGTACCAATTAATATTCAATTTATTTAAACTATTAGTGGTCAGTGGATAGCACGAAGGACATATTAATTGCTACTTTGCGATGTATTTTACAGAATTTTTACTTTAAACCTCATTACCAGGCTTAGAGACTTAGACCCAATAGACGAAAATACTGAGCCTTCAAGTTAGGAAGCAGGATGGTAGTGGGTGGGGGCAATATGGGTAGCGACCTACCCGTTATCCCATGTGTTTCATTTACTCAGTCATACTCATAAGGCAGAGAGAGGAGGTACTGTCCCGTAAACCTAGTTCACTTTGTCAGAAGAGAGGTAGTAGACTAGTTTTGTTGGGTGCATGTGGTTATCTATCTGATTAGTCGAAGAATATAATTAACAGTAAGTATGCCAAAAGCGAAAGGCTCAAAGACGCATTTATTTGTGCATAGGTCGGAAGTGATTATTTTGACGTTAATGGGGACCATGTTACATATAACTAAGGAGAGACAAAACATGATACATTGAGATCCATTGCAACTTCCGACAACACATTTCACATGTAAATATTTTGTCTCTTAAGAGCGAAGAAATTCTACCTGTGTCAGATTCGCTTACAAATAAAGATTCTGAATTCTTCTTAGATCTATGTGAAAATGATGGTAGCTATAAACAACCATTTAATAAAGTAAAGAACCCTAATTTCAAAGCTATCATGGAAAAATATACCAAGAGACAGTGTTTTTTTTTTTTTTTTTCCGTTTTGCACCCATTACATCATGTGATGTAGAGCGGAACTTCTCCCAATATAAACATTGTCTTGCCAACAACCGAAGAAAATTTAGTTTTGAGACCTTGAGAATGTGTATTGTAGTACATTCTAACAGTTTAAATGGTATTTTAGAGGAGAAAAATGTAAAATAGACAAGTTGAACAGAACATAAATAATCTTGTAGTGTAGGCTTTCACGGCCGGAGAATTTAGAACATAAATAATTCTCATTACATTATATTGTAAATATATTGTGAAAATATTGGATAGTTTACGTATATGGCATATAACTAAGGATACTGGGGATACCATGTATTGTGCATCATAAGTTGTATCTATTATGTATATTGTGTAAGTATTGCATAATATGTGCTTATGAGAGAAGCCGAAAGGAAATGTATATTAATTTATTTTGAAAATTTCGCATTATAGGTTTTTATTTTATTGTTTGATATATTAGTCGTCTTTCTTTGGAACGTCACTGTACAGCACCAGCAGACTGGACTGGACTTGGTTTCATGTACACGTGTACTGGCGACTCCCATCCACCTCAAACACAATGACAAAACTGCCTATAGTATGGACTTAGTAAACTTATTCTATAGGGTCCAAAATCTCGATGTCTGCTCATTACCCAATTTTAACTTACACCACTTCTTCTCTGAACGGCTCAAATAATGCCGGGTCTTTCATAAGTCCATGAAACATTTTAGAAATTCACCACAAATAAACTAAGCAATGGATACTACATTGTATTACACAGAAATGTAGGTAAACTCTTCAGGTTTTATTTACACATATCTCACAGATGCTCAATGTGTTCACCTTTGATGATACGACAGACATTTAGCCGATAATCCATTTCATTCCACACGTGTGTCAGCATATTACAATCGGTCAGTGCCACAGCCGCGATGATACGGTCGCTAAGTTCCTGAAGGTTAGCGGGATGGGGTACAAAAACAATGTTCTTGACAAATCCCCACAAAAAAATCGGAAGATGTTAAATTCGGTGACCTGGATGGCCACCGCATCAAGGAGTCGTCTTCTTGTCGACAGCGTCCTATCCAATGTTGTGATAAATTTGCGTTGAGATGGCCTCGTACGTCACTGTGGAAATGAGCCGCACAGCCGTCTTGTTGAAAAACGTAATTATCACAGGCTTTTTCCTAGCAAAACTAACTTCACTACTACTCCTCTTGGCGGCAACTGTGCGATACAGGCTTTATCCTAACAAAACTTGAAAGAATTTCTCGTTCTATCGGTATAACTACCTGCTAGCATCAGGGACTGTCGAAATAAAATTGAATTCAAACGAAAACTTACTAGGCACTTGGTCAGTAATTGATTACTTGTAAATAGTTTCTTTAATCTATCACAAAATATTTCAATATTCAGTAATTTCATCACTATACAATTTTGTTATTCCAGATTTAATTTGTAATTCAGTAAATATAAAATATTCTTTGTTTCTCTATGATAAATTATCTAGCTTTAATTATTCAGGTAATCTTTTCGTACTTTGATTTTATTGTAATTGTAAATTTAATGCTAATTGTAATATTGTTTGTAACTGTAATTGTAAAGTTAATACTAATTGTAATTTTATTGTTGATATTGTAGTTGGAATCTCCTGGTAGAGGGGCAGAGAAGGCCTGACGGCCTTATCTCTACCAGGTTAAATAAATAAATACTACTACTACTACTACTACTACAATTATCCGTTATAACAAGACATGCCTTGGTAAATGAAGAGTCCACTGCAAGAATGATGGATGTCACTTTCTTGTCGAAAATGAACCAAGACTGTCAATGCATAGCTTAAGACATATAGAATGTACATAGAGAGTTATATGGCATTAACACTGATAGTCATTGTCCAGTAATGATCGGAAAATCACAGTTAAGCTTTGAGCGCTAAGCATTTCAAACTTTCAATTGATTCTCCTGCAAAATGTATTCCAAATGACATCCATCATTCTTGCAGTGGACTCTTCAAATCCGAAATATGATACAGTATCTCTTACTATATCATCAAGTGAACAATCTTTGTGAATCTAATAAAATACATCTCACATGTGGCACATCATATTAAACCCATAACTATTTTCAAGGACACTTTTCACATTTGCTTTAATAATTGAAGAGTCCACTGCAAGAATGATGGCTGTCATTTGGAATACATTTTGCAGGAGAAGCAATTGAAAGTCTGAAATGCTTAGCGCTCAAAGCTTAACTGTGATTTTCCGATCATTACTGGACAATGACTATCAGTGTTAATGCCATATAACTCTCTATGTACATTCTATATGTCTTAAGCTGTGCATTGACAGTCTTGGTTCGTTTTAGACAAAAAAGTGACATCCATCATTCTTGCAGTGGACTTTTCAATTATTGAGGTTTGGATTGGTGTATATACTCAACAATATTATTCTTCCACACATCTCATGGTTTCAGTCATTTCCACAGTTCTGAAGTACAGCAAAATGATTGTTATAGTCAATTCAATTGAATTGAAAGGACATTGCAATATACCAACATTATACATAGCCTATATCGAAAAATAATTATGTTAATACTATACTTAGGTTCAACAGAAGACGGTTTATCTTCATTGCTGCGTTTCCCATGTAAAGAGAAGTGTGAGTAATTCCGCATCAAATCGCACAGCAACAAAACACGACCTTCTCGTAAATGGTCGAATTTTTTTCATGAATTCCAGACATCAAATAAGAAGACACGTATTGTTTTATTTCCACAATTATTAATTATTTGTGTAGTTATGACTATTTGAAATTACGAAAATTATGCGCGCTTGGAACTCTGTGTCTACATATAGTTGAGATTTGGGGTTTGGCGCATTTGAAAGACTAAATACAACACTTTTTATTACTTTAGGCCTATCGCAAATAAATTTAAAATTTGGTCTAATTTTTAATAATTTCTTTTTCAAAGCAAAATTACTACATTAAAAATCTGAAAAAAAAAATATATATATATATATATATACTTGTTCCCTGATGTATTGTCTGTAAAGTACTGCATTTAAAAATGTGGGATCTATATACATGGGTCATTCTCACGAAACCCATCACATTTCTCTCCCCTGCATAGATTTCTGTATTATCCTGTAAGTTGGAAAATGTCTCCTGTGTAAATAATATATGACTATTACACCTAGTTATCCACCATAAACATAGGAAGATATTACATTTTCTTACCGCCATGCATAGCTTGGAATACCCAAACATGTGGACATCGTGGATGTCCCGCACTACAAAATATAAATTTCAATGAATATCACCTTTAAAGTATAAATCCGATTACAAAGAAACACATTGTATTGAAAAGTACGTTAAATGAAGTAAATATCTCATATACAACTGTTTTATAAAAGTGCCCAATGTCACTACGGAAGTGGTGTAGTTTTTGTCCACGATTTTTAGTCTTTGCCATGGAACGGATGATTCTTCACTTCGAATTTGCCGCTTTAAAAGAGAAGTTCAATGTGGTGCTCTCAGAACATTCGGGGGCTAAAGACGGAGAATTGAAAACTTCATTTGTGTATTGCTGTTATGTTTTATTTAACGACGCTCGCAACTGCAGAGGTTATATCAGCGTCTCCGGATGTGCCAGAATTTTGTCCCGCAGGAGTTCTTTTACATGCCAGTAAATCTACTGACACGAGCCTGTCGCAATTAAGCACACTTAAATGCCATCGACCTGGCCCGGGATCGAACCCGCAACCTTGGGCATAGAAGGCCAGCGCTATACCAACTTGCCAACCAGGTCGACTTCGTTTGTGTATCATTTGCGATTTCTTGTATAATGTCTTTACTACTTCAATGAGGAAATCTTCCACTTATAAATTTTTCTGTCAACACAATATCAGTGCAAGAAAGTGCATTTCCTTCAAGGAAGGACATACCGGTATTACCTTTGTCGAGTTGAATAGAATTTGTAGTGAACGAAAACGATGTTAGTGTAGTTTCATCGAGTTTGCTCTTATTCTCACTATTAAAATAATACACCATTTTTCCATTAATAAATCATAATCAAGATCCTACGTATAGTTGGTAAACCGTCATCAACATCAAACATGACAAAGCGACCTAAAATTTGGACTTGATCCCTAAGAGGGAACGAATGTATAACGATGTTCATATCGACTGAAAGAATACTCAGCACGCTTGCTCACATCCGAACAAGAGGACGCAGGCAGAGCACAAAGAGTAATAAATTTCAGTATCGATACACGCAGTTTGGTAACCCGACAGTGAGACGTTGTTGGAATAAGTTTAGGAGGTGTTTAAAATGTAGGCAGAGATCTCATGAAGCCACAAAACCAGCATAAACTTTTCAAGGGGGGGGAAAAATGTGGAAGGATAAAAATATATTTCCCAAGATACTAAGAATGCCGTAATCGAGGGCTTAATCCCGGTCTTAGGCTTGAGAGGCTCAGCTCGTCAGTCGTTTAAGACGTGGCGCTCCCCACTCCACGCCATATAAAGTTAGTCAACTTATCAGCCAGATTTCCCCGGCGGGTTGACTACCTAAAGCGGCGCTGCTTCCAGCTTCCGCGGTTTTGTTCTTGTTTATGTCGCGACCAAAATTCCAGGGTAACTTAAAACCATTGATACAAGGGAAATCTTCTCCTCCAGAATACACTTTCGGTCATTATACAGGATGGTCCGCTTAAAGGTTTGGAAGATGGATGAATTTATAAAATTTAATTTTTAAACAGTGAATATATACAGAAAGCAATACTCAAACACCATTACATTTCTTAAAAGAAATAAAAATTTCAGCTGAAAGTGTAAATTAATGGCAGCCTAAGAGATTTTCATATTTTCAGATTCTTTAAGCTCATTAAAGGCGCTGAGTAATGTTTGGGCAACTGATAAATTAACACAAGACATTCAGATCTTATACCATAAACTTATAGCAAAAGGAAAAGAAGTTATTTTCATCTGGATACCCTCTCATTGTGGCACTGCAGGCAACGATGCAGCTGATAGAGATGTCAAACAAAACACCAAAGATTCCACCAACCCCGACTATACCTTCTTACCACATCGAGATTTCATTTCCCTCATAGACAATAAATGTAAAGAATCATGGATTACACTTTGGACTCTCAATCCCTCCAGAAAAATTTTCGAAGTCAAATCAAAATGCTCCATTAATATACCGATCCATAAGCTTAATAGAAAAGACCAGGTTTTATTATCAAGATTAAGAATTGGACATGCAAAATTAACCCATTCCTACCTCATCTCAAGAAATGAATCACCAACCTGTGAAACCTGTCATTGCTTCCTGACCATCAAACACGTCACCATAGAATGCCGAAAATATCACACCTCAAGGAAAAAGTACAACATACCAAATGATATATCTACAGCACTCAACAATACAGATGTTCTTCTACAAGCAATTCAACTCTTTAAAGAAATTTCTTTGTAGAATATGATTTAATTGTAAAATATATACTGTTCATATACTCTGTTTATTAACTTTTTGTTTATTATTTATTTTTTTTATCTCTAGATACATTGTAATATATTGTGTACTTTGTTTGTAATCATCACTGCTTGTCTTGTATTGTTCTGTATATGAGTACTGTGGTCGCAAAAAGACCCAGCAGTTATGCGGCCTAAAATAAATCTTTAAAAAAAAGAAGAAGAAGAAGAAGAAGAAGAAGAAGTGATCAAATATTTCAGATTAGAACTTATTAAATCGTACAATTTCTGAAGAAACAAGTTACAATATTAATATGTGTAGGATAAACTACTAAATTAACAAAGCAAATTAAAGTAGATTATGTAAATGGAACAATAATTGAATCGCTGGTTGCAAAAACACCCTAAGCCACATTTTGATCAAAAATAAGTTTGCACTGTAGTCGCTATCTCGCATATAGATGCATCAGTCTGAATAGAAAAAACAACAAGTGACAGTAATAATACTGTACAGTGAAGAAGGAGATCAATATTGCGTTGGGAGTAAAAACACCCAAAGTGCTGGATTCCGGTTATTTTTACAATGAACATGTAGCAGTCGCTCCCAAACTTTTTGAAGGAACGACCCACTTTTGGGCGAGGATTTTGTATGCGACCCCCATGAAAGAATTTTTAGGGTACCTAACCCCTTTCGAAAAACATAAATCTATGTGAAATTAAAAACGATTATTTTACTCAATATTAGTGGATACCACCCAAAGAACGACCTAAACAGAAGAATATAGTGCAGCTTGCTTTTATGTGGGGACTGCAACAAGAGACGTACCAAGAGCCAACAAGATCCAAATGAACATATCATCATTTCACCATTTTTTATAACATACCAACACTAGGAGTTGTGGCTAAGGAATTCATCCATGGTCTTCAAAATCACAGCTTTTCCTTGAAAGTAGACCCCAAAGAGAAAACCAGAGCTACCAACAAAAGAAGCCTACACAGATGCAAGAGTAACAATATGTGCAAAGAAACTGGGAGACATTAAAAAGTGTGTTCGATATGTTCCTGATGATGAATCTTCTTCTTTCTGAAGTGAAACACTGGCATGCCCAATAGCTGTTGTGTAATGTGTTAAAAGATATAGAATGTATTTTGTTTAATATCAGTTTTGTAGTGTGTGTATCCTAAGGTTTTTGAACAGAAAAAAATGTTTCTGTTAATGTTCAGTTGCAAGCAAAATTCATATAATAAATATTAAAATAATGTGGAAAGTATTAAAAACATAAAAAGTGCAATGTTAATACAATGTAAGCCTAAATGCTTACCTTCCAATTTTCTATGTCTATGAAGCTTATTTATAATTTAAAGAATCTGAATATATTTTTTTTAGATAAAGTAACAACTTTTTAGAACTGTTTGCAAAAACAACCTAAGTCCACGTAACAAAAATATTTTCTTTTTTACATTTGCAATTCCATTTTTAATTTCAACTTCTGGGATACTATGTGAAACAATACATTCTATAATCAGTTAATTTTTCAACATTTTATTTCAATTCATTTAACCGATATAATGTTCGTTCAAGTTTTCTGAGAATTTGTATTCTGTGACTTAGGATGTTTTTGCAATCAGCGATTCAATTATGAAAACGTAATTTTCGTTTTTTTTTTTTTTTTTCAAAAATAATTAGGTCTTAATAGGCGTATGTATAATTAATCAGCCTGAGACCAAAAATAGCATTTTTGAAATTTTTGTTTGTATGTCTGTCAGTCTGTTTGTCTGTTTCTCTGGATGTTTGTTACCTTTTTACGCTATAATGTCTGAACTGATTTCGATGAAAATTGGAATATAAATTAAGTTCCTTCTAACTTAGATTTTAGGGTATATAGCATTCAAAATACTTCATTTAAAAGAGGGGTTATAAGGAGACCTGAATCAAATAAATCGAAATATCTCACTTATTATTGCTTTTTTTAACGTTACATACAAAAGTTTCATTTAAAACAGTTTCCAATATGTTTTATTCTATGTAAAATTTTGATAGGACACACGAGATACACGAGTTCTATAATAACAATGTGTTTTATCAGCGCCGCCTCAGACTAATAGGTATAATGAAATGAAAACAAATGACTACGTCTATCTAAGACGGCCTTGCATAACAATAAGAAGATATTCATTTAACACTATTTTCATTCGGATATAATTGTTTTCTACGATGGGAATAATAAATGGTTTTGTCCACAGGACATAATAGTATTTTTAAGAGTTTTGTCATAAAGATGAGTATTTTACTGGACCAAAAGTACAGCACATATTGAGTAAAAATTAGTATTTTACCGATGAGCTCACGAAGTGTCACGAAATAGCGTTCCTCTGCTCATAATTTCCCATATTCGTTTCCTGTGTTTCTTAAAATAATATTTATGTACCACATTCATTTTCATTTTTTATTTACATAAACGATGCACAACCGAGCAAGTTGGCTCAGACCGTAAAGTTTGAGACTCGCATTCGAGAGGTCACGGGTTCAAACCCCGTGGCCGACCAATCTGACTGGGGTTTTTCATGGTTTCCCTTAGTCATAAAGGCAATTGCCAGATTGGAAATTTACATGCCATGATTCATCACCGCCTCAATTACCAATACGATAAACATTAATCCAAATCTATAATCAGTTACATGAACACAAACCATCTAAAATACATTATAGAAACAGGAACTCAACAAGAATAAAAACGGCCTACTGGTATATCAACACATTCCAACATGTGGCATGACCACAGATGTTAAAGGGTGTATAAATAAACTTAACAAAGTAAAAAAGATACACAATGCGGCCAACATAAAAAATTATCTTCGTGCACAATCCACTCTATATTGACATTAATTTGGCGTGAGTTATTAAAGGATGCATTCAAGACTAATTTGTAAACATGTTAAACGAATTATCCTTGCACCAAAAACGGATATTCTCTGAACCAAATAATCCTTTTTTAATTATTTGCATATAATAACAATTAAGAAACAAGTTAAAGGAGTTATCCTTGCACCAAATGAGTGCTCTCAAGACGAAAACGATCGTATTTAATTATTTAAATATAATTTCAATTAAGTAACATATTAAACGATTTATCCTTCTATCAAACACGTTTGTTCCCTGACCAAATGTCCTATTTTCATTATGTAATTACTTTAAATTTATTTCCAACAAGTGCAGCGAAGCGCACAGGTAACATATTAAACGATTTATCCTTCTATCAAACACGTTTGTTCCCTGGACCAAATGTCCTATTAAGCAATAAAAATATATACCGTTATCTTACTGAATAATTAATACTTAATATGTATGTGTCGCATGTACAATATATTTGTAAAATTATTCCATCCCTGACTGTAATTGGTTCATGATTAAACGCAACGCAAATCAGACATAACATTTTATTACCTTCTAATAGCATTAAATTTAACTACATAATCTCTCATTCGTCGTTAGTTTCGACAGTATAACAATTTTTCTGTGCGTAAGAGACTGTTTTAATCATACCTTATTATGCATATGTGCTTCACTCTGAAGCTTCTGTAATGACATAAAGCCTATGTCCATCAGAAGGAACTACAGTTTACAATGATGAAAGAACTATCCAAATCGACTAAATAGTTTTCTAAGATTTTCTCATACAAACACACAAACACTCTCTCTTTATAATAATATTTAGTATATTATAAACAAATATAATCATCCGTATAAAAATGGTTATTAATGAATATTAATCCGACTGTTGTCCAACGCGCCGCTTTAAATAAATGCAGAGTCATTTGTTTTATCTTTATTACTCGTATATTAATCTGAGGCGGAAATGACATAAAAAGCATTGTTATTTTAAATCTCGTGTATCTCCTTAAATATAAGTCCTATCAAACTTTTGCATAGAATAAAACTTAACGGAAATAGTTTTTAAAGAAACTTTTGTTGTGTAATTTTTTCATGAAAATCAATAATAAAGGAGTTATTTTGATTTATTTAATTCAGGCCGACTTATAACCTCCCTTTTAAATAAAGTATTTTTAATGGCATATAGCCTAAAATCTAAGTTAGAACGAACTTAATTTATATTCAAAATTCCAGAGAAATCGGTTCAGCCATTATCGCGTGAAAATGTAACAAACAACGAGACAGACAGACAAACAAACAAAAATTTAAAAAACTCGATTTTTGGTCTCAGGATAGTTAATTATACATGTCAACTCCAATTATTTTTAGAAAAGCGAAAATTACCAGAAGAATTTCGGTTACAGTTTTATTATGTGTAGGCCTATAGATTCACGAAAATCTGTATTTAAAAGTGACGCTAATTTTAAAATATATTACTAGAATTTGCTCTGATTCACTCACTCGTAACAAATTATAGCTAGTGACATGGGACACAGGTCCCATGTTCTTGTCAATATCTATCAGGGCCTCAATGCTATTGGGACTTTTAATATCCGCACCTAAAAGCACAATTAAATGCGCTTATAATAATTAATTTACCTGAAATACAGTGTCTGGATACACTACTGGGCAATTCATTTTTATTTACTTCCTCATATCATGCAGGAAACAAAATAGAGAAATAATTTGATCCGATCTGAAGTGCACCACCATTTGTGTTTTTGATTTAAAATGTACTGCAAATTATTATATTTAATGCGAATGATTCCCGGATAAATTGACTCGTCGATACTGAATATGAATACAATGCAGTTAATAGCTTAAGAGAAATCGTTGTACACAGTCAGTTACATAGATAGATATGTCCAAAACCACTTCTCAATATAAATTATGTTGAAACAGTGTATTTTCGCGAAATATCCACATCGATTTTGAGGAGCATCACAATATTTCCTCTAATCAGAAACTAAACTAAAAAGAACGTATCAATGGAATGGATATTTCAATTCCTCATAAACAAAACAAGAGGCTGAAACAGCATCAGTAGACCAAAAGGAGATGGACAACTCTATTTTAAGTACGCAGAGATCTAATACATGAAAGTAAACGAATATGACTTCTTAGATATTTCAAAGCTTTTTTATTTATTCTTATATAGGGACCTAAGATTAATTTTGTTGCATTTTTCTACTTCCCATGACAATACATATTTCGCAGCAAAATGTATTAAGAGGAGAACGAACTTCCATATAATAGGACACTACATAATTATAATCACAATGTTTTATAGGTCTACACTGTACAGTTTTTAATCACACGATACCGATAACTCATTGAATGGGTTACATCAGCTGCTTGTCTATGCGGATGACGTGAATATGTCAGGAGAAAATCCACAAGCGATTAGGGAAAACACGGGGATTTTACTGGAAGCAAGTAAAGAGATAGGTTTGGAAGTAAATCCTGAAAATACAAAGTATATGATTATGTCTCGTGACGAGAATATTGTACGAAATGGAAATATAAAAATTGGAAATTTATCTTTCGAAGAGGTGGATAAGTTCAAATATCTTGGAGCAACAGTAACAAATATAAATGATACTCGGGAGGAATTAAACACAGAATAAATATGGGAAATGCCTGTTATTATTCCGTTGAGAAGCTTTTATCATCCAGTCTGCTGTCAAAAAATCTGAAAGTTAGAATTTATAAAACAGTTATATTACCGGTTGTTCTTTATGGTTGTGAAACTTGGACTCTCACTTTGAGAGAGGAACAGAGATTAAGGGTGTTTGAGAATAAGGTTCTCAGGAAAATATTTGGGGCTAAGAGGGATGAAGTTACAGGAGAATGGAGAAAGTTACACAACACAGAACTGCACGCATTGTATTCTTCACCTGACATAATTAGGAACATTAAATCCAGTGTTTGAGATGGGCAGGGCATATAGCACGTATGGGCGAATCCAGAAATGCATATAGAGTGTTAGTTGGGAGGCCGGAGGGAAAAAGACCTTTGGGGAGGCCGAGACGTAGATGGGAAGATAATATTAAAATGGATTTGAGGGAGGTGGGATATGATGATAGATAATGGATTAATCTTGCTCAGGATAGGGATCGATGGCGGGCTTATGTGAGGGCGGCAATGAACCTCCGGGTTCCTTAAACGCCAGTAAGTAAGTGAGATACCGATACCTCATTTCTTCGTTATGGCTTATTTTTGCCTACATATTACAAAGACTCGGATTCGATTCCCAGGACGGATTCGAAGGTTAGGCCTATCTCAAGTTTCGAGGCTAAACTATGATTTCTATATGTGAATTCCAGTCGAATGCCGTCATTGTGCTGTTCTTTTGTAGCTCGGTCCAGTAACCGATGATATTACGCTAAAATCTGTGAGATTCACGGCAGACAAAGTGACTGAGAGGTAGGCATTCTTAGAGTACTTTGGCTTCTCCTACCATTATCATCCCACAAGTTCTTCAGTGTTCTTAACAGTTACAAAGGGAGTACCATCCAAAGAATAAATGGCCCTCGTATAGCTCTATATTCGTAGCGGTTCATTATCAATAAAAATTGTATGACTTTCAATCACATTTTCTGTAAAGATTATTTAGAATAAGAATCGACATCAGCCGAAATAAGTTGCCTGAAATCTGAGGATGTCGTACTGTTTCATATTAGAACTGGGAGATTTCTCCTGAGACGACCGATCAATCAGAACGTCTGTATCATACGACAGACAGTATCAGGCTCCAGCGAAACTGTGCGAGACAGGTTTAGACTGGAAAGGAGTTATTTCAACCTGTCAATCAGTCCCACCTAATACAGCCCTTCCATAGAAATTTGAGGCTTTATCGCTGGATTTAACAAGATAAATTCTCTGCAGTTACTCTACAGACGCTATTGGCTAAAATCTTATGAGTGACTCAATTCGACCTGCTGTCAATCCTGTCTTAACGGCAAGACTTTCGAGAGGTTTTGTGTTTACTTTTTTTCAATGTCTGATTCCCGAGTTCAACTGTTGATAAATTTAAAATTAAGTTTCAGTACGGAAAGACAACGTTGAAACGGTTTCAGGAGATCGCACGTTTGCCCTCGCATATCCCAACACTTCTCCATTATCACTGATGCTTGATGCTCCTTTTCATATTGCCCGACAGAAAAGCCTAAGTTTAGCTGACCCAAGACTATATTTCGTTCCATAATGTCTGAGAGGAGAAGTAAACATCACCAGCAGAGGAGGAGAGAAGTATAATTGCTATTCAACCAATGGAAGAGGTCTCATTTCACGCTAGACATGTAATTGGGTGGGGGTAGAACGCTTCAGACCGCCCAACTTCAAGTTAAGCGTGAAATGAGAGCTCTGCCATTGGTTGAATAGCAATAATTATACTTCTCTCCTCCTCTGCCGGCAATGTTAACATCTCCTGTCAGACATTATGGAACGAAGTATAGGTAAAAACAATCTGTTAGCCTGGAAACGAGATTTCATTATTCCAAACTTTGTGGGGAAGAAGAAGACCATTTGTGCAAAGTAAATGCAACTACACATGAGCTCGCATTCGGAAGGTCCCGGGTTAAAATCCCGTCGTCGCCCAATCTGACTGGGATCTCTCAATCACAAAGGCAAATGGATTGGAAATTTACATATGATTCATCACCGTCTCAGTCCCCAATATCATAAAAATCAATCAAAATCTAAAGTCACTTACATGAACAAAAGCCATCCATAACACACGAACAAAAACTTAATAACCGAGCAAATTGGCCCAGACGGTAATGTTTGTGAGGACCTGGGTTCAAAGTCCGTGGTCGTCCAATCTGACTAAGGTTTTTCATGGCTTCTCTTAGTGACAAAGGCATCTTCAGATCCCATGATAAATGGGTAATGCTGCATGAGCACTCTTAGACATATCTGGCTTTCAAAAGATTTTCAATACATACATTTACAAGTATTAATCATTAAAACTTTAACAATAAAATTACAAACTTTAAAATGTTCAAATACAAATTATATACTGTAATTATGTTATTCAATAACCAATATCTATGCAATAAATTGTAACATCATACAGGATATTGTAAATCTTATAGTTAAATAGGCTACAAGGTAAAATTAAAAGTGGTTGTTTCTTGTAAAATGTGTATGCTATTAATGTGTGATGTAATCAGTGCTTATTTCAATTTAGTTACACAAACTGCTGTTGGGGACACAAACCATTAATGTATATGTGCTAAATGTCTTCGTTATCGTACGAGCATATTAATAATTCGGGTTGTACAAGCAGTAATACAATACCATACAATTAGCGAAAACGTATGTCCTTATATATTATATAGACCTAATCATGTCATAATGTACTAACTTATTATCAAAACAATAAAGATAAGTAACAGACGGAACAAAATAAACATATATATTTTACTGTTATTATATCTGCTTATCGGAACAATATGTCAATAAAACTGTTACATGAAATTGCAGTTTCTCATTTTTAGTTCTTCCATACGAGCATTTTCATAGCACAGTTTTCTTATAATACACTGGCCATTAGTTTTTGAAATCAAATATCGTATTAGAAGTCACCTCCTTTAAAGTAAACTTCTGTGACTTTGTTGATGATTCTATTAGTGTAGCACATTGCTGTCTTCTCTTTGGATTGTTATCTCCATGACCTCAAAATCACGGTCACGTGGGTTAAACGAATGTTCAAATAGTGGGAAAAAGTGGTTAATCTCATCGAAGAGGCATTAGAAATCTGCCTTAGGCAACCATTAGAAGATATATAAAGTACGTATCTTTAAAAGAAGGCTGATCTATTCAGTTTCTCAGTTTAGTTAAAGAACAAGTCATCTGCAGGATGTGGCATGTTTTCTAAGTAGAGATTTCACTGCTCAATAACTTATATATAGACTATCTAGTTGGCGGAGATGACTGGTTTTCGGACTCATCGATTCAAACAAAAAAGAATTCAACAATAGTAACAACGGCTGATTGATATATCCAAAGACCCTACACACGCGATATAACCACATATATTAAAACGTGTATAATAAATATTTTTTAATAAAAAAGCCGCCCTAAATAACGGTTCGAATAGATCGGCCTACTAATGAATTCATAAAGAATAATCATGAAAACAAATTGTGTGACAATTTGAAAGGAAAAAGAAAACATTAAGATAAATGATATGAAAACATAGGAAATCATTTACAATAAAAGTTTGTTGCGTACAAATGATTACTAATTATAGCTAAGGATGATTTTAACACAGGAGATCCTATGGAATCAATCGTTGCATCAGAAATTTTAAATTGTTTAAGTTGATTTAAAGTTTCTCGTGGGATCATGCCACGGGCACCGAACATGAGCCCAAAAACTGTCCAATGTGTGATGTGGTATTGTGCTCCGAGATGCTGACAACAAGGCTCATATATGACTTGTTTTTCACGACACACCTCTTGTGGCTGTTGCTCGTGCATCTCGAAACTGACTGTGGGATCAAGAATGACACCCTTATCCTTCTGCCGATCAATTATGATGATATCAGCACGTCTAGTAGAGTCATCAGAAGAGACGCAACCAACCTCCTCATAAACCTCATAGGAAGAATTCTGCGATGAGAGAACGAACCGTATTATTTCTGTTGATTCGGAGCAATTCTCCATGATGGCAGAAACCCAAGACGTGAGGAAGCGTTTCTTGCTCGTCGCATCTTCTGCAACGGGTTGAGTCAAGAGTTCTACCAGGGAGAGTACGTACAGGTATTGTATTACAGTTCATCTTAATGGCTTGCGTCCACTTACTGCTCGAAAGTCCCTTTTTGGTTGAGATCCACGAATTACCTTTCTTCCAGTGAGAATAGAAAACAACTCCCAAACCTTTACTTTTCAATTTGCTCCATTGATGAAAAGAATCTTCACGCAATGTTTTTCTTGGTTTTGAGAAGAAATACGTTCAGAGCAATCCAAGGTAATTGGTAATTGTTTGATGCAATGTTCAATTTCGTTTGGAAGATTCCGAGTGGCTGCTATATGAGGGTTGTCAACGTGTAAAAGTCTTTGACAAATATTTAAATGCTGAAGGTAAGCTTCCCACTGGGCTTTAAAGACTCCTAAACCTCGCAATCTTCTTGGTGCATACAACATAGCATCCGGGGTGTCAGTAGGAATGTTAATTATTTCCTTAACAGCACTGCGAATCAATTTGTCAATATCAGTTAGAAATTTCGCTTTAAGATCTTTTAAAGGAGCACATTGGAAGGGGTAAACCAACTGAGGCCAGATATATTGATTTAATATATTTATCTTTTGGTCCGTCATTAGTAAGGGTGAAGTGACCAGCTGATTAAGATTTTTTGTCAGTTTTTCAATTAGTTCCGCCGCATTAAATTTTATTTCATCATTAAAAGTAATGCCAAGACTTAACATAAAAAAATAATATGGCGACACCATATGTGTAACTTTTGTATGTGACATATCAGGTGTTCGGTTGTTTTCCATATGGTCCGTCTCGCTCAGTTGTATACAATACTGTATAATGTCCGAGAGGTCCGTTGTTTCTCCTCCCATTCCCTAATGATTTTATTGTTTCGCTGCATTCTCTATCTAATTTTTGGATAAGGTATTTTATTAAGGTTGGTCCAACTTCTTTCGTCCACTGGATAGTTCGTCCAATAATTTCGTCAAGTCAAATTTCGGTTATATATTTGACCCATTAGATGTGGACAATTCATTCTGTCTGTGGTTTTCCGTGGTTTTCCTAAGGCTCTAATACAAATGTTGGGATAAGCCCTAAATGAAATGGGGCACGGATCTACATTCCCCTCATATAAATTTCGGCATTTTTCAAATTAATGCCTTCTGAAAATCGGAGCCTTTGTACGCCTACTCCAGGGCCAGCTTATTAGAGTGTCACTCGCACAGCGTAAGGGCTCGGATCCCTTCTCTTGCGAGGACTGAGGAGCAACCTTCTCCCAATCGCTGCCCAGGCTTTTAATATCTTCGGCGATCCTGCCCTGTTGCTAGTCTGTCGTGGTTCGTTCTCCCCGCGGACCCCCTCGTGTGGTAGCTATTAGGTTAGCTAGCTTTTCACTTCAAAATTCTTTAATGTTTGTTCATATGGAACGACAAAAATCAGAGTGAGGCAAGTGGCCAACATGCTTGGAGCTCACATATACACTTCCTCTCAGCCCCCAAGGACCCTCTTTCGCGTACCTGTTACATGTTCCTTCTCCCATTTCCCCAGTTCATTCATTCATAGGATGTAGTTGGACTATTATGGTTAAAAATTTTATAATTAAATATAACGAAGCATATTTTGGAATTTTTAACGCGAAACAATATTAAGTGCTTGACCTTCGAGAAATCTGGCAACACTTTCTGTTAATACAGTGACGTCATCAAAGCGCGCTACGTCACGCAAGCGCAAGCTGGGAATATGTATGGTAAATGTGAAAGCTTAATGAAATATTCAACTTAATTTTAATTTAATAAAAAAAGCTATTATTCGTATACAAATGGGGTGATTAATGAATGCGGGGAGTATGAAAGCATAGTTAATTTATCATAGTCTAATTCTAAAGCACTTATGTGGTATTAACTTCCAAATGAATCCAATTCTTTGCAATGACATACTATTATTCATTGCAATATTTCAAACAACTCATTGGCGTCATGCTGATGTGTGAATCGTTTCGACTATCTGTTGTTTGGAGACTTATGCATCATGGAATAAGGAAGGAATTATGAAGTACTTAACGAGAAGGTTCCGCCTTGTAAAAATTAAATGCCGAGAGTATGAAGACAGAAATGAAAAGAAATATCGAAATCTTATTTCTAATCCTAAACATACTTACAATCCCAACCATTAACAAGAACAATCAAGAACAGCCTCTTCAAACTATGGAAGAAGATGGTATGAAGAAATTATTGGAACAATAGTCCAGTGATGGCGAAGTGCATCAACATCGGTTAAAAACGCAGTAAACATAGTTACGAAACGACGGTTAAACAGTGACCGTGGTTAAAATGTAATTTCTGTGCACCATTCATAATCACTAGACCTAGGGAGTGCGGGCCCTAGTACGGCGATAGTAGTTGACTATGCAGACGGGTATAGAGTATGACGTAAGTCTCTCTCGCCTTTCGCCGTATTGTTCCGTGCATCGAACTCGAAACATTCAGAGTGTGTTTAGCTGTCATACTGAAGAGTTGCGTATGTGAAATGACACATATTACAATACTAAAACAACTCGTTCACGAAGTGCAATACTAAATAATTTGGTGGAACAATTCGGACTCGATATATTTAGGCTATTATAGAAGAAGAAAGTGTTGTATGTGTCGTGTGTAATTTCAGATTATTACGAACTAAGAAGTACTATTTTGAAAGACACTGTAATAGTAAAGAACACAAGGAAAATGTTGAACGCAATTCAATCCAGAACCAATCGAGTTCAAATATTGGTCACAATTCAATAGAGACTTATGTGACATGTTGGTACACAAAAAAAAAAAAAAAATCCATTCAGAACTTTGGACAATCCCGACTTAAGATCATTTCTGGAAAATATACAAATTAACATGACCCAGGAGAAGCAACAATACGTAAAGAATATTTATCAATTTCGTAACAGAATACGATTGGCAAAATTCGAGAAAGCGTGAACATCAGAAAATATATGGGTTTCAGTTGATGAATCTACAGACGTAAGTGGTATATATGTGGCAAATGTGGTGGTCGTTATACTTTTCGAGAACTGTGCATGAAAAAAAATTGTGCTAATTTCAGAGAAATTGGAAAAGGTAAACCAATTTTTTATAAGGCTACACTATGCGCCTTTTATAGACGGAAAGGATTAAATATGATAATATACTTCTTTTCGTCACTGATGCAGCTCCATATATTATTAAGGCAGCAAAACAACTTAAAGAGCGGTATTCCAACATAGTGCATTTAACTTGTCTGGCGCACGAACTGCACAGAGTTGCTGAAGCTATTCGTGCTTTATATAGCGATGTGGACTGTTTTATAGCGTATGTAAAAAATATTTCTCAAAGCCCCTTCAAGAATATTAAAATTTCGAGAAATTGCACCAGATCTCCCCCTTCCACCTTAATCCGTAGTTACAAGATGGAGCACCTGGCTTGAAGCTGCCCTATATTTCGCAGAACATTAAAATAAATTCAATCTAGTTATTCATGCTTTAGATGGCAAAGATTCAGCTGCCATTACAACAGCAAATTCCCTGACTTCAGAAAATATGCAACAAAATCTACAATTCATAAAGACCAATTACGGAAACTTGCCACAAGTTATAACTCAACTGGAAACGTCTGGTCTACAATTGTCCGGGTGTATTAAATTAATTGAGAAATTATCGGAAATAATTAACAAGATACTCCAAGGACTGTATCCTGATAAGGTAAATGACAAATTAGGTAGTGTAATAAAAAATAATGGCTATGCTGTGTTGAACAGTTTGGTGAAAAATCAGGACAAAAACTTAAATGACAATGTAAACCTTTTCACTTACTCTCCATTAACCTCATCCGATATCGAAAGAAGCTTTTCGCAGTACAAACATATTCTAACTGATAAACTCAGAAGTTTCTCCTTTGACAATCTACGTATGTAGGCCTACATAGTTGTACATTGTAATTCCTTATTGTAAAGGAAAAGATTCCATCGATATCGCATTAATTAGGTAAGTACGAAATGTATGATTATTGTAAGGATGCAATTCATATACTCAAGACTACGTCTGAAGCACGCACAGTGAGTTGCTTACCTGAGAGTTCAGTACACTCGCCATGGAACTCTCCAGTCATACTTAACTTGACGGTAAAGGGCCCGCACTCCCGCGGTTTACTAATCACCAATTACTTAAACATGGTTATCTGACACCTCATTTAACCAACGTAAAGTCTATGATGATACACTGTTTCTACTAAATAACTAAAGGAAAGCGTCCTTTCCTCTCCAAAGAAAGTAGTCGACATCTAAAAACGACTCCGCTTACTCCGTCCGTTCCACATGGAAATGAAAGTGTCCTATATTTTCGCGTTGCATTTGTTTGCCTTTGGGTGTTGTTATGTTTTGCGAGTTGTATTTCTTTGTTTTTCAATGCTGTTAGGTTAAAATCGTACAGAATTGAAAATGAAATGCAAAAATGATTATATTCAAAGTGAGTTTGAAATATTGATAGACTTAATTACTATATTTAATGATAAAACACACGTTAGGTCAATAATACAGTGTTCATTGATTTAGGAGATACATTAAAGGAGATATGTTACAGTTGTATGAAGACTATAAGTGCAATAAGTTTATTGAAGATGTTAGTCAGACACGTTTCGGAGATGCTTCTGCATCTTCAGTGACTAATTACAACGACGATGTGGTTGTGTTGTTCGAACCGTGCCCTTGCTTGGCTTAAAGGAGACTAGGCACAACGTCGTTATAATTAGTCACTGAAGATGAAGAAGCATCTCCGAAACATGTCTGACTAACAGCTTTAATAAACTTACTGTACTTATTAATATAATTTCGAGGGAAAAATTGTTCCGGGGTCGGGCATCGAACTCTACCCGACAATAATTGGATCGGTGTCGAATTGGATCGGTGTCGGGTAGAGTTCACGGGTAGCTCAGTTGGTAGAGCGTTGGTACGTTAAACCAAAGGTCCCGGTTTCGATGCCCGGCCCCGGAACAATTTTTCCCTCGAAATTATTCAAATCAACTTTACAGGGAGTTATACCTGAAATCTTGATTTGCGTGTACTTATTAGTGTTCATACAACTGTAATGTATCTCCTTTAATGTATCTCTCAATTACTATATTTAAATATATTTTTTATATATAAAAGATGGAATCTCAATAAAGGAAAAGGATGAAGAGGATTAGTACGAATGTTTATATACGATCCAGAACGCCATTCATACTAGGGAACTGTGCATTATCCTAAGATCCATTCATAACCTCTCTTCATTCAGCCAGTGACGTAGAAAAAGAGATACTCGAGTGTTCCCTATTAAAATAAAGAAAATATCAGTTGCATATAATTGTAATATAGGCCTAAGCAGCCGATCCATAGGAGAAATACGGCTGTTTCTGTGTTATTTTAAATGACCCATTTGTTACAGCAGGAATGTAGATTTTGATAAACGAAATCCGTCCTGAAATTTTCTGTCACTTAATTCCTCATAAGAATTCTGTCTTTCCATTAAAGAAACTTCACCATCACCATAATCTCTATCCAAGTAATTCAAGTAGGCTTACTGCACAATAATAATCGTCTTCGAAATAATCAGCTGTGGATCTGACCGCCATTTTGTTCTACTTGGCGTACTAATCACTGGTTATCTCCTTTTATCACTCGAATATGGCAGGTTAGAAATTACAGTGGTTAACCTCGTATTTAAGTCGTAACCGAAGTCAATGCACCATAAAAATGCTTAACCAGAGATTAGGTGGCAGTTTTAACCGGTGGTTACACTAACCGACATTGATGCACTTGGGCATGAGAGTGTTTGAGGAAAACTTATCCCACAGCTGCTTTGACCTTGAGAGCAAATTTATATACTTTGTGACTATCAATGCAATCAACTCGATTTTATTCAGATTAAGAATTCCACTGTGGATGGTTATTTTCACGGGGATGAATAAGTCAAATCTTAAAAGGGAATGATGATAGAAATGATTAAGATTACGACAATGCCGATAATAATTGGTGACGGTAATGGAGACGGTAGAAGTGACGTAATAACGACACTATACCTGCTGTGAGCTGAAAAAAAAACTAGGCTATATTAAACCTAATCCAACACAGTTAAGCGGCCATTCCCCGTAGCACAACTATTGAAACGAAATGGTGCGGTATTGAATTGACGTTTAATATTATTTTATATTACCCTGAGTGATATTTTCAAAGTAATTTTCCATCATTTTATGCCGATTCCCGAGAGCTTCCTCAGTGTTAGTTAATATTCGAATTAATATTGCACCTCCATGCATTTTTAAAAGCCCGGTGTCAGGTACGTTCCGAAGCTGAGCCATGTCAACTGTAAACTCGTGTTCATAAATTCATTGTTCAATCACAGAATGCTCTGCTGCAGCAGGTGTCTGGCTTAACAGTCGTCCAGCAGGAGATATGCAGAACCTCTCCGTGTTGTCGAGTTGTTACCTCGCTTGTCAATCAAACCGATATTCAAAGCTTCAAGTCCTCAAAAGCCCTTTATATGGGAAGTGAGGAATAGAAGCAACTGATATATTATACATTTCTTGAGAAATTCAACTTTTAAAAGAACTGATCGCATGCGATAATTATTAAGAGATTAGAAAACAGTGCGATATTTTTAACTTGAACAAAATATGAGACAAAATAATTCACTGGTTTAAACATTCATCGGTATAATCGGGACAACGAAAATGAAAAATATACATTGATTAAAGTTCACGTTAACACTTTGTTTGTTAAAAACATAAAATTACTTAATCACACGTTAAAAAGTGTTGAAATTTTTAAAAAAGGTGTATACCTTCGTCAGACGGCCCGTTTCGACGTGATGTTACGTCTTCATCAGTATCTCTTGAACTACTGGTGATCTTGAATTCTGCGATGTGCATTTGTCGATTGTAGGGGTGGGGGTATGTTGCTCTTATGGTGGGGGCTGGTTGTTTGTGTGTTATGACGTATCATGACGTCGAATAATGTGTGGGTATTGAACTGTAATTGTGTATTAAGTATATGTTGTGGGTATGTTATTGTATGTTTATATATTTCGTATGTAAGACGACCATGCAAAGTAAATACACCGATCAACTTATCACGCACCATACCACATCACACAATCACGCTAAAACTATGTTGGAAATTGCTTTTAATATTCGCATGAGGATTGAACTGCGACCACAAAAGCGTGTTTGACTATTGTTAACACAGTCGCGGGAAAATTTGGCTTCATCAGCAAAGAGAATGTAACGAGACAACTGTTGATAAATAATCATTTAGCCACGTACAGAATTCCACACGTAGGCCAGGGTCTCCAGGTTTGAGATTCTGAACACGTTGCACGTCGTATGAATACATTTCTTCTTCACACTTGTGACTGGAAACAGCAAAACCCCTAGATATACTTCGCGTATTAGTACGAGGACTACTTTCAACCATGAAAACAATGTTTTCTACTTCATCGTATTTTGTTGATCTCCACGTTCAGTTTGCCGATTACCACTAGGAAGTGAACCTGCATCACGAAAAGTTTCAAAACTCTGTAAACACTTTTCGATCCGGAATTCTCCTATTCGGGATACGTTGATATATTCGGCGATAGTAGGAATAGAATTTCCATGTAATAAGGATTAAAAAGACGTCTTGAGAGCAGAGCACTCAATTACTATTCACTTTAGATCACATTACTCAAATGATATGTGTTTCGTATTTGAAGAGTCCACTGCAAGAATGATGGATGTCATTTGGAATACATTTTGCAGGAGAAGCAATTGAAGGTTTGAAATGCTTAGCGCTCAAAGCTTAATTGTGATTTTCCGATCATTACTGGTCAATGACTATCAGTGTTAATGCCATATAACTCTCTATGTACATTCTATATGTCTTAAGCTATGCATTGACAGTCTTGGTTCATTTTCGACAAGAAAGTGACATCAATCATTCTTGCAGTGGACTCTTCATTTGTAACGTCACTGATATTGATATTAATTTGTCCTTAGCCTTGACATCCAGCTTGCCTGGATAACTCCTGTTACCTTAATTTCGTTAATACGCTCTTCCACAAAATTATAACTTATGAGTAAGGTTTTAACAACTTTTATTAACCGTTACCATGACCATATGAACGTTAATTCTCGAAAATGCTCAAGAAGTGATGTAGCTGTGAAGGAAAATTGGCCTGACATTATTTTCATATGTTGCTACTGTGTGCGTGTGAATTCCATTTGTTGTGGGAATTCAAGTACATACTTCCATCCAGGCCGTTCTGGGTCAGAATGCTTCCTGTTAACCTGCATAGTTGTTAATAATAGCCTTGTAACAGTAATGAGATGTAAACAGCTCGAATAATACTGAGCCCCAGGGAGAGAACTTATAAATATTCATTAAAACGTCCGGCAATTCTTGAAGACACTGTAAATTCTCTGTTATGTAATAATAAAAAGGATGATGGTAATAATAATAATAATAATAATAATAATAATAATAATAATAATAATAATAATAATAATAATAATAATAATAATAATAAAATAATAATGATGATGATGATGATGATGATGAAATCCTCTTTGGCTTAAGTAATAGTCTTTGTGGCAACAGATCCGATGCGCCTACTTTAGATTTATTGTAACGAAGTGGAGATTCATCAAGCCGCACACTGTCTCAAACATTGACCATACGACTTGAGAGATAGTAATAATTTTGAGTTGTTACTTATCACTCGACAATTCCGAGTTCTAACTCGCATGTGTATTAATAAACATACTTATCTCTCAATCAGTCTGGCACTGACCTTTGATCCTTGAGTTACAACTCTCGATGACGCAACAGACGAGAGACAAGTCACTATTCTATATTAATAAACGTTACTACTCACTCATATAATTGAGTTTATACTATCAACTTTCTGAGTTAACTGAATAGGTGACTCAAAGCGGTTGAGTGAAGTTAAAAAGTCGTAATGACGAGGTATATTATTGTTGTATAACGCAGAAGAAAAGGTATAAACATCGTAGACAAGCTTGTAAACATAGTTACAAAGATTTGTACAAATTTAAGAAGGAGAACGTACAGTGACTAGCGCGGAATTTCTTGCAAGATTCAAATGGCAGAAGAGGAAGAGCTCTCGATAATGAAATGAAAATGAGCATTTTCTTACTATTTGTGGGCGAACCAGGTTTTCAAATGGGCGTTCAAGAGGATATGGATATTTCTCATGGTACCGTGTCACTTTTCATTTCATTGTATTCCATAGATCTTGTGTTAGCATTAAAGCTTCAAGATACGAAACAAGAGTTAAACAAATTTTTGGTGAGATGAAGTGAGGCCGAGGATTCGCTATAGATTATTTGGCATTTGCCTTACGTTTGGGAAAACCTCGGAAAAAAAACTCAACCAGGTAATCAGTCCAAGGAAAAATCTAACCCAAGCCCGAGTGCAGTTCCTGATCAGCAGCTAGCGAGTCTGCCGATTAACGTAAGTTACCCTGGAGTAGGTTATTTTACGACGCTGTATCAACATCTCAGGGTATTTAGCGTCTGAATGAGATGAGACGTGATAATGCCAGTGAAATGAGTCCGGGGTCCAGCATCGAATGTTACCCAGCTTTTGCTCAAATTTGGGTTGAGGGAAAACGTCGGAAAAAACCTCAACCAGGTAACTTACCCCGACCGAGATTCGAACCCGGGCCACCTGGTTTCGCGGCCAGACGCGCTAGCCATTACTCCACAGGTGTGAACTCAGTGAAAGAGTGTAGACCTACTCACAATGTACAGTAAAGATTTCTAAATTTTGGAATATCTTTTTACATGATGTCCTTCTATGTACCCTAGTCATTATCCTTATAGCTTTCTTTTATAAAACAAATTCTAACTGCTGGGAAGTTGCAGATTCTTTGAAATTAAAAGCATTTAAATGCGTTCAATTTCCAACAACTGTCCAAGAGTTACAGAATGCAAAAAGGAAGTATTCATTTCCTGACGCCATTGAAGCTGTGAATTATACCAATATTTTTATTTAAAAAAATCAACATGCCGATGAGTATTTTAGCAAAACAAAAAGGTGTTGCGAGCCTTAATGTACGAGCTACCTGCAACGTCAAGGAAGAATTCACAAGCGTGGATAATTATTTCTATATTAGGCCTATATGGAGAAATTCGGATGTTTCTAGAGTAATGATTGGCAATAATGCCAATGCACTTCTTCTAGGTGATATGGGCTATGGAATTCTGTGGTTCCAAGGCAAAACATGATATTTAAATTTTTGTTGAAAATGAGATTTTGCGATAATGTGTGCATCCTGCTGGTATCTTTATTGTGGCAAAAGATAACATGTATATCTCTATTATTTTTTTGTCTAATCCATTGTTATGAAACACAATTCCTACGATTTTATAAGATTGTTCAAATTATATCTGTACATGCTCGTTCTTGAAAAGTGAAAGAAATGACATAGAGGCCTAACACATTTTGCCTTGGAGCCACAGAATTGCTCGTTGGCTTATTACTTTACCATCACTCCACAGCAAAGAGCCTACAATAAATATATACCGGTAACGAAAGAACGTGCGATTATAGAGGTGTTTCGGCCAAGTGAAGCAACAATTTCCAATTCTCCGTAGCAAAATAAGAGTTACAATGGAAAGTGTCTTTGATCATATTGTGCTGCCTTATATCGCACGATGTAACTAAACACCTATTTGAAGATTATGAAGTTGCACTACTGTAGGACGAAGTGAAGGAAGATAGAGTAGAATTACCGAACAGGTTGTATCACTCAGACGAGTCATTAGACATGAAATACTAATAATGTACAGCGTACACATATAGGTAAATTTATCATCACATTATATTGTTACACATTCATAAGATTTTTTTTTTTTTTGTGAAGAGGAAAAGACTTCCTATTTCTCATTTCCGGTAACTGATTTAATGAATAATATGTGGTGTTGTTTCAAAATATTAACAAATGAAGTTTGAAACTGCACACTTTCCTCCTCTATGATCGAAACATAAGTATATTTACAAATCGAATGTGACGAAGACTTCCCTCTGCAAGGAGCTCTAGTCTAAACATTGATAACTTGCACAGCTATGTCTAGGCGATAAAATGCGAGTAACAACTCAGAGTCACGAGTGAGATATGTCCAGGAGGGGGAAATATTTATTAATATGAAATTCAGACTAATCACTCACTCGACCCTTTACCACTCACTGAGTTGTCCGATACATCTCAGTCACTCTCAAGCAGTTTTATTAATATCTGCCCATGGGAGCCCTGTTCCATTTGGAATACTGTATTTAGTATGGGTTCAAAATTAAAAGTTCTCATGGAAGTGACAAAGAAACAGATCTTGATGATAATGCTAGTGCTGATATTAACAATGAAATAGTGATGTGATAAAGTTTAAACTATGATAATAATAATATTAATAATAATAATAACAATAATAATAACATTGTAATGAGTTAATGACAATAATGGTGATGGTAAACTGTTATCTATGCGTTGATGACTTTCCATACATCTAGAACGCCACCCAATATGCAACTAAGGTATTACTAGGACGCGAGATAGAAATTTGGTTCAGAAGCTCTAATTTAGGCTTGGAGGTCTTTAAATCTCTCTTCTCATCACCGCATATGAAGGCTCAAGCATCGGCGCCAATTCTAGGGATTCATATAGTTGTTTGCACTTTGGGACAATCGCAATGGCAATCCCAAGAAGTTGATCGGTCGGTCGATGTCTTGGGAATATGCCAAATGGAGCAATTATAACTGGTAATTGTAGTAATGAAGAGTAATTACAGTATGTGAAAAGGCAGCACGCAAAAAACCTGTCTGCACACGGTCTTTGTTTAGCAAAAATTCCATTTGAACTCATTGGGCTTTGAACCGGTGTCTTCCACTTGACAGCGACGCTATAAATTACTACAGTCTAATATATACAGTCACGAAGCTCAATACTTACTAAATATGCAAACATAGATAGTTGCTCACCACCAGGATCGCTACTATCGCCTCATCACAGACTCTTTCCCTAGCAGACGATAAAATGTATTGTAGTTTCGATATCGTGTTCTATTGAAAAATTAACACCTTCCTTCCACTATTGAAATATGAAATACATAAAGTTTATATATTATTTTCATAAAATATATTATATTCTATAAACTCACCTTCATGGATCTTTCGGAATAAGGATTTTATTTTATTTCATTGGGTTAATTTACTACGCTGTATCAACATCTAGGTTATTTAGCGTTTGAATGAAATGAAGGTGATAATGCCGGTGAAATGAGTCCGGGGTCCAGCACCGAAAGTTACCCAGCATTTGCTCGGTTTGGATTGAGGGAAAACCCCGGAAAAAATCTCAACCAGGTAACTTGCCCCGACCGGGATTCGAACCCGGTTTCGCTGCCAGACGCGCTGACCGTTACTCCACAGGTGTGGACTCGGACTAAGGATAACTCTAACACTATTTTTCTTACAATTTATAGTACTACAAAAGTGTCCTTGTCCCATATTATTATTCAAATTACTGTATTTTAGCCATTTACAGTTATTACAACCGATAACGAACATTTCACAGTTTACATAGCTTCTCACAAAAATGCGAAATACGGCACAGTCAATGCCTTTTCGTCTAGACCAGGCCGTAATATTTGTTCGTGTTTTCTATTTCAGTGTATGGAGCTCAGTGAAATATTATATTATAACTTTATTGCGTATCATTGCTAAGTTTTATTTAGTGTAATATGTCCATAAGTTCCGTTTACTTCTTCTTGCATAATATGCTGCAGAAATAATTACAAAACTGTTATTTTAATGTGAAGAGAATTTTACATGTTAACATAATCTGTTCGCATCAACATTTTAAGTTTAGAATGGAAGCTATTTTGAGGTTTAATAAAAAAGAATTTATATTGTGATTTTAGATAAAGACAATAATTCAGTACTCAATTGCAGTATTAAAATAAAGACAAACTGAATGTCTGGGGTATCATACATGACATTATGCTTAATTATATTGTATGATTGCGAATTTAGGAATATAGTAAACATAACCTATAATTTTCATATGAAAGGCAAGGCATTGGAGATCACTAAAATTAGACAGAAAGGGGCAACTGGTACAGTAAACATAACTTATAATTTCAACATATCTAAATATTCGTGCGGTGTAACTGAAAATTATTGAATCGTGCAAAAATGAATGTACAAGAATTTCGCAATATTTAATCGAAATAAAGGCAGTTATTACACATACGAACAACGTAATTTTCACACCAAAAATAATATTACACCTTAACTCGCAAGAAATTATGTCTGAAGTGTCCCCTAATCATTGTTTTAAATTTTATTAATGCAATTACACTACATTTTAGAGAAATATATGTTAATCTTTATGCATTCCAATTATTAATTTATATAGTTGAAACGCCTCCCTTCGTGATCGAGTTAAGCGAGTCACATGGTCTGCCTTACGGCCTGTATTAGATCACGATGGCAGTGACACAGTCTATTGTTCCTAGTACTCACAGCGCTCCAAGCGGCTAGCAACTATCGCGAGAAATGCAACTCGTTGGCAAAAAATCATCCCAAGCTTCGTGACTGTATATAGGAGACTGTGAAATTACTGTAAGCCTCTCTCTTGCTATAGCCTATCAGACAGGTGCAGCACATAGTCTAATTTTTAAAGGAGTGTAGTTCAGCAAGTTATTACAATATACATATATTATTTTCATGTACCGAAGTACATATGATATTTCATGCAGCTATTCTGCGTCATCATACGATGAAAGAGACGATTCTGTCCGGCGCCGGGGTGGGTATCCGGTGAGGCTTAGTGGATAAAGCATCAGCACGTAGAGCTGAAAACCCGGGTTCAAATCCCGGCGCCGGAGAGAGTTTTTCTCCATTCCATTACTCTTTCATCGTAAGCTATTACAAAGTCACTAACGTGATAAGATTGGTAACTCAGATATCACAGGATATGGACGTGCTGAATTTTACGCACACAGCCAAGGAACGCCTTACTATACAGTCAGTCTTGATCACAGACATGTTCTTCCTTTAGGCGTACGAGTTTCTGTTTCAATAAAATAACCGGAGGCCATTGTGATTTGTGACAACGCATACAGTACAAACACAGGACTCAGTCTTGGACAGTTCCTGGCCCATAGCTGTTTTCTTTCTCGTTCATGCAACATTATGAGGAAGTACTATGACGTGACGACTGAGAATATATACCTTATACAGCCTACATTGTATGTGTGTGTGTCTGTCAAGCATCGCTGAACCGCTGAAAACATATACGCCTTAGTAGCCTAAATCATAGCGGAGTTAACCCAAGGGTTCAAGAATAGGTGAATAATTCGTGATACTATTCACCAGAGTGTAAATAATGTTAACTCTAGTTTTAGTTGGAGCACTGAGTTGTACTGGCTGTTCTTGCTAGCTACAAGCAACTTGGTTGTGACTGAGTGCTTTAAGTGATTCGATAATAAGAATGGTATCAAGAAAAGAAGTAATATATTGCACATTATCAACAGAAAAACAAAAGATACCGAAGGGAAGAAATAAGAATAAGAGGAAAGCCGAAGTAAAAACGAAAAGAATAATAAACGAAAGGAATGAAAAAGAAAAACGAAAAGACGGGAGAAATACAGAAAATCAAAGACAGAAAAGAATAGAGCAAAGAAAGAAACAAAGGAGAACGAAAAATAAAAAAAACAGAAGAAAGGAAGAAATAAAGAAAAGCGAAAAAGTAAAGAACGAAAGAAAGGAAGAAAAAAGAAGGATACAAGTAAAGAACGAAAGAAAGAAGGAAACAAAAAAGCGAAAAAGTAAAGAACACTAGAAAGGGAACAATAAAGAAGATAAAAGTAAAGAAAGAAAGAAAGGGAGGAACAAAGAAGAATAAAAAGTAAAGAAACTAGAAATGTAGATACAAAGAAGAACCAAAAAAGGAAAGAACACAAGAAAGGGAGAAACAAAGAAGAACCAAAAAAGGAAAGAACACTAGAAATGTAGATACAAAGAAGAACCAAAAAAGGAAAGAACACAAGAAAGGGAGAAACAAAGAAGAACCAAAAAAGGAAAGAACACTAGAAAGGGAGAAACAAAGAAGAACCAAAAAATAAATACCACTAGAAAGGGAGAAACAAAGAAGCACCAAAAAGTAAAGTACACTAGAAAGGGAGAAACAAAGAAGAACCAGAAAGTAAAGTACACTAGAAAGGGAGAAACAAAGAAGAACAAGAAAGGAAAGAACACTGGAAAGGACGAAAACATAGAATAATAATAAGTAAAGAACGCTAGAAAGTGAGAAACAAAGAAGAACCAAAAAGTAAAGTACACTAGAAAGGGAGAAACAAAGAAGAACCAAAAAGTAAAGTACACTAGAAAGGGAGAAACAAAGAGAACCAAAAAGTAAAGTACACTAGAAAGGGAGAAACAAAGAAGAACCAAAAAAGGAAAGTACACTAGAAATGTAGATACAAAGAAGAACCAAAAAAGGAAAGAACACAAGAAAGGGAGAAACAAAGAAGAACCAAAAAAGGAAAGAACACTAGAAAGGGAGAAACAAAGAAGAACCAAAAAATAAATACCACTAGAAAGGGAGAAACAAAGAAGCACCAAAAAGTAAAGTACACTAGAAAGGGAGAAACAAAGAAGAACCAAAAAGTAAAGTACACTAGAAAGGGAGAAACAAAGAAGAACAAGAAAGGAAAGAACACTGGAAAGGACGAAAACATAGAATAATAATAAGTAAAGAACGCTAGAAAGTGAGAAACAAAGAAGAACCAAAAAGTAAAGTACACTAGAAAGGGAGAAACAAAGAAGAACCAAAAAGTAAAGTACACTAGAAAGGGAGAAACAAAGAAGAACCAAAAAGTAAAGTACACTAGAAAGGGAGAAACAAAGAGAACCAAAAAGTAAAGTACACTAGAAAGGGAGAAACAAAGAAGAACCAAAAAGTAAAGTACACTAGAAAGGGAGAAACAAAGAAGAACCAAAAAGTAAAGTACACTAGAAAGGGAGAAACAAAGAAGAACAAGAAAGGAAAGAACACTGGAAAGGACGAAAACATAGAATAATAATAAGTAAAGAACGCTAGAAAGTGAGAAACAAAGAAGAACCAAAAAGTAAAGTACACTAGAAAGGGAGAAACAAAGAAGAACCAAAAAGTAAAGTACACTAGAAAGGGAGAAACAAAGAAGAACAAGAAAGGAAAGAACACTGGAAAGGACGAAAACATAGAATAATAATAAGTAAAGAACGCTAGAAAGTGAGAAACAAAGAAGAACCAAAAAGTAAAGTACACTAGAAAGGAAGAAACAAAGAAGAACCAAAAAAGAGAAGAACGCTGGAAAGAACGAAAATAAGGAATAACCAAAGAAGTAAAGAACACTAGAAAGTGAGAAACAAAGAAGAACCAAAATAGTTAACTCTAGAAAGGTAGAAACAAAGAAGAACGAAAAAACAAGGGTACGAAGAATGAAAGAAATAAATAAGGGCAAACACAGGGAACGAAACAAAGGAAATAACAATGAAATGCCCAGAGGACGAATAGAAAGAGGAAATGAAGAAAAAGGGTGATTAAAGTAAAATGAGGAAAAGACGAGTAACAAAATGAACGAACAAAAATGACTGAAAAGAGCAATAAATCAAAGAAAGGAAGCGGCAATAAAAAAGAACTGAAAGAACAAAGAACGAAAGAAGTGAAGAATCAATACAGAATGATAAGCTCAAAGAATGAAATGAAGGAAGAAACCAAGAAAAAGTAAAGAACTATTAGGCCTATAGAAAGAAAGAAGAACACGTTGTGCAGATGGTGCGAATCCTGCCATCAGAGGTCTCATGTACTCCGTAGCAAAGTAAAGGATATATTGACCACAAATTAAGAGAACTTTTCAGCAAATTTGCTTTATATCTCTTCAAGAAATGACAATCTGGCGGCGCGATAACATTTCATGTGCTCTCTGATCGATCATACAGAGAGAGGCCGGAAGAGTTTCACAGTGAGGGGGGACTTTCTGGTGATGACAATGTTAAAATTAGTTCATTGAAATATGCAAGGGAATACAACATGAATTTTATTGAGTCACGTTTCACGTATTGGAGGCTTTTCACGCTCTCACATATAAAGGAACAAAATTATAACGTTTGTCTAAATATTTTTCAGCTTGCTGACTACAGTATTTAATAACGTGGTAGGCCTATACCTGGAAATTCCTATTCACGCCAGCATGCTGCTCTGCATTGATCATGTCAATACAATGTTTCCTTCAGGTTCCAGAGTCCGCGAGTTCGAAGTTGGATAAATGTGATAGATCTTCTACATCAGTGGCCGGCAGATGCTGCGGTTATGACGTAAGAGCCAGTCAGGCCTCAAGAGCTTGGAAGAGCGAGCAGTTGAGTCGTATTACTGTTATCACGCACCAGCGCAGTGGCGTCAGTGCAGCAATGATACGACAGTTCTTGGAGATAAATTGATGGAATCACATTCCTGTATTTTGCTAGGGAATAACTACTCTGCGGTCATGATGGCAACATTCTTGGAAAATTCCCCGTCATTAAAAGAACGCATGTTCTTTGCAATGGCTAGTGAAATCCTATATCTTAAGCCTTAAGCTTACCATTGATTCACTGACAATGTGTTCCCTAGCTTCACTTAACAATTTATCTTTCAATTTCTGCACCAGTATTTGTCGATATTCTCCCCCATATTTATCATAATCATTGTGTGGCGTACAGAATAATGGCATTGTATATTGAATTTCTTTACATGCTGAAACAGCTTGCCACAAATCAAACACTTCGCCATTCCTCCATACTCCATAACACAGTTTGATCTCGACAAAGCATTTAACTTGGGCACGGTAGTAACACAAAGTGATGGTGTGTTTCAAAAGTTGAAATATACTTTGCATACTACTCACCAAGTTAGGGCCTATATAGTTCAATCTGTATATTGTATAGGAAAATGTCACTTGAACTGTTTTCACGTTTCCGAGTAGACAAAGTGTTGTAGTACTGCTTAAATTATTTATTTCTATATTTATATATTTATAGCAGTTTCGGAGCCTCATTTACATAATGCGAACGCTTCTGCAGCTGGCTGTATTATGAATTTCATATTATTATAAGTAAATTAAATTTGATTACAAACCAACATATTTTGTTACATTAACTTATCACGGATGTACAGTTTTGTTTTCGTACAAATGTATTGTAATTGTGCTGTTCCCATACTACCTCAGACGAATGGATCGCGCTCTGTCAGTGCATAGGCGCCTTACCACCACTGTTCAGTTGAACCTTCTCTCCTCGCTGTGCTCAGTATGCAGAGATTGCCGAGCAAAGAGCGTGGCGGCTCCGTGGTATGACGTCACAGAGCACGGAACATGCCGGTCACTGTTCTACATCAATGACCGGCATGTTCCGTGCTCTGTGACGTCATACCACGGAGCCGCCACGCTCTTTGCTCGGCAATCTCTGCATTCTGAGCACAGCGAGGAGAGAAGGTTCATCTGAACAGTGGTGGTACGGCGCCTATGCAATGACAGAGCGCGATCCATTCGTCTGAGGTAGTATGGGAACAGCACAATTACAATACATTTGTACGAAAACAAAACTGTACATCCGTGATAAATCAATGTAACAAAATATTTTGGTTTGTAATCAAATTTAATTTACTTATAATAATATGAAATTCATAATGCAGCCAGCTGCAGAAGCGTTCGCATTATGTAAATGAGGCTCCGAAACTGCTATAAATATACAAATATAGAAATAAATAATTTAAGCAGTACTACAACACTTTGTCTACTCGGAAACTTGAAAACAGTTCAAGTGTTTTTTAACAGACATTTTCCTACACAATATACAGATTGAACTATATAGGCCCTAACTTGGTGAGTAGTATGCAAAGTATATTTCAACTTTTGAAACACACCATCACTTTGTGTTACTACCGTGCCCAAGTTAAATGCTTTGTCGAGATCAAACTGTGTTATGGAGTATGAAGGAATGGTGAAGTGCTTGATTTGTGGCAAGCTGTTCCAGCATGTAAAGAAATTCAATATACAATGCCATTAATATCTATGCCACACAAATGATTATGACAAATATGGGGGAGAATATCGACAAGTACTAGTGCAGCAATTGAAAGATAAATTGTTAAGTGAAGCTAGGGAACACACTGTCAGTGAATCAATGGTAAGCTTATGGCTTAAGATATAGGATTTCACTAGCCATTGCAAAGAACATGCGTTCTTTTAATGACGGGGAATTTGCCAAGAATGTTGCCATCATGACCGCAGAGGAGTTATTCCCTAGCAAAATACAGGAATGTGATTCCATCAATTTATCTCCAAGAACTGTCGTATCACTGCTGCACCGACGCCACTGCGCTGGTGCGTGTTAACAGTAATACGACACAACTGCTCGCTCTTCCAAGCTCTTAAGGCCTGACTGGCTCTTACGTCATAACTGCAGCATCTGCCGGCCACTGTTCTACATCTATTTCCATTTTTTTGTTGGAGTTCTTCTTTTTCTACTAACGGAGAGACGAATGATCTTTCAGCAGTATAACCATTACGATGTGTTGTGCATATTTAACCATCGATAATAAGTGGTGAGGTATGAGAAGTCGGTTTATTTTTGGTTCTGGACACATATATTGTTCAGTTCTCCAACAGTCACCAGATCTTGAAGACTAGCTTTGGAGGGATAAATTGATGCTCGTCGTAGACATTCTCATTCTCAACCGACCTCGGCACATCAACGCTACTATTGAAAAAGAGTATCAGTTGGCCATTTCCATTTCGTTATCAATAAAGTTCTTACTTTATGCTGTGCCATTTTTCTTTATGAAATGAAACATTCCATTTGGTGTGCAATGAGGGAAAATGTAAGATAAAATAGTGTGTTTGTGGAATGATTTTTTTTAATTGAGGGAAGCAAACAACCCTGTTGAAATCATTATTCTCCGATGTAATCAGCAAACGCCGGCGATATAACCAGAGTCTCCATAATATTAAGATCGTAATAGAATACTAATCTGTCTGAGGAGTTGTACGTATGTCGCATCAGTCATTCCTGAATCATCATTAAATTACCTTGGTATCCATCTTTCCTATCATGATTTTTTGCAGCAATTTCTAAGTTTCTTACATTTCTCATTGTTTCTAATAATTATTTCTAAGACTTCTCACATTTTTTCATAATATTCCTTGTGTAACTATTGTAGCTATTGATACACCTATATTTTAGAGGGCGTATTTATGTAGTCTGTACAGAATCATCATCTTGTTATCTTCCAGCATTCGCTTTCACAGAATTATGTGGAAATAACTAAATCTTTGCTGCATATAGGCCTACTTCCAAATTTCTTTATATGCTAGACATTTAGAATGGTTTACTTTCTGAGCTGTAGGTTCTTTAGGGAGATAAAATAAGTACAAGTAAGATGAGTAAATTCGGAAGAGAAGTAAAGATGGAGGTTCTGTGCCACAGTTTTCGGCACACGAAATAATTGTACCACATGCAACTGATAATTCTCCTTATAAGTATCCCACTTCAGAAATGGAATTCTCTGCGTTGCGATGCACTGTCAAGTATGCAATGGTCGGAATTTTTGCGTGATCGTGTCCGAAAAAGAAAAGAAAACGAAACGAAGTACAGCGAGGAAACAAGCTTGCCTGCAGTTTGTGTATAGAGAATCTGACCACAGTCTACTATATACAGTCACGAAGCTTGAGTTTTGAGGGTGCTAGAAACAATAGACTGTGAAGGTACTATTTTGCATTGCCTGTAATGAGGCGATATTAGCGATCCTAGTGGTGAGCAACTATCTAATGTTTGCATATTTACTACATATTGAGCTTCGCGACTGTATATACTAGACTGTGATCTGACTAAAGTAGACACAAAATTCAAAGGGATACGCGGCGTGGCTGTGCTAAGAATGTTAACGAATAACATGACTCTAACTACTTCACCACGCCTTCCAGTATCGAACCCACATTCAAAGGGTGATCTTTTTTCTCGGTCTTCAATCTGTTTTTTTGATAATAATTTTATTATACACTAGTGGTCAATGCTTCAATTTTTTTTTATTGTCCCGTAGTTTTAAATGTATTCTTAGTTGTGCATACAGTTCTTTACACCTGAGATGGCATTGTATTCACATGGATTACGCACCCCGCGTTCCATTAAATGAGGCAACACCGCGTTAGGCTACACAGTTCCTTTCATTGACTTACCACAATCACACCGTTCAGGGGCAGGTATTTATGGAGATTAATTTTATAATTTGTGTTTTTTAATTTGGTGTCGGCGGAGATTGATTTGTACTCTTGGCGGAGATTAATGGAACTTTTGGAAAATACAATTATTTTGGAATTGGTGTATAAACCCATTATGAATATTATTTTCCAAATAATTAACATTAAAGGCTCGTTGGATTCTGGTAAAGGTGCAGTATGATCAATAGACAATATTCATTTGCTGGATTGAGACTGTATTTAACACACATTCATTACAAACGAAAACAAACTTGGTTCCCTCAAATTAACACTTTCAAATTTAATAGTGAATGAATTCTCCGTCTTTTGTGTTCACTAATGTAATCAGAACATCTGGAACTCTATGTAATGTAGCCTACTTGGATATATAACAAATTCAAGTGAAAAAGAAAATCCGAAAAAAACTCAGACTATGAAATTCGCCATAAAACGACGCAATAGTAATAACTCGCGAATGTGTTCATATTTCGCTATTAGAACTGTATTTCTCGATTTGTCACGATTCTTTTATCCGCATATTATTAATAAGAATCACTTAATTAGTGAAGATTAGTAAAAATCTACTGTATATCTATTATGTCGTCATTTTCGCGATCTCCATAAATATCCGGTCCTACGTATATTCCTTTAATTGTTGTGTCTACTTCAGTATCGAATTCGGTCACAAGTTGTCATCAGTGAGCTGTGATATAGTCGAATTCACACACTTCACACAATTCAAATAAAAGGTCTGTAGATTCTATGGCATATATGGGATGTATATTGTTCAAATTATTATCGTTACTATGCTGTAGCAATTGTACCATTAAGCCGTACCTTCAAGTGGATTAACTGTTTTCCATTGGCATAATACAGGGAATTTGAGGTTTCCACTATTTTTACTGAGAAAACTGAATAAGATACGTCTAACTATTAAAATTATAAATATGTGTGAATTCGATCTCTGTTTTTCTCTTCGCTTCAACTTGAAGTTAGAGAATGATAGGAACTTGTAGTGACGAAGTCAAGAAACGTAAGATCCCTAGTTTCCTGCACCCTGTGTGCCTTCATAGCCTGTTCTTCATTTATCTACAATTTATTAGAGACAGTGGTACTAAGATATAGGGCCTACTAACAATAAATTGTTTCAGATACTGGAATATAATCCGTCCAATAATTTTCGCCTCTTGAAGCTCACTATTCCAAATTCAATTTCTGGAGTAGTCAATGCTGAAAATGTGTACGATTTCTGTCAAATGCTCGCGATACAAATTTTGAACAACAAAATATTACAGTTCGTATAATGACGACTTATCAGAGGTACGTAGCGTAATACTAATATACCTTACTAATAGACTGTTCTGAAAGTTTTAACAAACAAATTCCCATTGTTGTACAAGAATTCAACAAAATTTGAGAAAATAAGGAATAGTCTGTGTGTAGGGCGACAGTTGTTAATGAAGGAGATAGAGATCGTATGTATAGCAGTTTCTTATTTCACAGATGAATTTATCTTTTTGCTCCAGATTTCACTATGGAGGAGTGAAATAGTTGCAGAGCTCTAAGGAATGCATTTTCAGCAAGTAAATACATGTTCTACAAGCTATATAACAAACGCTAAGTAAAGAGAGAATTTGCATATTGAACATCACGGAACACAGGATTTAAGCCACTTATACTATTCGTATTGTTTAATGAAAACATAGGGAGGTGGAAGAGAGAGAAGATAACCCATGAGAGAACATTATGTGAAGTGTCATACGAAAGTAAGGGAAAACTGAAATAAAATTGCAGTACAAGAATGAAATCTTGATTTATTGGATTTAACAAGACTGAACAAGTTGGACCAAAAATTAGTCCCAATAATAATAAAGGCGAGTATATTAAATGTCAGAACATTGAAGGATATATAAAACTGCAATTTCGAACTTCAGGTTCAATGTGTATTCCTGTAAGTATTTTTACATTACCATGGTCTCTTCTTTCCGATCTCAACTTCTTATGCTTTTTCTCTTTTTTGATTTTATTCTCATCACGTTCTCATTTTCTCTCCTTCCTCTCTCTAAAAAAAAATCTTTATCTTCACTATCCATCCCCTTGCCTGGATTTATGTAATTATTATTTTTATAAATATAGTTGAATCTATGCCTTCCATAATCTTGACACGTTATAATTTTTAATCTATTATTTCATATAGCTACTACTGAATGAGAAAATTATCTTCCGGCCGTAAACCGGATTGCCCTAATTTAGGTTATCGGCAGGCGCGCTTCCAGGAATATAGCGCAGATCAATGATTCATAAATCACAAACTATTGACAGAAAATAGTATACTGTTAAAATATCGCTAACTCACTTAGACTAAGGAAGGAGACGGTTCGATAGTCCACAGACTATTAATGTAAAATATTACTAAATATAATTAAAACGTTATTCACTCGCTCAAATTCAGAAATAGCACTGTTCTTTTTCAATAATTTTGGTAAGTAAATTACATTTTAGCTTCTTATGTTAGGCTATAGAATTTTTTACATAAATAGTTTGTGGTTTGTCAAATCACAGCTGTTGCGCGCCTGCTTGCCGATAATCGAAGTCGCCCCCTTCCGGACTGAGGCAATTTACTCAACCATTAGTCACAGGCACGCACGCACGCGCAAACACACATACATATATGTTACAGTATATATAGCTCTATAGCTTACAGTACATGTATATTTTTCTTTCTGTAGAGCCGACATCGACTCTGAAGATTGTAGTACGATACGCACATTAAAATGAACATTTCTGCAGAAGCAATTTCTTAATTCATTTTTGTATATTTATGTCTCCATTTTTATTTTCATAAGCGAGAGCAGGAGTTGAGTGGACTTCCTCATATACACAGCTTATATCATTACTATTGTATGAAAACAATTTCAGATAAAAGCTACGTTTTAAATCTTATCACAATTTTATTGCAGTAGACATATTAGGCTATCTGAATTTGTTATTGTGTTTCCATATAATATGAGTATGCAAGTTTTACGGGTTATTTTTAAATATCGTTTTACAAGTACTGTCATTGAATTCGAATATAATTGTTAGTGATGTCCTAATATGAGATGATAATATATTGTAAGCGTGGCGAGTGAGTACATCCTTTTACAGTTCTCAGATATGGGAGGACTTAATAGAAGATCCAAAAAAAAAAAAAAAAAAAAAGTTGTAACTGATATTGCACAGAACTGTCGTGTTGCAGCACTGTAGTATTATATATGTGATTCCTTGCTTCGTTTTAGGACATTAAAATAGCAAATACTATTCAAAGCGGATGCATTAGGTGAAATACAGTACTTTTTCTACTATTTCAACTTATATTAATAAATAAATTACATAAATTGAAGACTGGACTTGAAAAAGACTTTAAGTGCCAATAACTTTGAAAATTATGTAGTTTCTTTTTCCCAAAATAGAGTTTGTCCCTTGTTCAATTAGTAAGGAAAGGGGACAAATTCAATTGTAATTTTATTTAGAACTTAGCTTCTCCCACAGATGTGCAAAATGTATGATATCGCATTACTTGTTGCACAAAAAAGTTTTGTTTTCTAGGGTTTTTCTCTTTGGCACTTACAACCTTTTTTTTACGTCGAATCTTCACTTAACGCTCAGTGCAGGAATTTTTAATATAGATTTAGGCTTAACACTGCGATTCGGAAGGTTGGGGGTTCGAGTCCCGAAGAATTCGTAGATTTTCTCTATTGATCCAATCCTTCCAGCCGCTCTAATGCCCTGGAATTTACTCAGTCTTTAACAGAAATGGGTACCAGGGGTATTTTAGTGGAGGGTAAAGGCGCTGAGCACGTGTGATTAACATTCCTACTACCATTAGTGCCGATTGTCTGTACGGATGGAAGCTTTACCCTCCCGCCACCGTTGTAATTGGGATTACTTTACCTTTACAATGTGCATTCTACTGGGTGTTCATTTCAAAGTGTGTCATGACGTCACTGTTGGTGAGTCAGCGATTTGAAGCGAGTTTCAGCTTTTATGTCAGAGAAGTTGCCTATTAATCAAGGCGTTCAATCTGAACTTGAGAACGTGTACGATATAACTTGAACGTCGCGTCGTAGCAACAGATGGCGGTCTGTACGGTCTGTTTGCTACCATAACCTCTTTCGAACTGTGTTTTGCGCGGGCAAGTCGTACCCAGGGTAATTGTTATCATCGGTTGCGTACGGCAACATCCCACAACACAAATCAAATGCTCCGTGTCCATGTTGACCGTCGAAGTTAATGTCAACAAATACTGTACGTAAGTAATCGTCTTAACCCTCTCCCCATATCCCGACAGTAAGGAAAAAACTCACCTCAGTACGTGTTTCCAAACAGTTCACATTCCTGCCACTACCGGCATTACGGTACGTATCGGTAAGTACTCTTCAGAATGAACGCCGTACTTGCTAGGCAATTTCTCTGGCATATAGGTAATACGCCTCTGCGGAAGTGTAGGAAGATTGAATTATCTGGCTCATCGGCTAGCCACATGACGACATACAGCTAGCCATGACACACTTTGAACTGAACACGCAATATGTTTTTAGTCCAATGGTGGTTACTTGGCTATGTCATTTACCCATGTGTCCTCTTTTACAGTATGAACGACGTGTTGAAGTTGTGGTTCTTTTTGCCACCGTAGACTTTGCCCTTTGTGCATCATAGGAGGCGAATTACATAGCACAGCATTAAATAATTATTAATAGAGTAATGGTAGGGATAACTGAAAACCTAACACCAAGCACCGTGTTTGTTCAGCAAAAATTGCACTTGGGTCCGCCGGGATTCGAATCCCGTTAATGTTAATAGCAGGAAAACATATGCATAGGCCTACAAAGAAGACAGCAGAACGTGTTCAAATTCATTTTGCTACATCGCATTTTCTTTCCACGAGGAGTGAACCCTAACCCTACGTTTAATTAAGTATTCGAGAGAATGTGAGGAGAAGACATTCTTCCTTCTTTGCTAGGGTAAATGACATTATCTCCAACTGCATTTTTAACGTGCTGTAGACGACTACCTGCTCCTCCATTTATCTGCAAGTTTAACTCCTCCCTCATAAATTTACCCACTGTTTGCAGCCTCAAAGTACGAGGAGACACTTTATCTGGCTCGTTAGAGACATCATTTGCACGCTCCCGCCTGATTGATGTATCCATCCGCTCACAAGACAAGACTCAGTTCGTTTGTTAATTATACCGAAACAAATCTGCTCTTTTCACCCCTAGAAATTCCTACATCCATCACAATGTAGGCCTACAGTATCTGTTTGCCTTTCCTCTTCGTTCAAAGCGTTCATTGAGTCATTCCTTCATTCCCCTGCACTCCATTTCTGATTTGTGATACTCGTAATCTTTCACTTTACCATATTTTTAGCTTCCTTAGGTACTGTAGAGTTGCTACTTTATAACAACTGTGTATATTTTTATTTCATGCCGTGTGCTGCGAATATAAGCACTAATCATATCAGTTGAATAACAATTTCTTAACGAAAGAATCCGATAATCTGCGAGATTCAAATAAAAAAGTGGCCATGGGCAATATATTTTCCGAATACTTCTTTTTCTACTATCACTCATTTCACAACGTCCATCTCATCGTCACTGAATGGCCTCACTTGAGGGATCAAGTTCATCTCTCCGGCAGAATTGTAGCTCAGAGGACGCGAGGTTCGACTCCAGACATATTACACGATAATTTTAGTGGGCATATCAATTGGAAGACACGGTTGCATTCATTTCAAAATTGCTCTTTTATTATCATTACGCCATTCCCGAGTAGCCTTTTTATTTCAACAAGGGAAACCTTGCAAATTTCTATCGTGATAAAAAAAAGTGTACTACAGCTACCAGCGTCAGCTGTATCTTATCTCAAATGTGTGTTTCGTTTGCAGCTTTAATACTACTTGCTCGATAAAGTCTTGAATGTATATATGCCTACAACGTCTTTTCATATTCTAATTACAGTATTTATATAATTTGAAAGTAGAGTACACCATTTCGCTTACACAGAAAATCTATTCGTCTGGTTTTCAGTTGCAGAAATCTTTTTAATAGTTTGCAGGTTTAAATCACCCAAAAACCTTATTAAGTCCGTTCCTGCCGTTTACATTTATAACTAATCGTATTTCGGCGAAATAGTATTCAAGAAGACTTTGAATAATTAATTAAAAATATGTTTCTGCAGTTGTTACTAGGATTATTAGTTTCTTCAGTAGTTTAACGATTTCTGATAACGTAATTAACAGATTGCTTCTTCTTTAGGCCCACTTAATTTTCGTAGAAATATTTCTATGTTCTTCACAGCTTTCCTCTTTTTCTCCAGAGGGTGCGGGAGAGGAAATTGCAATAAAGGAAAGGTGCCGCTGCTAATCTGAATATTCTTTCTTCCGTACAGTCATTAGTTCAGTTTTCAGTCTTTCGATTCAAGGAAAGTATACGATTTCACTGTATTTTCTAATGTTTATTTTAGAAAATATTACTTCAATTCCAGTTAACTGATGGTAATTCTGTGGAAACACATTTTTCGCAACTGTCGTCTTTACTAGAAGAAAAGCGGCGCCAGTTTACATTGCAGACTTGTATTTTTTCTTTCAATCTTCTCGTTAACACCATACACTTGTATTGTGTTGATCATGTAACGCTTATAAATTTCATCATACAATGTGTTCACAAGTTGCACTACTTAAAAAGATCAAATAGAAATTCAGTATATCTGATTTCAAATGTAGTCACTACTGAATCCAAAACATCTGTATCCTAAAAGAGTTCACCCTTAAAATAAAAAATAAAAAAAAAAAAACATGAAAGCATACAAACGGGCCGCAATTCGCATATTTACTCGTACTTGCATACTTATTAAATTCAGCTTAGTAGTGGGTATATTTTTTATTTAAATATTCTGCTTTACAGGAGTCTGTGCTCCACCATTCATTTCACTCTTTACCGATGCATATCGTTGGGCTACTTTGAGCAACAGAATTTTCGAAAAAAAAAAAAAAAAACACTGAAGACTTCATTAACCTGCTCTAGAATAATTATATCTGGTAGCAGAACGGCCTCCGCACTTTAAGGATTACTATTTTATCAAAACCGTTCAAATATTTCGAACGGCAAATCATGTAAGTTAAAACCAATTGCAATTTTGTGGATAAATTTATCGTTTCATCAGACCTAATGACAACATAATGCCCATGACAAATATCCTTAGTCAGAAATTCTCTCTATACCAAAAGCATACAGTTATAGCCTCTCTAATATTTGGTTAGGTAATAAACTATCCGACTCTGAAATAAAATGTACTATGAGTGGAAAAATTCAACGATTTTGTGAAGTTTATTTTTCACAGTGTTCTAGAACGTGAGTTTAAATGTGCTACAAAATTTAATGTAGTTCATATTAGCCTAGTGAGATAATATGCCTACTGTTGTCAATCTAACATCAGTGTCAGGTTTGGCCCCCATGTTACCATTGCAGAATAGTGGAAACAAGGTAGCTATCTCTGTATGGCATTTTGAAAACTCGTCCGCTGATATTCTCGCAGATTAATATCCCACGTCAGCTATTCCAACTTGAGTTTAGTTTTACCTCCTAAGAATATTAAAAGAGACTATTACACTTTTATTAGGCCATACTCCCACGCCATAGTCCCACACGATATATTGTTGGTTAAACTACAATCAACGGGGATTGACTTCAGAGTGCTCCAGTGGATCAAGGAATTTTTAACTTGTCGCACTCAGAGAGTACGGGTAGGGGAGGAATTATCGAACCCAATTGAAATTACTTCCGGGGTCCCGCAGGGGAGTGTCTTGGGGCCTCTTCTATTCTTGGCTTTTGTAAATGATCTGCCAGTTAATATCTTGTCTAGGGTTCGCTTATTCGCGGATGATTGTATGTTATACAGGGAAATAAAAAGTCATGAAGATACTACTCTTCTCCAGAATGACCTCAATAGAATAAATGATTGGGCAATAGCCAACAAAATGAAAATAAATTCTCTAAAGAGCAAAGCCATCAGCTTTACAAGGAAAATAAATAAAATAGTCGCATCGTATACGTTAGGGGGTGAAACCATTCCGGAAGTTAACAAATGTAAATACCTCGGAATAACATTTAGCAGCGATCTCGGCTGGGGGGAACACGTTACAGACACAGCGGGAAAAGCATGGGGAGCGTTACACTTTGTGATGAGGGTACTAAGAAAAGGTTCTGATAAATCCAAAGAGATTGCATATAAATCACTAGTACGTCCAGTAATGGAATATGGTGCTGCATGTTGGGATCCTTACAGATTAGAACATATTAAGACACTGGAAAAGATCAAAAAACGGGCTCTTAAGTGTTGTCGGAAAAATTCACCATTAAAATGGGACACACTCACGGACAGGAGAACGCGAATTCGATTATGCGCACTGTTCAAAACATACAGAGGTGAGCCTGCCTGGAAAGAAATAAAAAATAGGTTGCAGCCGCCAAATTACTCTTCAAGGAACGACCACTCATATAAATTGAGGGAAAGAAGGCAGAGGACGGACACTGGAAAGTTTTCTTTTCTCAATCGTACTATCAGGGACTGGAATGCTTTACCTGCAGACTTACTAAAGGCTTTACCAACAACCAAAAATGTATTTAAAAATAGGCTTAAGGACCTTACTAATAGACGGTAATTATACACAGTACTTAAAGGGTGTAAATGATATGTTGTTATTGAAGTGTTGTATCAGTGAAGAATTATGTTGTGTCAGTGAAGTGTGTTGTATCAGTGAAGAAGTATGTCGTATCAGTGAAGTGTGCTGTGTAAGTGAAACGTGTTCCTGTCAGTGAAGCTGTATAGGTTATAGTGGCAGTGCAAAGTATTTGAACAGTGAAATGTTTTTGAAGTGTTAGTGAAATCAGGATAGAATCAGTGAAATGTGTCGTAGTTCCAGTGCAGTGAGTGAGTTGACAGCGAAATGAGTGTAATGTTGAAAGGTACTTGTGCAGATATGAACATATACTCGTGGGTTTTAGTTCGATCTCAGTTTTAAAATACAAATTAGAATATTTCAAATGTTATTTTAAGTGATCGTTTCATTTAATTTAGTATATTCCCTGTTGTTATTATTATTATTATTATTATTATTAGTATTAATTATTAGTATTATCATTAATTGTATTTTTAATTAATAAGTTTATTATTGTCATTATTGAGTGTAATTAGTTACCACTGCCACCCACCGGGTATATACCCATTGCAGTGTGAATAAATACATACATACATACTACTTTTGACCAATAAAACGGTACGAAAGGACGTATTTCAACCAATCATGACTGCTTATCGCACAATTTTATCGCGTCCCTAGCATTTGTTTAATTTTGTCGCGTCCCTAGCATTTGTTTCTTTGTTTGCTAACTTTTCAAACTGCGCTGGTCTGGAGGTTAAAAAAAAAAAAAAAAAAAAAAAAAAACAGAAAATTACAAACCACTCCAGTCGATGCACAGCAGTTTCAAATATGACTCGCATTGGAAATCAGGAACAAGAATTAATAAAGATCACTGGTCATACCTATGCATCTTCTCTGAAATCCTATTTACAAATAAATTAAGAGCACCATTCAGTAATCCTGAATAAGTTGAGGAATAAACCATGTACATCAACGAGTTCCACTTCATTTAAGCACACGTCTAATATAAAACACTAACAACAACCACTAAAACATTCAAATTTCAAAATTGTACTTTCAATAATTGTTTCTTTTAAAATTATTCATGTTTATTTTTTATGTCATCATCGTTAATTAAAACTTTTCTTGTTTATTTCATCATCCCTAATTAAAACTTTTCTAACACTCGTTTATATTATTTAGGTTATGTTTGTTATAGCTTCTGCTATATGATATTATGGATAATCACGTATCAGAGATTGTTTAATATTTAGATTTATTGAAAATCATCTGTAAAGTGACGTTGATTACCGGATGATTGAAGTGGAATGCAAATGTTTTAATAAAAATGAAATTGAATCAACAAAGCCTTCTTGACTAGTAACCGTCTACAGAGTTCAATGAAGATTCCATAGTTGGCACACCTGATAACATCAGATACTCAAAACACACCACTGCCGTCTAGCATGCATCTAGCGTAATATTTGTAATGTTGAGATGGTACAATAATACATTTGAACACAGTTGTATTTTCGTAAATCAATTAATATTTTATTGTATTGGAGTATTTCGTTACTTCTAATCTTTATATACTTTCTTCTAATCGTGTAATAGTCAATTAAATCCCACTCGAGTTTTGATTTTCTCTAGATAAATCAAAACTTCTAGTGAGATTACTGTTGAGAAAATCAAGGAATTTTTAAATGAGAAGCACATAACCAAGGATATTTATGGCATTATTCCTTGTTGAAATATCAGTTAGTGTTTACCATAATCCATATATTTAATTTGAAGTGTGGCGAAAAATTTTATGAAAACTATACATCTTGTGAGGTTGTGTGATGTCTCAATTGAAAGCTAATAGTAATAATATTAATATTGTGGGAAAATCTAAATCCTCTGTATCGAAGTTCATAAAAACCTTTAAATTAATATATATATATATATATATATATATATATATATATATATGCGTCAGTCACAGCAAAGCGTATACCATAGGACATCTTGCAGTTCATTTCATAGTGTTGTACAGAGGGCCGTGGTTCACGTACTGGCTTTAAATGTAGCTCACTTTATCTTCATTTAAGTTATTAATACAGCTGTGATAGGTTTCTTGAAGGTCATGAATGGTGTCAGTAATGTGGGGCTTTGTGTATAGGAAAGGCTATGGTTCAAATAATGATATTTCAAACAATAAAACATCGAGTTTTCTTAAAACGATAAAAAAATGTAGTTATCGAAGCCTTGTGTACATGCGAGATGTTGACGTCACAATGTCATGCTTTTCGAGACCTCGATAATAATGGTTTGTTCATCTTTCAACTTTCACATATTTTTTTCGTGTTTCAGTATACGTGTTTTTATCTGGTGTTACTTGAAAAGTAATAGTGTTGTTACGTTATGAATTTAGTTCTTTATTAGTTCATTATTATGAGTGTGGTTGGAAGATCAAGAGAACATCGTAGAACTTTTAGAAATGTAATTGCATTAAGAACTCATAAACGACTATGTAGAAATAATGTTGTTTGTAACATCGTTTCAAGAAATGAAAGAAATTATGCGTGAAGAAGTATTACATATTACGATATTAGTAAAATATGGAACGGGGTCGTGTTGAACTGAGATAATATGCTGTGTAGCAGTGTCTATAGGTTATTGCTTCCATAAAACTTTGTCTTTTCCAGCCGTTTTCACTAAAATGGATAGGGACTTTGCAATCACCCTATATATTTAAGTTTCTTAAGTTTAAATGTCTCTACGAAAAATATTACTTACGCGTACAGCGAGTTCTCACGCTTCATTAACGACTACAATATAATTAATTGCTTAGTAGTTAGGATCACACTCAGGCAGTTTGCTTCGTATCTATATCATAAGGTAAATCAATGCGGAAGTTATAACACAGGAATACCAGTAATCTCATAATTCGCTCAAGTTCGAATCCGCGCAATTTTAGCTTGAAGTGAATCTATTTATATACTAAAGTAATAGATACCTGGAACTATTCTCATTTTACTTTCGCTTTAAACTATAACACTATTAGGTTTCAATAAAATTATATGACATAATGGTGCATGGTGAACTGGGAATGACAGAGAATATCTAAATTCTTTCCCACGTCATCTTCCATAAATCTCAGAAATTTTTATGGAGATCAAACTCCTTCTTTTGGCTAGAATTGAGTGGTTGCTTTACTTTAGTCGGGAAAATAAATATAACTGAATTCAAGTACCGCATTTTATTACACAAAGTATTTAAGATCTTAAGTTAAAGGTATTCTGCAGTAATCCAGTATTACTGATCTATGATAAGACTTCAGAAAATATTAATATAGCCTACAAGACCCAGGACTTACAGAGCACATTTTCATAGTATTATAAAATGTTCATATGTTCCTATTAATACGAGCTTCAAAATTAATAAATCGATACTTTGTTTCTGAAATTCATTTGCAACCATGAGAGAGAGTGCCTCTGGCCCAGGTTTTTCATAAAGAGGACTGGATATTAATTACGAATCTACTCAAAATTGCAATAAAATCGTAATGTAGTCCTTAATACTTGGTGTATAGGTGAAACAAGAACTGACATTGCAATACACAGACACATTAAATGACAAACCAATGTGTTATTAAATAGTATCGTTAAGCATCTCATTCATTCATTCATTCATTCATTCATTCATTCATTCATTCATTCATTCATTCATTCATTCATTCATTCATTCATTCATTCATTCATTCATTCATTCATTCATTCATTCAGTATTCTATCCATGGGCAGGTCTTTCACTGTAAACCCAGCTGTCGTCATCTTTCCTATTTTCTACCTCCCTCTTTGTCTCCTCATAATATAATCCACATATCTTCACAATTTCTTTTCCTCTAATAAGGGATAGTTTACATCCGGAATCTTTTATCGTGGAAGTACTCATTTTTTCTTGGGAAAGAAAAATTCGGTATATTAAAATATAATATTTGATAAATATTTATAAACTTATTAAGTGCAGAAGGCGAAATTGTTCTTCAATAAAATATTTAAATATTGCATTTATTAACGTTCTGCGCCCTAGCTGCTTGGCATTAGGTACTACACCTTGCACTAGAGCAGTGAGTCAACTGATGCCCATAGGAGCAAGCACGCGCTTTAGAGCCCAGGAGAGCCTGAGCGCTTTACAGCGAAAAGGAAAGAGATAGACGAAAGAGGTAATATATGCCGCTTGGTCGAGCTATATACAGGGATGGCCAGCACTGATTCAATGGATAAAGGGAAGAGAACTTATTACAACTGTATCCATATTAATTTTTAGATTTGTCTGAGAAGTATAAGTGCATTATAAGAATATAAGTTTTAATTTTAATGTTCATTTTTCACAAGTTCGTTTTTTTATTCAAAAATGATATATTCTCAACTTTTTTACAGAAAAGTGAAATTTTCAGATGTTTGTTTAGTAGCCTCACAGCTACTGAAACAATGTTTTCGTAAATCTAATATATCGTAAATAATAATCACACTAATAATAATAATAATAATAATAATAATAATAATAATAATAATGGTTTATTTTCGCTGGCACAGTTAAGCCCATAAGGCCTTCTCTTCCACTTAACCAGCCTTAATCAATACAATACATATTTAAATTACAAACTACACTTAAAAGGTTCTCCAGCAATATTCTTCAATTTTAACGACTAGTAGACTACATATTTATTTAAATTTAGATAAACCTATAAGGTAAAGTAGTAACTTAATTTATGAGCTAATTTAATTCAATCAATTATAATTAATTTAATATTTGGGATAGCTAGTAAAATGATGAAAATTAATTTAATATAAGCTTACTAGAACTATGTTACAGGGAGAAAAAAATATATATATAAATCTAAAATATATTTTTATAATGAGAATATTAATGTAATTGCCATTAATAATAATAATAATAATAATAATAATAATAATAATAATAAAACCGTAAATCCCCAGTGGGGCAAGGCCTCCTGCTTGGGCAGGGGTGGCTCAAGTCTTGACCATCAGAAGAGCCGACCTGATGGTCTATTTACATTCCTAGTTCTTTGTCCACAATTTCGACAGCACTGGTTGTTGCTCCCACTCAAAGTTGGTTGACTGCGTCCTTCCACCGTGCTCTTTGGCGTCCTATTCTGGTCCACAGTCCTCCTAGCTGCAACTGGAACTCGTCCCCCCATCTGGTCCTCGGTCGTCCACGGTTTCTCCAGCCAATTCTTGGATCCCACAGTGACGCCGTGTGTGCCCATCTGGTAGGATGCATTCGTACCACTTGTCCTCCCCAGCGCCATTTCATCCTTTTAGCGAGTGTCACCACGTCCTCTACGCCGCTTCGTCGCCGTACTTCTTCGTTTCTGATTCTGTCTTTCAGGCTTATTCCGAGAATTTTCCTTTCCATTCTTCTTTGGCATCTTCCTAATTTTAATGCCTGTTTCTTGGTGAGTGACCAGAATTGCGCCCCATATAGAAGTACAGGTGCAATGCAGCTGTTGAAGATCTGCCTCTTGTTCTGCAATTTCTGGCTCTTTTCCATTAGGATGAAGGACAGACTCCAAAACTTTCTCCATGCCGATGCTATTCGTCTATCAATTTCTTTGTCCATGCTGTTCTGAAATGATATAGTCTGGCCAAGGTAAATGTATTGCGTGACAAATTCGATGTTCGCATTGTTGATGATCATCTGCCCTTCTGCGTCATTTGTCAGTACTTTGGTTTTGCTGGTGTTGATTTTTAGCCCTACTGCCATGCTTTCTTCGCACAATTCGTTCAGCATCTCTTCCAATCGTTTCCTGGATCTGGCAAACAGAACCACATCATCAGCGAAGCGTAGATGGGTCAGTCTTCTTCCGTCGATAGATATGCCGTGCTTGCGACCCCAAGGTAACTTGCGAAAGACCTCCTCCAATACACAATTAAAGATCTTCGGTGACAAGGGATCTCCTTGTCTCACCCCTCGCTGTATGTTGAATGGTGTTCCTTCTGTATCCAGTTTCACTTTTGTTGTGTTTCTTTGGTACAGCACGCCAAGCAGTCTAATATATTTGATTGGAACACCCTGATTCTTAAGTGCTTTCAAAACACTAATATGTTCTATCGAATCGAAAGTTTTTGCATAATCCACAAAGGCTATATACATTTTCAAATTGTGTTCCTCGACTTTTTCCATGATCTGCGTCAATGTCTGAATGTGGTCCGCCGTTGAAAATCCGGAACGAAATCCAGCTTGCTCCAGAGGTTGATTTTCTTCCAGCGTTCTTGTGATCCTGCGCAATATTATTTTCGAAAACACTTTATACATGTTGGACATGAGACTGATGGGCCTGTAGTTATCTATATTGTCTCTTTTGCCTTTCTTATGTAAAAGAATTATTGTATTCTTAGTCCATTCTTCAGGTATAACTTCACTTTGCAGAATCTTGTTAAATATCTCTGTCATTGGTGGTATGAGTTCGTCGGCGCCGAGTTTCAACAGTTCATTAAGGATGCCATCCTCTCCTGGGCTTTTGCCTGACTTTAACTCTGTTATAGATATTCTCACTTCGCTGGCGAGGATCGAAGGTACTTCTTCATCATCGGGAAGCGCCTGTATGAACTTTTCTGTTGAGTCCGCTGTAACAATTCTTGTACTCGTGTACAGTTGTCTATAGAAGGAGTTGCCGATTCAACAATCTTATCTCTTTGTGTGATTTTCTCTCCATTTTGACTTTTTAAACTAAGCATCCAGTGTTTCCCTTCACTCAGCTCCCTCTTGACTCTTCTTACGGATTTGGAAGACTGCATGATTTCCTCCACCAGTCTGTTTTTAAAAGTTTGCAAGTCTTTTCTTATTTCCTTCTTCGTCACTTTATTAAATTCTGCATACTCGATCTTCTTTATGTCGGAGATGTCTCTTTCTTGTTTTAATTTCTCTCTTTGATCTATGAGTTTTATTGTATTTTCGCTTAGTCTGCTTCTTTTCTTGCCGATTTTGTTCTTGGGCGTTGAGGCCTCTCCAGCTCTCTTTATGCAATTCTCCAACTTTGAGTATATTTCTTGGATTTCAGTATGTTCGTTATCTCTCCATTCTAGCACTTTCCTCTGTAGTTCTGATTTGTATACTGGATAGTTTATGTTCTCAGCTTGTATGTTTCGGTCCCAGATATGCTTTCTGCCCCTCTTCCTGATGTTAATTATTCCTCTGACCATTCTGTGATCTGAATCGAATTTGAGATTGTTATTAACTCGTACGTCTTTTACGTAACTTCCCTTGTCGGTGAGAATAAAATCTATTTCGTTTCTTGTTTTTCCGTCTGGAGATCTCCATGTCCATTTACTATCTTTCGTCTTTTTAAAGAACGTGTTCATTATTTTCAATCTCTGTCCTGCGGCGAAGCTGATTAATCTACTCCCTCTCAAATTTCTAATTCCATAGCCGTATGGACCGATTGGGTCTTCTAACTCGTGTTGTTTCGTTCCCACCTTGTTGTTAAAATCTCCTATGACAAAGTTTACATCTCCTCTAAAATTGTTGAGAGTATCATCTAGGTCGGTGTAAAAGTTTTCTACTTCTTCTTCTGTGCCTGAGTCTGTTGGAGCATATGCTTGAATTATAGTAATTTTTCTTTTCCTTAACTCTAGAGACAGCACTGTTACTCTTTCAGAGACACCTACTATTTCCCTAATATTGGATTTTAGTTTCTTATTGATGATGAATCCAACTCCTCTATGACCTTTAGTCTCACCAATATAGGAAAATATGTCACCATTTGGTTTTTCGATAATTTCTTCTCCCATTCGTCTTTCCTCGCTTAAGCCTAGCACATCCACCTGGCATTCCTGTAATGCTGTTTCCAGTTCCTGTTGCTGTTCTTCTGTCCTAAGAGATCGTACGTTGTATGTTGCTATGGCTAATGCGAATTGATCTTCTTTCCATGCATTTTCTATTCTTGGTTTCCGATGTTTTGGCTCGGGATCGCCTGTGGACTCCGCGTAACGTTTTTTGGAAAGCTGGTTTCCCAATACTCCCAATTCCCATTCAGCATGATCTTCTGGAAGCCTATCTTGACTTCTCTACCTGCCTCCCTTTCTTCTCTTGCCTTAATTCGTATTGCGGCATGGATTTCCCTCTCTTTCTTTGACATATCGTCCTCTATGTAGCATTCTTCGTCTCCCAGTTTGCGTTTATTCCTCATGATTTTCATTTTGTCTTCTAGTTTATTCAGGCGTACCAATGCCAGACCTCTCTTCTTCCAGTCTTCGCCTATATAGTGCATATGTTCGTAGCTAACTTCCACTTCGAGTTTTTTGAAGATTTCCTTCACTTCGTCCTCTAGTTTCTCCTTCTTTTCTGCTATGGTTTTGCTTTTGATTATGATATTATTTCTACGTTCTCTTCTTCGCCTCATTTCTTCACTTCTCTCAATTTCTCTGAGCCTGTTGTCGAAATGTGTTATTTTTTCTTCTAGGCAGCTCTCCACCTTAACCAATTTGTTTTGTATATTTTCTCTGTCGTTTTTCCACGTTTCGTCTCTCTTCTGTATTTCTGTTTTCAGATCTGCTATTTATATTTTCTTTGTTTCTTCTTTGAAGTGTTCGTTTTGCTCCTTCAGTGCATTTATCGCTGAGAGAATTTCTTGTAACATCGCCTTAGTTGTCAACTCTGGGGGGTTCGTCGGTACATCCGCCGTTTCATGCGGATTCTCTTTGCATTGCTGCTCTCCTTTCGTGGAATTTCTCTTGCTGTTCTTCCTATTCACTTTCTTTGTGTGTATTATGACTAGCACTATTTGCAATTTTGCTTATATTTCCTAATTCACTTGGTTTGTATGTTGCAATTTTCCTACTCGCACTTCCAATCAATAATTGCCATTAGAGGTTTTGTAAATCTATTTAGAGAAATTAATGATGGTAATAAGAATGGACAGATGTTAGTTTCATTATAAGTAACAAATATTAATCAGCAATTAATACGTATTACTGAAGATAGTGTATTAAAATGTTTGAAAATATTCGCATGGAAAATATTTGTAAGGAAATGAATTAACAAAGCAAATACTGTTACATCACAAACAAAAGATATGTGCCTATGTGTTGGTAAAACGTCAGCTCTATAGCTTCAGCAGATTTCGAGATAATTTAATATTCTGATAACAGAAAGTTGCGCACCAATATCACCGAAAAGCATAATGCGATTAGAGTTTTATTATGTAATATTAGTTACAATTAAAACATATACCTAGGCAACTTTGCTTTGTACTATAATATTGTTTTGATTACTTTTATAAGGCTAAAGATACCATCAATGTCAATTTCAATTTATCATGTCATATTCGGTGTCTTTCTTCGGGATTACACTTTCTTTATGAATGATGTGTTTAATTCACTTAGTACAGTATAGCTGTAGTTATTGTGGAATTTATGTGAATATTTCTTCTTTACTCTTTATTATGTTATTAACGTTTAAAACAAAACTGCAGTATTAGGGTAAGAAATATGTGTTAGTACTTTTGTTTTACATACAACATAGAAAATAACTAACAGAAAGAAGCCATATAAAAATAACGACATAAAATTTCACGTTCCGTTTGAAGTTTGTGCACCACTGTTTTCTTAATCCAACAGGCTGCTTATTTCCCCTAGCATACCTAGCGCTTAATGCCCGCGCACGACGTCAAGGTCAGAAAAATGCGCTTGCCTTGACATCACTGCACTAGAGGTACAGAATTATTGAGTCCTCATGGATATATATATATATATATATATATATATACATGAATATGAAATTTCGACTAGTGTAGGCCTATGGGATCCAACAGCATAATGATGAAACTTGGGAGCTACAGTGAGTAGCGAAATCCGATTTCGTAAAGCAGCTTTAATGGCTGGGAGTAATTGATGTTACTCCACACTGGTTGGATGAGCGTTCATCTCTAGTGAGACATGTTGAAGTGAAAGCAGCAATCGCCTGATCGCGCTTGGCTCTTCATAGGCTGTAGCGGCACGGGTTATTGTATCAACTCACGTGAATGACATATTGGCATGTACATTTTGCAACTATTCTCTTAATAAAAACCGAATTGTCAGTTGTAATGAAGGATTAATAGGAGAAGTTAATTTTTCGTGCACAAGGATTCCTTGTCCCCCCCCCCAAAATAATAATAATAATAATAATAATAATAATAATAATAATAATAATAATAATAATAAAAACGGGATTAATGTGTTTCAAATATAACATAAGAAATATTTTCATAATTCTTTTGTCCGAACCTCATCTTTGGTTTCCTTTATGTCCAGTTCAAAGAAAGCAATGCTCGCAATGGGACTATATTTTCTCTAATTAAAAATGATTGACATACAAATCAGTTAGGCGTATATTTTATGCATATTTCTATTTCAAGGCTTGTGCATTAGTCATTATCAGTCCGCAATTTTATTAGCCTGATTATAATATTTACGCTGAATGCTGAAGGTAACGAATGAACACTGAAACAGCTTCATTTAAAGCAGTTGCAACTTTGTTAGTTCACGTTGCAGAGGTTTCTCCAGTCTGAAGGATAGTTCTTGATCCAGTATATAATATTATGATTTGGTAGACAGATTTTTAGCTGTATTGAAATAAGTGTCAAGGTCTAGGGATAAGATAAACAAATATCCAATAACTCTGGATGAACACTCTCTTGCGTCAAGGATGGCAGCTATTTGATGAAACGAAACCCCATGTCCTGCTTGCTGGACGTTACTCGTGAGTGTTGCTAACCCATAGGCATAAAAATAACTAGTCCAAATGACCACAGTATGTATAGGTCTACATACTGCTTCTGTCATGACGAAACATGCATGGATAAAGAACAAACGATCTGAAGATAACATTTCGTTAGATAATACCTAGGCTTATATTATAATTTGGTGTAGGCATAGAAAATTAAAATAGGTGAGGTCGGGGCAAGTTCGGCACGTTAAGCTAAACATTCACAAAAAATGCAATTTATGTTTCAAAATTTTAATGACTATTTCGTTTATATAACATCATTCCATTTTCGGCCAATGAAGTGTAATGGAATTTTGAATTCCAACCAATCACGGTCATACATCGCGATAATTTCTGCAGCTCGATTTATCACTATCAATTTATCGCATGGTCGTTCCTTTGTTTAGTCAGTGTCGTCAACTGTTGCCACGTAAATCGATGAGCATGAATCCATTATACTAAATAAAGTGCGAAATCCTACTTCCACATCTACATCTTCATCTTCTAATTCCATGTCTATTGTATCTAAAGAAAATGACACTCCTCATACCACAGCAAGCGATCTTTTTTTCTCAATACGCTACCCTCTAAACAAGCCCCTATTTGCTCAGGTCTTCGAAACAAATGCTATGACGAAGTTGCCGCTAATGCCGACCTTGCCCCGACCTCCCCTAACCAAACCTTAGGTATTTTTGTTTGACAAATTCGAAAATAATATACTAATATGAAAGTTTAACTGGTTCTTGCTTAGGAGATAATTTCAAGTTTTTATGGTATTACCTATAATTTCATCTATGCGATAACAAATATTTACAAAATAAAAAAAATACCTCGTAAACGTACTCTATTAAACTTTCTTTTCTATGTCACCTCGGAAGCATCTCTTGTCACCGACTTGCAGTAATCGGCAATCATCGACAAGTTGAATACATGTTTATGTAAATTTTTATCTGAATAATGATGATGATGATGATGATAATGATAATAATAATAATAATAATAATAATAATAATAATAAAATACATTTATTATTTGTCAGACTGATTTTTAAATGTTTCACTACTCAGTATCACTCTCATTATCTTCACAGAAAATCCCTAACATTAAAACTTTTTTTCTGTAAGTTTCCTGCGAATAATACAAATAAAATACACTAATGTTTGTGGAAATTGAAACACCAAGAAGGATACATGTGACTGAAATGAAATTGATACCACATATTAGGTAATGACAATACACAAATGTTTAGAATTACAGAACTGTACCTGATCTGTGACCGTGAGATTTCAATATGGTGTGAAGCCTCCATGCGCTGCAATCAGAGCCTCTAAGCGTCGTGGCATGGAATCAAAGAGGGCCTAGATATGTTCCTGGTGAATCTCCCTCCACGCAGTTTGTATTCGAGTCCACAAAGCATCAAGAGTGGGTGCTGGAGGACCATGACGAACAAGTTGCCGACCAACTATATCCCAGACATGTTCGATGGGCGACATGTCTGGCGAACGTGCTGGCCGGGGAAGCAGTGATACCCGTCGTTCTTCGAAGAAGGCTTGCACAATCTTCGCCACATGTGGCCGGGCAGTGTCCTGCTGAAATATGGCATGTGGAGTTGCCTGAAGGAGGAGCAGTATCTCGGGCTCTAAAACCTCCCTAATATAGCGATTGCTGTTCAGATTGACTTGAATACGTAGGAGGCGAGATCGCATATTGTATCCAATGGCGCCCCAAACCATCACACTAGGCGTTTGTCCACTATGCCGCTCAACAATGCAGGCTCTCAGATTGCGTCTAACACGTATGCGGCCATCATTGTGGGACAAGTTGAAGCGGGACTCGTCCGAAAACACTACATTTTGCCACTCAGCACGCCAGTGACGGCGTTCACGTGCCCATTGCAGTCTGAGGCGTTGGTGGTTTCTGAACAACGGAAGCCGACGCAACAGAATGCGAGCCACTAGTCCAGCCCTAAAAAAACGGCGACGAACCGTTGACGCAGACAGGTCCACACCGATTGCAGTACTCCAACGTCGATTCAACACTGTGGATGAAGATGTACGGTCCGTCACGGCATGCGGACAGAATGGCGGTCATCCCATGCTGTGATCACATTACGTGGTCCAGTATCCGCTCGTCTCTGAGTACGACCCTCTTCTATCCACTGGTTCCACACACGCATCACTGTCGTAGCAGCATGCTCTGTACGAGCCGAAATGTCACGGTATGACAAACATTTTCCCATAGACCAACCATTCTGTTCCGTTTGAACTCACATGCTGATATTGCGTCCTTCCACGTCGAAGAGGCATAATTGCACTAGTTTCCACGTTTTCACTTCGTTTGGAAGCTCTGCACTCACTGAGCGAGGCATAACACTGGCATTGCTGGTGACACAAGAGACGTCACTGTTGGGCCTATGTGTACGCCATCTCTCTGGAAAGTAATTATTTGTGGTACACTTTTTTACACATCTGCCGTGTTTGGAGTCGTTCGGTCATTCTTTCTGGATGTTGCACTTTCCACAAACAGTAGTGTATATTATTATTAATAATAATAATGATAATAATAATAATAATAATAATAATAATAATAATAATAATAATCTTATTAAGAGAAATAGTAGGCCCCTACTTACAGTTTTTAAATTCGAGTTTTTAATGTTTCCTAGCTCTCTGTATCACTCACTATTTTTGCCATTTTCTTGACCAGATATTAGACAAGAGAAAATAGTAATTTTATTAACAAAAGACAGTAGTACATTTATTATTTTTAAGTTTTTAAAATGCGTTTCACTATCTCTGTATTACTCTCACTATTATTGCCATTTTCTTCACCTCTTGTCAGATGACCAAAAAGAAATATGAATTTGAATCATGGTTAGGAAGAATGAATTCCAGACAATTCTTCATATCAGCTGCTTCGACAGGCTTTATTTTCTGTTCGCCAGTATAAACTAGGGAAACGTTACATACATTTGGCCTTTTCTTTCATATTAGGAATGTGGCTGAATAGACAAGACAGTCTGGTCCCTGTTTTCGTGCCTCAATATGTTTTCTTTTCAAAGTAATATGCTCTTTTCCATTAGCGTTTTTTTTTTTTGTCGAATTACATTAAGCTTCCAAGATGAAGGCTGCTTCATTCGCTTGTCACCGGTCTCTCTATCATCACTTGAGAAGCCGTTTTCACTCGTGTATCTAAAGTAGTATATACACGTCATTAATTCGCGTTACTATGTTATGACATGAATGCTACAAAAATCATTTATATGAACTTTATTATATTAAATCAATATTGAAATAGGCTAAATGAGTAAAAAGCACAATATTTTTTAGTTTTAACCCAACACTAGAGGAACACGATCTTCGTACCACAGCCACAAAACTAACAGCTCCATTCCCGCTTAACTGCAAGACATTCCTAGCGAGAACCTTTTCGACACGTGGACTTGAATGATTCTTGATCACAATGCATGAAAAAGTACTGTTTAAAATCACGTCTTTGAGTGGGTCTTTAACTCAATGAATAGCAAAGGAAACGAAGCAGCTGGTTGTATAAATATCTCAATTTCGGTCAAAAGTGATATATATATCATAACCTAAGATAAATAAATTATATCACTGACACCACAAATCAATATTTTATTATATTAAACTACTTAAGTAGTTTATATTCAAAATGCAACAACATCACTATTCAAAATCAATACATTTAATGGAAATCAATGCAAAAATAAAAGTAAATATTCACGAGAATGGGTTTTGATTTCGCAGCTTCAAATATTTAGATAAGAAACATGTAGTCGAACAGCATGACAAAAGAAAACAAAAATAGCCGAAATGAAACTTAGCCTTATAATTAAGAGAGAGAGAGAGAGAGAGAGAGAATGAAAGCAATCAATTTTAAATATCTTATTTCAGCGTTTCTCAAACATTTTTGAAGTGAGGACCACTTTTTTAAGTGAGAACAGTTCCGCGGACCACCTTGCTCTTGTCCCCTTCGAAAGCAAATTTATCATTTTTGTTGCATATTTTAATACCAGTATACTTATATTTTAAAATGGAATTAATTAATTAATTATAATACTTTTCTAATTATATTTTTTGTAGCCAATCACAAGTAACTTATAACAAATCTGTGCATTGTTGATTCATCGCTTGCCTGTTAGCAGTTAGTTCTTTGAAATCCTTCTTATGTGGTACACGCAGTATTTGTCCATGTATCTGTTATATATGCCCATTATAAATAATTGAAAACTGGCTTCGATCCGGATCTTTGAAAAGAAAGGAACATGATATGCTCCATTTGGGCAGTGCTAATAGTTCAGAAGCTGTGTGTGAAGAAATATATTAATATTAGTGATTATAGTGCCATTAAAGAAATATCTAGTCCTAGTGGTAGCTATTCAAGAAAAATATACTTTCGTAAATATGACAAGAGTTATCTGGAACTTGGATTTACTGGTGTGGCAATGAGAGAAAACCAAAACCTCGGTGCGTTGTTTGTTACGAAGTGCTTTCAAACGAGTGTATGAAAGCCGCGAAATTGAAACGGCACTTAGAGACGAAACACGCTAAAAAGTAAACCTCTCGGATTTTAAAATAGGTGGAGTCTAAAATTTCTTATATCGTCATCTGGAAAAACAAATAAAAAAAATAATGCAGAAATATGCCCGAATTTCAACACGTAAAGATGCAATTTGGCATGTTCTATTATTGGTATACGACGTACTGCACGTGCCCATTTAAATGTGCAGACTGGGTGTCGGCAAAACTATTAAGAAAGTCATGAGTACATCAAAAGGTTCGGTACTTCGGTCCTCTGTTATGAATTCGGGTGGTCCCTGCTGGGTTACAGGCGCGGCGCCGGATGTGCAAGGAAAAGATGGCGGGAAACGCCACGTTCATAATGCTTTAAATCCCTCTTTTGTTGCTGAGAATAGAGTGGGAAGTGGGTGGACGGGTAGGGTAAGAAATTTCATAAAATATTAGTAGGCCTACTGGGAGAAAAAGTGAAAGGCGATTGCCAAGTGTCATTTCCAAACTCTGAGATTTTCAGCTATAGTGTGATACGCAATTCGTTTGAATTTTATTTTTTCTTCTGTCTTTTTTGAAGGACCACAGGGGCAGAACTCGAGGACCACAGGTGGTCCGCGGACCATACTTTGAGAAACGCTGTCTTACTTAGACATGCAGTAGGAATAGGCCTTGGGATTTTATGTCTGCAAATTATGTTATGAACTCAACAATTATGCAGAGTTTCTTTTTTCGTCCTATGTTGAGACAGTAAGGAAATAATTATAAGAACTGAAAAGATTTCAGGAAGATTTCAGTCTTCTAGTAGTGTTTCAATGTAAACAAATGTCCCATAATTTCTTATGTAAAATTTTGGTTGAGGATATGTTTCTCTTTTCTGTTCTATTATGTGTTGAATGCCATTTCCTCGCTCTAGAACAGACTTCTATGAGATCTGCAAGTCTTCTAACGGCTGATGAATTCCTCTTCCCGTATAAAAGAGCAAGGAGCCGGAGATGGAGCAATCTGTCTACTCGATGTTCATCATCCTCTACTGTCACGTATTTATTAGCTGTTACTCAAGATGGAGGATGTGTAACGTGGAAGAACGCATTATGAAGAATCAGAATGTATAACAAACGGCAAGGACTCATGCTCTGGATCGTTCTTCTCACTGATATGATTAATTTTGAAACTCCAGAGTTTTTTTTTTAGTTTTGTTGAAGTTTTGTCTTTATTTTCCTGCGAAAAACTGTGAAATTACAGTGGAACTCCACAAATAGACGCTCACTCTCGTATACTTCACGATACAAGGTAAGTCAACGCATCCTGTCCCGCGCTGCACAGGGCTAACCAGTTGAACCAGTGCAGTAGTGTGCAGATACTCGCACACGTTGGCAGCATGGCAGGGAACAAAAATTGCGTACTTATGTTGAAACAGAAGTTACAAATACTGGAAGGGTTTAAAAAAAAAGGTGAATCAATCAGAGCCATCCCTCAAGAATGTGACATTTCAATCAGAACAGTGCATGGGATAAAACAAAATTCATCTAAATACCAGGCAGTCTGTAGTGATTATAAGAAGCTTTGTTATTATCAGTTGAAAGTAGGATGAAAACACAGCTCATTTTGTGTAATTTCCTATATTTAATCAATAAGGATAATTTATGTTCTCTCTTGAAGGGTAGGTATATACCATTTTAAAATAATTTAATACACAAACACAACTATTACAAGAAATGCTGAATAAGTTTTTGTAGCTTTATTCTCTTCAGCTCTAATCAACTATAACAATAATCCAGGTTGTCAGGCGACGATAGAAAAGAAAAGATGCGACAACAAATGAATGTGGTGTATAAACGATTTTATTGACTGCTCTTTCATATTTAAGTATAAAAATATAGGGGTGTCGTTTGAAATTTCAAATTGGGAATGGCTGGGGATGGGAGGTTAAATCTAAAATGCAATTAATCTTCCCTCTCAATATCTACATTTACGTGTTTTTTTTTTTTTGTTTAAATTGAATTCTATTTAATTAACTAGTTATTCAGAGTGCGAAGTTTTGAAATGAAAGCCCTGTATGTAGATACATTTGGAGAGTTTTTCGTCCAGAAGTTTGTTTTATGTTTCAGATGTATCACGTAGGCCTATATATTATACTTAATCACGGATTTGTTTTGTCACATATTTTGCATATCGTCGTCGTTCCTGCAATGACATATTTACCGATTTTCAGATTTTGCTCTATTAAATAACTTAAATAGTGATACAGCAAATAATAAAATCTAATAAAAAGTAATCTGTGGCGCTACAGCCCGTGGAGGGCCTAAAGCGACCAGCCGGCTGCTGGCCTCACGCCCACATGCCGAAACAGAGGTGGACGATCATCCAACCAGAATGGAGGTATCGTGTGGTTAGCACGATGATCCCCCCAGCCGTTATAGCTGGCATTCGGAACAGGATTTCGCTACCTATCGTAGCTCCCCAAGTGCATCACGATACTGAGTGGGCACCGGTCCCATACACTGGCCGAAATTTCATAAGAAAATTTCTTCCCCCATGAGGATTCGAACCAGCGCGCATTCCGTAACGCGAGTCCTAGGCAGGATGCCTTAGACCGCGACGCCACGGCGCGGGACAATAATAAAATCTCCTATATGTAATTATATTTCTTTTTTTCGAAAATGTAAGAATTCACAGTCCTCTATATACGGCTGCCATAGAATGAATAAATGTGTTTTTCGTCCTACTGAAAAATTGTATATTTTGCACATAGGAGTTATTGCAGGAATAACAACGATATACTACAATATATTATGTAAAATTATGTACGTTAATTATTTGTTTCGGTTCGCACGCCATAAAAAACATTGTACAGCCCTTAAGTTTACCAATGTCCGCAGTACTGCATAGAAAGACAGAGTTCGTACCTCGTCTCGCACACGGACCATTGCTGTATTTATTTGTGGAATTCCACTGTACCTACGTCAGAAGAAAATGCTACATAGAATATATTCAATATTTTGTACGGACACTTATTGAGAATATCCATAAAATGTCACGTACGCAGTTCCTGGAGTTGAAAGTAATTAATAATAAAATTAGGATCATGACGATCAAATGGAGATGATATGAAGATGTCAACATTCATGGTTCTTTTGGTACTCATGGTAAGAATATATTAGTCATGAGTACGAGTGGAGAATAAAAATAAATGAAGAAATGACAACTTTACGTGAATCACTAAATATCAAATCTTGAACATCTGCCCTGGAAGGGTATAACGTGTCAGTAAGAATGAATTCCTAAAATTTACGACAACCATTTCAGAGCAAGAAGAATGTGAGATAGCCAAGAAACATGTGAAAAATTTGATAAATTAAATAATGGTACGAAAACATGAAGGGAACAGGAAATTGAAAAAAAAAGTAAGAAATGCAAAAGTTTTAAAAAGGAATATGGGTAAAATCAGCTGTGTTTTGTTGAAAAATATGGTGATTATGATGACGACTATGTCCGTGGATTTTATTAATTCAAGAAGTTATAAGATAAGGTGACAATGAAGCAGTAGCGTATAATGAAGAGACAAACTACTTCACATATTTTATGCGAACTAACCTCGGTACCGGTATTTCTAATGAACTGAATGAGCTATGGTTGAGACTAAATCTGCGGAATCGAACACTGCCTAAGGCAGGCATGTCAAAAGCCTGCACATTGTGCAGTCGCGCACATTGTGCAACTGTCTCTGTGCGATGTGCACTCTCTATTCCCCTACCTGGAGGGAGTGAATCGCCTTGGAGGAGAACGCGACAGGGCTATACAATACCTGCAGCAGCTTTTGTTTCAGTACGAGTGCCGATTTGGCTGTGTCTGTTAATGAGTTATGATAAATAAAGTGAGGAGTTCACAGATAACGGAGAAGAGAAATTACGAATCATATAACATAATTGTTATAATGTTTTCCTCAGCCAACAATAATAATTATTTTAAAATGAAAGGCTTTCATCAGCCTACGTCGAGGTAATAGTGTTGTGAGGTGACAATTTAGATCAGTTCAGTAAAGTTCTCAAAATATGATATTGCCAGCACTTATTTCTTAATCAGTACTCTCACGGCAAAACATTCTTGACAATGGCGTTGTTTTGGAGTCTGTACTAACACAGCCATCAAAGGTTAGACGACTTAAGACTTTCATTTCATAAACTGGTAAGAGATGAGAATATAGTGAGGAATACATGTGAGGCTCTTGAGGTTGTAAGGAGAAAAGAAAACAACTATTTGCAAGGCGGAAAAATTTTCTGGAAAAATATATAATGGCAAATTTTCCATCTCGCGTCACAATATTAATTCAATATACTTATATTAATAAATCTTTAAATCTGACATAAAGAGAATATCGTCGCTTCACAGCTTGTGAACTACACTTTTAATTTCTTTGAGTAACGGTCCCAACTTTTCGATACTTGCTCTCAACGTTTTCAAATAAACTATATGTGAATTTAAATTCTAAGTTTAATTTATATTTATTAATATTAATATTAATTTATATTGGCATACAGCAAAGAAATGATTTCAGTGTAAAAACTTTACAATGTCCTACTGCATGTAATTAATTGGGAGTATAATATTTTCTTCAACATTTGTGCACCAATGGTCACAGTAAATAATGATGCTTGATGAACAATGAAAGAGTAGGGTTTATTACTTTAAAATAATTAGTACCTACTACGTAAAATGAAATACTTGTTCGTTTCTTGTTGTTTCGAAATTACGGCAATTTTGTTTTCTTCAAATACACTATAAAAATCATATTAATAAATTATGCTTCACAAACCACTACTTTGTGAAGTATAACTGAGGTAGGTTTCTTGTATTACAATTGTCAAATATAGACACTGATAATAACTGTTTTTTTTTCGTTCTGCTAACTATGTTTACAATGTCCAAATGTCTACTTAATCAAACCCTAGAAGCGCAGAATAGATTATTGTACACCCCTCCAGCTAAGAACGGGTAAGAGCAACGCTTGATTGATGCAACCTGCACAGACCGGCGATCCGCGCACATAACTGCACATTTAGAGCCTGATTTCTGACATGCCTGGCCTAAGGCATGGTTCTTGTCCACTGTTTAAATAACGTATAGGGCCTACTAAACAGAATCAGTAATCGAATGGCGTTAACAATACTGTGTAAATGTGAACCATAATCACTAATATTGTGCGCTGTAATTGGTCAGAAACAGCTGTCTATCGTCACGGTTGACACGTGCATCTGCCATCTGGTATTTGAATTTCAAATCAGCCTAAACAGAAGAATAACTGCATTCAGAATTGCATATATTAGAAGACGAACATAAGGTGTGCGTTCTGAATGAGAACGTTTTAAAGATCACACAGTCAATGCAAGATGTGCATGGAGATTTTTCCAAATGCAATATGTCGCCTCTCACTGGAGTTTGAAGTTAACGTACTCGATACAGTTTAATATCACAGTCTAGTATATACGGTCACGAAGCTCAATACTTACTAAATATGCAAACATAGACAGTTGAAATACGCATCCATAGATAGTTGCTAACCACCAGGATCGCTACTATCGCCTCATCACAGACCCTTTCCCTTTATATATTATTTTCATAAAGTATATATTACATTTTATAAACTCACCTTCCTGGATCTTTCGGAAGAAGGATAACTCTGACCTCTTTTTCTTACAATATTTATAGTACCACCCATATTATTATTCAAATTATTGTATTTTAGCCATTTACAGTTATTTCAACCGATAACGAACATTTCACAGTTTACACAGCTTTTCCCAACAAAGCGAAATACGGCACAGTCAATGTCTTTTCGATCTATACCAGGCCGTAATGTATGTTCGGGCTTTCTATTTCAGTTATGGAGCTCAGTGAAATATTATATTGTAACTTTATTGTGTATCATTGCTAAGCTTTATTTAGTGTAATGTATCCATAAGTTCCGTTTACTTCTTGTTGCGTAATATGTTGCAGAAATAATTACGAAACTGTGTTATTTTAATGTGAAGAGAATTTTACGTGTTAACATAATCTGTTCGCATCAACATAGTTTAGAATGGAAGCTATTTTGAGGTTCAATAAAAACGAATTTATATTGTGATTTTAATTTAGCACATCTACCTTCCTTAATTGTAGACAGAAAATTTACCATACCACTCCTATGAAATTAGTGTACGTACGATTGTGTTACTTCGTCTCTAAGGTAGTAGATAAATAGAGTAATTCAGTACTCAATTGTAGTATTAAAATACAGACGAATAGAACGTGACGGGTGTCATACATGACATTATGTTTAATTATAATGTATAATTGCGAATATAGGAATATGAGTTAAATATAGTAAACATAACCTGTAATTTCCATATGACATAACATACATATGTAGTGGCAGGGCATTGGAGACCACTAAAATTAGACAGAACTGGGCAACTGGTACAGTGAACATAACCTATAATTTCAACATATCTAAATATTCGTGCGGTGCAACTGAAAATTATTGAATCGTGCATAAATGAATGTACAAGAATTTCGCAATATTTAATCGAAATAAAGGCAGGTATTACACATACGAACAATGTAAATTTCACATCAAAAATAATATTGCACCTTAACTCGCAAGGAATTATGTCTTAAGTGTCTCCTAATCATTGTTTTAAATTTTATTAATGCAATTATACTACATTTTAGATAAATATATGTTACTCTTTATGCATTCCAATTAATTTATATGGTTGAAACGCCGCCATTCGTGATCGGGTTAAGCGAGTCACATGGTCTGCCTTACGGCCTGTATTAGATCACGATGGCAGTGACACAGTCTATTGTTCCTAGTACTCACAGCTCTCCAAGCGGCTAGGAACTTTCGCGAGAAATGCAAAAAAAATCACCCCAAGCTTCGTGACTATATATAGTAGACTGTGTTAATATGTTGTCCCGAAGTTATCTTGGTAGCTGGTAGCTGGATTCGCTAAACCTTGTACAAGGAACCCGTGAGAAAACAAACTTTCTGCACAAGTAGCATCATAGATGGCTGATCCATTGATCATAGAATATTCTTCTTCCACTAAGCCAATGATTAGACAGAGTGCGTAAGGAATTGCGTGGTAGAGGGGATATAACGCGGCTCGGAGAAAGCACAGGGAGCAGGTGCTCTCAGGCTCCCCATCTCCCGAGTGACGTTATGCGTGACTATACTTCACAGATTCTGTGTATTAGTTTCTCTGTTTTCCCTGCATCTATCTGTTTTGTATCTGGAGCCTCTTAAGCAGTAGTACCGATTGTTGCAAAAATATTATTAGACATTTATTTCAGATGCATTCAGAATTTTTCTGTATGAGAAACGTCATCATCAACGGTTTGCCGTTCAGTCCGTCTGTAATGTTTTAACGATTAGCGGATTGTTTGGAGTGCTTTGACGGATTGTGATGTAGCGGTTTTAATTGGAAACTCTGTTACAAGACATCGCTATTACTATGTAATACGTGTAATGTAGGTATAATATAATATTATATACCAGGTGTTTCAAACTACCCGTATCTTTTTTATTTTTGTACGTTATTTTACGACTCATTATCAACACGTACATATTATAATGGGTCGGTGATGAAGGACAACTCTGTCTGACACCCTGATTTATATTAGCGACCTGTTTTCCTTTTCTTGTTGGTCGTATCTTGATTACATTATTTCTATAGAAATTTTGTATATATTGGAACTAGGAACTTAAAAATAATTTTGGTTATTTGTACAATGTTACTTAACTCTGGACTTAACAATATATTTTAAATAGAAATGGTTAAAACTCATTTTTTAAGTTCAGGGAAGACTATAGGCTACATATTGTACACTATAAAGGCAAATTCGCAGTTAGAAGTTGCCGTTTGCTACGGCAGTGAAATATGGAATGACTCATCAACAAATGTAAGCTGTGAAAATTTCGAATGAAATGTAAGTGCATTGTACTCGTACTTTAAAGTTAGATGTTATGATACTTTACCCCCTAAGATGAAGAAGATGACAGGTATAAAATTCTTAATATCAAAGCATACTTCGAGCGACGCGGAAAATAGAAAGAAACATCGAGAAACCATAGAAAGCAGACTTAATTTAAATGCGAATAAATAGAAACGAATTCCAAAGGGAAAACGATAGAATGAAATGTAACGGGAGAAACTCTGCTAAGTGTTGTATGCTTTATATGACTTTAAAGAAACCAGATAGCTGTATTCGCCTTCTACAGAAATATTTCATTATGAAAGCTTTAAGTTATGTTGACAAAGGCACAAAGTTAATAAGTGAAATGTAGACATATATATGCGTTATTTTATTCCTAGTTTAACACTATGAAACTGCAGAGTCTATTTTGAGAAGAGGAACGTTTTGAAGATAATGAAACTATTCCATGTTGAAAATGGCAGAAGTAAGAAAAGTTTTCGGAGGATATCTGCTCAATTTCTGTTTTACTAATCATTAATGTTATAGTCCTAGTACTAGAACACAATAGGAAGATTCTTATCATTATCAATCGAAGCCGCTATCCTTAGTGACAAATCATCAAATAACAAAGGAACTACATTCGATGGTGAAATGTCTTCGCCAGCTGTCTTCACTCTCTGTCAGAATTATGGACTAAGACTAAACATTCGTAAGTTAGAAGAACTCTATTGTTATGTGGTAAGCACAGCACAGGACAAAAACAAGGAATAATACATCCAGTTTCTTTATTATTGGTCGTTAACCTCCCCATTATAGGTCTTATATATCAATGTCTGTACGAAAACAGGCGAAACCATTTAACAAGAGACATCCATACACGTCCGAAACGGGATTCGAACTCACGAACTTACGCACCGCGCCGTCTAAGGGCAACACGCCTTAAGCCTTGGGTTTTCTGAACCGACGACGCATGCGACGTGCGAGGTGCGAGGCCCGAGGCCCGCCTCGTACAAATCTGGACTACACGAGAGAGAGTGAGTGGTTTCTATAACTGAGAGATGCGAGGTCTGCTCACCTCGCAGTTATAGAAACCACTCACTATCTCTCGTGTAGTCCAGATTTGTGCGAGGCGGGCCTCGCAAGTCGCATCCGTCGGTTCAGAAAAACCAAGGCTTTAGACCGCGTAGCCCTCCGGCCAGGATACGTACGGTCTTAGAAAATGGTTTTGTAGCACAGATACATTACAAGTCCCAGAAAAGAGACAGTGCGTATGGTCAGAGGACGTGCAACCTGGGTAACAAGAGGACTAGTTGAGATAATAAAATTAGTTTTGTTTCGTTATGTCTGATCATGCGCACTGCCTCCTTTCTGTGACTTACAAAGTATCTGTGCGACAAAACTTTTTCTAAGACTGTACATCCAGTTTATTGGAATAACAATTTTTACTATTTGTATTTTGGATTTTAGTTATTGGAAAATTGTAATACAGTGTACATATTATTATTATTATTATTATTATTATTATTATTATTATTATTATTATTATGCTTCAATAATAGTTTTTTGTGTGTTAACTAGATCACATAATACGCGTGTTGAGTCCCTTACGTGCCTAAAACCATGCATTAAGGTGAAACTAAAAAATTACTTAATATCTCACACTTTCTATTCTGTAGATGAATTCTTGACATTTCACAGTACTGTGTAAATATTTTAATACGATTAAACTGTACACATATCGCATTGTGTAATGTGTTATTGTTATTAAGGTATTAATTCTGTATATATTTCATATTTGCATTTTTATATGTTAAACGTAAGAATTGGACATGTTCTTTATTCTATGCTATGAAGCAACTGTAAGAATATTATGGAACGAATAAATAGGCCTCTATCTATCTATCTATCTGTCTGTCTGTCTGTCTGCGGCAATCAAAATCTGAAACCGAAAATCTGGCAGAAAAAAGAGACACTCATAAGAGGTGCTTGAAGCCGAGAAAAAGCTTTAAAATGAATATTCAGTCATATCAAGGAAGATATTTATTTCTTTTTTTGTAAAATATCGCGTACATTTATGTCACTTGTAACATTCTTAACATTTTCTTGAATAATAAATAATTGTTTTTCGTACTTCAAAGCAAAGTAAAGGGTCGTTCAAAAAGTGCACCGGTTTTGAATCGTTTGAGATATTATATATATATATATATATATATATATATATATATATATATATATATATATATATATATATATATAGGGGACAGTCTGGTAGTATCGGACATCGGGTAATATCGGACAGTGAGTTTCTTTCATCTACCACACGATGACAGTACCTGATTGACATGGTTACGTTTCTGTGATGTCGCATAGAGAAACGTAACCATGTCATTCAGGTACTACCATATGGTGATAGATGAAAGAAACGCACTGTGCGATACTACCCGATGTCCCGACTCTCCATTATATATTATTTTTTGTCGGTTGTCGACATTGTTTTATTTCATTTCGATATCCATAAACATTCCGATCGTTGCTTCAGTCTGGATTTTTCGCATTTCGTCATTGTGTGTCTAGCCATGGAGGAGTTTACTATTGCGAACGTGTGGTTCGTGACAGTGTGACTGTTAGTCCAATGAAATCGGATCTTGCGGTTCCCGGATCGTCTCATCTCGCGTAATGGTGACACCAATGGCTACCAAGGTCATGTGATTTAACGCCATGCGATTTTTTTTTCCTATAGGATAATCTTAAATCATTGGTGTATGTCAATTAAACCTCGAAGCATCCGCGAGTTAAAAGAGAAAATTCGACGATTTGTCGGCGAAAACTAAGTGGAAATTTGTCGGGCAGTCACAGCGAATTTCACAGACAGAATTATTATTATTATTATTATTATTATTATTATTATTATTATTGAAGGATTCATTCCGTTCATTAGACACACTTAAATCTTACAGGAAACTGTATTTACAGTATTTATCCTAATTCCATTACTAATTCCTGTATAGAAGTTACATGCAATCTGTGATTTTCTCAAATCCCCAGTCACTTTGTTTCCAAATGAATATATTTGCTTCTCAGTATAGAATTATTACCACGTGTAGCAGAAATACAGGTTTTCAAATTGTTTAATACTCTTCACTGTTGACCCTGCCAAAAATATCAGTTCCACGACCGTTATCACAACCATCACCACCGACAATATCATCTTGAATATTATCCTTAATTACGACTTTAAATGATTGTTATTTCGCAGTAAGTATTTCAACATCATTGCAAATTAACTCGAATAATCATACGTCTGGTTACAGATTTTTCCAGCCTGCATTTTCAGGGGTTTCTTTCTCTTCAACCACTTCTTCTGTCAGTCCTGGAAGAAAGCCAGCGTTCTGGAAACAGCTGCTGATAGTTGACTGCTTTACGTCTCTCCATGCCTTTGTTATAAAAAGGAGAGCATCTAATATGGAGATGTTCGTATATTTTTGTCTTTGTCACACTTCATGAACATGGAGGTTAGAACCTGTAACAGTAAACTTGATAATTTTCCTACATGGCATGAATTATGCCCAAATCCAAGCAGTGCAATGTGCTTGCGTATTTGACTGACAAAAATTTCAATTGTACATATCTTAAATGCAAGGGCTATGGATAAAAAAGACATTGGCCAACAATGAAAGGAATCTATCTTTGTATTCTGTGTCCTATTTTTCCACCGAGGACAGTTACATTGTTGCTGTTTGAATAATATAAATTTGGGGAAGTTTTAACATTTTTAATTAGAGTGTGGCTTCTGCCTTACAAATTACAAACAGACATAGTTCATATGTACTAACTTCTAATATCACCGTTAGGAAACATTAGACCACTGTATTTGACCCTTAGGCTTGATTCAACTTTCACTGATACAGTTCTGTTGAGCAAGAAACATAAATAGATCGATTTCATCGATGTTAAATATGTCCTTCAAATCATATCTACTCACACTCTTGAAGTCCTTTCGGTGAGAAACTATATCCTCAGCCACACTAATGGACTTCTCGCAAAGCTCTCTTCAAACAATATTGCAGCGTTTCTTGCACTTATATATCCAGCCGTTAGAGACCACAAAGTTCATAATGTTTAGCGTATCTACCACTTTTAGAGCCTTCTCTCTGAGATCTACCAAGAAACTAGTTCGATTAATTAAAATGTGTCTCAGTGAAACATACAGCAAAGTCCATGTAGACCAGTAGATGACTCTTAAGGTTCTCTTAATTTTCCCTGAAGATGGAACTTGTAGCCTTTGCCTGTTTCTTAATATAATTACCGTGAAAACCTGAAATATCATAAGCAGGCTTAGGATCCGGGGCACTTTAGTAACCAATGTACGCTAACCTCGACTATAGAGTTCCTTGAACATAGTAGACAGACATACTGTGAATGTAAAGAACGACGTCAGTGTGCTTCATTATATTCTACTGTTAATAGTACAATCTAGTGACGGTGGAAAATGAAGTAGGATACATACTTCACAAGTTTTTATGTTCCTCGGTGACGTTGAAGGCGTTAGCATTATAATGAACAACCATGTACATACTTGAAACTACTGGGTGTTCATTTCAAAGTGTGTTATGACGTCACTGTTGTGAGTCAGCGATTTGAAGCGAGTTTCAGCTTTTATGTCAGAGAAGTTGCCTATTAATCAAGGCGTTCAATCTGAACTTGAGAACGTGTACGGTATAACTTGAACGTCGTAGCAACAGATGGCGGTCTGTACGGTCTGTGTGCTACCATAACCTCTTTCGAACTGTGTTTTGCGCGGCCAAGTCGTATCCAGGGTATTTGTTATCATTGGTTGCGTACGGCAACATTCCACAACACAAACCAAATGCTCCGTAACCATGTTGACCGTCGAAGTTAATGTCAACAAATACTGTACGTAAGTAATCGTCTTAACCCTCTCCCCATATCCCGACAGTAAGAAAACAACTCACCTCAGTACGTGTTTCCAAACAGTTTACATTCCTGGCTCTACCGACGTTACCGTACGTATCGGTAAGTACTCTTCAGAATGAACGCCGTACTTTCTAGGCAACTTCTCTGGCACATAGGTAATACGCCTCTGCGGAAGTGTAGGAAGATTGAATTCTCTAGGCTCATCGGCTAGCCACATGACGACATACAGCGAGCCATGACACACTTTGAACTGAACACGCAGTTGTTCGAAAAAACTGTTCACTATGAATATTTAAAATGCATTGTGATGGCCTGAGTTCGTTTCGTAGGGAGAGACGGAAGAATACTGTACCTCTGATCACGAACCGGATTGTACACTAACGCACAGGTAAACAAAACTCAACGCACCACCTCACTCCATCTGTACTCCGTTGCATTGTAACTTCACTTCATTCTTAAGTTGTCTCGGATCCTAAACCTGATCATAAGATTCAAATGTCGCTCCTTTGTACAGTTCAGCTGTTGAATGTCTATTTCCCTTATTATTGGCACATAGCCTAACCACTGTCATAATCAACAGAAACGTCGACAACAATATTTCCACCGCAAAAATGAAGAAAACAGAAACTTCCTACACTGTTCATCTCTCAAGAAACCTTGATTGTTACGATGATATGTGACAGACTTAGGGTGGAATTCACAGTCGTCACTTATAAAATGAGTGAACCCTTAAGTAATAAGTGTTTGCTTATAATAAGGGAACCCTTAAGTCAATTCCGAATTCACAGACAACACTTATTTTCACGTAATGAGTGCTCACTTACAGCTGCCGGACATGACGTCATAACAAAAGCTGACTCTCATTGAACTAATCGAAAGCAGCTCTACATGTGGAGTTGCTATAACAACGAGTTATCAATATGATTGTACTGAATAAGTTATATACAGCAATAGTTTCATGATATGTTAAATTCTAGTTGCATGTTAGTTATAGTTATAATCAGATATCCTACTAATTGGAACACGTTCTGTAGTAGTGAATTTCTTAAATAAATAAATTAAGCCTATAATACAGTATATTGAATTTATTAACATAGTGTTATATTTACTCTGTAATTTGCCAATTACAGCTACATTTTACATTTTTGGCTATGATATCTATACTTAACTCTTTTAAATTTATTTTTATTTGGTATTTTTCATTTATATTTATATTTCTGAGGTAGTATCTATTTGATTTTTTTTTCATTTTTAATTTTTAATTTGTAATTACACTTGTATCTTGCATTTGTATCTGTTTTATCTCTTTTTTCATGTTATATGCAATTCTATGTTTTTTTTTACAAATATCTGAACTGTCTATTGTAATTGGGGTTTTGCCCTGTTATAGATATAAATAAAGAAAAATAACGATAAATTTGGCTGAAAATAAGTATGCCGAAAGGAAAGAATTTTTCTGAAGAAGAACAACTTCGAGAGCTTACTTTAAGGCATAAAGACATAGTAGAAAACATACAATTGTCTATTAAAGGCACTAAAATATCAACAACTGTGGTCTTGCGAATAAATTCCCGTTCACTATATATGGAGAGGATTCTCCATGTCTCTAATATACCTTTTTGGGACAGGTATATTTCCTTTATTTCGTTCAACAAACTCCACAAAATCCTCAAAATCATTCCCAGTATCCATTTTGAAAATGAGTGGTTACTTAAGGGTACAGATCAGCTCACATAAGTAATCACTCATTATGTGAATGAGGGACAACTATGAATTAGAAATGAGTATAAGTAACCACTTAAGGGTTCACTCATTTACAAGTGACGACTATGAAGAATTATGATGGGCCGCAGCTTGCATTAACACTGAAGTGATAGCACTGTACACTGTACGCGTATAGAAACCGCAATCGCGTTTACGAATTCTGACAACAGTATGGATATTTTTCGTTGTCATCTGATAACTTGTGTACATGTTCTGTAACGTGCTTACCACAAGTTACGAGAGCCCCACATTGAAAACCTGCCTCACAGTTGTTTTGTTTTTAGTACAAATGTTACAGTGTGTCAGGATTCGATTCCCCGTCCTTTAGCAGCAGCAGCAGCAGCAGTAGCAGCAGTAGCAGCAGTAGCAGTAGTAGTCGTAGTAGTAGTAGTAGTAGTAGTAGTAGTAGTAGTAGTAGTTTTATTTTGCCTGGCAGAGTTAAGGACATGAAGCCTTCTCTTCCACTCAACCAGGTTTCAATAATATATATGGAATACAAAATTAGATTATAAAAAACACAAAAGAAGATACCTCAGAAATTACATAAAATATAGTAGAAAATTACAAGTAGTCAAGATCAGTTACATATTATAAAATTACAAATAGTCAAGATCAGTTACATAATATATAAAATAAAGTAGAAAATTACGCATAATCAAAATCAGTTACATAGCATAAGGGGAAAAGAAACGCGCGCATGCACGCACGCGCACACGCACACACAAAATTTATAAGACCTAAAATGCTCGAGATAAATTCGACGATTAATTCACTTGAGATATAGTATACAGTTAATATACTAATAGGAGAATACATGTGGGTTACAAGACATAAAATGTTGATTAGCAAAGTCGTACTAAATGGCATACAAATACAAATGATTAAGTAATATATCAAGATAATAAAAAAGAAAAAAAAAGAAGAGAGAGGAGAGAAAAATAACAACTTGGTCATTTAAGACTATTTAGAAACTTCCGCAAGAGTCTAGTTCTGTTCAATAAAAATATTTCTAAGTAGAGTGTGCTTAAAGATTTTAGACTCCGACTGCTCCTGATTTCCTGTGACAAGGAACTCCAGGAAGGAGCTGTGTGCATTGTGAAGGAAGCAGAGTAAAGAGATGTTTGATGATATGGAATTGATAGAACATGGTTATGCTGTGAACGTGTATCACGGTTGTGGTGGGATGCTAAAAGCGAGGAACTAGGTAAATAGGTATGGAATTATTTAGAATCTGATACAGCAAACAGAGTGAATGAACGGAACGTCTCTACCGTAAACGAAGCCAAGATAATTGTAAGAAATACTCGGAGACATGATCATAGCGACGGCTGTTAAAAATGAAACGGACACAAGCATTATGAACACGCTGAAGCCTCAATGACAATTCAACACTAAGATCACTATACAAAACGTCGCAATAGTCAAAGTAAGGCATCACCAGGGTCTGTATCAAGATCTGTTTCAGTTTAGAGGGAAAGAAATTTTTCAGTCTTTTCAGTGAATGCAAGATTGAGAAAGTTTTCTTAAAGACATATTTTACCTGTGCATTCCAGCTGAGATTCGAGTCGAAATGAAAACCTAAGCTTTTAACCGTAGTACTGAATGGTATTATAGTATTATTTAAAGTCACTGGAAAAAATGTATTAATGCTGATGGACGATAGTATTCTTTGATGTCCTAGTAGAATTACTTGCGTTTTCCCTGGATTAAGGTTTAGCCCGTCATGTGATCGAGCCAGTAGTTCATCCTGCAATACAGTGTTGTGCGATAACTTTCCAGTAGTGTACTATTTTAACGAGGTGCAAACTCTTTTGAGAGGAAATTCCGTAAACGAGATGCGGAAACAAGGCTCGAAAGCCATCCATTAAAGAACACGCTACAAACTGAAACAGTGCGAGCCCGGCTCTTCATCATTTTTGCAGACACGTCTGGGAAAACACGGAATATCGCTCGTGCAGCGGAGATGTGGCCGGTGTGGGATTAGTACCATGTTTACAAAGTGGATTCATAATGAGAAGTTTCAACCCGCTGCACGCGAGCATAGTGCACACCTCCACTCTGAGAATACGTTGGGGTATTTCACGCATTAAGTGCAGGAAAAAAAGCTTCGACGACGAGAAAATAAAGCAGAAAGATACAAATCGGTAATTCTACAATACAAATATCAAAAGACAAAGCATGCGTATTGACCTAAAAATTAAGAAAAAAATGTGTATGAGCCATTAGCACCACCAGGACTTCACCATCATAATCATTATTATTATTATTATTATTATTATTATTATTATTACCATCTACGTTTCTTTCTTCTTTGTCGTGTTTTTTTCTGTTGTTATTATATCCTTCCCTTCTGCTTTAGAGCTTATTTTTCCTTAATGTATTCTTTTTTTTTCTCATATTCTACTACTAGCCGTACCCGTGCGTTCCGCTGCACTTGTTAGAAATAAATATAAATTAATTATATAATTAAAATAGGACATCTGGTCCAGGGAACATTCGTGTTTGATAGAGGATAAATCGTTTAATATGTCACTTAATTTAAATTGTATTTAAATAATTAAAATGCGAACATTTTGGTCCAGAGACCACTCATTTAATGCAATGATAATTCCTTTTAACATATTTCTTAATTGTAATTACACGCAAATAATTAAAATATGATCATTTGGTTCAGAGAACATCCGTTTTTGGTGCAATTTGGTCCCATCAAAATTTTGCTTGAAATGAAACATATCAGAAATCATTTTTAAAGAAACTTTTGCTGTGCAACATTTTTCACAAAAATTAATAATAAGGGAGATATTTCGGTTTATTTAATTCAAGCCCCCTTATAACCTCCCTTTTAAATAAAATATTTTGAATGCCATATAGCCTAAAATCTATATTACAACGAACTTAATTTATATTTCAATTTTCATATAAATCGGTTCAGTCATTATCGCGTGAAAAGGTAACAAACATCCAGACAGACAGACAGACAGACATACATACAAACAAAAATTTCAAAAAAGCGATTTTCGGTTTCAGAATGGTTAATTATACATGTTAACACCAATTATTTTTGGAAAATCGAAAATTACCAGAAAAATTTTGGCTACAGATTTATTATTTGTATAGATTCTACAATTTGTTTGTGAACATTTTTGGAACAAGACGAATGGAGGTAAAATATACAGTTTTATAATTTTATATGCCTGAAATAAAATGAATATAAAACACGACTAGATATTCTAATCCTCAAAGCTTTCAAACTGCGTGAAACCAAAGTTGGAATTTGTATATCACATAGATTTTTGAGCGCTGTCAATGTGATGTTCTGTATTGGCGCACGAGAAGTCTTGTTGTATACAGCAGGGGTGCTCACGGGAACGCCCTGAAGCCTCGCCCGGGCGAGAGGGTGCAGACTGGGCAGGTATAAGTGACCAGGCAACGAGTAGAACTCGGCGTAGCCAGTGGGGCAAGAAGATGAGGATGTAGGATCGTCTTTCAAACAAAATATAAACAATATAAATCAATTTATTGCATTTACATTCAAAAAGAAATTCTAAACAGAAACATTGTTTTAGGAACAGGCGTAAAATTGAAATGCTAGGCATTACATGTGTGTTTGTGCCACCAGACGAGTAATATCTACTCGAATGCAGCCGAATCATAGATGTCATATGGTTATCGCTTAGCTGTGATCTGTGGCTGGTTTCACACATTTTTAGAACAGAGGAAACCTGCTCACATAAGTACGTCGTACCAAACATACTCATTATTTTTGCTGCATGCAGATGTGGAAAACAACTAGATGAGATATAATGATAGAATGTAGTTATATCTTCAGTTACTTTGAACTTCACCTCAAGAAAGCTGTCACATTTGAAGCGTGGAGAGAACTGTGGATGTATCAACAGAAAATGGGAACAAGAATATTTGAAAATCCAACTGGAGGTATTCTATTTCACTGAATCGTACCTCAAATGCCTTATCTAAGTCAGTTAAAAAACACCATAAATGCAGCATATTGTGAATCCGTAACATTAGACACAAATTTGCTTAGGTTTGGAAAATGAGGAAAATTGCGTTCTTGCATTTGTTGTGTCCACAAATGAAGTTTTATTCGAAATGCTTTAATTTTATTAAACAAATCAATAATCAGGAGATCTTTACCTTGCAAGGAAATATTTAGGTAATTTAAATGATTTGTCAAATCTGTCAGAAAAGCCAAGTCTACAAGCCAAGAAGGGCCGATCAGCTGGGAAAAAGCTCGAGATAGAGCGCTGTTACGTCATCTCAGCGTAATGCACCTCGACTTGCCCTAGCTCCACGTATATGCACTGAATGCAGGTTGCCCTCTGTGAGCACGACTGGTCTATAAGAATATTAGTCTGTATCAGGCATGTTCAGCGCGGGCATTTATTTGCAGCACAAATGTAATATTTTTGTTTTTCATATCATAGATCATAACAAAGTTTCGATCAATTTTCTCAAAATTTTAACTCTGCACACAATTTTAAACACAGATGGCACCTCTATGTATCCTCAAGGGGTGGTTGCATGGTGGAACATCTGTGTTATAATTGTAGAGAAAGAAAGGAAACTGTGGTTCTTCTGAACAACAACTATGCTGCAAAGGATTAAACCAGAGATGCAAAACTGTGCTACAATTGTGGCACAAGTCACAAACCTGCACACGTGACTCATACCTTCCTTTTACCCTACACGTCATTGGAGATATGTATTCAGTGTGCTTGCGGAACGTCACAGATACGTAATTCAAGGCCGGGGGATTGTGGATAGGGAACAAATTCTTTCCCCATCCTTCCACCTCTCTCTTCCCCAGTTTTGCATCGCTGGGTTAAACTAAATGCAACAGTGACGTAAAATCGCAAGCAGGCACTCGCTTGAAAGATATTCTACGTCACTGTTGCACCTCGTGTAAAGGCTAGAAATGCCCACGCTGAACATTCCTGCTCTATGTAATGCCAAGACGAGAAGATATCCCGATAGGCACTTAGATAATGGACTCATTGAAGCTGTTACAACATAAAAATACAGATAAAAAGCTCTAATTTCGAGAGCATAGATCTCATCGTCTGATAATATGCGAAGCTTAATTAGCAAAATGTTCAAATAGAAAGGTTTCTCCTAGTGCTTAAGATCCTACAGACTTTCGTTCCATTATTGCTGAATCTCCTATCATCATCATCATCATCATCATCATCATCATCATCATCATCATCTTACAATCATCATAATTATTATCATGACCATTTATGGATTAGGTTTAAAACACTCTTCTATCTCCAAATTATAGTTTCGAATTATAATTCCTTAACACATCATTTAAGATTTTTTCCTTCACTTTTATGCAATAAATTTAAATCGGATCCTTTCGTCATTCATTCTGTAGACGTAATCGCACTACTAGAAGCTTTCTTCTAATATTTTTCGACAGAGTTAAACTTTTCAAATTGTTTATTATTTATTATCATAGACTATATTCAACCAAGTTCAATAGACCAGCATTCTGCTTATTACTTCACTAATGTTGAATATGTTTCATGTTCGAATTGTATTTATATAAAAAATTAACAAAAAATGAAAAAACTGGAAAGGAGAAACGAGTACATCCCAGGAATAATTTCTCATCACAAATTCCAACTAGTAACTTATCATATCACATATTCAACTTTGAAGGTTGATCGTCGAGTAATTCAGCAGATATTGCACCTGATTTCGTAGTAAAACAAGATTACATATTTATATTTTAAATGCAATAATAAGTCATTCTTTCAACGAAAACTGTTGTTCTTTAATTATTCTGTCCTTTCAGACTTACGGAAAAGTATTTATATTTTAATTAAATTTTCACAAAGTCTATACCATTTGATGCTTTTTTATATTTTTATTATCGATGTTTTCAATTTCTCCGATCACAATAGATTCTTTGTGTTGAAAGCGAACTGCACTGGTCGTGATTGATCGGTTCCAATCAATGGAGACGCTATATGGTGCCAGACAGGGGGATAAATACATACTAGGTATGTGTTTAAAGAAAGAAGTGTACGTCTAAGGTCAACTGGCGACTGTTTACAGGTCTCTGCATTGGACGTAAGATTATATTCGGAGGAAAAAAGCCATAACGGAAGGAGCCGCTTTAATAAGGCATTGTGAGGGCAATTCAATGTGGCCGTTCAATCGGCAATTCGATTACCGGGGAAACGAGACCATCTGACCGGGAATTAATTTCTCGAGTTGAGAGCAGTACACCGCAACTGCGTCCACAAGACTGCCCAGCGAATCGTCGACCTGGAAAGTGTCGATGCTAATAATAGAGAGTTTCTGTCTACTCCAAGTCATTATTTTATACTCCCACGGCTGAAACACTTAACTAGCAGATATCAGTATCGGAAAATAAATTTTATGATAAAAAGTGGGTTTACTTGGAGTATTTCGGTTTTCAATGTCGTTTCATCAATGCTCCATTTTCGTCATTCTGTAGAAACTCCAACGCTGAAGATTTTATGAATTAAAAACCGTAGTTAATAAATAAACATATGGTCTATATGAAGAAAACAAACGTATAGACAGGCACTCAGATTCATGCAAACAAACGAATAGATAGATAGAGAGTGATAAACAGACTTACGGATACATAGGTTTCAGTGAAATAAGTAATTTGATAAATTAATAAATAAAAGTAAAATGTTAATGAGAAAGCGATAATTAGTACGTACATAAATAAATAAATTCATTAAATAAATAATGAACATCGTACGTAATATATCCCCCACTTCTACAGTTACATCTTCCTCTAGATCAGTGATGTCAAAGCAAGCGCATTTTTCTGACCTTAACGTCGTGCGCGGGCAGCAAGCGCTAAGTATGGAAAGAGGAAGGGTTGTGTATATGAATAAGCAACCTGTTGGATTAAGAAAACAGTGGTGCACAAACTTCAAACGGAACGTGAAATTTCATGTCGTTATTTTTATACGGCTCCTTTCTGTTTAATATTATCTATATTGTCTATAAAACAAAATTACTAACACTGATTTCTTAATATTGCACTTGTGTTTTAAATCTTAATAACATGATAGAGAGTTAAGAAGGAATATTCACTTAAATTCCATAGTAGTATAATATTATACTGTATTAAGTGGATAAAACACATCATTCATAAAGAAAGTGATATTCCAAAGAAAGAGATTGAGTATGACATGGTAAGTTGGAATTTATATTGATGGTATCTTTAGCCTTACAAAAATAATCAATAAACTAATCAAAACAATATTACAGTAGGCCTACAAAGCAAAGTTACCTAGGTATCACCTTAAAAGCATAATGCGATAAGGTATCATCAAAATATTAAATTATTATCTCAAAATATGCTGAGACTATAGAACTGATTTTTTTTACGACACATGGGCACGTATCTTTGTTTATGATGTAACAGTAATTCCTTTGTTAATTCATTTTCTTACAAACATTTTCCATGCGAATATTTTCAAAAATTTCAATACGTATCTTCAGTAATACGTATTTACGATATATTAGATTTATGAAAACATTGTTTCAGTACCTGTAAGGCTACTAAATAAACATATCTGAAAATTTCACCTTTCTGTAAAAAGTTGAGAAAATACTGTTTTTGAATAAAAAGGAAATTCATGAAAAATGAGCATTAAAATTGAAACTTAAATTCTTATAATGCACTTATACTTCCTAGACAAATCTAAAAATTAACATGGATACAGTTCTAATAAGCTCTCTTTCCTTTATCCTTTAAATCAGTGCTGGCCATCCCTGTATACAGCTCGACCAAGTGGCATGTACTATCTCTCTCGTCTGTCTCTTTCCTTTCCGCTGTAAAGCGCTCAGGCTCTCCTGAGCTCTAAAGCGCGCTTGCCCAGATGGGCATCAGTTGACATGACTGCTCTAGATATTTCGTCTTTATTTGGACCAACACTAAACTCTCTCGCATGGCGAGTCAGCACGAAGCAGGGCAAACGCTTTGTTTGATCTGCTAATCACTTACTAAGTTACAGAGCTGGAAAGGACCATCCTTTGTGTCCTGCAGCCCAAGTAGGCTTATTGTACAGAGTGGGAGAGAAGCCCCACTACACCTGTGCATTTGTCGTGCAAAACAAATCTGTGCATGAAAAATGTGTCGATGATACTCATAAGTAGAGACCGGAATCTTAGCCACTACTCTTTGAAATTGAGTACGAAGTTTGTGCAATGAGCCAAAGACTTAACGAAGAGTAGTGGCGCGTGGTGTGTGTGTGTAACGATTAACAGACTACTCCCGCATCAAGGACGGAGCTTGTTGTGTACTACAAAAGATTAAACGCAGCCTTTGTTATAAACTTTTAACTTAAGATGTTACTGTATCGGAGACACTACTCTTAACAACATGTTTAAGTCTATATTAAAACAATCTTTCATGTAACTTAAAATGTTACTGTTTCAAAAGTACCGTTCTTAATGCAATGTTTAAGCACATATTACGATAATCTTTGTTGTAAAATTTTAACTAGAAATGTTACTGTTTCATAGGTACCGCTCTTAACGCAATGTTTAAAGGCTCACTCACAATGAAAATTAAACATAACGTAAACGTTAACATAAGCACATAAACATATGCCACGAACTTACCATCATTCACGATGGGGACATAAACATAACAGCAAAGATATTTGGTAACCATGGAAACATAACAACGACGCCATTTCCTCATATTCTGTCGTATACTTCAGCTCTCCACGATTGTGTTCTGTTTGCAAATCACGTAAGCATAAGCATGAAAGTTTGGAGTCTGCAAACTTTCGTGTTAACGTCTATCGTAATGTTTATGTCAATGCTTATGTGAATCATTGTGAATGATCCCATTTGGTAGCCTGGGCGCAAACTTCTGTGTTTATGTTACGGTTATATTTAATTTTCATTGTGAATGGGCCTTAAGCACATATTACGATAATCTTTGTTGTAAAATTTTAACTAAAAATGTTATTGTTTCATAGGTACCGCTCTTAACGCAATGTTTAAGCACATATTACGATAATCTTTGTGTAAAATTTTAACTTAAAATGTTACTGTTTCATAGGTACCGCTCTTAACGCAATGTTTAAGCACATATTACGATAATCTTTGTGTAAAATTTTAACTTAAAATGTTACTGTTTCAAAAGTACCGCTCTTAATGCAATGTTTAAGCACATATTACGATAATCTTTGTTGTAAAATTTTAACTAAAAATGTTACTGTTTCATAGGTACCGCTCTTAACGCAATGTTTAAGCACATATTACGATAATCTTTGTTGTAAGATTTTAACTAAAAATGTTACTGTTTCATAGGTACCGCTCTTAACGCAATATTTAAGCGCATATTACGATAATCTTTGTTGTAAAATTTTAACATAAAATGTTACTGCTTCACAGGTACCGCTCTTTACGCAATGTTTAAGCACATATTACGATAATCTTTGTGTAAAATTTTAATTTAAAATGTTACTGTTTCGTTTCATAGGTACCGCTCTTAAAACAATGTTTAAGCACATATTACGATAATCTTTGTGTAAAATTTTAATTTAAAACGTTACTGTTTCATAGGTACCGCTCTTAAAACAATGTTTAAGCACATATTACGATAATCTTTGTGTAAAATTTTAATTTAAAATGTTACTGTTTCATAGGTACCGCTCTTAAAACAATGTTTAAGCACATATTACGATAATCTTTGTGTAAAATTTTAATTTAAAATGTTACTGTTTCATAGGTACCGCTCTTAAAACAATGTTTAAGCACATATTACGATAATCTTTGTGTAAAATTTTAATTTAAAATGTTACTGTTTCATAGGTACCGCTCTTAAAACAATGTTTAAGCACATATTACGATAATCTTTGCTGCAAAATTTAACTTAAAATATCGGTACTACTATAACACAGGTACTGCCCTTGTGTACAAAAATAAATAAATAAATAAATAAATAAATAAATAAATAAATAAATAAATAAATAAATAAATAAATAAATAAATAAATAAATAAATAAAGTGCTTCTCCTCAACTTTGTTCAATGTTGGCCTGCACCATCATTTCATACATATCTCTATAAATTCATCCGCTGACAGTGAATTAGTAGTTGAAGGTAGATCGACAGATTCATTTCTTTCTACCAATTTCAAATGGATTATATATATTTTTAAATTACATTCTGCTGTAGATATCATTTTTAGAACATATTATACCAACCTTACATAAGTTACACAAGTTGTGTCGCCTCTTACACAGACATAACTGTGTTCCGAATGCTTCCACTCACTCTTTCACTTTCGCACTAGTTTTAGGCACTTTTATTTTTGGTGGTCGTATTTCGAGGTGTGATCATGGTAGGAGACATCTGGCGGATCTGAGGGAAACCATAACACGCCGAAATTCCCAGTCATTCAAAGAGTGCAATATGGCGAGACGAATACGAGAGTTTTCAATGAGGAGAGACTTGTGGCTTCCGTGTGGTTTCACTAGAGGCCACATGTCGGAAAGCCGAGCCAAGCCAATGCCGAGAAAACATTCAAACCTTTCCTAATACCATCGAAATCAGTTGAACAGTCGCCTTTCCCATTCCCATCGTACCCCACAACCCATCCCTACCGATAACATTCTTTTTGGAAGATGCGAGTTTCGATTTCCCTGTCATTATCATTCCACAATTGAAGACCTGAATTGACAAACACCCCAAGTCCAAAATTTACCGAATTTGATTTTATACTTGAAACGCGTTGTATTTTACATATGCTACCATCGTGCAAAAAATAATATCCTAAGTTCGATTCTAAGCCTGTGTTTTTTAATCCTAACATATTTACATAAATACTCATATTCCAAGTAATTCTGTGTAGTTTTCTTGCTCTCCTGAACAATTTGCTTCAATGGACTTGGGATGTTTGTCAATTCAGATCTTCAATTACGCTCATTAATCTTCTATGAGAGCGACTGCAGTTTAAAATTATCACCGCTGTAAACTAGGCCTACTTTAACTAGGCCTAAATTTAATTCATATTTCGAACGTTTCAAAATTGACAACCCAAACGGCTCTTCATGTTCCTGTGAACACCCCACACAAACAGTCGACCACCTGTTATTCGAGTGTCCGCTACAAGAACGCAAGAGATACCGGCTAGAAACCCATCTTAGCATATGCGATACAACTTTCTTACCACCATTAACAAAAGTTCTTCTGAAGCAATGTTGTTTAAAGGAATTTCACAGATTTATTACAGATGTATTTAAGACCTTGTACAAGAATAGTAATTAGTAACAGTGTCCTATTTATTCTTCTTGGAGTCAAATTTGCAACTTTTAAAAGTGTGGTTATTCTGTTGAAGTGTATGTGTTGTAACGGATGCTTGATTTGTTATGTATGCGAGTCATAGTTATGGGATGCTTGATGTCGTCGCAATGTCGTAATTATAGTTTGATTGTGTTTGTGTGACTATTGTGTATTAATTTATGATGTATGGTACGGAAAGCTGCATATTTGTGTTATAGAAGTGTTACGTATGTGTGTTGTTGATGTTTTTGTATGTCTCAAATTGATGCCTGATGTTTCCTTTGCAATCGCAATGCCTAATTTACGGATTGTTTATGTTTTGTTCACATCGCATAAGCTAATTTAATTTTCTTTTCCATTTCTCTTTATGCTTATCTTTTTTGTGTAAAACTATAGCCCTAACATACATATGTAAAATAGGGCTAACCCCCATTGGAGATACAATAATAATAATGATAATAATAACTTTGAGATATTTAGAAATATCTTCTCCAAATTTTTAAATTCCACTCATTGATCGCATTCATTTTAGATTCTAAATCACACGACCAACACAAGACAAGCGACACACACATTTCCCATACAAAGAATATAGATCTTCACTTTCTTGTCGAATATAAAACACTAGTCCGCTCAACGTGTATCCGAATAAATAACAAGGACGGAGACAACCGAGGAATTCGAATTAACTTGCTTTATCCATAACAAATCTCACAATATATATGCACAGTCGAGACATGGGTGCTTTGGTAAGAGACCAACAATTTAGGTAGGTCACACAGTGCATATCGTAACAATTTATAAATGGGTATTATACGCCCCCTCCCATTCCCAGAACTTTCACAGAACCCATAAGTGATTTGTTTCTGATACTTAAGCCAGTCTCAGGAAAAAGAAGTCAAACAAAATATACATTGGAAGTTTCAAAAGGAACCGACTTTATAATAATAATAATAATAATAATAATAATAATAATAATAATAATAATAAAGTTTTATTTTCGCTGGCAGAGCTAAGGCCATAAGGCCTTCTCTTCCACTCAACCAGCCTTAATCAATACAATACATATTTAAATTATAAATATTTACACTACACTTAAAAGGTTCTCCAGCAATATTCTTCAATTTTAACGACTAGTAGACTACATAGTTATTTAAATTTAGATAAACCTATAAGGTAAAGTAGTAACTTAATTTATGAGCTAATTTAATTCAATCAATTATAATTAATTTGAGATTTGAGATAGCTACTAAAATGATGAAAATTAATTTAATATAAGCTTACTAGAACTATGTTACAGGGAGAAAAAAAAATATATATAAATCTAAAATATATTTCTATAATGAGAATATTAATGTAATTGCCATTAGAGGTTTTGTAAATCTATTTAGAGAAATTAATGATAATAATAAGAATGGACAGATGTTAGATTCATTATAAGTAATAAATATTAATCAGCAATTAATTTGTTAAATAAGAATTTATGTAATTTTAACCTAAATGAAGTTATTGTCCAACAACCCCTTACATCACTCGGTAGCGAGTACCTATTTCTAGCAACTGAAACTGTATAAGATGAAGAATAGAAAGATGTCTTGTGGTAAGGTATAATGAGTAAATTGTTATGATGAGATCTTGTACTTAGTTGATGATATGCGGATAAATTTTGAAAACGAGAAGCCAAATAGTTTGGGGTAGTGGTGCGCAGAATTTGAAATAAGAGAACAAGAGAATGCAGGGCTCGTCGATCGCTTAGCCTTAGCCAAGACAGAGTTTGGAAAGACGGGGAAACATGATCATACTTACGAATATTACAAATATAACGGACGCACGCATTATGCGCACGTTGTAGCCTGCTGTATTTCCAAAGAAAATAATGTGATTTAAGCTTTTTGATTAAAAAATAATATTTGAAAGGGAGAAGGAGCCGTTCTTCTTGCCGCTATTATACGGTTCATTGCAAGTGTATTTTTCCTCAGTGATGCAATCATGCCGGAGATGATTTCTAATAACTTAATTAACGACACTGTATCAAATGCGCGGTTATCTAGCGTCGGTGGTATTCGTGATAGATCAGTTCAAGAATTCGCCATTCACCTTACAGTTTGAAAAATCCTCTAAATAAATCCAAGCAGGTTAGTTATTCAACCCAAGTGGGAGTCTAATTCACGCCCGAGCACAATCTCGGAGGATGAGTCCCGCACCGCTAAAGCTTGGTTTTTCTGAACTGACGCATGCGAGGTGCGAGGCTGACAAATCCGGACTACACGAAAGTGAATGGTTTCTATAGCTGCGAGGAGCGAGGTCCTCTCACCACTCCTATATCTCTCGTGTAGTCCGGATTTGTGCGTATGTATCGGTTCAGAAAAACCAAAGCTTAACCCAGGAACTACGTCGATAGGCAGTTCTTTTATTTCTACGAACTTTTGAAGTGAATTAGAGGCATAAAAGTAGTACAACGAAATTTGTTGGAAACATTTGTGACTATTGAGACGCAGTGGCGGCTCTCGCATATTTCTTAAGAGGACGAAAGAAGTTAACTGAACAAAATGACACCTTCTTGAATGAAACATGCTACAAATTAGCCTACATGCATACATGTAAGACCAGATAGTGTTCGGGTTGTCTTCCTTTTTGTATAGCAATAATCTGTTCTTAAAATATCATATGTTTTCACTTCCATTCATTGTTGAATAATTGCATAAATTAACCGTTACTAGGAAATTCACAACCTTGCAGCATTTTCCCGTACATTACAGCATCACACGTGTTGGAAGAGACTAGCTACTAACACGTAACCAGAACCGTTTTACGGAAGTGGGAATGGAAAATAATCTGTTACGAAAGCGAGAACACTGCACCCACCCACGTGGTCTGTGTTGCCACATGTACATTTTAGATGTTCAGTATCACATACTTTTGAAGAATGTCAGTTCTTGTAAAGTCATACTACCATTATTTTTCAAAGCTGCCCTTGGCCGATTAATTTTTTTATGTTATAAATAATGTAGTTTGGAGTACTTTCAATTTCAAATATATTTGTACAAAACTCACAACTTGGAAGTTGTCCTGTCTAGTAGACAATGAATGGAAGTGAATTTCAGTGTCCAAAATGATCTACGATACTAACGTAGAACTACTTCCTCTTTGTTTTATACAAACCCGACTTTAACTTTCAAATATCCTCGAAAGTTTCAAATCATGAATAGTACCCCATACATATAAAGTGCAACGAATAATATGTTTTCGGTTCAGAATCGGCGAAGTTGAGATGACACCGAGACACAGAAGGCTCTGAGGATGGTGACAAGTAGCACCGAAACAGCTGTAAGCCGCACATGCTTACATAATTAACACGAGTAAGATCGTCATTTAATCAATTATTTATATTCAAGTGTTAAAAGTAGTGTACGAAAGATTCAACATGGAATATATTTCTTCTTCTTCTTCTTCTTCTTCTTCATGCATTAAGCCCTACTAAGGCTTGTTGCGCGCTCCAAATTATTAGTTTTTTTTGGAATATATTTTCATTTATAATTTTAAAAAAGTTTATATGATGTCTTATAACTTTGCGTTAAAACTGTTTTTATTGTGCCTCCTCCAAGATGTCTTAGTCTGGTTGAATGAAAGATCGTTAGATAGCAGCGGTAGCGAGCTTGCTGCACGATCAGTCGGTTTCTATTTCCCGCCCATGTGCTGATTCAGAGGAGGATCTCCTCCCTCTCCGTTCATTTACTTGCTTTAAAACTCTGCTTCTTTCCCTAGCCGATAGTGCGCTGTTGTCTATGTGTGTTAACTGCAGTAAAGGAGGAAAGGATTGACTTTCCTCCATACAAACAATCTCGCATCCTTCTCACAGTTTTCTACAGCACATGAGCGAGTCGTTTAAAACTCGATCAACCAAGGTTTACTAATAGCTGTGAACTTAAAAATTATCGAATCTTCCTCGAATTTTAAGGCACATACTGTATTTTATTTGGTATTCGCTTTCAGAAGAAGAAAAATGTGAGGAGGACGTTCCTCCCTTCCCTCCCCCGAGGAACCGCCACTGATTGAGAGCTTTCACACTTTTTACAGGATTTTATCCGAAATTCTTCCGTATTTTGATTTTTCCACCAGACACTAGACAACATAAAATATACAAAAGATGCCAAATATGACACTCCTTTTCAAAAATGATTCAAATCATAGAGCAGGGAAGGGCATTTCAATAATTACAGGTAAGAGGCGAGGTTAGTTATTTTTACTCGACTTCTGTGGCTGCACTACACACAACCCTCCTGTTACACGTCACTGCCGCCAGGGCGTGGCGACATGTAATGGTGGGCGAATATGTTGACTTAATGGGAATACGTAATGCAATTTTAAATTGTTGAGTCTTAAATTATTTATTTCTGTAATCTTGATCCTAATAACCAATAATGGGTTTTTAAATAGTAGTAGTGGTGGTGGTGGTGGTGGTAGTAGTAGTAGTAGTAGTAGTAGTAGTAGTAGTAGTAGTAGTAGTAGTGGTAACAGGTTTCATGTAAGCCTAAACATTTAAAATAAAATAGGTCTAATTAATGTTTATTCCAAGATTATTAATCCTCAAACATGAAAACCAATATGGAATTTAGAAACTTGAGAAAAAAGAACAAAAATCAATTGTACAGTCTATTACATGAAAGTTTCAGTCTGCTCACTAACTTAGTTATATTGGACTGAAGATTTGATTTGTGAAATTAAATTAGAGTGAGTTAATTCAGACCTGATATCACTCTCATTAGTGTAATCTGGAAAATATGTATTCACACACAGAGGTTTTCCTGTTTATGAATGAATAATGAATGTTTAAGTAGATATACGTAATTAATTTTTCACAATTTACATAAAATAGCCAAACATAAATTATCATTTTAATATTATTTGCCTACTTAAGAAAATCAAAATTTAAAAGTGGCAAAACTATTAAAATACATTATTATTCTTTTGCTTGCTTCAGTAAACACACTCAAGAACATAAGATCACCATTAAAATAAACGAGTATCAATACTGAAATAGATTTCAAATTACAAATGACTGATGAAATTTAAAAATGTGGAACAACATTGTTCAGCAGCGAGAAACATCATGACTTACAGAAATTATGATGAGAATGATGATGATAATAATAACACTTACTTACTTACTTACTGGCTTTTAAGGAACCCGGAGGTTCATTGCCGCCCTCACATAAACCCGCCATTGGTCCCTATTCTGAGCAAGACCAATCCAGTCTTTATCATCATATCCCACCTACCTCAAATCCATTTTAATATTATCTTCCCATCTACGTCTCTGCCTCCGTAAAAGTCTTTTTCCCGCCGGCCTCCCAACTAACACTCTATATGCATTTCTGGATTCGCCCATACGTGCTACATGCCCTGCCCATCTCAAATGTCTGGATTTAATGTTCCTAATTATGTCAGGTGAAGAATACAATGCGTGCAGTTCTGTGTTGTGTAACTTTCTCCATTCTCCTGTAACTTCATCCCTCTTAGCCCCAAATATTTTCCTAAGTACCTTATTCTCAAACACCCTTAACCTATGTTCCTCTCTCAAAGTGAGAGTCCAAGTTTCACAACCATAAATAACAACTGGTAATATAGCTGTTTTATAAATTCAAACTTTCAGATTTTTTGACAGCAGACTGGATGATAAAAGCTTCTCAACCGAATAATAACAGGCATTTCCCATATTTATTCTGTGTTTAATTTCCTCCCGAGTATCATTTGTATTTGTTACTGTTGCTCCAAGATATTTGAATTTCTCCATCTCTTCAAAAGATAAATTTCCAATTTTTATATTTCCAGTTCGTACAATATTCTGGTCACGAGACATAATCATATACTTTGTCTTTTCGGGATTTACTTCCAAACCTATTTCTATACTTGCTTCCAGTAAAATTCCTGTGTTTTCCCTAATCATTTGTGGATTTTCTCCTATCATATTCACGTCATCCGCATAGACAAGCAGCTGATGTAACCCGTTCAATTCTAAACCCTCTCTGTTATCCTGGACTTTCCTAATGGCATACTCTAGATCAAAGTTAAAAAGTAAAGGTGATAGTGCATCTCCTTGCTTTAGCCCACAGTGAATTGGAAACGCATCTGGCAGAAACTGATCTATACGAACTCTGCTGTAAGTTTCACTGAGACACATTTTAATTAATCGAACTAGTTTCTTGGGAACACCAAATTCAATAAGAATATCATATAAAACTTCTCTCTTAACCGAGTCATACGCCTTTTTGAAATCTATGAATAACTGATGCACTGTACCCTTATACTCCCATTTTTTCTCCATTATCTGTCGAATACAAAATATCTGGTCAATAGTTGATCTATTACGCCTAAAACCACACTGATGATCCCCAATAATTTCATGTACATATGGAGTTAATCTTCTCAAAAGAGTACTGAACAAAATTTTGAATAATAATAATAATAATAATAATAATAATAATAATAATAATAATAATAATAATAATAATAATAATAAAGCGCACTTTGATATGACATAAATTGCTGCAAAGCTGTTTAAAGAAATGGATCAATGTAACATATTTTAAAGGCGAGGCCAGCACTACAGATATCTAACATCATATGCTACAAGACATGGGAACAGAGCACACACAACTGGCTTACTGGATGTTCAAATAATGAATAGATTTGGTTTGCCTTCGGTTTTCTTGGGGCGTATGGCATCACGCCTTGCGAGACACAAACTGGCATCTGGGGCAGAATTTCACGAATCATCACACTTATTGACAGCGCTGAGTGGTAATAGCTTCCAGCTATATGTGTCACATCAAAGAGCTTCCGTTTCAAAGGAAACCAGACCGAATCCTATTCTTTCAAGCATGAGAAGTGTCAAGGAGTTGACACACGCTTTCACATTATGAATTTTATGCATTTCGCAAGAATTCAGTTCCTTTGTCATGTTCCGAAAGATATTACTGTTTATAGTTATTTTCTTGAACCATTATTCGAAATACATATAGGTCTACATAAGTGGAAAGATTAACTTTCGTTCTCTTTATTTCACTCGAAGGGCATCACTTGCAACCTCAAAGCCAGGATATTTGACATTATTTATATATTGTAGAGATTAAGAGGATACATGTAATTAATTGTCTGTAAGTTAAGATTGATAATTGTCCAGCTATTATAATAAAATTTTAAACCTTCTAAATGTTTAGATGTTGGGTTGTTGTAATGATTATTTTTATAAATTGTGTCTTCAATTTCTACATTATTTTGAGAATGCTATGTATGGGCTATTCCATATGAAATCGATCAGTAAAAAACCTTGCATTTTTTTAATATTCTAATTTTTTCCCTATTTATACAAGGTGCTGAGGAGAGTGCATTTTCAAAAATATACTATCGAAAGTCAAACGGTTTTCGTACTATTGAGCGACAAATTTAGCGTATTTTATAAAAACAAGCCTCTTTCAGCGCTCAGAACTCTGGAACCATTTACTGCAGAACATTGAACGGGAGCTCATTTTTTAAGCTGACATTTAGTAGATTATGATAAGAAGTAATACTTATTTTTATTGTATACAGAGAGACAGATAATCTGATTTTACTTACTTTTAGGCTTTTTGCCCATTTGTAAAAATATAAAACATATTGAGAAAAAACCTTGCATTATTAAGAGGGATTCGGCATTGTTTGCCTAGTGGCTCAGCAATAGTTTCGAGGGTATTAAATAAATTACTTTCACACGCCTAGACTTGAACGGCGCAGTACCCCACACACTGGCCGAGAGCTGAAGATAAGCGAGCATTGGGCGTCATTTTAGTCCTGTGTTTATGAAAACTTGTGATAAAGCTAGCCCAGCCATGACTGCTAGACGACACATCACGTATTTGTCTGCTGGCCTTGCTTGTCTCGACTACCTACAATCAGCTGGTTAGTTCACGCGCGTACTATTTATTTCCTTTATTTGATATTTTCAATACTTTCTTATCAACGGTGCACCAGTAAAAAAATATGTGTTTATTTGTACTTTCAATGCGGAATCTAACCATATATTTTAAAAATATTTTTTCGTGGTCAAAGGCGTCTTAATGAAGAAAAATCTAAATTTCTCCATTTCCATAAAAAGTAAGAAAACCTGTTTATTTGTCAATATAAACTATAATTTCTCAGCATCAAAATAAACCATGATTTTGATCATTGGGTGAAAGGGTTTCGGAGCCACAACAGTTTAAAGTTACTAATTTTATGAAAATACGATAAATTAAAATATGTTTAAATTAAACACTATGAAGTTCTGATGCCTCAAACTTTGCACAAAGCATTGTATCACAGTTGTCAACGGACAGACAAAGTTTCATTGTATTTAAAAATTGCAAGGTCAATTTTCTCTATATTTCGGTCGATTTGAGATGGAATAGCCCGTATGTATCATGTCTGGGACAATAATTAGTATTTGTACTTTTATTTACATAAAATAATTGTATGTATATTGCAATTATTTCTAAAATGTTTTTTCATCACATTTGACGTTTAAAAGTGGCTCCCACACGTCTAACACACCTGTTTGGCGAGGAAACTTGTACTGTATTAGAACTATTGAGCGTATTGAAAAACGATGAAGTGATAGACTGAAAACAGAAAAGAGAGTTATAATAAGAAGAGAATGTAAATGGAAATCCAAATGCTTTGAGAGAACCTGCCTCAAAGCAGCTGCCCACACCTGTGGAGTAACGGTCAGCGCGTCTGGCCGCGAAACCGGGTGGCCCGGGTTCGAATCCCGGTCGGGGCAAGTTACCTGGTTGAGGTTTTTTCCGGGGTTTTCCCTCAACCCAATATGAGCAAATGCTGGGTAACTTTCGGTGCTGGATCCCGGACTCATTTCACCGGCATTATCACCTTCATTTCATTCAGACGCTAAATAACCTGAGATGTTGATACAGCGTCGTAAAATAACTCAATAAAACTCAAAGCAGCTTTGTTTACCACAGAGTAACGAATATGTTGAGGATCAGTTACAATTTACAAGAATCTTCTTGTTAAATTAAATATCAAAGCAGTCATATAGCCCTTGTCAACGTCTTGCGAGTCAATGTGATTCAGATTTTAAATAGAAATTATCAAAGTACAGAAATTTTCGAAAAGGATCTCGTCTGATGTTATTTACCACTAAGAAGTTCGTAACTTTTTTGAAATGTACTGTGACGGTTACAGGACGATATAAGATTGTAGGGGAAGACGTCTTAATGTCACAGAAAGACATAATAAATTAGGCCTAATATCAAGAAATTTTCTATAATATAATGTTTCCAGGCAAATTCGGACATTAAAAGAGATAACGTTAAGATAAAGTTTACAAAAGGAAAAAATAGTTATATGCATGCAGAACATTATTTGTTTCAATGATTTTCAAACAGTAATGAGAAATATGAACATGACAAAATTATGTAATTCGTGAAGAATGAGTTATCCCAATATCATAAAGAGTAACATAAATCGTTAGAAGACTGGTACAAAATTGTTGCTAATTTAGAACATTATTCACATATCAAAGAAACCAATAAAATACCATATGGCTAAGATATTGTGCAGCTTCTATTATCCCACTGTTGAGATATGAGTATAAAATGCCCATATGGACTGGATGCCTTTCTTATGCCGACAAAGTAAATAAATAAAGAGATATAAAATATATATAAATAAATAAATTTACTTAGAATTTATTATTTAAGGCCCCTGAACTGTAAGAGCTACCAAGAGAGACGATACTATAATATAATAATAATAATAATAATAATAATAATAATAATAATAATAATAATAATAATACGTTAAGAACGCAAGGAGAAATCGAAGTACTCAATGGAATCATCCCTCAAGACAATATTTTTGTTATTATACCAAAAGTTTCACACAACCTCCAAGAGAACGAACCTTGCATCCTTTCGGCAACAATTCGATAACTGACTGAACCGTAATTGGGCCGATAGCAAACGCATCCAGTCTTCAGACAATGACACTAAATCTGGAAATTTACGACGGTCACTTATTTAGTGAGACGTGTTTTAGTCACAGCTCTTCTATCCTAAAGAGATAAAGATAGAGACTATGAAATATTGAAGGGATGCTAAAAGAATCTACGCTCAACATGTAGACCTATTTATAAATTACAACAATTAATCTGGGTTTGTCATGTTTAAAGTCGGTTCTCTATACTTGCCTAACGATCTATGTCTTATATTTTTAGTTTTGATCTGCCATTCAACTTCGGACACACCAACAAGTATTATCCGCACACATACCTTCTATTTTATTTTCTACTTTGCATCTCAGAGATTTCTGTGATTACACAAGACATTCATTAAGCAATATGAACCGAGACGATTGTGTACTAAGATACATCTGTCCGCTATTTACAGTGCAGTAGAACTTGGAGAGAATTTAATTTGGCTTAGTCCTTCACGTACAGCAAAACTACAATATGGGACCCCGGCTTTATTTATTTTTCTAGGAAGGCCACGTCAAAGATTTTTATCATTACTTACAAGTCAGCTTTAACTGTGCAAATTACGGTCTAACAGCAAAATAGCGAATATCAGATCATAGAAGCACGATATTCTTTATTGTAATAACGTCTGTCTATTAATAACCGTATAAGGATGAAATCAACACACTTTGTAATAGACCATCAGAAGTACTACGGGTCGTATTCATAAACGAGACTTTGGATGAAGACTTTTCAAAGTCGACTATCGTAGTAAAGTTTAACTTTGTTGAAAGTCCTATTCATAGACGATACTTCTGAGACTTTGACTTTGGTAAGTCTAGATTTGATGATCTTGTTCTAATGTTGGCAATCAAAATCACTGCCTTCTTAACGAATTAAATTATTAGATAGTTGAAATAGAGTAGGCATTGCCCCAATCAAAGCCATATTTTGAGTCACAAATCAATGAAACAATTGAACATCGGTACATGTTAAGCAATTAACCGTTCTTGCAGCTTTACATAAGAATAATATTATTCGAGGGCTTATTGTGAAACTAACGTAAGTACAACAATGGACTTTTTTAGGTCTTTACACCAATCGATAATAATTTGTTCTTCTACCTGGCCACAAAAAATCGTAACTCAGTTCGAACAGTCTTGTATACACAATTCATAACTACAAAACATGATGGTATAGTTTATCTGAAATAGTATTGCCTGTTAAGAATTTTGTTGTGAATAAAACATATATTGTAGTTACGTTAGTTTCACATTAAGCCCTGAAATTATTTCATTGCAAAATAATTTTGTTGTAAAGATATGGAAGGTAAGATTCCACCAATGACAGGCTATGAGAGAGACATATTATCCTGCTGACAATTGGCAGAGTTATTTCCTGCATGTCTGCAGAAACTACTTAAAATTATCTGAAATCAAGTAAGGATATTTGAGTAGAGTTTACTAACTACACATTCTATCTCTCTGGCTCATGTGGTTAGAAATCTGGCGAATCAAGTTAAATTCTGTCAGGAAGCAGAGATTTATCTTACTGTTAAAGGACTGGCTGTGTCTGTTCTGTCCCATTCTTGTGCCATGGTAACCATGTGACCAAGGAATCATTCTACTTCTGACTGGCTATGTTAGAGGGAGCGTGATAAGAAAGAAAAAAACTCGATAGTTTGTACAATAATTAAAATTATTGTTGTTGTTACTATAGTAACAGAGCGTTTTAAATAGGTCGCTGACGTATTCGATGCAATATATCTTATTTCCTGTACCTACGTAGAACTCAGATGGTATGCGGTTCGAAAAGAACAAAATCTGTGAACATACTAATACAAAAAAGATTTCAAACACGAAAACAAGACTCATGTCGCTTTTGCGCTGCTGACGAGAGAGGATCCGCACACTGCGGACAACAAGCTGCCCCAACCAGCCGATAAATCACCTCCTACTTCACTCCATAACACACTTTTAACACACCTGCTGACATCTGCTGGACTGCTTCTTAACCAATGTGTCAGCTTGACGTGTAGAAGTGGCCATCTACACGCTCAGGCTGTGTAAAACTGTATTTAGTAATGATTTACGAATGGGATTACGCTGCATCGACGCTGTAGTACAATCTCAAGTAGTTCCCGCCTCTTCTCCACGAACACGGTGCGTAATATCCGCATCACATGTTGTGAGGTATTTAAAATTGAGTACCAGACCCGAGCTTCGTGAACTAGGGGTTGAAAACATAAAGACTGTATTTATAGCTTCGTATTTCAGTTCGGCTAAATTAATCATCTTCATCCTCTACACTTTTTTCATATTATATAATTAATTTAAATGAAACTATCAAATAAAATCGAAATTATTAAGTAAATAACTTAAAAAAAATCTTCGTGCAAGTCTAATGCAAAAATATCCGTCTACAAACAAGTGAAGTGCACAGGAGGGATGGAAGTAGAGTTCCATACGTAATCGGCACCACGTTTCGGCACCTACACCTGAGTGGATTCCAACCCATTCTAATGGAACGAGACGAAAAGTGTCGCTCGCTTGAACCCGCAGCATGCAGCTCCTCGCTTCCTGGCACAATTCGTACTCCAGTTTCTTAGGGTACAACATAACGAGTTAATACAGCATGATTATAATAAATCAAATAATTTCTAGGTTACTTGTTGAGCATAGACAGTACAATGAAACAGAATACAAAAATAATTATATAATTGTTAAAATAATGAATCTTCCGATACAGAAAAATTATAGTTAATGCTAATGGAAGGCTACACAAAGACCGAGGAAGTAAATTAAAATTTAACAAAATATTAATCTTCTAAAATTTACGTTAACTGTGCAAAGCAATCAATATACAAACATAACCTATAAGTCTTAGGTTTTTTATTGAAAGAAGTTTTTGATTTGATGTCTAATTATTATGTAAATTGTCTATTTATTTTATAGGACTCTGGGTCAGCAACTCGAATCTCTGAGTGTCCCTGCACTGCTATGCGCCCACATCTTATCACTCAAGTATTTTCATTAGGCATAGAAATTTATACAGTATGTTCATGTCACGCCAAATCACAGAGAAGATAGTGTGCGATATAGTTTTTCATCAGATCTTGAGGGATTTAACTGTAGATCTGAATTCAGTCCTGACGACTCCCTGTTTTAAAATTACTGCCATCTTTAAAAATGTCAATAGGCATGGGTAGAATGTTCTCGTAAAGTTGATCTTTTCCAATCCGCTGTAAACAACCCACAAGCCAACGGCGTAGCTCAGTCGGCTAAGGCGCCTGCCGATCCGGAGTTGCGCTCGGGCGCGGGTTCGATTCTCACTTGGGCTGATTACCTGGTTGGGTTTTTTCCGAGGTTTTCCCAAACCATAATGCAAATGTCAGGTAATCTATGGCGAATCCTCGGTCTCAACTCGTCAAATATCTCGATATCACCAATTTCCATCAACGCTAAATAACCTTGTAGTTGATATAGCGTCGCTAAATAACCAAGTAAAAAAAGATACAGCCCACAAATCGATACTTTCTTCTCGTTTATGCAAGGACGGAAATTTTGGATGTCGTATGGTGGTACTGATTCCTCAAGTTAATTCTGATTATTTTTATGAAGAGTTATAATAATATATCAGTACTTCACATAGGTCTATACACAATAATATGTTTAAGCAAAATGTCATGCGGTATAGATTTTCTTGTATTTAAATATAAACAAAATATAATAGCATTAATAAATCATGCACACCACACAAGCACACCCCTGCTTTATGTCATTTAATTTATGTTTTATGAGACTGGTTTGAAAATATATACAGAATGAATGACGACAGAATTATTGTATTCTAGACCTATTGGAAGACCGAGGAGAAGATGAAAAGGCGGCTGTAAAAATACATAAATGTATTAATTTTATTATATCCCCTAATGACGGAACAGGCCAAGTGACCTATATACCTTGTGGTTGATTATGATGGCATTAAAAATGTAAACCATCACCATAGCCGATCTTAAATAAATTGTCATTTTGTGTATTTTTTTTAAATATAAACACACTCTTAATTTTTTGTGAAATTATTCCAGGTCATGTGCATTCTGCCCGACCACTGATTCGTATTATCATTATAATGAATATGAACAAAATCCGTCCGTAAGCACCAAAGAAATCGCTATACGTAAGTAGACAGACATGCCTGCAACCATTTTGCTAGAAACTTGTAGTTGTATGGAGACCTCAAAGCTATTTTTGCAACATCAAAACTTTTTCTTTATATTCCGTATGATGAAAAAGTAGAAACAACGGAAAGAATAATTCAAAATATCCGCAACTCTGCAAATATCAACAAACTGAAAAGACGACTGAAAGCTCGATAGAGTGAAATATAACATACTGAGCCCGAAACGAGAAATCCCAGTATAATAATAATAATAATAATAATAATAATAATAATAATAATATCATGAAGACAGACAGACTGCCCAACTTTGCTTAGCATCCAAACATAATATTTCTAGTCGTTAATACGACACATGAACCCATACGTGGCCAACAAGAAAGATATACAGTATCGATAACGAAGAGTCAATGAAAAATAGTAGAATATGATAGAAAAGAAATACAAAACCCCGAATTAGTTGAACTTTACGAATAACCAACATACTTGCTAGGGATATGCTTTCTTTAATGTGTGTGCGTGTATAAATAGTGAAAAAAAGGAAGTCAACGTCGCTTCATGGGTTACCTGTGTTTGTTTAATTTTGCTTGTCTGTATGAACTGTCTGAACCCTGACGCACCGGACTCCCCGAGACACTCCGCTCGCACAGTCAGTCTTATATACTTAAACTTCCTTAGACGAGTCCACTTGCGGGAGTTAATTTTAATATCGCTACAAAAAATTTAATTAACGAATTACTATAAAATACTTGCAAACTTACTACTTACAATAATTATCGCAAACAAATGCAGCTATATTTTAACGTCTTCTACACATAAGAGTATTTACGTATTCACGGCTGCACACAGCAACACATTCCATGCCACGCTAAAATATATTATAATAATTACGTGAACCCTGAAAATTTATTTTTGCACGATGTAGCTAATTTTTTGCACTTACGCATATTGTTGATATGCGTCGTTAGTTGACATTCCCACATGCAATCTAGTTGCTATGGAAACAAAAGAAATCTCAGTGCTGAAATACTGATCAAAACCGTAAGTAAATTCGTCACAATTACAATTTTTTTTTATTGTGACACTACAATAATAGTTTTGAGCATCGAGAATAAAATCAAACCACAAACTTCCTCGAGACTTTAATTTACTGTTTCTTAGAACAAAATACGCCAATACATTCTTCTCATTAATATTCACATCTTCTTATAAACATTTACAGAATGCAGTACATACCAACTCATATCTCTGTTAGATTTGTTCGGCAATAACTCGGCACATCCAGACATCCAAGTCTCTTCGATTTCTACATCATTGCACACGTCATCCATAACTTTTTCCATAATAATTAAAAAATAAATAACAAATCGAGTTGCTTATATATCTTTCAAGATATGGCGACATGGACAACAATACTTATTTACAAACATATTGTCATAACAATATTCGCGATACATCTTTTAATCTCTATAATAATAATAATAATAATAATAATAATAATAATAATAATAATAATAATAATAATAATAATAATAATAATAATAATAATAATTATTATTATTATTATTATTATTATTATTATTATTATTTATTTATTTATTCTGGCAGAGTTGAGGCCATAGGGCCTTCTCTTACACTTACAGCCATCATTATAATATAATTATAATATAATCCAATTCACATAAATGCCCATCGTGCAAAAAATAGTATGCAATATATGACATATATGTTAAGTGTATTACAGAAACTCGGAAATTGAAAAAACTGGACTTAGTCTACAGTGGTCTTGCAAAAAATATAAATATTTCGAGATTTTCAGTGAAATACAATACTGATACCAAACAAGCAGTTTTAGGCATGTAATACGCCAATATAATATCGTTTGTCTGTTTGTATACAGCAATTTTTTCTGTTTGTTGTTTAGTCAAATGTGAAAAAACATGTTTGAATCTCGTGACATCAATAAGGCATCACTCACGAGGTAATTATGACAGAAGATAATGGGTTAGCGTGGCCAGTTCCTTTCCCCTTCCACTGCACACATTGCTGACTAGTACCATATTGCATAGATTTTGTTGATATTGAGGACCTATGAGTTAGTTTATTCGGGTATGATGCGCATGAAAAATAATTTAAAAAATAATGATTCGTTATTTGAAATGATAAACACAAAGTGGCAATGAACTTGGAGTAGGCTATCTACATTTCAGCAGGTAAAAGAGATACACCCTATGACACAACGTGACTTTTAAATTAGAAAATTAGTATTAGAAATTATTACGATAATAATGTACCTATTTTATGTAAATTAGTGAAAAAATAATTACGTAGGCCTATATGTAGCCCTGCTTAAACTGTACAATTACTTATAAATTAAGTAAAGTGTCTTAATTGCCATTGTACCCATAAAGAATACACTTTTATATAAGCCTGAAAACGAAAATTCATCAGTCCAAATAGGATTCACATCAAACTATTTCACTGAAGTACGCTTATGTCTTTTATGCTCGACCATGCCGAAATGTAGTAATTATACACCTGGTAGCAGTCCTTTAATGCATGTCATTAAAGTACACCTATTCATTAAAGTTCAGGTTTTCGATTATTCTCGGATATGCAATCGAAAGACGAGGGAAACGTCACGGAGGCTGGAAATCCAATACTGTCGCAGAAGGTTATGTTCTGTTACTATAATAATTAGCGTTAATTGTAAATAATATTCAAATAAATTCAACTTGTCATCTGGTTCTTCAATTCTAAATCAATTTCCAGGTTATACATTCTCTGCATTACATCAAGGTCAATGACATTATTGTTCCTCGGAAAAAAATCAATACTTTCGCGTCTGCGCACATCTCACAATTTCGAGCTATGAACAAGGTCACTTCCGATCTTCTGTCAGATACAAATAAAATGAATATTTCTGAATAATTTAAAGTTAGAAATATGGTCGAGCATAAAAAGTCGTATGAAACTTGCCTATAATGGTAATTAAGACGCTCGTATGAAAATTATGAAACTCGCTTGCGCTCGTTTCATGAACAAACATACTTGCGTCTTAATTACTATCATTATAGGCTCATTGCATAATGCACTATTAATTAATAGGTCAAGAAAATAAATTATACTCGACGTGATAAGGGATCGCAAGTTTTTCGAAAAGAGTAAAGTGTATAATGAGATAGTATGGTGTATCATCTTCGTGATAATTTTTCTTCTGTTGCAAGAGAAGGGATTATGGACTTGATATGAAACAGATTCATGGCGTGAATTCTGTACGATGACACACGAAATTAATTTCAGTATTTTTTCCTTTATCTGTAGAGAATACATTATCAAACATGGGGATCAAGTAGTTCAAAGTGAGGCTGTGAAAAGTCTACATTGAAATACAAAAGATGAATTCCAAACAATTCACAGAGTAGGTCTATTGGAACTTGTGAGAATAAATCTGAAATTGTTATATTAATGTATGTATATATATATATATATATATATATATATATATATATATATATATATATGCGCATGATAAAAGCATAGCTCAGCTGTGAACGTTGAATAACAGTGTCATAATATCACCAATAGTGCCATAATATCACCAATAGAAACGATTGCTATAATGCACACGATTTTATGTAAGTGCAGACAAGAATTTATGAATAACGGCTATAGCCCTACTGTTTGTACTGATTTTAACATCCATTTGGATTTAAATAATGTTATTTTATTTTTGTGGACGATGAGCAAAACAACGCAGTTTTAACTGACACTGACGTACATGTCAAGTTTCGTAGAAAGCTTTTTGTGAGAGTGAAGTCTACTTTGTAGACCTGTGCAAACGGACAGGCAGAGCGGCGCGGCGGTGGTTAAGCCGAAAGATAAAGAACGCGCCTGAAACGAGTGACGTGTAAACTAGTAATTCTAAATATTTGTTGGAGTACCTAATTTCCACTACAATTTCATTCTCGAAAACATTGTTCTTAAAATTGGACCGCATTTCAAAGAAAGCAACCAACCCACCTAAACTGAGAAAAGTGCACCTTAAAGTTAAACGCGAGTATTAAGGCCTCCACACACCGACGCGAAATATTCGCAGCGGTGACGTAGACATGGTGAAACCCCGAGAAAACCTGCTCAAAACATCGTCATTGTTTACATTAGGATTCGCCGAGATCTGAGCGGAGTCCCTGGAGCGGAAAACCGACGCCCTAGCTGTTCGGCTAACGGCGCGCCTAATATAATATCTTAGAAAAGAAAGACGTGTCTATATCTATGGGTATAGCATGCCACAAGTCGTTTGTTGCAGAGATCACAGCTCCCCTTGCAGCACCCTCTACTTTCAGACGTCTCTCCTCAGTGCTTTGAGACACTTTGAGTCGTATCAGTAATGGTGTAACTTTGTTAATGCAGTTTCCTTAGGTTCGTACTCTTGTATCTCCTAACACGTCTTCGTACGAGGCAGGGCACACAGACTATGAGATCTGTTTGCTGGCCTGAACTTTTATCACGAAGCTTGGGGCAAAGAGATGTATCATATCGCGCTAGGTGTCAAATTTCCGAGGAATTTCTCAAATATAATTTATATATTACAGAATTAAACATACATTCAATTTTTAATTCAAGCGTTATATTTTAAAACTACGCTCTCACGCTTTCGATTTGGCAGAGCCTCTTCTTCAGCAGACAGAGATGACGATTCCTTATTTAGGGCTGCATTCAAGAATGTCACTGAAACTTCGTTTCGTCTTGACTTTTCTAGTCAGAAGTTAGGTCATATAAAGTAAAGTGCCGGATCCATATTTAGAGACAATACTACTTTCCCTTGGCTAAATAAAATTTAAGTAAAAAGCAAGTGAACTAGATGTTCGACGTCATATAATGACGCAGTGCTTCCAACCCATAGCTGCTTCATACAGAAAGTGGGAAATCATTCAATAATTGCTGGCTACATTGCGTTTCAAACCTGTTACTTTCGCAAACTACTGGAAGGAACTGCAGATGAAGGTGTAGGCCTATATAAAAAAACTTCCAAGTATAAAGACTGGGTTGAAAATAAGAAATCCTTAGGCATCCAATCGGAATTTGGAGTACAAAATGTAAGTACCGGTAATAATGATAACATTAACTACGGATGTACAAAAATTGAATTAGAATTTTATCTTTATGTTGAATAAAGTATATTAATATAAGTAATTTTTATTCTAAAATGAAAAAAAAACATAGTATATTGTAGATTTTTTTTCAAACTCTATTAAGTTGTACTAAAAATGTTTACGAGTTAACCAATTTAAAAAGTCAAATCGTCAATAACAACAGCAACAATAATAATAATAATAATAATAATAATAATAATAATAATAATAATAATAATAATAATAATAATGGTAATGAGAAATTTTAAATACCTTTTTAGGTACATAACTTCGGAATAAACTGATATGATAAAAGTAGAGATAAGATTGAGGTTATGATTACATAGGTATAATTTGAGAAGAAACAAACAATAAATATGACTCGGTTTCTTGGAAATCGCCATTTTCTAAAAGCATTTCAGCCCTTTATCGTAGTAAACAATTATCTTACTAATTTTTATTCAGGCAAAGTATAACGCTAAGTGAGATATAAGGTTGGTCTTCACGTATCTTGAATCTTACTAGCTTTTGGCTTTTGGCCTACGACTGAAGTATAAGTTGTTGTGACTCTGAACACAAATTCTGCGTTTTTTACCTACTAAAGTCGGATGTAAGTGAAAGTTAAGTTCAAGTGACGTTCCTGAATACTACTCTATGTGCTCAAGATTCAGTCACAAAGAGACAGTGATGAGTCGAAGTATTCGGGCAGAAACTGTCAACAACAGTACAAATCTTAAGGACTTATACGGGACAAACCTTAATTTGTTGGAGGGAAGCGTGCATTCATACTAATACATACATACATACATACATACATACATACATACATACATACATACATACATACATACATACATACAGTCAAACTGGTTGGCGAGTTGGTATAGCGCTGACCTTCTATGCCCAAGGTTGCGGGTTCGATCCCGGGCCAGGCCGATGGCATTTAAGCGTGCTTAAATGCGACAAGCTCATGTCAGTAGATTTACTGGCATGTAAAAGAATTCCTGCGGGACAAAATTCCGGCACATCCGGCGACGCTGCTATAACCTCTGCAGTTGCGAGCGTCGTTAAATAAAAGCATAACATAACATGCACACATAGATACCATAATACACATACATACATACATACATACATACATACATACATACATACATACATAATAGATGTACAATAATTACTATGCTTTTCATGTTACATGTCCATTCAGCACTGTGAAAGTATATTATATCTCTTTTTTTTTTTTTAATTTTCAGAGAAGGCCTACAGAAGTCCTTCTGCACTGCGACCTTATTAAAGTTTATTGTATACATACTACTCCCCCTTGGGAGAAAGGATGAGATGACTAAAATTACAGCTTCGAAGACAGCATAGAAACAGATAAGAGTGGGAGAGAGTTGTACCTGGATGGACATGTCCATCTGATACACCAAGACTCGTACTCCACCCAGTATTACACTTTCAGTGAGATGAAATGGTAATGTATTGTAGAAAATGTGGGGTGAATTTTATGCATTTACTGTTCTTTGCAACATAATGAAGTAAGTAAGTAAAGCTCGACCGAAAATACAGTAACTGAATTGAATTGTATTTAGATCTGTAAATGTCCCACTTCAAAAACCCTAGGAGTTACAAGGAAATAAATGTATTAATAATAAGAATAAATACAAATAACTATAATTAAAATGATAGAATACTTTTTAATATTGATTTATTTCTTGTAGTATACTGTTTGCACACACCTTCAAAAATGTTCGTGAATGTACTGTTTTTCAATTTAATACGTTATTTTTCAAATAAGAACTTTTTTTTTCACTCTATAACCATTGAAAATTTTACCCTATGGATCTATGTTTCTTCTCGTAAGAGAATGTCTGAATTCACCGAGACTACAGAAAGATGAGTCTGCAGTTACGTTGTGCAGCTGTATTTGTAGTAAAGAGATACGAGGAAGATCTTTCGTCATTCTCGAGTTCCCTCATCCCCACAGTCGTCCTTTGGGACTTCTTGACTCATTAAGAAGTGCTAACATTCAAATTGCCTTTTACTTATCTCTGTTTTAAAGTGAAGGAAAGATGGAGAAATAATAAAAAAAAAAACAAATAAATTGAGGAATATCGGCAAATTTTAGCCATCTCAAAAACCCACCCCTCGTGTGCGTTTATTTTATCACATCTGTCTGTAAACCCAATAATATTAGTGATAATTCAAGTGAGCACCATACAGCCAATCAACCAGCTCATTGACACTCGATTGACCTATGAGAATCTGATTATACTGACTATTACACTTTTACTACGTCACACTACTTTTGACCAATAAAACGGTATGAAAGGACGTCTTTCAACCAATCATGGCTGCTTATCGCACAATTTTATCGCGTCCCTAGCATTTGTTTAATTTTATCGCGTGCCTAGCATTTGTTTATTTTTATCACTACCCTCGCATTTGTTTCTTTGTTTGCCAACATTTCAAACTGCAATGGTCTAGACGTCAAAAAACAGAAAATTACAAACCACTCCAGTCGATGCACAGCACTTTCAAATATGACTCGCATTGGCATTCAAGAACAAGAATTAATAAATATCACTGGTCATATATGAAGACCACCATTCGGAAATCCTGAATAAGTTGAGGGATACACCATGTACATCAACGAGTTCACTTCTTTTACACACACGTCCAATATAACATCAACTGAACCACCAACCACTAAAACATTCGAATTTGAAAATTGTACTTTCAATAATTGTTTCTTTTAAAATTATTCATGTTTATTTTTTATTTCATCATCGTTAATTAAAACGTTTCTTGTTTATTTCATCATCCCTAATTAAAACTTTTCTAACACTTGTTTATATTATTTAGGTTATGTTTGTTATAGCTTCTGCTATATGATATTATGCAGAGTCACGTATCAGAGATTGTTTAATACTAAGATTTATTGAAAAACATCTGTCAAGTGACGTTGATTACTGGGATCCGGTTCCGGATGATTGAAGTGGAATGCAAATGTTTTAATAAAAATGAAACTGAATCAACGAAGCCTTCTAGACTAGTAACCATCCACAGAGTTCAATGAAGATTCCATAGTTGGCACAACTGATAACAAGAAAACAGCTAATCATAACACACTACTGCCATCTAGCGTAATGTTGAGATGGTACAATAATACATTCGAAGACAGTTGTATTTTCGTAAGTCAATTAATATTTCATTGTATTGGAGTACTTTGTTACTTCTAATCTTTATATACTTTCTTCTAATGTGTAATAGTCAATTAAATCCCACTGGAGTTTTGATTTTCTCTAGATAAAGCAAAACCTCTAGTGAGATTACTGTTGATAGTACATAGCATGATGCTCTAAAATTAATAACCGATAATTTTTTCTTTTACGGTCATTTCTTTATCCTATGTTCATTTTTACCATCATTTCTTCTTCGATAGTAAGCCTGTATTCATGCATATTCACTCCAAGAAAATATCAGTAATCAAACGCTAACATCTAACCCTCAACATGGAACAGTTATTAATTATAAAACATTTGTACCATTAACTGTTACAAATAAGAGTTGATGTAAAAAGAGTTAATAAAATTATTAGGCTTATAACCCTAAGTTTAATGTTAAAAACCTATACTCCTACATATGTGTATAACCTCAAATGTTTAGTTTTCTTCTATAATTCATTTGTTTTATTCCTACCATCTCTAGTTCATTCAATTATCGTAGTGAAAACATGCATTCTGCTATTGATTAATGACGGTTCATTATGTTGCTATAACCTGAAATGTTCAGTTGCCTTCTTTGCAATAAAGGTAATAAAATTTGTGATTTTTGCGAAGGTGAAAGATGTAAGTCACTGCCATGAATATGAACATCATGATTATATTATAAAAATTCCAATCAAAATGACATCTTTCTCGAATCAGAATTATCTCACTGAATACAATTCGTGCTTGATATTTTCTCTGTGATAATTTAATTGAGCTTCTAAACTCATGTATGTTGTCATAAGACGACCTTCGATCTCAAAAAAATGACTCAAAATTGCCAAATAAATTCAATGAAAGAATAACATCATTCCACTTTTATCATTAGTTCATTATATTTATTACTTGAATAAATTTATGAGAAAATCGTGAATTTCATTGAAAATCAACACTTTTTGGTGCATATTTCTCAATTTTTAGAGGATATTTCCAACGCTTTTACTGCATAAGTGCATGCATAGGCTATATTCACTAGTTTAAGTGCATATAAATCCTCCCTCTATATATGACAATTAGAAAAGTTTCAGTAAATGTGGGTTACTGAAAGATTACAAAAGTCAAGGCGTCATAATATTTCCCAAGCGTTGCAATATCCTGCTGCAATTTCTAAGCGTCCTCGTTCTCTAAGAAGTACAGTAGCTCTCAAAAGTATTTTGTAGTTATGGTTTTATGTTCCAGTACTGTTGGCATGCAGATATAACAACGCAAAGCACACAGCTGTGTCATTTTAATGCGTCACGGTACTGCTGTTACGTATCTAGGAAACAGACAAGTTCATGAATAACAATATAAATGTATAGTCCATTAGCTCATAGGCTAAGTATTTTGTGGCTTGATTTGGTGGCATGGTATACATTAAATATTGGTGTTTAGGTATTTAGACAGTGCCTGTGTATTTGTACAGACCATTGCAAGTATGCCAAAACAAAAGGAATACTCTGTGGATGTGAGAAGTTGTTTTAAACGCTTTGAAGAAGGGAAAATCACAGTCTAGCGTTGCTTAAGATTTTGGTATAATATATATCACAACCAGGGGCGGCTTTCGAAGGGGGGCTGTGGAGCTGCAGCACCCCCAGACATTTATGGCTCTTGTCTCATTTTATGTTATGAAATACATTTATTATACAGTCTCTATTTAGCGGCTCGAATTTTTTAAATTTCGCTCTCATTGACATGCACGCAATTGTTAGTGAAGTCGCTTCCTCCCTTGGTGCCGCCAGAGCGAAGCCAGACTATGGATGAAGCCACTTCCTCCCCTGGAGCTGCCAGTCTCGTCTCGGATGCTTTGCGCGTTAGTTTTACCCCTCCCCCTGCTGCCCCTGGCCGTGAATCCAGAGTTTCCAGGCGCTGCAAAATTTACAGCAGCTTGTCAGTAGCGCGCAGTTTCAAATGCATTTTCTTTAATGTTGTGAGTATAACAAGAGAAACAATGTTTAATTCCGTACAGTATTTACAGTCTATTAAGTTCAGTACCTTAACAATTCAGGAGAAATGTGAAATTAAGTGCCCATCAGTTGAATCTCATAATGGAAAGAGCCGCTAAACAAAATACAAAGGCTCGCATATTTTTTGCTGATTTATCCAGTATCCCTGCTTTCTTCTCTCGATCTACACACAGTCTGTATTAGATTAATGTGTTTCAAAGACAATTCCATCAGCTGGGGCAACAAGATGGAGTTTTAAAATAAGAACAGTAAATGTTCATGAGAAGAAGGAGTCATTGCTATAATGTTTTCAAACCATAATGGAATCTGAAACATCTAACAACATCACAATAAATGAGGCAAGCGCCCTGGTGCGTGCTCTTGAAGATCCTGAATTCAAGTTCTGGCTCTTTTTTTTTTAATTTATTTATGTATCATGTAGATATATTACACAACCAACTACAACATCGCCAGTTAGATATTTCTAAGATTCAAATCTGCATATAAAACAAATTAAATTATGGTTTATTTAACGACACTCGCAACTGCAGGGGTTATATCAGCGTCGCCAGTTTGCCGGAATTTTGTCCCGGAGGATTCTTTTAAATGCCAGTAAATCTATTCACATGAGCCTGTCTCATTTAAATACACTTAAATGCCATCGACCTGGGCCGGGATCGAACCTGCAACCGACTATGCTACCGAGGCCGACTCTGCATATCAAGCTTTGTTAATGCCATACAGACAATACGGAACAGTGCACAGTTGAGCAGCGAGATCTGTGAAAATGAAAACCCTAAAAAGCGTCGTAAGGTTGAAGGGATTCAGACAAGGGTTGCGGCAGCCAAGGAAGTGTGTGACCTCATTATCACACAAGCTACCACCCGATTCCAGTTCATAATCATCTGATATTATCTTCTCTTCTGTATCAAGAAAAATTTGAATGCTACAAAAGCTCATTTCCTGAAAATGGCCTAAATGTATGTGTGCAGCTTTTTCTGATGTTCGATAAAGACAAACTAAAAACGGAACTCACTGTGTTGTATCAGAGACTAGAATTATTAAATATCAGTGACGCAGTCAAGCTCTTGCAGTTTCTTCTATCTGAGAATTTTCAGGCCTCATTTTCAGAAGTTGTGAAATTACTACGCATAGCTATCACCATAACAATGACAAATTCCGAACCAGAACGTTGCTTTTCGTGTTCGAAGAGAGTAAAATCCTATCTTAGAAATACGATGAGAGAAGAGAGACTGACCGCATTAGCTATGTTTTCCATTATAAAGACTATGAAGACTATGTTAAACGACATATCTGATTTTAAAAGAAGATGATTAAAAAGTTTGCGACCTACAAGACAAGGCGCATGGAACTAATCTTTAAATAAGGTAAGTTGCATGGTTTATTTTTGTATGCAGCCCCACTGAATTCAATACCCACGTGCCGCCACTGATCACAACAACTCGTAAGTGTGTGGAATCGAGGCAAAAACAAGAAGGGTCAGTAGACAATAAGCCAACGTCTCGTCGTCCTCGATCCGGAGGTTATATTTGTTTTATATTTGTATTTTACATACCTGATATTTCGGACCTTTTACATCTGAATAACCTATTTCAGAAAATTTTATTGTTTTGAAATGTGCTACACAATTTATCTCTGCTGGCCTTTGTTTTATTTTTTTAATGGTTCGTTTTGAATAATACTTAGGGTCTGAGAACTGCTCACATTTATGAATTTTAAGAATCACCTTGTTGATACTGCATTTGTGTACCTCGTTTTTACTGTGACAACGTTTTTTAGTTCTTTTTAGCATTATGGTTGTATTGGTTGTGTTTTATGTTTTGTGAACAATCTGAGATAAGGGCGCAAATAGCCATAGTTGCCGACGCGCCCTTCTTAAATCCCACTAACTAACTAACTAACTAACTAACTAACTAACTAACTAACTAACTAACTAACTAACTGACTGACTGACTGACTGACTGACTGACTGACCGACTGACTCTTAAACCCCACTAACTGACTGACTAACTAACTAATCAACTAACTAACTAATCAACTAACTAACCAACCAACCAACCAACCAACCAACTAACTAACTAAACTAACTAACTGATCGTCCTCGAAAAACAACAGTAACGGATGACAGAATCATTTGTAAGCAGTCAGTTGCTGATCCACGAAAATCGGCTCGACAAATTAGGGATGATGTAGAGCAGCACCATGGACTGAACCTACATGTCTCTACTGTGAAACGTCGCCTAGTAGCTGGTGATTTAAATGGTAGACGACCATCACGAAAACCACTCACAAATCCAAAAAATAGGAAGGCCAGATAAGACTTTGAAAAAATGTATCAAACATGGAACATTACAGACTCGTATAAGGTGTTTTGGAGTGATGAGAGTAAATTTAATTTATTTTTTTCTGTTGGTGTGTAGTATGTACGTCGACCAAAAAACCAAAGAGACAACAAAAAAATACCAGGTACCGACTATTAAGCTCGGTTGTGGTAGCATCATGGTGTGGGGATGTTTTTCTAGAAGTGGAGTTAGTCCTCTAGTACAAATATAGAATATGGATCGTTTCTTGTATAGTAATATTTTAGAAAACAATATGGTTCCACATGAGAGGAAGAATATGCCATGTAATTGGAGTTTTCAGCAGGACAATGATCCAAAACACACTTACAGCCATAAAAAAAAATTCTTTGCAGATAAAAATATCAAATTTTTGGATTGGCCAAGCCAGACTCCGGATCTTAATCTTATTGGATATCTCTGGGATAAAGTGGATCGACGAGTTCGCCGTAGAAGTTACTCAAATAAGGATCAGTTCTTTGCTGCCTTATTGGAAGAATGTTCACAACTTACACACGACCGATTGCAAATCTTGTGAATGCAATGCCAAACAGATGTGCCACTGTGATCAGAGCCCGGGGGTATGCTAAGAAATACTGATTTTTTTCTCAGAGTCCATAATATCTTTGTTTCATTATTACATACTTGAACTTACAAATTACTTTTGATCCAGAAAAAATTTTAATTATTTTTACGCAAGATAACTATGTTTAAACTAAATGTATTTTCGTACTAAATAGATTAGAAATACATACTTTTCAATTATCCATTTACATTTTTTTTCTATTGAATACTTATCTTTATGTAACTGTGACACATGCTTTCTACAAAATACTTACTGTAATTCAGTTAAGCGCTACTGTAATTCAGTTAAGCAGGTAAGCAGTTCTAACAGTAGGCCTAATTATCTTGTAATATCTGAGAACTCAATGTATCTGGAAGTTGAATTACATACAATAGTTTGAAAAAAATAATAATAATAATGATTTATTTAACCTGGCAGGGTTAAGGCCATACGGCCTTCTCTAACACTCAACCAGGAGTAAAAACTGCGTTACAAAACACTACAAATTTACAAAGTACACTACAATTTTACACACAAAACTGAATAAGATAATAATAATAATAAAATGTAAACAACAAGTAAGAAGAAATCAAACATAATATATAACATGGAGAAAGAAAGAAAAAAGCATAATAAAATGTGAACAGCGGGTCAAAATAAATTAGGCATGCAAAGTATAAAAAATAAGACAATTATTGATAATAATAATAATAATAATAATAATAACAATAATAATAAATAAGAATAGTAATAATAATAATGATAATAACAATAATAATAATAACAACAATAATAATAATAACAACAATAATAATAATAATAATAATAATAATAATAATAACAGGCCTAATAGTAATAGACCCCTAATAATACTAATAGTAGTAATAAAATAGTGCAGTACAAAGCATACGATGAATACAATATTTTTAAGTACACACAGTAAGGAAAATTATGATTATATATAGCTCAACTTGTCACATTAGAGATATACCATTATCGGAAAATATGAAAACAAAAATATAAAATAAGTTAAATGTCACTAGAACATAAAATAAAAAAATGTGAATACGTGGAAACATGCAATATAACACTTGTCATAATAGTAAGTTAGTTTGGCAACTCGTCATAAGATAATTTTCTAACTTGGATTTGAAAGATTTCAATGTTCGGCAGCTCTTGACTTCAGGCGGCAGAGAGTTCCAGTGATGAGAGGTAGCAACAGTAAAAGATGAGGAATACAGAGATGATGTGTGAAGTGGAATTTATAGCGTGTTATCGCGTTGTGATCGAGTATTAATATTATGATAGCGAGAGAGAGTATGAAAACGAGCGAATAAATAACAGGGGGATGAAGTGTGCATTACAAATGAAGCGGACGCACGCATTATGAACACGCTGTAGTTTCTGAGCGGAATCAATCCTGAGATCACTGAACAAAACGTCGCAATAATCGAAGTGAGGTAGAATGAGTGTCTGTACCACCGTCTGTTTTAATTTAGATGGATAATGATACAATCTTTTTAGTGAATGGAGAATAGAGAATGCCTTCTTACATGTATATTTAATATGCGTACCCTAACTGAGATTAGGTTCGAAATGCACTCCGAGATTTTTTACGGTAGAGCTAAACGGGATGATTGTTTTATTCAGTTTCACAGGTGGAATATTCAGGTCGTTGACTTCAGGAATTAATCTACGGTTTGCGAACAGAATAGCCTGTGATTTACATGCGTTTAGGTTAAGCCCAAATTGTTGAGACCAGGAAGAGATAGAATCAAGATCTTCATTAAGACTATTCATGCTATCATTTAGTGCATCAGGACGGGCTGAAATATACAATTGAACGTCGTCTGCATATATTTGATATCTGCAGTGCTTAAATGATTTAGAAAAAATAGTATGGCATGTCGAAGTTTGACTGAAAGGGAATAGATAGCCTATTATTTTTATTTTATTATCTTAGAATTTATTTTAGATTCTTTTTCGATGAAGACGTGACAGGTCAGACGACCGCGCTACATTGTCTTAAGAACTTTGTCTTATTATTTAATATTTGAGCCGATAAAGAATAAGAGGATTACAACGATACTACTAAGTCAACTCTGACGTCGAAGTCCAACTAATTTTCCAATAGGTACTGTGTAAAGGTCTATTCACAATGAAAATTAAACATAACTTAAGCGTTAACTTAAGAATGTAAACGTTACGGTAAAATCACATCATTCATGATGGGAACATAAACATAACCGCAAAGGTACTTGGTAACCATGAAAACATAACAACGACGCCATTTCCTCATATTCTGTCGTATACTTCAGCGATCCACGATTGTGTATTGTTTGCAAATCACGTAAGCATAAGCATGAAAGTTTGGAGTTTGCAAACTTTCATGTTAACGTCTAACGGCAATGTTTATGCCAATGTTTATGTGAATCATTATGAATGATCCCATTTGATAACCTGGCCGCAAACTTCTGTGTTTATGTTACGGTTATGTTTAATTTTCATTGTGAATGAGCCTTAAGGCCTGGAACGTTAAACTTAACTGCAGTGTGAACTACGTATTCACACAGATTTAAGATAAAATAAGGAAACTGCAATTAAACCAGTCCAAGCTTTTATAAGTAAACTATTCGTAAGCACCATGTAAATTCTGATCTAAAATAGTTGCAATATTGAACTTCGAAATTAAAAGCATGTGTGAAGTAAATAATTCTAGTCACGCGCTGTAGCTGCGTGGTGTAAGGCGATATGCTTTGGGCTAGCGATACGGTTCCAGTGCTCATGGAGAAAGAAATGTTTTCATTAAATTTCGACCAGTGTATGGAACCGGTGCCTACCCAGCATCGTGACGAATTTGGGGAGTTACAGTGAGTAGCGAAATCCGACAACGGCTGGAGGGGAATCATCTTGCTGATTACACGTTACTCCCGTTTACCTCTGCCCCTCTGCTGAAGCACGTGGACGAGAGGCAGATCAAACCGTGAAAAAAATAATGCTAATTTAATACCAAGTAGCCTATAAAGTTTGATAGTCTGTACATTAATTCGATGCTACAGCATTGCAAATATCAAACCAGCTTATTTCAGTCCTTTGGGGAAGCTGACGTGCGATATGACCTCTAGGTTCCAGATTATGAGTCATTTTGAGATTTTCATGGAGTTTGTCGGTTCTGATAAAGTGTGACACGAACTAGTTCTTCGTTGCATTCTGCAATCTTGATGCCGATCATTATGAATTTTGTAAAAATGGTAGAATGACAAAAGGGAAAAGAGAAAGTATTCCGAGGAAACATTTCCATCGCTGTTTTTGTACAATAGAAATTGCACTTGAACTAGTGAAAGTATTAACCCAATTCTCCGATGTAGAAAATCGGCTTTATAATCTCTGTCAGAGTGCTGCATTGGAGTTAAATCGCTCGCTTGAACTCGGTCGAGTGTCGCACCCTCGAGTGAGATACGATCGGTCGTGATACGCTCTTAATAAATAGAAGCACAGTACAAGGTCATCTTACCGACATATCTTATCTTGTTTGGAAGGCGACAGATAAGATACACATATATTTTGCTCACACGGTAAAAATAAAGCTTTATTTTCTGCGTTTATGACAAACGTTTAATGGAACAGTCAATGGAACGTACCAAAACAGGAACATGAAGTTATAAATAAAATAGTATGAAAAACTTCGATATACAGTTATTATTGCTAATTAATAATTATTCAATACTTGATTTACCACATATATAATTTATGATAGGTCCATACACAGTGTTCCGCCTATATACTGCGACAATGTAGAAACGTTTTACAAAATATTGATATAGCAGTAGATTAATAACAATATTAGTACAGATATAACGTCATAGAAAATATAATAAAATGAATAATCATGCTGCACAATTGTTACAGACGCAAAGATTGATACACTAATTATTAGAGATTATTATTATTATTATTATTATTATTATTATTATTATTAGAAAACTTGATACAGTTCTTGCATTATCATGATTGTGTTCTCCGTTTATAATAATTACATTTACATCCAATAACATCTATCAGATGTGGCAAAAACAAAATCACTCCTGTGTGGAGGGGGGAAACATTTACTTACAACATTTATATTACATTTTAAAGCAAGTTTTGTAGTTGTACTATGGAGAGGTTAGTTAAACACTGCAAAGTTTTGAAATGATAAAAATCTTTGATGTTACTACACAGTTCATCACTGTAACAAGAACGAATGTCTAACGCTCGGCTTATACTGTTCGAAGATTTATCGCTCGTGACAATTTTACCCATCATGCATGTGCGCTACCTACCGGATTATGCTATGAGCTACTTGGCGCTCGAGCGAAAACGTCCGATGCAGACTTCTGATCTCTATGTTAATGGCGAGCTTAATTTAATTTAATATGAAAAAAGAATGAAAGGATGATTAACTTCTACCGTACCACAAATATGCACAAGAATGATCAATTAAATGTAATAAAATGGAACAGGACACTTAATTTGCAATGATTAATTATTTTTTAGTCCAAGCGTTGGACGAAAGAAATTCATATCTTCAGGAAAAACTATTGTGGCGCGTCCGACAGAAGTGACCACATTCACATTTCGATTGAAGAGTAATTGCACGAAACACAATACGGCATAATGTCGGGTGGAGCAGGTAGGTTAATTTCACGCAGTAATCACTTTATTAATAATTGCCAAATCAATTTCGCGACTTCTTTCCAGATTTGAGTAAAATGATATAGGACTGAATAAAGCGTGTTTATTACCTTCTATTGCAGCTATAAATTGACTCTGAGTAATAAAATTGTGACCAGGATGAGCGCCAACCGATGTTCGCGATAAACTGGATACACTCGTACAAACGGCTCAATCCAGCAATTGCGGAAGCAATCAAGCCGCGATTAAAAAGGGGAAGGGGACGACATAAAACAAATGAAACAACACAGAACGAACCTCCATAACTCGTCTTCTTATCATCGTGCAGTGTCAACTTGTTCCGACCTCAGTCTACCGATCTATCCTGAGTCCATACTCAAAAATCTTTATGTTAATAGAAACCACAAATTACAGCACGAAAAGCAAAGAGCATATGGTATATACATTATTCTATCTCGCAGGGCATAGCATCATATTAATTTTAATTATTTTTTGTTCATTTTAATTTATTGTAGGCCTATTCCACACATCTTACATCATTGTAGCTTAGAGATGTAGAATAAATTGAAAAATTATCCATGTTGAATCTTTCGTACACTACTTTTAACACTTGAATATAAATAACTGATTAAATGGCGATCTTACTCGTGTTAATTGTGTAAGCATGTGCGGCTTACAGCTGTTTCGGTGTTTCATCACACCATCCTCAGAGCCTACTAGATCTCGGTGTCATCTCGAACTTCGCTGCCTGTTGTGTGGGTGCGTTCGATTGTTGAAAAGTGTTGGAATGTGGTGTCAAATAGTGTGTGTGTTCTGAAATTGATCTTGTATGTTGAGAATTTGATCAGGGTGTGTTTTAGTTTGTATATTTCATATTGTTCTAGTGTGTTGAGTTTTTGGTTTTTGGGTTGTATGTGTAGGATTTCCATGTCTGTATATATGTTATTGTATGTGTGGTTAGCATTAGTTATGTGTTCGGCATATGTAGATGTATTGAGTCCTCTGGTTATTGCTTTAATGTGTTCTTTGCATCGAGTTTGGAATGATCTGCCTGTCTGTCCAATGTAGAAACTGTCGCAACTATTGCATGTGAGTTTGTATACGCCTGTGTGATTGTATTTGTTTGTGTTGTTTGTGTGTTGAGCTGTCTTTGTAGTGTGTTTTCTGTTCTGTATGCTATGTTGTATTTCTGTTTTCTGAATGAGGATGCGATCTTGTGTGTGTTTTTGTTTTCGTATGTAAGTGTGATGTATTTCTTGTGTTCTTGTGTTTGTGTTGTGTTTTCTGTGTTTTGTGTTTGTTGAGTTTTTTTTTTCTCTTCCTTATGATGATGTCTATTATGTTTGGGTTGTAACCATTTTCTTGTGCTATGTATTTGATTGTGTTCACTTCTTCATTGTAGTGTTGTTGGCTCATGGGTATGTTGAGTAATCTGTGTACCATTGTCCTGAATGCAGCATGTTTGTGTTGTGTGGGGTGATTAGATGTGTTGTGTATGTGTGTGGTCGTGGTGGTTGGTTTTCTGTATATTTTGAATGTGTTTGTTGTCAAATTTTGTTATGGTGATGTCTAGGAAATTTATGGAGTTATTGTTTTCGAGTTCCAGAGTGTATTGGAGTTTTGGGTGTATTTTGTTTATGTATTGGTGTAGATTGTGTATTTGTTGTTTGTTTCCTTTGTATAGTATGAGTATGTCGTCTACGTATCTGTGCCAGTATATTATGTTGTCTGCATATTTGTTGTGTTCATTGTTGAGTATGTATGTTTGTTCTATGTTATACAAAATATACAACACATAGCAAGCAAATTAATTCAATTTACAAACAAAAAAAAAAAAAATCGTAAGTTGAGTAGGAGGCACGAGTATGCAGAAATTTTCTTAAAATTCTGTTCTGTATAAAATGTATGAAGGTGCTATGAGAACTATACAATAGACGTTTATGATGTATAATGTAACCATTGACGGAGTCTGTAATTTAATTGTCACGCTAAGACAACGGTTAGTTTTTAGTATCACTGCAATATCACATTAACAGGTTAGGTTCGTAACTTGCTTCACTAGCTCGGATGGTAGAGTGTAGGACTGAGAAGTTCAATGGAATGGAATTCAACTCATTTAAATTTAAAATGAAAATGTAGTATTGGATTATATATTATAAAAGCAGAAAGTAACAAAAAAAAAACAAGAAAGAGAGGTATAGGACAAAAATAAAAATGGAAACAAGAAAAGGAGGTGGAGAAGGAAAATGAAAGAAAGAAAAGAAAAAGTTCACATTGATTCATAATTGAAGGGTTGATAGCAAAAAAAACTGGACAAGTCCAAAAATTCTAATTTTGAGTACAGTAAGTTTTCTTCACTTCACTTCAAGCGGCATCTAATGACCAGACATCGGATTCTAGGGCAAATGCCTATTTTGTTTCTTTAGGAGAAAAGTAAAAATAATTATTAATATTTGTGTTTCATGGAAATTGAAAGGTATTCAAAGAGTTTTATAGTGCCCTAAAATGCCCTAAAACGGTTATTAGAGCCTAATTTGTTAATAATCGCCTAAAAATGCCTAACTCACTGTAAAGTTTCGCATTTTACTCTTACTTTTTATAAGTTATACATGCATTCACTGCGAAATTTAAGGCATTTAAAAAGTGGAAAGTTTGCTTCACACCGGCCATGAAACCATTGATAAAGGAAACAAAATGTTTTGAATCTCACGACACTTGCAATAGATTTCACCGAATTTAACATGTTTGGAGGCATAAATGCCGACAAAGAACCAACCTTAGTTTTGAAGCAGGCAACAATCACAACATGTGCTGCTACCGATTCAGAGATATACTATACTATAAAAATGACTGTTTTCGGTCTGAAACCGATTAGCTGTACTGCCCTTCAGAGTGTCATAAAATCACAATTTTTGGAGAAAGAGTGTTTTTGAAATATTTATGAAAAGTCGTAAAACTGCGAATTAGTAGGGTAAACCGTTACAAAATATTTAAAAGAATGGCCCTCCTAGTGTTAACACTACCAGGAAATGCAACAATAAGTGGAACTTTGTATTTTTGTCCAATTAATCTCAATAACAAAGGTTCATTTGAATGCTCGTTAACAGTTGCTCTTTCCCTCACCTTATTTGTGTTGAGAAGTTTCGAGCGGTAGGACGTTTTCCTGTGAAGTTTAACGCGATAATGCCGAAAAATATAAGTGCAAAATCTACATTGATCCGGCAATGGCTAGCAGAATATTCAGAATTTACTTATGATGGAAAAATAATATTCTGCAAGATTCGTAGCAAACAGGTATGTAACAATAGTTGAAATATATAAATTCTATTAATTATAATGAGTAGGCCTATAATATTTATACATTGACTGAGCTATCCTGAGGTATAATTCTTTTTAAGACCACTACACTTTTACCTTTTAAATTCCGATAGTTAAAGTATTTGCAGGTCATTAAAATTTTGATTGTTCGAACCCACTAACTTTGTGATAGAAATACGGCAATACAAAAATTAGGATTTTATTTTAATTCAGTTTACTTTACATTTTTAGATTTCGCAAGAAAAGAAGTGCCACCTAAAGCAGCATGCGCAAGGAGCGGCTCATAAGGCTAAAGCTCAGCAGAAAAATCAACTGCAATAAACTTTACTAACACAGCCTACTTCATCCAATCTCAGCAGCAATTTCTATGCTGATTTAACCAGAGCGTTTGTTGCTGCTAACATTCCCTGGAATGCAATTGAAAATCCGGTTTTAAGACAGTTTTTACAAAAATACTGCAAACAAAATATCCCATCTGAGTCGACCCTAAGAAAAAATTACTTAGGCATAATATACAATGAAACTTTAGCTTCCATTCGGGAGGATATAGGTGATTCTTACATATGGGTCTCTGTGGATGAAACCTCAGATCCTATGAATAGGTATATAGCAAATATGGTAGTAGGAAAACTTAGTCCTGATGGACCTTCGATTCCACACCTCGTATGTGTTAAGGAACTTTCGAAAGTGAATAGCCAAGCTATTGCTTATTTTGTAAATAAAGGCCTACAGTCTTTATACTCAGGTAATATAGACGATTCTAAAGTTCTGTTGTTTTGTACTGATGCTGCCTCATACATGGTTGCTGCAGCTCCACTTCTTAAAACATTTTATCCTAACCTCACGCATGTAACCTGTCTAGCACATGGCCTTCACAGGGTTTCTGAAACAATCCGGAATGAATTTCCTCTTGTCAATTCGTTTATTTCTAACACAAAAAAATGTTTTTGTAAAGCCCCATCCAGGATTTCAATATTCAGAGAGAACTTTCCAGATATCCCACTCCCACCTCAGCCGGTTGTTACACGATGGGGAACCTGGATTCAGTCAGTGGTGTATTATTCTAAGTATTTTAAAGAAGTGGTCACAGTTATTGATAAATTACCTGAAACTGATAGTGCAGCGTGTGTGAAAGCAGTGAAAGATTGTCTGAATGACTCACGAGTGAAAAACGATATTGCCTACATAACATCAAACTTTTCTTTCATACCTGCAAGCATTGAACAATTAGAACGTGAAAAACAATCTCTTTGTAGCCAAATAGCAATAGTAAAGGAAGCTCAAGTGAACATACATTCTGCTTTGGGCGAAACTGGGAAAAAAGTTAAAAATAAGTGGGACAACGTATTAAATAAGAATGTAGGATTTTCATTGTTGGAAAAAGTATCAAGAGTGATATCGGGGGAAAGTGTAAATGTTCCAGTAAGTATTGATGTTTCTATTGTACCTAACTTAAAATTTGCGCCTCTCACATCAGTTTCGGTTGAAAGAAGTTTTTCTGCTTTCAAAATGATTCTCAGTGACAAAAGGCAAAGGTTAACTGTGGAGAATTTAGAAAAAATTCTGGTGGTGTACTGTGCAGATAATTATAATAAAGTCTGAGCATGGAACTGAATTTCAATAACTTAAAATGAGTAATCTTGATATCAATAATCATTATTTCATTAGTTTCAATATATTAAATTTGTGCAGCTCTGTTTATAAATATAATATAGTATTCTTTTTTAATGTTTAAACATACTTTTTTGTGCGTATTTTAGTGTATAACTAAAAATTTCAGTGAAAGAAATAAGTATGATACCTTGATGTGCCTAAAATGCCTATTTTCATTAAAATAGAGCCTAATTTTACAAATTTTGAGCTTATTTTAGGCGCCTAAAACTGCAATTTTTAGTGCCTAAAAATCCGATGTCTACTAATGACACAACAAGTTTATACAAAAACCGGATTTATGCCATTCAAATGAGTGTTTGAAAGTGTAGTGTTTCTGCAAAAAGCGGATTAGTACAATGACTTTCTAGCAAAAGACGGAAAAGTCACAAACTTACCCGGTTCTTGTTAGAAAATATCATGAAGATGGCATTAGTGTTGTCTTCTTTTGTTTCATCGCCTTATTAGCTGTTATTGTCGGTGTTATTGATTAAATATTTCGCTTTACAAATGGTCATCAAAAAGAACCAGATCCAAAAAAAGCAAGTCATCAGAATGAGGAGAATGTTGAGATGGCAGAAGATGACAATAGCGGTGGGTGTGATGAGCGAAAAGTTATAATAATATTATATTATTAATTATTATTAATAATATTATATTATTAATAATATTAATATTATTATTTTTGATTAAACATAGTTTGTGTTGCTATTAGAATAATTATTTTTCGGTACTTGATATACCTGACATACCAAGAATTCAAAGACTGAAGGACACAAATTTAGAAAGAGAAAAGTATAAACATAACAATATTGTTTTTCTTGTTCAGGGAATCATTCCAATATTAAGTTTTTAATTTAATAAAACACTTGTAAAGTATTTATTTGTATGTTGATACAGTTAACAATATGAATTAACCCCTTCCCTTACTATATATTTTACCAGTTTTGTGAAAAAAGTGTCATATTTTTTTATTTTCGTAAAGAGGTCATTTAATATTGCAGAATCACTGCACATCATTAATTTTCTTACATACCTAAAAAATCACTATGAAATAGACATACATTCATACCTGAATTATTATCCCGAGTTATCTCGTGCACCTTGATTCCAGCTCTGGTAGTTGTCCCACTTTGATTTTCTCCTGAACTATTTACCAACTTATGTTTTTTTATGGATTAATTTATGAGGTACAAAACCAGTGCTGTTATCAGGCGTTAAATGTTGCTTGTCGTGTGATAGACTCGAAAGCAGAGTATTACGCACAGTGGCACATTGCATTCCGGACAGTAGTATCTGCTCTCCTATATGAGAGCGTTTTGGGAAGAATGGTGTAGCAGTAATTGAATATTTGTATCAGTACATCTGTTCTTCAGGTTTGTGAATAATGTTTTGCAGTATCACTATGCCCAAAAGTACACGTATTTCAGAGTCTGTAGTAGGCCGCCACGAATTATTTTCAGGATTCTGTGAACACTTATTAGCATGCCGAATCGTTTCCTCGAATATAATATTGATGAGGTCATTATTAAAGAATAATTAAAAAAAATTGAGAATTACCGTTATCAGAAACAATGTTAAAATAGAGGGGCGTTTTCACAAAACTCGTCATCTACAAAATCTTGTTTTTTTTTTTTTTTTTTTTTTTTAAGAGAGCTCTTTTCTAAAATACACAACTGTAGATACTGAGTTTTAAAAAATCTCTTTTATTTCAAGATCAATTTACTGATATACTTACCAACATTAGCTTAATTCTGATAGCACCATTGGATTCTCCTGACCCAAAAACATAAGGATATGCTAAAACCTCAAAATCGAAAAAAATGTAGATAACGAGTTTTGTGAAAACGCCCAATTTCAGGGAATGGGGACCCCGGAGGTGCAGAAGAAATGGTCTTCTATTCAAACCACTGTCGAAAAGACGCGACATCAACTGATCTGAATTTGTTTGTTGGTCTATAACTTCGTCTTCTGATACCGATGTTTCATTTCCTAATCTTCTACAGGAATATATTCCTGATCAAAAGTTTCGGAATCGCTAACTTCATCCATCTGCACACAAAACAGCACAAAAAACACTAAACACAAACAGAAACTGCCAAAACTAACTAGCATCTACTCACTACTGTGTGTGAATGCTATATGAGCATAGAATTCCACTCACAAGGAAGAAGTACAAAACACACCACCAGATATAGGAATATCACTAACTTCTGTAGCCATCTAGTGAGGAAAAGGTTAAGGAAAGAATGGAAACGTACCTATATATTCGGGATATAATCCTTAGCAGCGAAAATGGGACTCAAACGAGTTAACTCGGGTTAATAAATTTTGACACAAGTTAGCAACCCGAGTTAATTCGGGTTAATCAGGGAAGTGGTTAAACGTCATTTCATATACTTTTACTCAATTAATGTGTGTACCCTACTTACAAACATTTCTGCAAATAATAGATATGTCAAAATTTTTTCCCCCAAGAAACCATATAAAAGAGAATAGTGAAACTTATTGCCAAAGTTGGTAGATATATGAGATACATATATAAAATATGTGAGATTATTTTATTGTATGTGAAACGTGAAGGACAGTTTTTTTCGTTTTCTGAAAAATTAATATTTTGGACTTGCCTGGTTTTTGCTATCAACCCTTCAATTCGTTATCCGTGACGTAAGAACCTCCTCACCTTAAAGCACGTGAGAGACACTTTTTGGTAAATTACCGTACGGAGGAGGAGATGACACAAAAAAGAGAAGAAAAGACAAACAATTAAGACGTCATTGTCATTGATGATTTAATCGATCTGCAACTTAGTTCTCCATTAGCAAAATGTTCTCTAGTGTGACAGTTTTCTAGCGAATTACCGAAGAAGCCATGAAACTGATTTTCTTCGCCCTCAGCAGGGTTTACGCCCGCGAATCTCCAGTACCTCAGCCGCCGAGTACGACTCCGCAGTGAGCCAGGTGGATGGAAGGATTACGAAGTTCGTAGGCGCATTGCTGCAGGCCTAAAACATCGCAGAGCGCACGGTGCGGCGCGGCATTTTCCTTTAGAGGTTAGTATCTGTCATGTCCGCTGACCTGGATGCGATTCAATCTCCTTGTTATTACATCAAGACAACACATCGAACTCCGTGCATACGGGGTGCTTCTGATGCTCTTTGAAGTATGCTCATCATCTAATATCCTTCCTGACTCTCTACCGTTCTTCCCAAGATTTTCCTCAGTCTCGTTCCTAACCAAGGGTCCGCGACACGAAGCTGGAGTGAAGACAGAGTAGGAAGAAACTATCGTAAAGTAATCCGTTGAGGCAAGAAAATACAAACTGCAGTTACATACGAAGTCGATAATTCATGATCGATGTATTACTTTCACTATAATGCAATGGCGGGCATTCCTGCGGCATTGCCGCAGTGATGTCAGACCTCAGCGAAGCACCAAACTTACCCCCTACCTTCCTCTTCCCCCACTCCATGAAAATACTGCGCGTGTACGTGGCGGATTATACTGGATTGCTGTACTTCGGTGCTTCATTAGTGATACAATGTCTTTCGCAAAATCATATGAATCGAGAGAATATCACACTTAAAAGAAAGGCGGTTCTTTCATTTCTCATGTTTAGGATCAGTTAGAAATATTCAGGACGCGAACTTAAATATGTACATTCTTAAAATAGACCACCTGTTATAAGAGTTCAAAGAACACAGATTCAGTGATTTTCAAACGATGGAGAAAGATTTCAATATTTTTTCTCATTTTCATGTTTAAATTGAAGATGTTATCCCAGAATTGCAGTTAGAGGTACTGTATTTGCAGAATGATGGCTTCTTGAAAGCAGAATGTGAAGGTCTACTGGGGGCTAAAATTTTTTAAAAGATGTCCAGTGCTACATATCCACTGCTTAGACAGTTTGCTTAAAAAATAATGAGTACCGCATTTCCCATAACTATGGTCCTGGAACATAACTATTGTCCACGATACAACTATTCAAATTTTGTACGCCATAACGTAGTACGTCGTTTATCTATATTTTTGCTGTACTGCAGTTTGAATTCAAGTCACTGCAGCTATCTACGAACGGTCTATGTTACTTCTACAATGATCTTTGAATGGTTGTATCGTGAACCATAGTTGTGTTCCAGGACCACAGTTATGGGAAATGCCGGTATGTATTCATCAACCTACCAGTGCGAATAGCTGTTTTCTAAAATGAAATTTATAAAGTCCAGCCACAGTTCCCGCTTAAGCGATGCTCATCTCCTTGCGCAACTGAAAATAGCATGCACGGATATAAATCCCAATTTCCAAGAAATTGCTTTGAAAAATGATTAATTAAATATCACGTGAATGAACTCTTCTAATTACATATGGTAGGTAGGAATGTAGTAGCGCAACTGTCTGTAGAGTGCAACCCCTCCCACAGTATGTAGTTGTCATTTAAAACCCTGTCTTGTGGGTTGCGTTCATTTGCCCACCACTGCTATAATGTCACAAATTCTCACTACGCAGGTAGAACAAAGCTTTCAAGCGTTCTTACTTGCTCGATGAATTAATACGGATGTGCTTGTTACCAACATCCTGATAGGTACCGCAAAAGTGGTTTATTGCATCACGTGTGTCTTTTTCTGTACAGCGATTTCTCCTAAACTATTGATGAATTTTCTTCCTGATCAGTATCTACGAGTCCGTTGACCCGCAAATGATACATACTGGTATTAAATATGATCATTTTCATTTAGAAAATAAAGGACTTTTATTTGGAAGAACAACACAAAATGGATATTTACTCAAAATCATAATTAATTATTTTTTCATAATTTTTACGCAATATTGCTTCATAAATGAAACTGTGTGGATAGAATGTCTCCCAACAACTTTTACAGAGAAATTAAATGTTGTTCTACAGTTACTTAGCAACCGATAACTTCTTTCGGCATTTTAGAACTTAGAATGATTACCATTAAGAAATCAACGTACCCCTACCAGCTAGCCGCCTTCATAGCTCAGTTGGCAGACGACAACTGCTGAACTGAGTTTCAATCTCAGCGATGGAAAATTCGCCATATTTAAAAGTACACAATTAAGTACACACGAATTAATATGTAAATAAACCGGTAACTAAATGAATAATTAAAAATAAGCTTAAATATAAACTGAACACATATTCGGAAACAGGACTTCAATCCTGATATATATCAGGTGTTTCAGACCACCCGGTCATCTTCGAAATTTCAAATGAGAACATAGGTAATTGAAGATATCATTGGAAACTACTTTTAAAAGGAAACAACTTTTACTGAAACTTTTTTCTCTAACTTTCATTATTTACTTACAAAGCAACAAAATGGTATCTTCTGAGAAAAGCTGTACGTTGTTAATGTACGTACACTCTTCATAGTAATTGTTCAAAATGTCCGCCGCCCTGTGCCAAACAAAGTTCTGATCTCCTACTAACATCCGTGATTGCACGAAGCGCTTCAGCACGCCTGAGAGATCCACAGGCCTCTCTAATTCATTGTTTCATGTCTTCTCTAGTCGTTGGAAGCATCTGGTAGATCATGTCTTTAATTCTCCCCCACAAGAAGAAGTCATTTGGAACAAGTCAGGATATCGGGTCAGCCAAGCTACTGATCCTCCTCGTCCAATCCACCGTAGGGGAAATAATCGGTTAATAACTCGTCGAGCCCTACGTGAAAAGTGAGCCATCCAGCCGTCCTGCTGAAGCCACTTTAATCGAAGAGCAAGAGGAACATCATGAAGCAAATGTTGCAAAATTTTCGGACGAAGCGTGCCTACATTCTACCATTGAATTTTTTCTCAAAGAAAAGTATGGTCCTATGACTCGTGTCCGAGGAGGGCACACCATGTGTTGAGGCTCCACACGTGCTGGTAATTTACGCACTTCCCGTAGCCAGTGTGGATTAATCGGAGACCAGTAATGGGCATTGTAGGGATTCTCCTGACCATTACATTTGAAAGTTGCCTCATCAGCCCACAGAATTCTGAGCTCGAAATCATGAAAATATTTAATATAAATATCTGGCAGGTATAGGTTAGGTAAGGCTCTCCAGTTGTGATTTCATAGAGCATCCGACATTTTTACCGCACATTTGACACATTACTATTTTTCCATCTGTAGTGAAAGCTTCGTCCATTGCAATCCATGATTTTACTTTTATCGTTAGGGTTGAAGATACAGGGGTCATTTTAGTTAGTTAAAAGCAGTAGATAAACTCACTTGCACTTTATAGGTAATGTAAGTACTAAAACTAGAGAACTGAGTGAAATGAATGACACAACAGTACCGCAAGCACTGTCTCGCTTTACTGGATTAGGAGAAAATAAGAGGAGATGTGGGACACATGCATTTTAGCTGCTCCCTGTAAGAAATAAGTACCCACTAAAACCTCAAACTATAGGTATTTACAAAGTGTTGTTTGAAAAGTGGCATTCCCGTCTCATTCAGAAGAGTAGAATTATTCCAGCCGAGAACCATACTTTCTAATTGCTCGGAAAATCCCATTTCCGTATAGGTCTAGTAAATTTAAAATAAAGAGGTCAAGCAATAGTGGTAGTTGTCACACCTAAAAAGGCTTTCATTCATTTTTACTTCTCTGAAAGGAAAAAAAAAAACATCTGCTGGGGAAGTTTACAATTTGAAACACACAGATTTAAAAAGGCTTTTTAAATCTGTGTATTTCAAATTGTAAACTTCCCCAAAAGAAGTTTTTTTTTTCTTTCAGAGAAGTAAAAATGAATAAAATCCCTAAATATGTAGATTTATGTAATACCAAGTCATAACACAACACAATGTCAATACGGCGGTTGCTGTCGTCTGCGATACAACGAACTTTTCTGTTTTCGAGTTCGTCATTTTTTTTCTGGTTATGCTTATTTAAGTTGTGTTAACTCTCGCCAAGTGGTTTTATATTTTATTTTATCCGTCGTAGTATTTATTTTATTATTGTAAATATTTTTGTTTTATTATTATTATTATTATTATTATTATTATTATTATTAATGAATTAATTTGTATTACTATCTTTGTATCGTCTCCGTCACGGATATTCTATTATTATTATTATTATTATTATTATTATTATTATTATTATTATTATTATTATTATTATTATTATTATTATTATTATTTCTAACATCAACATTATTATTGATCTCTGTAAAATTTATGTAGACTACTGGACTGTACCCGAGCACGAGCATATGCTCATTTCGGGTATATATAAATATGTATCCTCTGAAATGTAAATTGTGAATAAATTTGAAAATTTGAATAAGTGATGTGTAATGTGGGGTAAATATGTAAAAATATGTAGTATCAAATTTTAATTTATTAATGGTAATTACAAGATTCACAAAGATAAGTTAATTATACACAGTTAGGTTGAAAGGAATATAATATGTAATTACATAAAAATCGGGTCCCTATTTATGAGTCAAGATCACAGTAGACCGGAAAGAAACGGGAGTAGTAGACAAATTACAAGGGATGTGCTCGTCTCAGATTCCATCATTGCATTTATTTGAAACTTAAATGTGAGGAGAGCCATTATGACAGAGGAAAGTAGTACAAGAGGCCATTCCTCCTGAGTTCAGTGTTAAGAAACTATGGGTTATGTGGAAATATGAAAGGAATGTTTCAGGACATAAAATTTGCTCCTTCTCAAAACTTTTTAAGCTGTTTCATTCAAGTTTTAATTTATCCATTGCAAACCCACAGGCCTATATACATGGGTGGGCAACTCGTGCTCTCAAAGTGTGAACACAACTTCAGTGCAGGTAGAACGGACTCTTTACTAACAAGTCGCTTCTGCAGTAAGTGGCGGCTCGTTTTAAGTGAAAAATAATATAATCCTCAGATCATTTCCCTTTAGTGATGAGTCGAACGCGAAAGATTATTTTTATTAAGAAGGGAGGTGAAACTTGTATTATGTTCTATTACACTTTCTTACGCATGACATTTTATGTTACAAATAAACACGTGAAGGTTTTACTAAAGAAATACTGTCTAGATCGGCTTTAGAATGGCTAAAGTAAAAATGCGATATCAACAAGATGAGACTGATATCAAATATCGTTAGTACGTTGTGGGTGCGAGTTAAAGAATTGCACGGCATATAATCGACTAGCTAAGAACATTTATGGATAAATTTGAAATGTGGCAGTATCATGTAGAACGTAGACAACTTCACTTTCTTTGACTATAAACTATCTTGAAGAGTTATAAGAAAATCTTCTTATCAAATATAAGACCCTACTTCAAGACCTACAGCAGAATTCACTGGTAAGTTTGGAAAAACCGTGACAATTGATAAGGAATCGAGATTTTTTTTGAAATCCTTTTGGCTTACAGCCGATATAAGACCCTGAAAGTTTATAGCTTGAATTGATAAATCTACAGAACAGCACGCCACTCAGAAATCAGGAATCGAACCGTTCGTAATACTGTCTAAATCAGAATTTCCAAATATACTCTTTGCTTCCCTGTATGTGCTTGAGGCAGAGTTTAATACAAGAAAGAAATGTAAGAGCTCTCAATGTACAGAAAGAGCTTAGAAGTAAGTTTAGTTCATCTGCCGTGACATGTAAAAATACTTCCTTGAATTTGTTATTGTTTAAGAATACAGACTATACCTTTCTGAGAACAGACTATACCTTTCTTTAATGTATAAAGACTCGTAAATTCTTGCGTTCTATGTTTCAAATAAGACATAATAGGAAACATTAACAAATAGTGTAATAATAAATAGTGTTGCAGATATATTTGTTGTATCTTGAAAAGGTTGTTTCAGTTTGTGTTTCCTGTACTAAACTAATTTACAAAGCTAGGAAGTAATATAATTTTATTATGTGTGCTTAGGCACAGTCCGTATAAAATTACTACAATTATTGTGCTGTGCGTTATTCTGAAATCCAAATCATGGAGTAGATATCACGACCACCTACATGAGCCGCCAGAGCGCACCGTGGCAGTGAACTGCTTTTGCAACGAAACTACAAAAAACTTGTAACTGCTGCGACTGGCTCCGTCCGTCTTTCTATCTTTCAAGGTTTTTTCAGCACTTTGTGAGCACGAGTTGCCCATCCATGCCTATATACCTCTTTAAGTTCATTTTTAAACCCTCCTAAGTCTTGACTTAGATCCCTTTGAAAAATACCAAGTCCACTCAATCTACATAACAAGCAGAGTAACTCTAAACACTTCAGAGAAGTGTTAAAATAAATTCATCTCCCTAATGAAATAAAATATGCAGGCATTAGGGGGGGGGGTCAGATTTGTTTTATTATTATTTTTTGTCATTCTTCTCATAACTTGTCATTTTGACTTAGATCAGTTTGAAATCCATTTCTTCAATTGTCCCAAGAAATGATTTCATTTGAATGAGCGATCTTGCGAGTTTTGTATTAGTTTCCTATGAAGCACTTTGCAAAGTTTTCACTGATGTCAGAGACTCCGCGAGGCTGAGTTCATAGATAAACTGAAATCAGATCCTTAGTATTCATAGTCCTCTAGTCTGCTAACGCGGCCACCTTCTAACAATAAATTAACGTATAGGTGGAGGGAAGAGGTAGATAAGGCAGGTAGCTGCAATTTATCTCAACGACCGTCAGTATCAGCACTTTGCACTTCCTAGAGACGATACACAAGTGCTTACTAGACGCCAACATACGACAACAATAACACCACGTTATTTTCTTACAACTGTTATTAAGAGTAGAGATACGTCCGCTCTTCCTAAAAAAAAGTGTTACACGTTAAATCAGGCTAGACAAACTATCGCGACTTAACATAGTAATGCATTCAATGTATTAAAACAATTGTGTGATTTATGAAAGATATCAAAATACTTCATTTGTTACACTGCTGGGAACAGAAGGTGAGAGAGATCTCGTGACGTCACTGCATAAGTGAATATTCATCTTCCTTAACAAGGTTCGGGTACTGATTTCCCTGTTTCAAAGCAACAGCTTGTAAATAAGAATCGTTCGTTGTTGAAAGGAAATAAGTCCACATTTTTGTCAATTTCATTTTTTTATCGATTTGTAATGTAGAAAGCAAGCTGCATCTGTTGGTGTTGGAAAGAACTTATTACTCATATTCCTTGTGCTTTATTTGAGGTGGTCAATCTTGTCATTCGGTGTTGAAAGGAACTAACTCCTGTAGTTAGTGCTTTTCAACACGGAACGACGAAGATTCCAGGTTGGCGGCCCTCTTCTAACAGTATATTCTGCCTGCAATATTTCGCGGGTTTTATGAGTGCTGAGACGGATTGTTGATTACTAGTTGTTTGTCGCATTAAATGTTCAGATTTGATTATTCTGTACTTGATAACATTATCAGATAATGGAAGACGGAATACACGAGAAATTGTAATCATATTAGCCTATTACAGAAAGTCTATCCTGAAGGAAGAGTTCCAATCGAAACAAGCAAACTAGGAGATATGAGGAAAGTTTATCATTATGTTACTACATCAGGAGATAGCAAAGATTTCTATGATGAAATATTGCAATGGCCAACGGAACAAAAAGAAAACCTACTTTATTGAAAACAGTAATTTATTTGTACTGTTGTTCTGTATTTACCCAAGAATAATATTGGTTAATTCAATCAAATAGTATGGATATTTTAAAAAAGTTGTTTTGTTTTCTGAGTTATTCTCATTACAAAGGTGTATGACTAATGTACATTCTTTGTATTTTGTGAAAATAATGTATGTTATGCTGCACCATGCAAGTAACATGTTTCATAGTTGATTTTTTTTTTTCATTAAGACACGCATTACAGGTGATAAAATAAATTCCCAATTTGTTCTTATAGGCCAAAATGTGTTTACATTTTTATAAATAGAGCATTTCCATGTTGAAAGGAACTAAGTCCAATGACGTGTTTCCTAGATTAGAAAGATTCTAATGACTGTGTGAATATTTTTATGAGTCTAAACTAATTCTGTATGCCTATGTTTTATGTGCATAATATATTTTGGTTTAATCTTCGATAAATTACTCATAAAACAGTTTTTTTCGATTATCTCAAAACTTTAAAAAGTGGACTTGGTTCCTTTCAACAATAACCGATTTTTAAATAGGATGAAGAACAATAATCGAATCTCGCGATTCGGTCTACATACTGGGACAAAGAGATAAGGCCCAAGTATTAAAACTGTAATCTCAGTTTGCTTTTTTCTCTGTCCTTTATTTTTATTTTCATTTGTTATAGAGGTTAAATTTTTCGAAGAACATTGCCCAAGTCCGCATCTGGGATTTTTCGATATCTGACATACTATTACACAAGCACATGGCGGACACCTGCAATGTGTAGTCAGCACCACATCGGATCTCCATTTAATAAGACAGTGCAGAAATTAACATTGGTAACAGACAAACATTCAAGCTGTAGGCAGGATTCGAATCCACAACTTTAGCTACCACACAACGATAATACAGGGACATCATTTTATTTTTACTTCAATTTTTATTGTACCTGAGTTTTTCAATGTACTTCACTCCCACCCCTTCTTCTAATGAAGTTCAACCGTCCTCCACACAGATCCAAGACCGCATATACAGTCATAGTAGCCTTACGGTCACAGTAAACAGTACGTTCCAAAAATATATTCGCGTTTTCCAGTGACGAATGAGCTTTCAATATTGCATCAATTTCCATTTGCCTACGTCGCATCCCGGTTTCCCCCACCTGCTTCTATTCGCCTCTCTGTAAATGCTGGGCTGTCTTTGCTCTTTTCTGGGAACATTAATTTCTGTTAGGAATTGGACGTCCACGTAATATTATACCCATACAATTGTTTAAAATAACTTAAATAAAAGGGCCTAGTTAAGTAATTAACTGCCATGTGATTTCCTCCCTTTCTACAACGCTACGACGTAACCACTTGGACGGACAGTAGATAGCATGTCTGAGTAATTTTATCTTTTCGGATCGGGCAGAAGTGATGATTGAATTTACAGTACGTAAGGTCTCTTTTGTAGAGTAGGTACAGAATTATTTCAACATGAGTTAATGATACGAAGTACGAACCTGGTAATTGGAATTAGGTACAATAATCTATAGTGCGATAATATGCACATTAGAACTGAAGCCTGTATCGAAATGAACGGCCACCATTTTCAAAAATGTGTTTAAATATCCATATTATGATTATTTTTCAATTTAAATTACATTCTCTATAGTATACGCTAATGTGTTGTAGACAGTATAATATACACTGCATAATGAATACGTCCACATGGAAAGCTCAGTTCGTGAGTAAAAAACACTCATTGTTAATACTGTACTGTATTTTGATTAAACAAAAACCCAATGAAAATTATCAAACTCAAAATCGCGATATTTCCTAGTTTACGTAAATGGATGAACTACTTTTCTTCCCTCCTATACCTAGTAAAGTGGTTTGTTTGTATATTACGCCAGTATCATCGAACTCCAGTCGTGGAAGGGGGTAGCAAACGGTGTTTCCGGGTCTTAATCGTTGATCCAAAGGTATAGCCAGGTTAACATTAGAAATGTTAGTAAAAATAAAATGATGTCCCTGTACCTGATGTGAGCCTTATCCGTTGCAAACACGTGCCACATGTTAGCTTCCAGTTTTTTAACCACATTACTTCCGTTAAAATTAGAATAAACGCATCTGGTATGACTCTTTGCGTTTATATGCTTAGAATAACCGTTATTGTAAAGCTATTTTTGTCATAAGATAACGAAAACTAACGTAAATGTCTATTACCTCTCTACATCATGCCACAATTATTCGACTTACAATTTAGTACTGAATTGTGTTGATTAGACTGGGCGTTTGTGTTTTCTTTTTTGTACCGATAGTTTGTTTAATCGGATAATTGGCAGCACGATCTCGTCATTAACATAATTCTCGCGTTGCAGATACATGCCACATAAAAACGAAACTGCAACGTACATTGGTGTTGTTGTTGCGGTCATGGACACTAAAATAACAGTTACTCGTACGATTCAAAATATTGTGCATAGATGTCCGTAGTGACCAACTTGTACTACAAAATAAACACATACCCGTACAAAAAACAAGAATATAATTGTGTAGGCTCAGTAAGCTTACGCTTAGATAAAGTAAACATAACTGCTGTAAACAATTTGTATACGATTTTACATACGGCGGAGAAGCTTGTTTCAATTTATTCAGTTTAAATGGAAAGTTCTCCGCTTTATTTTTAAGACTGTAATAAATTAAACTACCTACAGAGAAGCGAATTTAAAAATATTATGAAATGAGTAAGTTAACGATCTGAGCGCCAATGGTTTTTAGATGTATCGTATATCCGGTGGGTCTTGATCTTATTCCTGGCCATTGTTGCCAACAGTTGTTCGTATAATCCCGCTAGATGGCTCTCGAAAACCCGCGATTTTCTAACAAATATCTCTAGATTTTAATGTATACTTATTATTCAATAATAATAATAATAATAATAATAATAATAATAATAATAATAATAATAATAATAATAATAATAATAATAATAACGGTTGAGATAGAGCATCCACCCGCCAATGTAACTAATATTGCACACTATTATCATTGCCAATGTGGCGCTATAAAGCAATTTTGAACACTTTTATCACAGACACAACATATTTAAATTCTTATTGCATAATATATGTTACCGTTAAAACCCAAAATTCGACAAAACGAGTTTCAACTAGTAAAAACTAGTTTTAAAATACAGATAGATAGAAAACGAATTTTCGTAAGATCTGGAATCAATGACAGGTCAGGTTTGGTTTGTTTAGGTTTTTTTTTTAGGCTTTTGCCAAACAAAAACCTAAACAAACCAAACCTAACCTGACACTGATTCTAAATCATACGAAAACTCACTTTCTATATTTATTTGCTTGAACTAGTGTTTACTAGTTGAAACTGGTTATGACTGATTTCGGGTTTTAACGGTAACATATATCATATGGAATTATCACTACATTAACACATCCATTATTTCACATAACACACCCTGAACGAATTAAATGTAATTATGAAAGCCGCTTATAATGCTAATATGAATTTCATTTCAACAACTTTAAAGATTAATAACCGCTAGTATTCCCGCTAAGCGGGATAATATAATTTTACCCGGGAGACGGTTATCCAAAAAAGCTAGATTTAGCAGGAAAACCGCTGAATTGGCAACACTGTTCCTGGCAGGAAGTCAAGATTTTTAGTTTTCATTTTATAGTATCAGTGTGCGTACCTCTGTTCTTTATCTTGATTTTGTCTATACACTTATTGTTCTTAGATTTGTATATCAACGATTAAACTAAAGTATGTTCGTTCTGTGTTGCCTTTAGTTGTAGTCTTGCGTCATACTGACCACGTCCTGTACTCGTATCAGTTCACAATACTTTCAAGACTCATAGGACCGAATTCTTCTCTATGCCCTAGATCTGGTAAGAATTTACCATCCTCAGCACGCTACGAACCAGTGAACGAGGGTGGTATTTCAACTGACCGCAATATTAATATTTGGTATAATAATATGTTGTTGTTTAGTGAACTGTCTGAAGACAGGATTGAACCTCTTAAGTAAATCAATAAGGCATCGCTCATGAAGCAACTAAACAGGAGATGATGTGATAGGGTGGTCAGTAGGATGGAGCGAAAACATACTACTACTTACTGGCTTTTAAGGAACCCGGAGGCTCATTGCCGCCCTCACATAAGCCCGCCATTGGTCCCTATCCTGAGATAGATTAATACATTCTCTATCATCATATCCCGCCTCCCTCAAATCCATTTTAATATTATCTTCCCATCTACGTCTCGGCCTCCCTAAAGGTCTTTTTCCCTTCGGCCTCCCAACTAGCACTCTATATGCATTTCTGGATTCGCCCATATGTGCTACATGCCCTGCCCATCTCAAACATCTGGATATAATGTTCCTAATTATTTCAGGTGAAGAATACAATGCGTGCAGTTCTGTGTTGTGTAACTTTCTCCATTCTCCTATAACTTCATCCCTCTTAGCCCCAAATATTTTCCTAAGCACCTTATTCTCAAACACCCTTAACCTATGTTCCTCTCTCAAAGTGAGAGTCCAAGTTTCACAACCATAAAGAACAACCGGTAATATAACTGTTTTATAAATTCTAACTTTCAGATTTTTTGACAGCAGACTGGATGATAAAAGCTTCTCAACCGAATAATAACAGATATTTCCCATATTTATTCTGTGTTTAATTTTCTCCCGAGTATCATTTATATTTGTTACTGTTGCTCCAAGATATTTGAATTTCTCCACCTCTTCAAAAGATAAATTTCCAATTTTTATATTTCCATTTCGTACAATATTCTCGTCACGAGACATAATCATATACTTTGTCTTTTCGGGATTTACTTCCAAACCTATCTCTTTACTTGCTTCCAGTAAAATTCCCGTGTTTTCCCTAATCGTTTGCGGATTTTCTCCTAACATATTCACTTCATCCGCATAGAGAAGAAGCTGATGTAACCCGTTCAATTCCAAACCCTCTCTGTTATCTTGGACTTTCCTAACGGCATACTCTAGAGCAAAGTTAAAAAACATAGGTAATTTAATTTTTACTTTATTTGAAAACTGTAATAGTGCTAAAAACTTGTGTCTTAAGGAGGCATTTAATATAATGACTCTGATTTTCTGATTGAGCAACATCTTGAGGGCTTTACCGGGCCTTATATTTTAAAAATTTTTAGTTACGTCCGTAAATTAATTTAGTTGTAAAACTCGAATATATCGTGACCTTTTATATCACATTTTAATTCTCAGATTAATAAAAATACAAATATTTAATCCCATAAAAAGGAAACAGTCGCAAAAGTAGTCACAAACTAGCAATTACTTATGCAGAAATTAGGAAAAAAACATTGTTTTTCGCTCGCTCTTTCACATAAACTGAGTGCTTGAAAAATGAAACGAAAAATGTCAATTATGTTTTAGAGTTTTTAAATTTCTTCAGTGATTATACGTAGTTAGTAATAAAACACGGCTGTCTTGTAAATAATAATTTAGCCCCCACAATAGTGAATATAAATTTATAGTAATATTATTAAAAAAGAAATGTTACAAATGTAGTCATAAGTATAGTAAATAGTTATATAGAAATTAAGGGTAAAATCATATTTCTCCGCTGTTTCACATAAACTGGATATTCAAACAAGATTGAAAACAAATTATAAATAACATTTAGTGTAATATATTTTTATTTTTCTGCATTGTAATCCGATTTTATTTCAAACCTGGGTAAATCTGCTCTTGAATCAATTCGTGCCCTTATAAATCCATATCCGGTTTCTTGACCTAAAGGAATTGGAAGTCTCAGTCACCAGCTTAACGCACCTCTCAACTGGTTGATTGTGGCAAGGAATTAAAGAAAATCAATGCCGTAATTTATGGATGACTTCATCTGGCATGGTTTTCAAAATTGGTGGTGATGTAATTATATTTCCTTGCCAGTCAATAATTTCATAATGTAGCCTACTATGATATTATGAAACATAACTTTCAAGATTTTTCATGTGCATGCACATTTCCAGCATTACCGATACAAAAGAAATAGTTCCTGTCATTCTCTCTTCTAATCTGTTGATCTGGGTAGAGATATTTCTTTCAAAACTATTAGACGGATTTTTAATTTGTAGGAAGTCCATTTTAATGTGAGGTAAGGACGACTTAAGCCCAAACCATGAAATTAATGAAGAAGAAAAAAAAAAAGTAAGTACGAGTCAAGTCACCCGGTAATGATGTTCACACAATTTACAGTAGTCTATAATCGTTTTTATTTGAAATAGTAAGTACTCGTATTTATCAAAAAATACAAAATAGCGATTTACTAGAAGATTATTATTGCATTTATTGTACAAGCAAATAAAGTGAAGGTTCAGACCATGTTTCCAAACATATTTTCAGGTACATTAAATAATACCATAAAATTATGTCACCATGGGAATCTTAAATAATAATTTCATGGCTTCAAGAAGTCGACACGATTTTCGTGAAAAACTTATTCCTAGCTGTATATTTAACGCTACAAAAAGTAAGAAAATAAGTTTAACAAACCTACTTTTCTAATTAAGGGTATTTGGAAGAATCGTAATATTTAAATAGGGTAAACCCATTTAGTTAAGAGTACATAGTCCATCAACGAGCAGAGAATGCATAGAGTAGACATGAACAGCTTGAAGGTAAAGCCGATTTTGTGGACCGTCGCCACTATGATGCTACCAAAACATTGGGCTCCCAGTTAGCACATGGGCAGTTGATTGTGATGTTGCATCGTTGTTTTAATTAATAAATGAACTAATTTCAATGTGCCTACATGTGCTGCGTATGGCTGCACAAACAGGTTTAAAAAAAAAATTCCTGGAATAACTTTTCGCAGGTAAATATGCATGTGTGAAATGTACTTAATACCGGTAGATAATGAACAATTTAGCCTAGGTTAGTCGGTTAGATTCGTATTGTTCACATATTAGTTTGATTAAGAGAAAGGATTAGTGTCTTGATATTATTGTAATTAATTTTTATAATCACTAAATCAGACTTACGCTTTGTAGACTTAGCATTTACGAGCGAAGCTAACCTAACAACCCAAGTTGGAAGTTTGTGTCGCGTGCTATAGAAAATGGGTGTACCGAGGTTTCTCTTCAACCGAATGCACGTATTCATTTGATGAAAAAGAAATAGTGTATTAATATTACTGTAATTAATTTTTATAATCACGAAATCAGACATGCTTTGCAGACTTAGTAGCTTCATTAACTCGGTGGTGATCTAACTTGACCCACTTGGTAATAAAACTTCACTTTTGTTCGCCGTAGAGTAATGTAATTATATACTATAAACGAAGAGCCTATCAAATATTATATGGTTAAGAGCATCCCACTTTTTCTCTAAACAAAATCGGGACATCTATACAAAATACTGGCAAAAGGAATAGAATGATAATTTGCGTTAAGAAGCAAGTTGCATTATTAAATCGAAGCAAATGGATCAACCTATAAAAGTAATTATTATAGGTTAGCATTTTTATTGGACTAGTAGCAAAATAAGGTCAAACTGTTATCTTCCTTTTTTTTATCATTATTGTTTGTTTAACCTTCCAGAGTACCTATTAAATACCATACTGCAATTTGAAGAGCTGTCAATTTAAATATGTATAGCCAATATGTGATTTATCGATGATAGTTATGCAATTTTTGCTAAAAATACGTGCCTAGCGATTCTTTATTACGAAACAAACAAGAAAGTGCGAGTCCTCCAGGAAATTAGGGACATATGGAATTCCTATTATCATAAGATCTTCTATAACGTAATAGCTATTTTGCAATGTTTTGGTAGCAACAAGATGGCGTCAGGTCCATCAAACCGGCTTCACTCCGTCCAATGGTATTAAGATGCTAGTGTCTACTCTACGTATTCTGTGCTCGTTGTATTCCATCGCTAGAAAAGAAAACTTGCATTAAACAAATCGAATGTGTCCCTGATATTGTTTCGTCTTTGTTTCATTATTTCACTGTCACTGCATATCCTCTGTATTTTAAAAGGTCTGTTAAGTAAATGGAGACAACGACACAAAGAGTACAAGTCTGTGGAAATGGCTACTTTTGTTCCAGTGCTATAGCGGTCAGTCACTCAGAGCAGCATTTGTTTTCAGCACCGATAGTTCACAGCTGAGCTCGTTTCGTCGAGGCGAAGGGGCATGCCCACTGTGAGTGCGTCGTGGAAAGCTTTGCGGAGCCTCTTCATTCGTCTGGTTGATATTTCCTTCTACAGAATGTCTCTTGTCGAGCAGAAGGACTGTAAAGAGCTTCTCCGGAAATGAATATGGGCGAACCTTCCGCAAAGCGAACGTATCTACAACGGCATTAAAAATAACGCGGACGACTACGGCAGCCATGACGTGACAAGATTATGCTGGAGGAACGAATGAATAAACATTCTCCAATAAACTAGCACAAATAGGCGAGGAGGGAAATAAAATGAGCAAAAAAGAGGAAATGACATACAGAGAAGAAGGAGAATGGAAAGGGAATCAGAAGAAAGAATAAAAAACAAGCAAAGACTAAAATGTAAGAAAGGAGAGAAAAATTAGAGTTGGTTATCGACAAGAATAACAGAGAGGAAAAGAGAAAAACGAATGAGAAATGAAACTAAGAAGACAGAGGGGAAAGAGAAGATAAATCAAACGGGGGTTTGAAAGTCATATTGAGGTTAAAATTTCAGATAATTTGGAGTTTATATAGTAATAATTATTATTTTATAGTTTCCGTCTACAACTTATCAATTCATACAGAAACAGTTTTCTGTTATTTCACATTACAAGGTTATAATTCCACTAATACATTACAAGGTCCACACCTGTGGAGTAACGGTCAGCGCGTCTGGCTGGGGTTAGAATCCCGGTCGGGGCAAGTTACCTGGTTGAGGTTTTTTCCGGGGTTTTCCCTCAACCCAACACGAGCAAATGCTGGGTAACTTTCGGTGCTGGATCCCGGACTCATTTCACCGGCATTATCACCTTCATTTCATTCAGACGCTAAATAACCTAGATGTTGATACAGCGTCGTAAATTAACCCAATAAAATAAAAAAAATAATAATACATTAGAACAGGGCCGGGCATGAGAGCGGCTCCATATAGCAGGCTAGAGCTGCTTTCGCTCCGCAAGGCAAGCCAGAGCAGAACGCTCACGCAGTGGCGGACTCACATTACAGCTACTTTCCCTGCATTAATATACCCAGAGCCACGGTTGTTCTAGTCATTCAGTCTGTCAGTACATAATAGTTTATAAGGATATTACATCAATCCATTGTACAGTACAGACTTTATAACACTCTTATTAATTTAATGGAATAAACTTCGCTCTATGCACACACACACACACACACACACACACACACACAAATCATTAGGCTTATTTACATAACCCATACGCACATACTGCAATATCCTCACCACGGTTCTACGAGACAGACGTATGGCTTCCATTTCCCTACTTGCTGCGGACAGAGTTCATCTGCCAATATAATTAAACATCGCTTGATGAATTCACCTTCATTAATGTTTTCAATTCCTTTGCAATTTCGTGGCAAATTTTTGTAGCTAACTCTCATAGCCGATTCACTAAGTGTATTATTGTTATCCTGTTAATACATAATATATAATATATGATATAATATATGATATGATATGATATGATATATAATATAATATAATATAATATAATATAATATAATATAATATAATATAATATAATATAATATAATATAATATAATATAATATAATGTAATATAATACAATATAATATGATGTATGATATATGATATATCATGAACTTTAATATACTATATTATGATATATCACAATACTTGTATAATTTAAAATTATGTATTACGAAATGTATAATAACTTATAATGTAATATAAATATCAAATAGATACTCTAATATAATGTACCTGAGAAACATTTTCTTTAAGTTGTATTAATTTATGGCGTTCATTACCAACATATTTGTCATATTCAGTAGAATGTTGTAAAGAATAATGCCGTTGGATATTTAACTTCTTAATCAGTTGGAGTGTTTTATGACAAATTAAACACTTTGCTAATCCACTGCTCTCTACGAAAAAGAACTCCTCCTCCCATGATACATTAAAAGCATTGGGAGTAGCGGGCCGCTTTAATGTATAAGCGGAAGCTCCGTCTTCAAAGATCGCCATCATACTGCAGAGTCACCACTGCACCGACACTGAATGACGTACAGTATGCATACGTAACAGCGCTCGCAAGACCCGCTCTTCAAAGCACACAGCGCTCATTTCTCAGAATCACGTAATGTGCCCAGCCCTGCATTAGAAGGTTATTTCATATTACAAAGCTAAAAAGGTTTTTAAAAAATCGAAATCGTAATGTGAAATCACAGAAAATTGTTTCTGTATTAATTATTGGTAAGTTGTAGACGGAAACTATAAAATAATTATTAATATTCAAACGAGGATGATTACACACGAATAAAATTCTGTAGGACATTAACAAGAAAGAGAGAGGAGACAAATTAACAAGATGGAGCAGAAAAGGGAACAAAGCTTAAGGAGACAGAAAAAGAAGATAGAAAAGAATGTGAGAGAAAGATGGAGATATGGAAGATAGGAAGAATTAAATAAGGAGAGGAAAGAAACAAATACTTAAGAGACTCAGAATGCACGAAAGAAAGATAAAAGATAGTAACAAATATAAACAATTACAGTGAAGAATTTACATATGCGAGTAGAGTAACTAAGAATACAAGACAATGAGTAAGCAAACAAGAAACGGAAACAATGAAAGAATGACCAAGATAAAAAAGGAAAATAATCGTAAGATAGAAAGAAAGAAGTAAATACAAAAAGAGATTGGAGCAAAGGTAATAGGAGTGAAACAGAGTAGAGGAAATAATAAATGATAAAGAGAGCAGAATACGTACAGAGTTGGCGAGGCTAATTTAGACTCCCGGCAGGAGGTATCGCTATCAGCCACTTTTCTTTCTAATACTGAAGGAAACCTCATTTTTAGCACAGATATTCGTGCTGCGAATGTAACGGGAAAAAAAATTACGAATCGAGCAAATAAGTAGGCCTAAATGAATCATAGCAGGACGTCTCAGGACTTAAGGTGGAATCGATCTGGTTGTGACCAAGCCCACTCTGTCTGTACTGGTCGAAAAGTAACAAATGAATCAGTAGTATGAGGTAGGGGGAAGCTGTTTGTCTTTTGTGACCTCTTAATGCAGCCCTTACACGGTCAGCATTACCACAGTCTAGTACAGTCATGTCAACTGATGCCCATAGGAGCAAGCGCACGCTTTAGAGCTCAGGAGAGCCTGAGCGCTTTACAACGGAAAGGAAAGAGACAGACGAAAGAGGTAGTATATGCCGTTTGGTCGAGCTATATACAGGGATGGCCAGCACTGATTCAATAAATAAAGGGAAGAGAACTTATTAAAACTGTATCCATGTTAATTTTTAGATTTGTCATTACAAGTTTTAATTTTAATGCTCATTTTTCACAACTTTGTTTTTTTATTCAAAAGGAAAATTTTCTCAACTTTCTTTTTTTATAGAAAAGTGAAATTTTCAGATATAGGCCTATTTATTTAGTAGTATTACAGATAGTGAAAAATGTTTTCGTAAATCTAATATACCGTAAATACGTATTACTGAAGATACTGCATTACAAATTTTGAAAATATTCGCATGGAAAATGTTTGTAAGGAAATGAATTAAAAAAGAAACTACTATTAAATCATAAGCAAAAGATATGTGCCCATATGTTGTAAAAATGTCAGCTCTATAGCTTCAGCACATTTCGAGAAAATAATTTAATATTCTGATGATAGGAAGTTGCTCACCAATATCACCCTAAAAGCATAATGCGATAAGAGTTTTGTTATGTAATATTAGTTACACTTAAAACATATACAGTACCTAGGTAACTTTTCTTCGTATTGTAATACTGTTTTGATTAGTTCATTGATTACTTTTATAAGGCTAAAGATACAATCAATATCAATTTCAACTTACCATGTCATACTCAATCTCTTTTTTTTTTTTTGAAATATCACTTTCTTTATGAATGATGTGATTCATTCACTTAATACTGCTATGGAATTTATGTGAATATTCCTTCATAACTCTTTATTATATTGTTATTAACGTTTAAAACACAACTGCAATATTAAGAAATTGGTGTTAGTACTTTTGTTTTGAAGACAATATAGATAATATCAAACAGAAATAAGCCATATAAAAATAACGATATAAAATTTAACGTTCTGTTTGAAGTTTGTGCATCATTGTTTTCTTAATCCAACAGGCTGCTTATTCCTCCTTCCATACCCAGCGCTTGATACCCGCGCACGACGTCAAGGTCAGAAAAATGCGCTTGCTTTGACATCACTGGTCTAGCATATACGGCAGTAGATATGTATAGTTCCAACTCTTGTACTTTCGGCGTGACAAGCACCTGAAGATGGGAAATGAGCGAAAATTGTTGCATGTTTTCTGTAATTATGTAACATTCATTAGGACTATAAAATATAATAGATTATATAAATAGAATATATCTTTTATAGGCAATGAGTTATTGACATCTGACAATGTTACGCTCCAGTGTGACTTACATTTTGTGTCTAGCGCAGGCTCGTAGATAAACGTTATTAAACGTTAAAATAATCAAATTTAATAAATATGCTAATTTATGTGACCTCTTTTAAATTACATAGGGCCTATCAGGTACAGATTATCATTTAACGCACATCACAATTTGCATAGCCATCCAGTGACGGAGACGCTACATAGGAGCAGGTTCAACATGCAATTAATTCTAGATTAACAAAATTAATTACAGCAACAAGAATAAAACTGGACGTTCTGGTTCGGATGGTAATTACAGCGTGAAATCGAAGCTGTACAATATTTGGTAGAAGGGGGGGGGGTGAGACTTGCAAAATTCCTTCAACAAGACTGTCACTCGGCCTCCAGGCCTAAATTAACTTAGGCTCTGTGTATTCGTATTTAAATGACAATTACCTACACCCTTATTAGTCGTGTCATTAAAAATTCGTCACAACGTATGAATTGTTTAAAATAAACTTTACATTTTTTGTAAGTAATAGCTAGAGACGGGCCTATATGATTATGACGAAAATCATTTTATGCCTATTAGGATCGGTTGTAGGAAGCTTTTGAACAGAGATTAAAGGTTAAAAATGGCCGCCACTGAAGTTGAACCCAACTTTTCTGTTGTGTAAACGCTAATCTAAGTTCATGCTATCTCAATCTAAGTTCTATATAACTCTAGAATTTTCTCCGATTAACCTCCTTGAACCTGGATCAGAAGCATTCATATTAAATATCAACTGGTTCTGAAATGTAAAGCAAGAATTTCCGTGTACCTTAACTGTGTACAACAACTTTATTGTGGTGAATTATGTGTATTTTGAATTATAGTTATTTAAATAATATTATTTAAAGGTTGTGGAGTTTATTATTTAGCAGACATGATGTTATTGATATCAGTAATGAGGAATGTTGCCTACATCCGAAATACAAACGTCTCTTATTGTATATCACTTAAAAATAAACATGCATGAAATTGTTGTTAATTTAATGGATTTCGAGTTTATAAAATAAAAATTAATGTGTAAGTAACACGAAATGTGTACCTTACGGAATAATTAATATGTAATACGTGCCGTGTATATAATTGTAATGTTATTTCATCTCTCACTTTCATTTGGTCATAAAGTAATGCAAAGAAAATCAGACATCATTCCCATGTGTGGTGTGGGAGGATTTAAAATTTTCAATTATATTCCTAGCATTGAATTGAGCTGCTAAAATTTCTTTGCACGCATTTTATTTAGATTTGGAAGTGAATCTAACAGTTCGACATTTTCTTTTTTCGAGAAATTTGCAGATTGTTGTTTCTTAGTTACTGTACATTTCCGTCCATAATTTACTCGTCCCTTGCAGTCACTACACTGGCACTGTCACGGGCTATTGGATCGCATTGTTCCATATTATTCAAGTGTGTCTGTGAGAGTAGCAGTCAGGTACAAAATTTGCTGTCACGTGGATTTAATAACAAACTAAATATTTATTTAAAGCCACTTTATGTGCAACAGAATATTATTCTCACTATAAGTAAAAAGCATCAAGATTCTAAATATTGTCTGTTTAATAATGATGATGATGATGATGATGATGATAATAATAATAATAATAATAATAATAATAATAATAATAATAATAATAAAATAATAATAATAATATAAAGGTAGGCTTAAATTTGAAAGAAAACACCGGGAAGTGTTTTATATAATTACAAACATAATAAGAAAATACATAATGTGAAATAAAAGATGTAGGTCTGTTACTTTTCAGAATTATTTGTAAATGTATTTGATATTAAATAATATAACATATAACGAAATGTATGCGTAAGCCGTAGCTTACAGTAAGAAACTCATGGTGGGGTAAGTAGCTAGCTAACTGCAAGCGGAAGCATAGCGAAAGAAGGAAGCTTACCAGTCAAATTTCTTCTTCCTCCGACGCCCACGTAGGCTTCACGAGATAACGAATGGCTTATACACGAGCAATAATTTACACGAGCTTGAAAATGTATCTTGTGTTCAGATTAATTAAATATATTCGACTGTCTTTGCTTATACTGTGTTCCATAATATTTGACAGGCGACGTAAACATTGTCGGCAGAGGAAGGGAGAAGGCTAATTCCTAATAAACTAATGGCAGAGGCCATATTCTAGGCTTATCCTGAAGTTGGGCGGAGGTAGAACGCTTCAGACCTCCCAACTTCAAGATAAGTCTGGAATGTGATCTCTGCCATTGGTTTTAGCAATTATTCATCTCTCTTCCTCTGCCGGTAATGTTTACATCCCCTGTCAGATTTTATGAAACGCAGTATAGGTAGGATACACGATTCGTGTTTGAATTCCCGACGTGGACAAAAGAAAGAAAAGATTAATTAACACATACTGACCTATGTTGTCTCAACGGTGGCCCTATGCTGTGTAATGATGGTCCAGTGATCTCCTCTCCTCAACAACGCAATGACTTGTTAGATCGATGTTAAAGGAGGAACAAACAAAAGTAGAAATTAATTAAACGCAATAATGACAAAAATAATATAATCAACAGTAATCTCACTAGAGGTTTTGATTTATCTAGAGAAAATCAAAACTCGAGTGGGATTTAATTGACTATTACACGATTAGAAGTAACGAAGTACTCCAATACAATAAAATATTAATTGACTTACGAAAATGCAACTATCTTCAAATGTATTATTGTACCATCTCAACATTACAAATATTACGCTAGATGCATGCTAGATGGCAGTAGTGTGTTATGATTAGCTGTTATCTTGCTATCAGTTGTGCCAACTATGGAATATTCACTGAACTCTGTAGACGATTACTAGCAATGCCTTCTCGATCTAGATCACGATGGCAGTGTTACTAGTCAAGAAGGCTTTGTTAATTCAGTTTCATTTTTATTAAAACAGTTCCATTCCACTTCAATTATCCGGATCCCAGTAATCAACGTCACTTGACACATGAATTTCAATAAATCTTAATATTAAACAATCTCTGATACGTGACTATCCATAATATCATATAGCAGAAGCTATATCATAACCTAAATAATATATACAAGTGTTAGAAAAGTTTTAATTATCGACGATGACATAAAAAATAAGCATGAATAATTTTAAAAGGAATAATTATTGAATGTATAATTTAAAAAATTTGAATGTCTTAGTGGTTGGTGGTTCAGTCGATGTTATATTGAACGTGTGCGTAAAAGAAGTGGAACTCACTGATGTAGGCTTACATGGTGTATTCCTCAACTTATTCAGGATTTCCGAATGGTGCTCATCATTTATTTGTAAATAGGATTTCAGGGAAGATGCATATTTGAAACTGCTGTGCATCGACTGGAGTGGTTTGTATTTTTTTTTTTTGACGTCCAGACCAGTGCAGTTTGAAATGTTGGCAAACAAAGAAACACATGCTAGGGTAGTGATAAAAATAAACAAATGCTAGGGAAGCGATAAAATTAAACAAATGCTAGGGACTCGATAAAATTAAACAAATGCTAGGGACGCGATAAAATTAAACAAATGCTAGGGACGCGATAAAATTAAACAAATGCTAGGGACGCGATAAAATTGTGCGATAAGCAGCCATAATTGGTTGAAATACGTCCTTTCGTACCGTTTTATTGGTAAAAAGTAGTATGACGTAGTAATAATAATAATAATAATAATAATAATAATAATAATAATAATAATAATAAATTATAACCTTGCTACTGAAGTAATAATGAAATTTATTTTCCGTGACGCAACAGTCTTATTAGATTACCCTACCAGCCAGCCTCACGCCCAGTGGTGGACGATCATCTAACCAGCATGGAGAAAAGTGTGGTCAGCACGTTCATTCCTCTTCTGTTGAATTTAATTTGCTAGACAGGGTTACGATACTCATTGTAGCTCCCCACATTCCTCACAGTGTTTGCTGACCTGTGGTCCCATCCACTAATGGAATTTTCACAAAAAAAGTATCTTCTCCTATGACGACTCGAACGAGAGTGCATTAAGAGGATGTACATCAAATCCAAAGTTCGACGTTTCAGACCACGCGTTCACGGTATGGGACTGTTTTTAAAATATGCGGCAATAATAAAATTATAATCGAGCTCAGTTCTATACCACGAAGGTTAAAGTAACACCTGTCAGAACTATCAGGAAATAAAGTCAGTGTTATTAGAAACGTGGAAATAATTTGAGTGGTTATTTACTTGTTTTAAGTTTAAAGTGTTTCGATCGTATGTAAAAAATACCGAAAATTTCGGAACTGCTTACTGATTATGTATCCAGATTAGTGCTGCTTATGATTAGGTTTTCTCCGGAGCAGTTGTTTGCGCGCTTTCAATCGGAGATCTCCGATTACCTCCGATTGATGCCGCGCAGGTTGTATATGTGCCGTGGCGCAGACATACACTTTCCGCTGAGCATTCCTTTAATCGAATCAGGTAGTGATTCGAGTCCGCTGACGTCCGCGTGTCTTTTAAAATAAGTTGTAATTTGTTGTTGTTTATTCTCTCTTTTATGTTTATCTCTCTCTTTTTCTTCAGCTCTTTTTTTTTTTTTTGCTTGAAGTGCTACGTTGGCTGACAGATTTTTTTCTTTTCTAGTTTTGAAATTCATAGTATATGTGGAAAGGCGTATTAGTTTTATGTCATTGATCAAATTAATAACATTAAATCTACCTGCAAAACTAACGCAGAAGTAAAGCTTTTCAGTAGCTAATGTAATCATTTATACTGTAGTTCTCCTAGAAACTCTCGTTTAATCGCAAACAATGTTTGTCAGTTATTATTATAATCGGTTTAGTTTAACGTAAAATATATTAAGGGAGCTTCAGAATGGAACAAGAGAAACGTGGGCTATCAATGGGTTAAAGTTTACTGTCCAACAAAATTTATTCAGATTCTTCACCGGACAGGACTGTGATTATTGTGTTAAAGGATGTCAGTATTTGAACTGCCTCTTCTAAAACGCGCCACTCTTTCTCTGTAATAAAAATATAAGCGGATATCAACTTAAAGATAATTGTAATTACATTATTACCACATGTTTCTTTAGTTTCATTCAGAAACTCAATATTTTAATCCAAACAGCAAAATATAATTCAAGTTGTCTAAACAGTAAAATATAACTCAAGTCGTCTTTTAAATATTTCATATGTTTTTTTATTGCCTCGAAAGTTACGTTTTAGAGAAATTTCAAGACTTTTTCCTATGCTGTGGGCCTTTGGGAACAATGGCACTAAAACAATTTAAAAAGAAATCGTATCAAATGTTTTCTTCAAGTTCGCGTTTGTGCGATCGCTTCAAATGGTCTAACAAATTCGAAGTTCCACCACCCTTAGAGTAAATTCGCCCGCAGAGTTTACAGCATGCGACTTTATTATTACCTTAAACTAAATTAAAGAATTTCCATGCGACGGATATCCGATTTGGTGCCATTTTATTCCACTCACAACTACCGTCAATCCGTACGGGTCGGTCGTCCTTGAGCTAACTGTCGCTTCGCTCCGAACCACCGCATCCCTCCGTATGTCCCCTGTTTCACCTACAGTAGTACCGGAGATCACCGATGGAGAGCTTTATTCGTAATTTCCGATTCCTCCGCGGTAGTAGTCACTCCGATGAGCAGCACTGATCCTGATACGCATTACGTGTGGAAGGTACATTTTAAAGCTGCATGTCGCATTGAAGCCAATAGAGAAAGGGTCATTTTCAAAGTGTGGAGATATAGGTTACATTACAGCAGTGATGTCAATGCAAGCGCAATTTTCTGACCTCGACGTCGTGCACGGGCATAAAGCGCTAGGTATGGAAGGAGGATGAATTATGTATATTAATAAGCAGCCTGTTGGATTAAGGAAAGAGTGGTGCACAAACTTCAAACGAAACGTGAAATTTTATGTCGTTATTTTTATATGGCTTCTTTCTGTTTGATATTACCTATATAGTCTGTAAAACAATAGTACTAACACCAATTTATTAATATTGCTTTTGTGTTTTAAACGTTAATTAATTTAATTATGTAACTAGCTAGCTGGCGAGTACAAATTAGAATTATAAAACAAAAATGTTTCTAGCCACTACCATAAGAGCCAGGCTCGTGTACGGTGTGGTCTTAGCCAATATATAACATAAAATTTACGAGGACAGCAGTAACAAAATAAAAAGTTAAGAAGGAATATTCACATAAATTCCATAGTAGTACAATTATACTGTACTAAGTGAATGAAACACATCATTCATAAACAAAGTGATATTCCAAAGAAAGAACTGAGTATGACATGATAAGTTGGAATTTATATTGATGGTATCTTTAACCTTATAAAAGTAATCAATAAACTAATCAAAACAATATTATAGTGCAAAGCAAAGTTCCCTAGGTTATGTTTTAACTGTAACTAATATTACATAACAAAACTCTTATCGCATTATGCTTTTTATTAGTAGGTTATTTTACGACCTTTTTATCAACATCTTAGGTTATTTAACGTCTGAATGAGATGAAGGTGATAATACCGGTGAAATGAATCCGGGGCCCGGCACCGAAAGTTACCCAACATTTGTCTGGGTTGAAAAAACCTCAAACAGATACTTTATCCCGACCGGGAATCGAACCCTAGCCACCTGGTTTCGCGGCCAGACGCTCTAACCGTTACTCCACAGGTGTGGGCGCATTATGCTTTTAAGGTAATACTGGTGCGCAAATTCCTATCATCAGAATATTAAATTATTTCCTCAAACTCTGCTGAGCTGACGCTTTACCAACACATGGGCACGTATCTTTTGTTGATGATGTAACAGTAGTTGCTTTGTTAATTGATTTAAAAAATTTCCCATGCGAATATTTTCAAAATTTTCAATATACTATCTACGTATTTAGGATATATTATATTTACGAAAACATTGTTTCAGTACCTGTACGGATACTAAATAAACTATCTGAAAATCTCATTTTTCTGTAAAAAAAAAAGTTGAGAAAATATTCCTTTTGAATAAAAGAGCAAACTTGTAAAAAAATGATTATTAAAATTAACTTACATTGTCAGACAAATCTAAAAATTAACATGGATACAGTTTTAATAAGTTCTCTTCCCTTTATCCATTGAATCAGTGCTGGCCATCCCTGTATATAGCTCGACCAAGCGGCATATACTACCTCCTTCGTCTGCATCTTTCCTTTTCGGTGTAAAGCGCTTAGGATCTCCTGAGCTCTAAAGCGCGCGCTTGCGCCTATGGGCATCTTTTGATGACTGCATTACAGGAAGGAAGGTGTCCAATGATAGTAACTTCACAGGATAAACTCTTAGTACGAGTATATAAGGAACAAAAATTTCCTTTGTTATTTTGTGATATTAATTTTTATGTAGCGGGAAATCGACTTGTTTCTAGAAAAAATTGCAACAACGCAGTATTCAATATGGAAATACTCTCTCTCCGTAGAAGTGAAGGCGGTTGTGTAGTTATTGTCAACAGAAGATCTATTCCACGAGGTAACTGACTGAAATAACCATTACGGCTCACATTTTATTTTTATTTATATTTTATGTGGATTTTAGTAATATCCATTAATTAATTTGCGAATTTCATTGTTAACTATTCGAATATCGTATTTGATAAAATAATTTATTTATTTATTTATTTATTTATTTATTTATTTATTTATTTATTTATTCTGGTGTAGTTAAGGCCATCAGGCCTTCTCTTCCACAACACCAGGAATACAAATACAAATAATAAAAATAAACAGAAAAAATACACTATATACAAAATAAAGCTACACAAAAAATAAAGAGAGAGAGAAAAAAGCACTAGAAACAAAGTAAAGCCACACAAAAATATACACAGGTTGCAGTCACACAGACTTTAAATGAGTGAATAAGTATCATAATTAATTGTATCCTAAGTAATTAACTAACATAAACAAGAAACTTGCAATTTTAATGTAGATTAAAAAAAGAAAAAGAAAAAAACACAAATCAATACTTCTAGCAATACCTAAAAACATTAACTAAGAGAAAATTTTCCAATTTAATTTTGAATTGTGATAAAGTCTGGCAGTCCCTGACGTCATTAGGTAGCGAATTCCAGAGGCAAGGTATTTCTACAGTATAGGAAGATGAGTATAAAGACGTTCTGTGATGAGGGATAGAAAGAAGTGCTTGATGTCGGTTTCGAAGAGTTGTAAGAAATTGAAAGCGCGATAAGAGATAATTCGGAGTAGAATATGCATGATTCTAAACAGAAGAGACAGTGAATGTATTGTTCTTCGTTCTTTCAGACGCACCCATGAAAGTAACTGGAGGGAAGGTGTTATATGGTCAAATTTACGAGTATTGCAGATGAATCGTATGCACACATTATGAACATGTTGTAGTCTCTTAGCTAAGAGTGAACTTACATTAGTTAGCAAGGAATCGCAATAATATCAATGGAGTTAAAAATATAACAGGAAGGAAGATGTGTAAAGAAATAACGTGATTGTGTAGTCAGTTAAGAAGCAAGTTTTAAATAAAAAAAATCCAAGTTAATATCAAAATTTGTCTAACGTCACCCTTATGCTGCATTGAAACAACGAAATATGTTTCACGGAATATGTATTTCTCGTGTTAAATTTTTACCGTGATATAGTGTTAAAAGTTGTGTAATCAAGATGTATGATGTAGAAATGTGTTTTTTCTTTTACTGGAACAGGAGTCACATTTAGGTCAAATATGAATCTAAAACCAGATTTATGAGGAATTAAAATTCACTGTTCTCATAAAAACATGATACACTTCTTCTGAATCTCTCAGTTTACTGACAGGGCGCATCAGATTACAAAAAAAAAAAACAATCATATTAATGAGTAGACTAAATTTCAAATAACTAATCATTGCAAAGGGTAGAGTTCGTAAGCTAATTCACGCAAAGTTCAGCAGGAAGAATAGATTTTAAGTACATTCTTTGCAGTTATGAGCTTGTTAAATCGAGTTAAGTTAAAAACTTTTACCACTGCTATTGTCAACAGTATTATTTACCATTTATTACCTTATATATATTAATGATTTCATTACAGGTTCAATTAAGAGATAATTTTATAAAAAAGAAAAGTTAAAGTAAAGTCTGCTTCGAAAGTAATTCTTCACTACCGAAGGAACTAAACATAAAAAGGTCACAACCCTAGCAGCTTGTTACGGAGAAAAGATAGGGTGAAGCAGGCGTCTATATTTGGGTAACAGGTTGTCAAACATCCATTACTTAAGCTGATTTATTGGTACTTAAAATATTAAAGTACTCTTAAAAAGCAAACGTGAAAGAAGCATTAATTTATGCAAAATATTTCTTGGAACTGAAACCTCTAAAATGTAAGACGTAGGCCTATATAAAATGTGTATTTCTAATTTGTGTTTAAAAGACAATGGGATCAAAATGTACCATGAGAAATATTTATTTCTGGAAAATCTAAGCGCTTACTTACTTCTAAATGGCTTTTAAGGAACGCGGAGGTTCTTTGCCGCCCTCACATAGGCCTGCTATCAGTCCCTATCCTGAGCAAGTTTAATCCAGTCCCTACCATCATATCCCACCTCCCTCAAATCTATTTTAATATTATCCTCCCATCTAGATCTTGGCCTCCCCGCACGTCTTTTCCCCTCAAATCTTCCAACTAACACTCTATATGCATCTCTAGATTCACCCATACGTGCTATATGCCCTGTCCATTTCAAACGTCTGGGTTTAATGTTCCTATGTAAGGTGAAGAATACAATGGGTGTAGTTCTGCGTTGTCTCCATTCTTCTGTAACTTCATCCCTCTTAGCCCCAAATATTTCCCTAAGCACCTTATTCTCGAACGCCCTTAACCTCTGTTCCTCTCTTAAAATGAGAGTCTAAGTTTCACAACCATACAAAACAACCGGTAATATACAGTAACTGTTTTATGGATTCTAACTTTCAGATTTTTTGAGAGCAGACTGGATGATAAAAGCTTCTCAACCGAGTAATAATAGGCATTTATCATATATATTCTGCATTTAATTTCCTCTCGAGTGTAATTTATATTTGTTATAGTTGCTCCAAGGTACTTGGCACCTTTTCAAAGAATAAATTTATAATTTTTATATTTCATTTCGTACTATGTTCTGGTCACGAGACATAATCATATACTTTGTTTTCTCGGGGTTTACTTCCAACCTATCTCCTTACTTAAAAGTAAAATTCCCGTGTTTTCCCTAATCATTGTGGATTTTGTCCTAACATATTCACGTCATTCGCATGAACGAGCAGCTGATGGAACCCGTTCAATTCCAAACCCTCCCTGTTTTCCTGGGCTTTTCTAATGGCATATACTATAGTAAAGTTAAAAACTAAAGGCGATAGAATCATATCCTTATTCCTTTGCTGTGGTCGCGTGAAAGAATCATTCCCATTCCTAGGCTTATTTTGTTTGGGGTTTCGTAACAAGCTGTTTTGTACGGTGATGGGTTGTTAGCCCTTGGCCCAATCCCCAAGCTGGAGGACCACCCCTCATCGGCTGTCCACGACTGGTTATTCAATACCCTTCATATCTAGAGGCCCCCTCCTCTATCCGCAACCTGAACACGCGTCATGCCGTGGTGATAGGGAAATCTAAGCGCTTAGAGAGGTAAAACGATAGAGGAATTTTCCATTCATATTACGCTAAGGATTCGTCCCTTAAAGGGCTGTCATTGTACACCTTCCATCTTGTATATCTCTGTAGATAGCATCATTAAGTATTTTCGAAACGTTGAGGTTTCATATTAGGGTTACCATTCGTCAGGCAATAGGAGTACATGTCCTCTTTCTCAATCATTTTATCCTATCCGGCAGGAATTAAAAAAAAAGAATGAAATGGTCCGGCATTTCGCATTTCAACTAGAATTACTACGAATATTCAATAATGTGCGATATTATGCATAGAATATCTAAACAAATGGTGAAAACCTATGAAAGAATTTAACTGCTTTCAATAGTTGAAGCTGGAGCACATAAAAAATATAAAATATGATGACCTATTGACATGCATTGAATTCTTATATTCAAAAAATGTCACTATTCATGATTCTAAGCTATCTTAACAATTTTATTCTGAAATGTACAAAGATATGCTAATCAAGTTAATTTGGACAAAGATTTAAGTTTAGATAAACAATGGTGCAAATTCTTCAATTACAATAGTTCTGCGAGCACTGAAACTTTCTCAGAACTCTAAAAAATATATCAATTCTATCTACTTATCCCAAGTCACAATGGAAGTGCTGAGAGAGTATTTTCCCTAATATCTGCTCAATGGACAAAAGAACGAAACTGCATGCTAACGGAGACAGTCAAAGGTATCATCACGGTGAAATATAATTTCAAGGGCATGTCCTGTGAACAGTTCCATAGATATTTGTTACAAGATATAAGTTTGTCTCTTCAGGCTCTTGTGCACAAAGTGGGCTACCGCGATAAGTAGGGTACAGATGTAATACTGATCCAGCAACTAATGAGAAAACTAACTAAGGTGAGCTATTGTTTTTGTCTTCAATTTTGTTCATACCAATTTTTAAAAAGTCCTCCTTTTTTCAGCAATGTCCTCTCATTTTAGATTCCATGTCCTCTTGTAGAATTTCTCCTCATAGCAACCCTATTTCATATTTTCACACACTTCGGAACATACAAATTCCATTGTAGTATCAGAAATTTACTCAAACATATGACTTTAAAAACCATGAGCTTGAGTAATGAAACAAACTGCAATGACAACCATCTGGTTGCGTATAATAAAAGTCCCACTGCCTTACGTGACACTTATCTGTGATGCGTTTTGTTTGACAGTGCCTGTAGTATGAGATTTTGCGCTCAAAAACAAATGTTTCGTCATTCCTCGCCACGGTAAACAGACAAGTCCCTTGTAGATACCGTTAATTAAATAACGGTTACAATTTTAATTAAATAACAGCCGACAGCGTTTGCGGATTCCATTTCATGATACCAGATAGCAGCACTTCATGTGTCAACGCACACGAACTAAACCAATTGACCGCACGTAACGCGAGACAATCATCGCTCCTAGCGGCTGCGTTTCGCTATGGTTGGTTCTAATAGTTTAAGTCCCATACTTTTAAATAGTGTCTAAAACTGTAGATATTCAGGTCACATTCGCAGGGAGACTTCTCTACAAAGTTCAAATTGTTTGACCTCAGACTTCCATCCATGAAATTTATATCATGAGATTTTTAACCTTTTCCCGTGCCAAAATATATTTCAAATCTGTTGTGTATTTTATAGTCATAATTCATAATGTAGCTCCATAACATCGAGTAATTTGTAACAGCAAGTATTTTGGAACTGCAAGTATTTTGTACAACAGGAGTATGTAATGTAACAGTGGTGTTTTGGAACAGGACAGTGAGCATTGAGCTCACTGGAAGAGCCACGTACAACTAGTATGTAATGTAACAGTGGTGTTTTGGAACAGGACAGTGAGCATTGAGCTCACTGGAAGGGCCACGTACAACTAGTATGTAATGTAACAGTGGTGTTTTGGAACAGGCCAGTGAGCATTGAGCTCACTGGAAAAGCCACGTACAACTAGTATGTAATGCAACAGTGGTGTTTAGGAACAGGACAGTGAGCATTGAGCTCACTGGAAGAGCCACGTACAACTAGTATGTAATGTAACAGTGGTGTTTTGGAACAGGCCAGTGAGCATTGAGCTCACTGGAAGAGCCACGTACAACTAGTATGTAATGCAACAGTGGTGTTTAGGAACAGGACAGTGAGCATTGAGCTCACTGGAAGAGCCACGTACAACTAGTATGTAATGTAACAGTGGTGTTTTGGAACAGGCCAGTGAGCATTGAGCTCACTGGAAGAGCCACGTACAACTAGTATGTAATATAACAGTGGTGTTTTGGAACAGGACAGTGAGCATTGAGCTCACTGGAAGAGCCACGTACAACTAGTATGTAATGTAACAGTGGTGTTTTGGAACAGGCCAGTGAGCATTGAGCTCACTGGAAGAGCCACGTACAACTAGTATGTAATGTAACAGTGGTGTTTAGGAACAGGCCAGTGAGCATTGAGCTCACTGGAAGAGCCACGTACAACTAGTATGTAATGTAACAGTGGTGTTTAGGAACAGGCCAGTGAGCATTGAGCTCACTGGAAGAGCCACGTACAACTAGTATGTAATGTAACAGTGGTGTTTTGGAACAGGCCAGTGAGCAATGAGCTCACTGGAAGAGCCACGTACAACTAGTATGTAATGTAACAGTGGTGTTTTGGAACAGGCCAGTGAGCATTGAGCTCACTGGAAGAGCCACGTACGACTAGTATGTAATGTAACAGTGGAGATTAGGAACAGGCCAGTGAGCATTGAGCTCACTGGAAGAGCCACGTACAACTAGTATGTAATGTAACAGTGGTGTTTTGGAACAGGCCAGTGAGCATTGAACTCACTGGAAGAGCCACGTACAACTAGTATGTAATGTAACAGTGGTGTTTAGGAACAGGACAGTGAGCACTGAGCTCACTGGAAGAGCCACGTACAACTAGTATGTAATGTAACAGTGGTGTTTAGGAACATGTACGTCGGTACGTACGACTAGTATGCAATATAACAGTGGTGTTTAGGACGCTAAATGATCACATATTTCCCTGTATCCATGTGATGCAGTGCGATGTCATAATAAGTCGAGATGTGAATTCGTGGAAATGAAATCTTTTCTAATGCTAAATTGAATTCGTAGATCAGGAAATGTAATGCAATTTTAAATTATGTGTAAATTGGTCACGAAATCGAAATGGATCCCAGTGGTAAATAAAACCTAACCTATTCTTTCTCTTATGCTTAGCTGAAGGTCACAATAGTGTTCAATTTCTCCAAAAATTAGTAAATAAAAGCTATAATCATTTCGGCCGTGCTAAAATCCATATTAATACCGTCATGAAGAGTAATAATCTCATTGTAATGAAATATGAAAATTTACCGTTATACTTGTTTTTAAATAAAAGAACTTTAATAATACAGTCATGTTTCAGCACACTTTAGTTTAATTTCAAGAATTGGTAATGAAACTAAAACTGTAAAATATTTGTAAATAAAACATAACCTATATATTTTCATCTCCCTTGATAAAATTCATAATGTAGTTACTATAATACATGCATTATGTTATTTGATAGAATCCTATACTCAATAACATCAGTTCCAAGATACTGTGTACATTTTTAAAGACGATCTTCGTATCTTTACAATTTATCTTTTACTTTTGTTTCCAACATTTATTTCAGTACGACGAAAGGATTCCCAATTGTGCTTTCGAAAAGTGGCGCCAAATTATATGGGCTCGTGGGGTCCGAGCCAACCCAATAATTTGTCGTGTTGTGAGATTTATTTAACTTATACCTCAAATGTTTGAGCCACCCACTGTTTTCCAAAAGTTCGCGTCACTGCTTTCAATAGTACCAAACATGTTCCATTCTGTGGAACAGGCGTTGTCATAATGTAGTTTCAAAGTGAAACGAGCATTTTGTAACCGCAAGTATTTCGTACTAGTTCAGAACAACACTGTTATTTTGGAACGTAGTATTCCAAGGCGCTGTTATTTTTGGAACAGTTCCAAACAAGAAACGGTTCCAAAATAACCGTTACGTTATTTTTTCCCCACCTCTACAACGCGGTGTTCTGTTATTATAGCTTGTAGTTTGGTCGAGTCAGAAATGATCATGTTCTGGCGACACGGCAACGAGGCATGACCATTGCGGGGCTGCGGACAGTGTGATACGATGCATCCCTGTTCTGTTCGTGGAGTACCGGCAACTCTAGGCCTAATCTTGTGATTAAGGCGCATTCCTCTTCTGTTCTCTACGCAGAATTATCAGTAGAACATGGCATTCCGTGTGAAAGAACGAATGCTCATTAATAACGCATTTGCAAAGTCTGCCCGTGGAGAAGAGTGTGAGAAGGATTCGTGGGGTGTATCCAAATTCCCCGGTGTCATGCTGGGCAGCATTATTCATGACGTACCGGTAGCGAGAAAATTTCGCATCACAGGTTCTATATTAGTTATCTTCGCCTTGCAGACGAAGAGACGTAGGCTATCTCCAAAAAAATCGATTTTAGAAATACGCAGGTCTTGAATACATCCTATGTAATTTACATACGGATGTAATCAAAACCCGTTTTGAATAGCTACATCCTATGCAGTTTACATACGGATGTAATCAAAACCCGTCTTGAATAGCTACATCCTATGTAGTTTACATATGGATGTAATCAAAACCCGTCTTGAATAGCTACATCCTATGCAGTTTACATACGGATGTAATCAAAACCCGTCTTGAATAGCTACATCCTATTTAGTTTACATACGGATGTAATCAAAACCCGTTTTGAATAGCTACATCCTATGCAGTTTACATACGGATGTAATCAAAACCCGTCTTGAATAGCTACATCCTATGTAGTTTACATATGGATGTAATCAAAACCCGTCTTGAATAGCTACATCCTATGCAGTTTACATACGGATGTAATCAAAACCCGTTTTGAATAGCTACATCCTATGCAGTTTACATACGGATGTAATCAAAACCCGTCTTGAATAGCTACATCCTATGTAGTTTACATATGGATGTAATCAAAACCCGTCTTGAATAGCTACATCCTATGCAGTTTACATACGGATGTAATCAAAACCCGTCTTGAATAGCTACATCCTATGTAGTTTACATACGGATGTAATCAAAACCCGTCTTGAATACCTACATCCTATGTAGTTTACATACGGATGTAATCAAAACCCGTTTTGAATAGCTACATCCTATGCAGTTTACATACGGATGTAATCAAAACCCGTCTTGAATAGCTACATCCTATGTAGTTTACATACGGATGTAATCAAAACCCGTTTTGAATAGCTACATCCTATTTAGTTTACATACGGATGTAATTAAAACCAGTGAATATATCCTAAGTAGTTTACATACGGATGTAATCAAAACCCGTCTTGAATAGCTACATCCTATGTAGTTTACATACGGATGTAATCAAATCCCGTCTTGAATAGGTACATCCTATGTAGTTTACATACGGATGTAATTAAAACCCGTGAATATATCCTATGTAGTTTACATACGGATGTAATCAAAACCCGTCTTGAATAGCTACATCCTATTTAGTTTACATACGGATGTAATTAAAACCCGTGAATATATCCTATGTAGTTTACATACAGATGTAATCAAAACCCGTCTTGAATAGCTACATCCTATGTAGTTTACATACGGATGTAATCAAAACCGGCGTATCTCTAAAATCGATATTTTGGAGATACGTCTCTTCGTCTGCAAGATGACGATATAAGATCTCCCGATTTAAGACTTAGGCCTACATACACCTTCCACCACTAAAAATGAATATGTTTTATAAATGTTGTCCCTCCACATCCTTAACCCCTATTTTGATGAAATTTTATATATTAAATGTCTGAAAATTGCTCTTAAATCTAACAGAAAAAATAATTGCATAGACAAAAAGATTTTGGAATTTCGAATTTTCAAAATTTTCATTTTGTGATTTGTACCAAACTGCAATTTAAAAATAACTCTTATGATTTGTAATATATTTTTTTAAACAATTATTTTATTGCCTTAAAGGCAATATTCCTATTAACATATCCTAATTCAAAGGTTATAATAAATGTACTGTAAGAGAAGGAAAACACTTTTTTTCATGTATTTAAATTTTTAAGAAATTTTCTATTGACTTTTTCTTTTCTTTTTAATTTCTGTTAAAGACAGGTTGAAGACTGAGTTACAGTTTGTTGATCTTACTAAGAAAGGAATGCAAATTTGACTTTAATTATACAACCAAATTGTGAAAGACATTTAATCCAGGCACGGGCGTTACGAGGGCAGGAAACCAGGCACAAGAGCTAAAGTGGAAACGGGAAGGTCATGCTGCTAGACTGCAACAGGATAGATGGGTTTACTCTACAACAGTGTGGGACGTCCGAACTGGGAAAAGGTGGAAAGGTCGTCCCAAATGTAGATGGGCGGATGACTTCCAGACAGCAGCCGGAACAGACTGGACAAGGATTGCCAGGGACAGAGTGCAGTGGAAAACTCTAAGGAGGGAGATAGCAAGGTGCAGTGCAATCTAATGAAGTTGCTTCAGACACAAATTGGCAAGATAGTGTGACGGAAATGTAAACTAGGAGGCAAACACTCACACCAAAACTAAAGTCACCAATACTAAAAACTAGAGATACAAATAGTATAAGATTAGTATTATAAATAGTATTAGACTACATTAGAACTAGCTCAGGAAGTGATTAGGTAACTAGGTCCTAAGGCATACGAGAAAAACCATCCAAACTCTCACTGACTGGGTCCCCATGTGAGTAAGCAACCGAGCTATTCCCTACGCAAATAGGAGGCCCTTGCCCTGAAGGGATTTTATGGGCTTATTATTATTATTATTATTATTATTATTATTATTATTATTATTATTATTATTATATGCCTACAGAGCCCTGATATTAATTTCTGAAATATGCTTACTGTCCGCGCCTCAGCTTTCAAACGCTAGGAATATGGGTCTCATGGTTACTGAGTAGCTATAGTCGGCCTAATAGTTCTTTATTTAACGACATTTTCAATTGTAGAGGTTGTTAAAAGTCGAAATTGAACACAAATGCTTCACGGATTTTCTTTTTTGATATCTCTATTAGGAATTCTTTTACTGCCGTAAATCTGCGACATGGGCCTCCCAGCTGTAGTTCCCTTCTGAAGCCATACTAAGGATTTATCGCTCCTTTAAAACCCTTACCCTCGATATTTTTGGACCTGAAAATCTCTCGGATCCAGCGACTATCACAGATCTATTAAAAATCATACACTCACCTATCTTTCTTAAATAAATGATTAAATGAGTCAACGCCTTTTATTTAATTCGTTACAATTTAAATGTTATCAGCCTGGTTACGGAGCGATTAAGGCACATAGTGCTGACGTAGCAGGAAGACCACGCTCATGGGTTCGAAGTCTGCCTTGGACATATCTTTACGATATGATGTTCTATATTATCTTAGACCAGTGATGTCAAAAAGCAAGCGCATTTTTCTGACCTTGACGTCGTGCGCGGGTAGCAAGCGCTAAGTATGGAAAGAGGAAGAGTTGTGTATATGAATAAGCAACCTGTTGGATTAAGAAAACAGTGGTGCAAAAACTTCCAACGGAACGCGAAATTTTATGTCGTTATTTTTATATGGCTTCTTTCTGTTTAATATTATCTATATTGTCTGTAAAACAAAAGTACTAACACTGATTTCTTAATATTGCACTTGTGTTTTAAATCTTAATAACATAATAGAGAGTTAAGAAGGAATATTCACTTAAATTCCATAGTAGTATAATATTATACCGTATTAAGTGGATGAAACAAATCATTCATAAAGAAAGTGATATTCCAAAGAAAGAGATTGAGTATGACATGATAAGTTGGAATTTATATTGATGGTATCTTTAGCCTTACAAAAGTAATCAATAAACTAATCAAAACAAAATAACAGTACAAAGCAAAGTTACCTAGGTACTGTATCTGTTTTAAGTGTAACTAATATTACATAACAAAACTCTTATCGCATTATGCTTTTAAGGTGATATTTGTGAGCAACTTCCTATCATCAGAATATTAAATTATTTTCTGGAAATGTGCTGAAGCTATAGAGCTGGCATTTTTACAACGCATGGACACGTATCGTTTGCTTATGATGTAACAATAGTTGCTTTGTTAATTCATTTCCTTACAAACAATTTCCATGCAAATATTTTCAAAATCTCCTATACACTACCTTCAGTAATACGTATATACGGTATATTAGATTTACGAAAACATTCTGTAAGGCTACTAAATAAATAGGCCTATACGAAAAGTTGAGAAAATATTTCTCTTGAACAAAAAATCAAACTTGTGAAAAATGAGCATTAAAATTAGAAGTTACATTCTTATAATGCACTTATAGCTACTTCTCAGGCAAATCTAAAAATTAACATGGATACAGTTTTAATAAGTTCTCTTCCCTTTATCTATTGAATCAGTGCCGGCCATCCCTGAATATAGCTCGACCAAGCGGCATATACCACCTCTTTCGTCTGTCTCTTTCCTTTCCGCTGTAAAGCGCTCAGGCTCTCCTGGGCTCTAAAGCGCGCGCTTGATCCTGTGGGCATCAATTGACATGCCTGTCTTAGACGGAGACCCGGCGTTTGAATGTCCATCAGGTTGCAGTAGGCCAGGGCCAGAAGAGCTACTGATAAATGAGTATCTTCTCAGTAAAAATTAGCTCGCAATTCGATTTCATTGCCTTCTCTCTCCAACTCGCTTTGTAGTAATCGCGGGCAGTAATCACCTAGCATACAATATTTGAAGCTCGTTGTCACAGAACGTCCTGTTCGAAATAAAAGCATCATTAATATGGTTGGTTGATATCTTGAAAAGTAAGTCATTATTAGCCCTTCTCCACAGGATTAGACACCTTATATTAATATATCAGTGTAATGCAATAGATTTGATTTGCATTCTCTAACTCCATATCCCATTGCTAGGCCTAGAGTTGTCGTTCGGACGTCATTAATCATAATCAAAATCCGTTAAGTAAAAAATGTTACTGCTTTGTTTTTATAATAATTGTTGTTTTTTTGTCTTGGTTTATAGCCTGAGACGAACGATCTACATAATGATTCACTTATAGTTTCACTATATTCCGCAGGTAAGACATCGTCTGGAGAAGCTAGGTACTGTAATAAATTTGTCAGATGAAGTGTTCATGTCGTTTATCTGTCAATTCTTCATATTCGACATCTGGACACTCAACAGAGAGAGAGATAGAGAGCGAGAGATATTCGCTTGTAAAAGATGATCGTTCATACGCTTTATTGTAAATACTCCACCAAATGCGTTTATTCCTTTATTACGGATTTCACCTGACGTAGAAATATTTTTCCCAGGAAAATATTTTATTAAAAGTAGCAGAATTTTCATATGACACAACGCTTATTTAGAAACATAATTTTCTAATACTTGCATCATCGACTTTTACAAACTATAGGGACATCATTTTATTTTTACTTCAATTTTTATTGTACCTGAGTTTTCCAATGTACTTCACTCCCACCTCTTCTCTACTAATGAAGTTCAACCATCCTCCACACAGATCCAAGACCGCATATACAGTCATAGTAGACTTACGGTCATAGTAAACAGTACGTTCCAAAAATATGTTCGCGTTTTCCAGTGACGAAAGAGCTTTCAATATTGAATCATTTTCGCACAGGTACTGTCGTCCATTTGCCTACGTCATATCCCGGTTCCCCCCCCCCCCCAGAGCTTTTATTCGCCAGCTAGTGGCTGGGCTGTCTTAGATCTTTTCTGAGAACGTTAATTTCTGTTAGGAATTGGACGTCTATGTAATATTATACAACTGTTTAAAATAATTTAAATAAAAGGGCCTCTTTAAGTAATTAACTGTCACGTGATTTCCTCCCTTTCTACGACCCTACGACATAACCACTTGGTCGGACAGTAGATAGCATGTCTGAGTAATTTTATCTTTTCGGATCGGGCAGAAGTGAAGATTGAATTTACAGTACGTAAAGTACTCTTTTATAGAATTATTTCAACATGAGTTACTAGTACGAAGAACGAAACTGGTAATTGGGATTAGGTACAATAGTCTACAGTGCGATAATATGCACATTAGAACTGAAGCCTGTATCGAAATGAACGGCCACCATTTTAAAAAATGTGTTTAAATATCCATATTATGATAATTTTTCAACAGTAATCTCACTAGACGTTTAGATTTATCTAGAGAAAATCAAAACTCGAGTGGGATTTAATTGACTATTACACGATTAGAAGAAAGTATATAAAGATTAGAAGTAACGAAGTACTCCAATACAATAAAATATTAATTGACTTACGAAAATACAACTGTCTTCAAATGTATTATTGTACCATCTCAACATTACAAATATTACGCTAGATGCATGCTAGATGGCAGTAGTGAGCAATGCCTTCTCGTCGAGAAGTTGTCGATCTATATACACGATGGCAATGTTACTAGTCAAGAAGGCTTTGTTGATTCAGTTTCATTTTTATTAAAATGCAACATTCCACTTCAATTATCCGAATCCCAGTAATCAACGTCACTTGGCAGATGATTTTCAATAAATCTTAATATTAAACAATCTCTGATACGTGACTATCCATAATATCATATAGCAGAAGTTATAACATAACCTAACTAATATACACAAGTGTTAGAAAAGTTTTAATTAACGACGATGACATAAAAAATAAACCTGAATAATTTTAAAAGGCATAATTATTGAATGTACAATTTTCAAATTTGAATGTGGTTGGTGGTTCAATTGATGTTATACTGGACGTGTGCGTAATAGAAGCGGAACTCGTTGATTTATGCCTACATAGTGTATTCAACTTATTCAGGATTTCCGAATGAATAATTTTAAAAGGAATAATTATTGAATGTACAATTTTCAAATTTGAATGTGGTTGGTGGTTCAATTGATGTTATATTGGACGTGTGCGTAATAGAAGTGGTACTCGTTGATTTAGGCCTACATGGTGTATTCAACTTATTCAGGATTTCCGAATGGTGCTCTTCATTTATTTGTAAATCAGATTTCAGAAGATGCATAGGTATGATCAGTGATTTTTATTAATTCTTGTTCTTGAATGCCAATGCGAGTCATATTTGAAACTGCTGTGCATCAACTGGAGTGGTTTATATATATATATATATATATATATATATATATATATATATATATATATATTTTTTTTTTTTTTTGACGTCCAGACCAGCGCAGTTTCAAATGTTGGCAAACAAAGAAACAAATGCTAGGGACGCGATAAAATTAAACAAATGCTAGGGACGCGATAAAATTAAACAAATGCTAGGGACGCGATAAAATTGTGCGATAAGCAGCCATGATTGGTTGAAATACGTCCTTCATACCGTTTTATTGGTCAAAAGTAGTATGACGTAGTAAGAGTGTAATAGTCAATTTAACTTCATTCTCTATATTGTACGCTAGTATATTGTAGACAGTATAATATACACTGCATAATGAATACATCCACATGGACAACTCAGTTCGTGAGTAAAAACACTCATTGTTAATACTATACTGTATTTTGATTAAACAAAAACCTAATGAAAATGATGAAACTCAAAAGCGCGATATTTCCTAGTTTACGTAAATGGATGAACTACTTTTCTTCCCTCCTATACCTAGTAAAGTGATTGTTTGTATATTACGCCAGTATCATCGAACTCCAGTCGTGAAAGGGGGTGTGGAAGGGGGTAGCAAACGGCGTTGATCCAGAGGTATAGGCAAGTTAATATTAAAAATGTTAGTAAAAATAAAATGATGACCATGTATAAATATGCAGAGATATAAGGAAGAAAATCTCACTCACTCAGCCACGAAGGATGAGACCTTCCTGATATTACAAATGCAGTGGGCGAGGTTGTATGTCGTCTGGTCGCGAGATAGCTCGCCTCTAATTTAATCCCTGTTAATCTTACGACGAGAATCGTATATCAATCTCGACCTCGTGTTGACAAATCAGGGAAATATGAAGTACACTTCTCGTCCTCTACCAGGAACGACCAGGATTTATTTACAAAACTGTACAGAAACAGACAAATTCGTCTATGACAAAATGAAAGGAAATGTCACTTATTTTGAACATAGTATCCTGTCACTACCTTGATAAATTGAGGGCGGGTACTTTCCGCTCGTACATTCACACCAATAACACTGGTCAACAAAATTAAATATAATTTTTGTTAAAAGATAACGAATGAGTGATCTTTATAGAATGTTTCGTACTGATTTCAAATCTGTTTTCAAAATTTTTCTATCACCCAAGGTTTCTGAGTAATTATATGGAATGTAATTCAAACTTTCCTAGTAACATTTTACCTAAAATCATGTCTACTTATCTAAAACGTGTGTAAATTAGATTTTAGGCTATACTTGGCTTGAGAAATATCTCGTTTGAGTGTCCAGCAGTAGTCTGCCAGAATATCTGAACTCTATTTTTCCTGGTAACACCTTTCCTTTTCAGAAAAATCCTGATGAAAATGCTCCCCATGTTCGTCGCTCATTACCCGAAGATTTTGAGGAGGAAAAAATAGATGAGAATCCAATAAGTTATTTTGAGAGATACATGACACCCCATCACGTTATAGTTCTGAATCAGCTAGCTGACAAGTTCTCTGTAATCTTCTGATCTGTGGTTCCTAGAAAGTAACAGTCTGTTGAATGATCCTTAGGTTCCCGGCGTATCATTGGAACTGAAAAAGGCATGTGGCGGGATCCTTTTAGCCAACCAGTTAATAGAATTACGTGGTGCACAACAGACGTCAGGGGCCCAATTCCTGTCCTCATCTATTTTTCTATCAAAATAACACTCGTAAGCTCATTTAACTAGTGTAGTAAAAATTCGCCTGTATGCTTTCAAAGTTAACTAACTACAAACGTAACAAAAATTGTTTATGTGATTCACACAATATTTCGAGGTACATTTCACTTTATAAGAAACTTTTACCATACCCCGTAAAATGGGGCGAGATTGATCACTTTTAATTTTCAACATAAAGTAATTTCAAAAATATTCATTTTTTTTAACTTGAAAACGCCCTGTATATTGCGTTGGGGGCAGCTATCTATCATGTGCCCTACATTTAATTCGTATGCTTTTCAGATACCCAAAATACCGAAAATTTCACTGATCAAAGACATACTCAGAGTGGGGTGACTTTGATCGGCCGTAAGTTTATTAGCAATTATCAAAGGCGACCCTCAAACTAACGATTCTGTGGGAAAAAAAGTTTGATTTTTTTTTTTAATTTTTCTTATATTCACCTATGAAATTTTTGTTTTTGAGGGGGTACTTAAAATTAGGACAAAGCAAACGCAGGTTATGAAACTTGTTTCATGTAAGTTACAAGTCAACTGAGAATTAATATAACTTTTACAGTCTAATGAGGAATGAAATTCGTTTTTATGAATTCTGATTTCACAGGCGACAATTATCTAGTCAATTGTTAGAGCAGTAAAATGGAATATTTTCTTTCCATTAGCATGTTAAGGACTGTATACCTAAAGCAATGAAAATAAATCAAATTTTCCAAAATTACAAAAAAAAAATAAATAAAAAAATGGTGGGTGGTAGAAAAATTCGGATTTAATTTTTGGAATCAGCAGATCTAATTACACAAGAAACAGCAAAAATGTTACATTTAACAGAATCACTGTTGACCAGTGTAATTTTCAAGAAACGCTATCTTTTTCTTACATTTACTAGGCTGGTTAGGAGGTCTATCATTTGTACTACCGCACTTAATATGAAGAATAAAAATTACTATTAAAGTGCGAGAACAATAAAATGACTGGTTTAAATATGAGTGGAAAGCTTCGCATGCGTTGGCGACTTTTGACAATTTGTAGTACTCAAATGTTCCAGCCATATTAACAATTTGTGATTCTATTACAAATTGAAGCCACAAGAACAAAATTATCACTTCTCTTCGTTAGCGGATTCATTTGACCAACTGCGGTGAATAATTCGGTGATGTTAGTCGGATGTTTTGGTGTAACCATCCTCCTTGGTCACAGACACATTTCCTCATGTTTATTTTTACATCTTTCAACCCGAGTGCCGAGGTTTCAACATCACACAATCTATTGATTTTCAGTGGCGGTAAACTAATGCTTTCTATGGCTTTTCGTCTGGCAGTAACATTTACTTTTTGTCGTTATAGTTTTCGCTCGTCATAGGGCTCATAATTACTCTGTGTTATGATCCTACCCTCAGACTCGCCCAGAGCATAACAAATGCGAAAACCATACATACCAAACTGAAACCAAGAAGTCAATACCAAGAAAGAATCCACCACATAAACTCACCCATAGGGTCGATTTCTAAAACGAGGTCTAGACCACGGCCATGGCTTTAAACCTCGTTTGGATTTATAAAACGAGATCTTTTTCATTTTTCTGAGCCACGGCTCGAAACCATGGTCTGAAGCAGAGACCACGGCTGGGGTAGGTTTAAAACAACGGCTTCAAGTATGCAAGATGGAGGTAGTAGATCAGCTGGATAATTATCAAAGGAAAATTTGTGTCTAAGGGTATTAAATTCTCGTATTAGAGTGAAGAGAGACAGAAATAATCCTTGTAACTATAATGACGATAATTTCAGGCGAATATTTCAACTTTCGAAGTAATCAACACAAAATTTAGCAAAAATGCTAAATAATAATCTACAACGAAATTCAAGAGGCGGCGGGTTGACAATTATTTTACACCTTCTTGTTGCTTTGAGGGAAGTAAGATATAATATTTTATATTAATTATATCTTTATGCCTGTAAGACGATATAACTTCATTCTTAGTCTTTACAGTAGTTTCGGACATTTTATTCAACAGCCTATTCGAAAATGATGTGGGTCTACAAGAATATGAAGCAAACGCGATTTTGTCTTCTTATTTGAAGTTTTATGCTACTAGAGCTTTCCACGTAGTATTATGTGTGAAAATAGAACTATATTACATTTTAGTTTCAATTGAAATTTTAATCCAGTTAATATTTTAGGTCCATGTATGGCGCGTCCCATCACCACGGTATGGCGCGTCCTCAGGTTGCGGATAGAGGAGACGGCCTCCAGATATGGAGGGTAGCTGCGAATATATTGAATAAGCAGTCGTGGACAGCCGATAAGGTGTGGTCCTCCAGCTTGGGGGCTGGGCGAAGGGCTAACAACCCATCACCGTAAAAAACAGCTTGTTACGAAACGTAACAGTAAGCCTCGGAATGGGACTGATTTTCCGGCACGACCACAGCAAAGGAAAAAGGTTATAAGATTTGGTACATGGAACGTAACTAGTATTTATAGAACAGGAGGGGTAACATTAGTAGCAAAAGAACTAGCTAGATATAGAATAGACTTCGTGGGAGTACAAGAGGTTAGGTTAGATGGGAATGGCATATCACAAATAGGCGATTACTTATTGTATTATGGGGAAGGAAACGACAATCACCAATTAGGAAAAGGATTCTTTGTACATAAAAGAATAAAATCAGCAGTAAAAAAGGTCGAATTTATCAGTAACAGGTTATCGTATTTAGTACTTAAGGGTAGATGGTGCGATATCGTAGTTATAAATCCTCACGTCCCTACAGAAGAGACCATATAAAGGATAGCTTCTATGAGGAATTGGAATATACTTTTGATCAGTTACCTAGATATCACATGAAAGTTTTATTGGGGGATTTCAATGCTAAAGTAGAACGGGAGGATATTTTTAAACCAACAATTGGAAAAGAGAGCCTACACGTAAGTAGTAATGACAATGGAGTTAGGCTAGTCAACTTTGCCACATCAAAAAATTTAATTGTCAAGAGTACATTCCCCCATAAGGATATACATAAATATACGTGGACTTCTCCAGACGGAATGACACATAACCAGATAGATCACATCTTGATAGATGAAAGAAGGCACACTAGTATAGTAGACATTCGAACTTTCAGGGGGGGGGGCAGACTGTAATTCTGACCATTATTTGGTAATTGTAGAATTAAGAGAAAGACTATCAGTAGCCAAGCGAGTAGAGCAACAAGCTAATATTAGTAGATTCAATATTCTGAAATTAAAGGACGAGGAAGCTAAGCAACGTTATCAGGTTGAAATTTCAAATAGGTTTGCTGCTTTAGCAACCGCTGACGAAGCTGAGGAAGAGTTAGATGTTAATAGCGTGTGGGATAATATTCGAGATAATATCAAAATTGCAGCTGAGCAGAGCATAGGTTATCATGAAACTAAGAAAAAGAAACCGTGGTTTGATGAAGATTGTTCCATTGCAGTAGATAGAAGGAAATAGGCAAAATTGAAATTCTTACAGGATCCAGTTGCGAATAGAGATAATTATTTCAATGAAAGACGGGAAGCAAGTCGTACACTTAGGAATAAAAAGAGAGATTACTTGAAGGAAAAACTGAATGAGGTAGAAACAAATAGTAAGAATAAAACATTCGAGATTTATATAAGGGTATAGAGGAATTTAAAAACGGATATCGGGCAAGGGTAAACGTGATCAAGGATGAGAATGGTGGCTTAATTGCAGACTCTCATTCATTCCTGAACAGATGGAAAAACTATTTTGGGCAACTACTAAATGTGCATAGGCCAAATAGAAATGATCGGGACGAAATTTAAATACAAACTGCTGAGCCATTTATACCAGAACCCACGCTTTCTGAAGTCGAAATTGCGATAGAAAATATGAAAAAGTACAAGTCTCCAGGTATTGATCAAATTCCAGCAGATTTAATACAAGAGTGTGGAAGGGCAGTATCTAGCGAAATTTATAAGCTTGTACTTGCAATTTGGGAAAAGGAAATTGTACCAAAACAATGGAAGGAGTCCATAATCGTACCTATTTTTAAGAAGGGGGACAAGACTAACTGTAGTAACTGTCGAGGAATATCACTTTTGTTGACGTCGTACAAAATTGTGTCCAATATCCTTTTGAGAAGATTAACTCCATATGTAGATGAAATTATTACTGATCATCAGTGTGGTTTTAGGCGTAATAGATCCCGAGAAACTAGTTCGATTAATTAAAATGTGTCTTAGTGAAACGTACAGCAGAATCCGTATAGGCCAGTCTCTATCTGATGCTTTTCCAATTCACTGCGAGCTAAAGCAGGCAGATGCACTATCACCTTTACTTTTTAACTTCGCTCTAGAATATGCCATTAGGAAAGTTCAGGATAACACAGAGGGTTTGGAATTGAACGGGTTACATAAGCTTCTTGTCTATGCGGATGACGTGAATATGTTAGGAGAAAATCCACAAACGATTAGGAAAAAAAAAACGCGGAAATTCTAGTTGAAGCATGTAAAGCGATAGGTTTGGAAGTAAATCCCGAAAAGACAACGTATATGATTATGTCTCGTGACCAGAATATTGTACGAAATGGAACTATAAAAATTGGAGATTTATCCTTCGAAGAGGTGGAAAAATTCAAATATCTTGGAGCAACAGTAACAAATATAAATGACACTCGGGAGGAAATTAAACGCAGAATAAATATGGGAAATGCCTGTTATTATTCGGTTGAGAAGCTTTTGTCATCTAGTCTTCTGTCAAAAAATCTGAAAGTTAGAATTTATGAAACAGTTATATTACCGCTTGTTCTGTATGGTTGTGAAACTTGGACTCTCACTTTGAGAGAGGAACAGAGATTAAGGGTGTTTGAGAATAAGGTTCTTAGGAAAATATTTGGCGCTGAGAGGGATGAAGTTATAGGAGAATGGAGAAAGTTACACAACACAGAACTGCACGCATTGTATTCTTCACCTGACATAATTAGGAACATTAAATCCAGACGTTTGGGATGGGCAGGACATGTAGCACGTATGGGCGAATCCAGAAATGAATATAGAGTGTTAGTTGGGAGGCCGGAGGGAAAAAGACCTTTGGGGAGGCCGAGACGTAGATGGGAAGATAATATTAAAATGGATTTGAGGGAGGTAGGATATAATGGTGGAGACTGGATTAATCTTGCTCAGGATAGGGACCAATGGCGAGCTTATGTGAGGGCGGCAATGAACCTCCGGGTTCCTTAAAACCCAGTAAGTAAGTAAGTAAGTAAGTAAGTAAGTAAGTAAGTAAGTAAGTAAGTAAGTAAGTAAGTAAGTAAATATTTTAGGTTATTCATTCCTTTGAACCAGGTTTTCAGGTAGTTAATGTTGGTAGTAGTTATGAAGAAATGATAAACTACAACATAAACGCTCGATTTGTGTTAATTATTTGGGCAATATCATTCTGGACCTAAAAATCCCTTCCATATTAAATACTAAGTAATGCTAGATTTTAAACGCACACATATTCTGCATATTAGTAAATATAGGCCTAACAATACCTTAGCTGAGAACAAAAGATTGTGACTTACTGCAATTCAATAAAAATATTAATCCCGATGTTGATTTCTTTCTAATATCGACTTTTTACAAGAATAAAAGTCGATTCTTAGCTACGGTGCCATATATAAAACCCACGAACCTCGGTTTCTTCTCAAGCCGCGTCTCGACTTTGTTTTAGAAATCGCATAAGGATTCAGCCCTCGATAGCTGTTTAAAAGCCGAGGTTTGGAACCACGATTTCTTCCGTGTTTTAGAAATAGACCCATAGTGTTTAAAATGTCGTCCATACTTCCTGTACAAACACCGCACCACTCGCTAAATTGCGATGTTTATTAAATTTTCAATTTTTAAAAAGAAGAACGATTTTGCACAATTCAACGAAAGCGATATGTAAATACTGAGATGAGCTGTGCTCAAGGAAAATCTGTACATTATCAACTTCAAAACGATGACTTTAAAGTAATTACCTTTCTACAAAATGCATTATCGAGATTTATTAGTATTGGAACTTCTGTTCAAATTGGACATGTGATTCATTGAGATGGGTAGAAGTTATCTGGAAAAAAATGGGAAGAGGAAATACAAGAAATATTCGGAGGACGATCTGAGAAGTAGTATCCAGGACATAAAAGGAGCGGGAGCGGCAAACTACACACACGTTTCAGGTATATGACCTAAAAGAAGGTAATTTACACACATGTGATTTGCACACACCGATTTTGGATATGTAATCTGCACACGCAAATAACCCAGGTAATAAAAACAGGATGTAAATTGCGCACAGAGCTACAATGGCATATATTTACTTTGAACATACTATTACAATAGTAATGTATTAACCAATATATTTTGCTCGCTTAATGAATTCCACTCGGGATATAGGCTATGCCCCTCATTAAAACCTTTTTACATTTCTCTCCATAGTTTCTTTCCTCCTTAAGGAGCAATTATTTTTAATTTTTGCAGCAGTAGATACCCCTTGAATGTTCACGCATGAATTGAAATTCAATTAATCTATTTGTAAAAGTATAAATATGATATCTGGATGAGCAGAGTAAAATGTCTTGTTGAATCTACTATGAAAATACGTACAGGCATTAATTAGTTATACGCTGCAAGCTCTCTGTTTTGGCTGCCCAGATTGAAGGAGGAAAGGTAACGTCATCGTCTACATAGCAGTCTACTAAATAGTCACAAAAGTTACTCGTATCTAGTTTTTCATCTTGTGGCTTAATGACCATCAAATCTGCTGCTTTTAGTTTGGTGGATGAAATACTAAATTCATTAAATTCGAAACTACATGTAGGTGGGACTTTTGTGACTTGGCTAAAGCATTTGATTGTGTAGACCATAGTATATTAGTAAAAAAATTGAAGTTTTATGGTATTAAAGATGAGATGTTGGGTTGGTTTACATCGTACTTATCAAATAGAAAACAAAAAGTAGAAATAAATGTACCAAATAGACATAAAGTTACTTATTCAGAATTTATGAATATAAAACATGGTATTCCGCAGGGGTCAATTTTAGGTCCATTGTTGTTTCTAGATTATATTAATGATTTAGCCTTGACCATAAACAATTCATCCCATGTAATTTTATTTGCAGATGATACAAGTGTAATTATTTCAAGCAAACAATACGATCATTTTATAAACACTTCTAATACAGTGCTGAATCTAATGAATGAATGGTTCCATGCAAATAAACTAGCACTTAATGTTGATAAAACCAGTGCAGTCAAATTTAGTACACACAATAGTGCTCAGGTTTCCTACAGTATTCGATTAAATGGAACTCATCTCAAAGAATCTATAAGCACACAGTTTCTTGGTTTAGAATTGGATAATCACTTGAACTGGAAAACGCATATAGAATGTATTACTCGTAAATTGAGCTCTGCCTGTTATGCATTAAGATCCTTATCTACTATTGGTGATATAAACTTACTTAAAATGTCATACTTTGCATATTTTCACTCTGTAATTAAATATGGATTAATATTCTGGGGTAACTCGTCTGAAGCTAAACACGTTTTTGTTTTACAAAAGAAAGCTATAAGAATAATGACCGGTGTGCATAAAAGGACCTCCTGTAAAAATATTTTCCGAAACTTAGAAATCTTGACTTTACCTTGTGAATACATTCTTTCCCTAATGATGCTGTATATTAAGAACCAAGATAAATTCAGTACTAATCAAGACATTCATCATTTTAATACAAGACATAAATCAGATCTTCATCTACCCTCTGTTAGTCTAAGCTGTTTTAAAAAAGGAGTTCGCTATTCATGTATAACAGTCTTCAATGCACTGCCTAATTATCTTAAAGATTTGAAGAACAACGAGAAAAGGTTCAGAAAAGAATTAACCAAATTTCTACATACTCATACCTTCTACACAATTGATGAATTGTTTATGCTTGTGAATTGAATTATTCTACTTAAATACATGTAAAATTTTATATAGCTCAACTAAAATATGTTTTTATATTGACTTAATCTGTTTACTATGTATTGTATTTTTTGTTTAGCATAACTGATGAATTGTATGTACTGTAAATTGAATAGTATACTGTATAGGTCAACTGATGAATTGTTTAAGCTTATAAATTGAATTAATCTAATTCATATGAATTGTATAGCTTAACGAAAATAAGTTTGTAAATTGAACTAATTTGATTGTATATGTTTGTATAGTTTGGCTGATGAATTGTATATGTTCTTAAAATGATTACTAGTCTGTGTAGCTCTACTGATGAATTGTATATAGACCTACTGTAAATTGAATGGTAATATGTATAGCTCAACTGATGAATTGTTTATGATTATAAATTGAATTAATCTAGGCCTACTTGATATTAATTGCATAAATTTGTATAGCTTAATGAAAGTATGCTACTTTGTATTGTATATATTTGTATAGTTTTGGCCGATGAATTGTATATGCTTTAAATTGAATAGTAATCTATATAGCTCTACTGATAAATTGTTTGTGTTTGTAATTTGAAGTAGTTTGCATGATATGTATTATCAATTTCTGTATATCACAACTGGTTGAATTGTTTATGCCTTAAATTTAATTAAATTGTTTTGTATTATAATATAGCTCAACTTATGAATGATCGTTTGCGTTTGTAAATTTAATAATCTGATTGGCTATGTATTGTATACTTTTAGTAGAGCCATCGATGTAGCTCAGTCGGCAGACTCGCTGGGCTGCTGATCCGGAGCTGCGTTCGGGCTTGGGTTGGATCCCCCTTTGGACTTTGGTTTCTTCGGAGGTTTTTCCCAGCCGTGGGACAGCCGGATGGTCTATGGCGAGTCTTTGGCATCAACCCCTTTGATTTGATTACCCCCTTTGATTTGATTACCTGGTTGGGTTTTTCCGAGGTTTCCCCCACCGAAAAGGCAAATGCCGGGTAATATTTTGGCGAATCCTCGGACCTCACCTCATCTCACTACATCTCGCCAAAATGTAAAAAAATTGTACAAAATTGTAAAAATTGTAGAAAATTACTAAATTGTAGAACTATAAAAATTTGTAAAAATTGTAATTGTAATATTGTAAAATGTTGACATGTTCCACATCTTAAAGCTTCATTGCTCATGTAAGATCTATGGAATAAAATAAATGAATGAATGAATGAATGAGAAACGAAACAGTCGGAAATCTCATGTGGGTTTAAAAAATAATAGACTGGATACAAGTTTTTAACCATGTGGCTATTTCAGAATCACTTTTATATGTCTTTATGAAAGCATTTTTTTTAATCTGACGAAGCCAAAATTGACTTTGATGGAATCTACATCCAATGGCGTTCGCCTCACTCCATACAACGTTTATTGCAGCGTGATAGCACTTATAAACAACTGTGTTCAAGGGCCAATGCTTTATGTTGAACTGCTGCGTAACTCTCCGTCCAAGTCAGTCTAACTCATACAGTACCTCTCTAATTCCATTACAAGCTGCGTAAGTCAATTGTGCTTGTCACCCGTAACATTGGTTGACATGCGTTCGATTCATATGTCGTTTATTAAAAAAATAACCCGACTCATGCTGTGGGTGTAATTTACATACCACCCCTACTACCTAGGTTTTGTTGCGTGTGCAGATTACATACCAAAAGTCTATAGCAAAGGTATGGGAAAAAATATACCTGAAAAGTGTGTGTAGTTTACCTCCGCCCAAAAGGAGGTATGTCACAAAATTTGGCTAGCGAAAGATATAATATTAGCAGGGGGGTACTTTAAAACCATCTTAAAGGCATTTGCACCAAACCTGTTGAACGGCCTACAATAGAGAGCTGTAGAATAGAACTTAATACCGGTTTTCATTCGACCGGTCAGAGAGCATCCGTCAAGGTAGAGCATCCGACCGAATGTTCGAATTTCAACCGGTTGACCCTAATGTTTTGCAGGCTAGACAGAACACAGACATTTTCTGACACACAAACAGGGTAACAACTGAAGAAAATTTATCATATATAATTTTAAAAATGTATTTACCTACAATTGATTGCATACTTTGTTACATTTATCTTCATAACATACAAGGTGTTTCAAAATTAGACCGACAAACTTTAGCATCGGATAGATAATCTTCTTTCAAACAGTTTTTGTTAAGGAACCCATGGGCTGCGACACTTCCTTTCAAAGCAAGAAGGGTTTATGCCATTACATGGTTCGACCGTACAGGAAGGGATTGAAGTAATTAGTTACGTGAAAAGTGAATAAACAAATCATTTTATAGGCATAATTTATTGATCCAAACATACAGAAAAACACAAAGAAAACAAACCGAATGAGAAGAGAAAACACTCACTTCAGTGTTAAATTAGAAGTATGGATCCATTGCTTTACTGTGTCATCATTACAACAAATGCAATGTTTTGTAACAAGGAAGACTTGTACTGAACCGAGAAAAAGCAGTCAACAGAACGAATGGAAGAATGATACTGACCACAAAAAGTCAACAGACTAGATGGAAGTACACAAATTTACCGTAGTAATCAGAATGGGTTAATGCAGAATACCGAGCTCAGGGAATAAACAAACCGGGTCGAAAAACGATACTGCGCTGATGGAGTAAACAAACTGGGTGGTTGCATTAAATCCCTCTTGCACTGAAACGAAGCGTCCGAGTCCATGAGTTTCTTAACGAAAGGTGTTTGAAAGAAGCTTATCCGATCCTAAAGTTTGTCGGTCTAATTTAGAAACACTCTGTATATATATATATATATATATATATATATATATATATATATATATATATATATACAAATGAACACCGGTAATAATAAAAGAAATAAGTACAGTATAATGCATAATGTGAAATCTGGTATGTAAAGAAATGCAAGAATAGAATAAGTTACAATTACTTATTAAATGGAAGATAAAATAAGTACATACATAAATTCCATTGTAACGTTTACACTTAAACTCAAAATTCATCTCTAAAATAGTAGTTAATGTTTTTTAATTACTCTAAGCAGATGAATTATTTCATTAATAAATAATTTTTAAGAAGATATGTTTTGCTCCTGACGATAGCAACTGTAAGACATGAATGAATGAATGAATGAATGAATGAATGAATGAATGAATGAATGAATGAATGAATCAATCAATCAATGATGAACCAATCAGAATCAGTCAATGAATCAATGAATCCATGAATTAATGAATCAATGAATCGATGGATGATTGATTGACTGATTGATTGATTGATTGATTGTAGTGAAATAAGAAGAATTATTAATTAAATAGTAGGTCTACACAATGATAATTGCGTCCTTGCAAGAGCTCGCAAAACGAAAGAGCTTTGTATACTAACTACAGCGCCAGGCGTTCAATATCATTTCTATTTTTCGTAACCGGTAGTGCATGGCTCTAGCCTACAACTTTAACAAAAAAGAAGAAAGTGAAATTGTAAAAACTATGGTAGAGGTAGCAAAGTGAGGATATCCACTAACACCATTCGACATGAAAGGGAGTAAACGTCCCCACTTTTCCAAAAACATTCCAGGCAACGATTTTATTAACTCATTCCTGAATAGGAATGGCACTGTGATGCCGACTGCATCCAGGTCAAGAGCTTCTGTCACACGAAAGCAGTGGCAGAATATTTTGATAGAATTAAGAATGCTTTGGATCCGGCAGTTGTTTACAATTTTTATGAAAGAAACATAACAGACAACTCTAAATAAGAAAAAGTGTTGGTTCCACGAGGCATGAAGAGAGTAGAAAGAGTACAAGAGCATTCTATGATGTCCATTTCCTTGATGGTCTGCATCACAGCGGGAGAAGAGCTATTGCTACCTTTTGTAGTATATGGCACAAAATACCTACAGAGGTTGGACTGAGGGCGTCCTTCAGAATCCGTGTACGATTCTACAAAAACTGGCTGGTTTGAATCCAGAACTTTTAAGCGCTGGTTCTTTGAGATCCTTCTACTCCATGCACATGGGTGGGCAACTCGTGCTCTCAAAGTGTCAACACAATCTCAGTGCAGGTAGAACGGACTCTGTACTAACTGTACTGTCTGTGTGCGGTTCTTTCAAGAAACAAGTTCGATCGCGTCTGCAGTAAGTGGCGGCTCGTTTTAAGTGAAAAACAATATAATTCCCAGATCATTTCCCTTTAGTTACGAGTAAAAAGGGAATTTTTTTATTAAGAAGAGAGGTAAAGCTTGTATTCTATTACACTTTCTTACGCATGACATTTTATGTTCCAAATAAACAGTGAAGGTTTTAGTAAAGAAATACTGCCTGCATCTGCTTTAGAACAGCTAAAGGAAAAAATGAGATATCAACAAGGTGAGACTGATATCAAATATCATTAGCACGTTGTGCGTGCGAGTTACAGAATTACACGGCATATAATCGACTAGCTAAGAGCATTTATGGATAAATTTGAAATATGGTAGTATCATGTAGAACATAGACAACTTCACTTTCTTTGACTATAAACTATAAGAAAATCTTCTTATCAAATATAAGACCCTACTTCAAGACCTAAAGCAGAATTCACTGCTAAGTTTGGAGAAACAGTGACAATTGACAAGGAATCGAAATTTTTCTGAAATATTTTTGGCTTACGCCGATAGAAAATTCTGAAAATTTATAGCTTGAATTGATAAATCTACAGAACAGCACACCACTCAGATTCCAGCAAAATCTGGAATCGAACTGTTCGTAATGTTGCCTAAGTCAGAATTTCCAAATATACTCTTTGCTTCCATATATACTTCGTGTGCTTGAGGCAGAGTTTAATACAAGAAAGAAGTGTAAAAGCTCTCAAAGTAAAGAAAGAACTCAGAAGTAAGCTTATTTCATCTGCCGTGACATGTAAAAAATACTTCCTTGAATTTGTTATTGTTTGCGAATATAGACTATTACCTTTCTGAGAACAGAGGAATACTTTTTAATGTATAAAGACTTGTAAATTCTAGCGTTCTACGTTTGAAATAAGACATATAATAAGAAATATTAACAAATAGTGTAATAATAAATAAGTGTTGCAGCTATATTTGTTGTATCTTGAAAATGTTGTATTCAGTTTGTGTTTCCAGTACTAAACTAATTTACAAAGCTAGAAAATAATATAATTTTGTTATGTGTCCACGTATAGTCTGTCTAAAATTACTAAATTATTGTACCATGCATCATTCTGAAATTCAAATCATGGAATAGATATCACGATCACCTGCACGAGCCGCCAGAGCGCACCGTGGCTTTAGTAGCGAAACTACAAACAACCTGTAACTGCTGCGACTGGCTCCGTCTGCCTTTCTCTTTTTCAAGGTTTTTTAGCACTTTGGGAGCACGAGTTGCCCATCCATGTCCATGCACAATAGAAGAAAGAAAAGAAACTCGTGGTTAGTGAAAACTTGAGGTCACATTATTTTCTTAGTGTGATAAATTAAGTTTGCAAGACCAACAACATTTACTTCACAATTATCCTCTCGAATTCTACACATTTGATTCAACTTATAGATGTCGCTGTGTTCCGCCCCAAGAATATAAGATGGGCTAAAATCTTGGACAAGTGGAGGAGGGGGAGTAGAGTAACTCGGTGTCTACCCAAGGAACAATCCTCTTTTCTATTGAGGAAATTCTGGGACGCAATGAATATAAACTTGACTGCATGACTTTCTGAATTTCGGACAACTGAACTTGTTCCGTTCAATCCATCAGAGGTTTTACATAAAATCCCTGATACCGAAGGCGAAGGATAAATTAGATCACTTGATAACTGTATGATTGAGATGCTGAAGGAATTGAGAGGCCAAGACAAGGAAACCGGAATCTAATGAAAACGGGGGAAGAAAATACCAGCAACTCTAGGTCAAAATTTGATTATGAATTTATGTGAAAATGAAAAAAGAAAATAGGTAACCCTTTCAGGGTTTGAGCGACACGGCCCTGAGATTTAAAAGTGGTTCAGAAGCATAGGAGGAATTAAATCCTAATAAGAGTTTAAAACCCAAAATGTTCCTCACAGTCCAATGACTCTGACAAAGTGCAACCCCAAAATGTTGACATGATTTAAGTCTTAACTCTCCCTCAAGAGTTCATTTTAGGCTGAAACTACATCATTTTCATTTGACTTTAAAGTTGTTTATGTAGCCCACTCAATTTTTATTCTTGGTTACTGTGAAACTATATGCCAGAGGTTAATACTCGACCACTGGAACCACGATCGACCTCAACAGGAGGCATTCTGCCCCCAGGAAACTGTCAAAAGCGGCAAACCTACTAATTAGCGACCACAGACGCGTTTTATATGTGGCTTTTTGAAAATATATTTGTATCTCACACCAGTTCCGGAATTTGAACAATAAAAATGGACAATTATATCACTGAAACATTACTAATTAAATTGTAATAAAATTGGTAGGGATTCGGACTATAAATCCAGCATACCTGAGTTTAGTGTTCTGCAGAGAAATGATAAATAATATTCCATCGGTACTGTATATATGGCCCGTATCTCATATTTATCCTGTGTTGTCTTACAGCTGGCTTTACTATTGACCACATAATGAGAAAACCTTCTTACAAAACAAAAGAGGAATGTTCAGCATCAGCGAATTCGATAGCTTGTAAAATTTGACTATGATAACAATGATGATAAAGGTGATAATGATAATAATAATAATAATAATAATAATAATAATAATAATAATAATAATAATAATAAATAGGAAAGGTAAGATAAGCCACTAATCCGTCTTGGCCATCTTACTTATAGCTTTTGAGGAAGCCAGAGGTTCATTGCCGTCCTCACATAAGCCCGCCATTGGTCCCTATCCTGTGCAAGATTAATCCAGTCCCTACAATCATATCCCATCTTCCTCAAATCTATTTTAATATTATCCTCACATCTACACTTGGCCTCCCTAAACATCTTTTTCCCTCAGGTCTTCCAACTAACACTCTATATGCATTTTATAGATTCACCCATAGTGCGTTTTAGCAATCTACAAAATATTAACATTTATATTTATATTGTCGAATGCTTTTCTTGAGATCAATTGGGTGGATTATTAACTAGAACGACGCGCCATAATCCAGGGCTCGATTCGCGAGCCTCACGTGATTTATGCAAGGGTCATTACCTCAAGTCAACACGACGTGTTTGTGTACATCGCGTTATCACCTGTGCGCGCAACAATGCGGAGCAGCTGGATTAAGGCTCCTCGAGAGGGATTTGCTGTACGTCACTACACGCTCTTCAACCGACAGAAAAAAAAAAAAAAACATAAATAATCGCACTGACGAGGGAGACGGAAAAGTGGAACATTCCCAATGCGTAATATGACACCTTGCATTTCCCTTTCTTTCTTGAAACAACAAACAATTTAAAACAAAAGTAAAATATGAGCCAACAGGCTGTTGGATAAAGCATAGGCTTCTACTCTGGGAATGAATGTATTAAAGATAAAAATGTCAATATTTAAACTTTGTGGTAACTACGTATATCTATGAAATATGTTTTCTTGTATCACATTTACTGGTTATTCTTCAGCATTCATTCTGCGAATAGCCAAGTGTTTTAAATTTAGCGTTACCCTTAGATCTAGTAAACTTACTCAGATATAAGCTACATATTAGAAATGAACTACAGCAGGCAGCAATGGTAGAACAAATTGATTTGGACATCTGGTTAGAATGGGAGATGAGAGGAAAGTGAAAGAAGTATTCGAATCAAGAGTAGAAGGTAAAAGGATGAGGGGTAGATCAAGAATAGAATGGGAACACTACGTTAATGACGTGGTGAGGAGAAGAGGGAAGGAAATACGGGAAATAAGAAGATTGGCATTGGACCGGGAGAGATATAAGAAATGGGTGGAGGACCCGACGCTGCAAGGCACAAGGGATAGAAGAAGGAGAAGAAGAAGAAGAAGAAGAAGAAGAAGAGAAGAAGAAGATATAAGCTACAAGCACGTAAGTCCACTTTTGACGAGTTATTTTTTTTTCTTTTCTCTCAGTTAACGTGAACAGATTCACTTAAAACACATATGATCTTCCATCAACATTAATACACTTTTGCCAGTGACTTTAGATAATACTACAATACATTTCAGTACTACGGTTAAAAACTTAGGTTTCCATTTCGACTCGAATCTCAGCTGGAATGCACAGGTAAAATATGTCTGTAAGAAAACTTTCTCAATCTTGCATTCACTGAAAAGACTGAAAAACTTCTTTCCTTCTAAACTGAAACAGATCTTGATACAGACCCTGGTGATGCCTTACTTTGACTATTGCGACGTTTTGTATAGTGATCTTCGTGTTGAATTGTCATTGAGGCTTGAGGGTGGGTGTCGTTATTGAGTTCCCACGTTGGACGCCATTTGAGGGTGAGTGGTTATTGTGACCACACGTTGGGCGCCATTTGAGGGTGGGTGCGTCTCGATGTTGCGTGAGATTCACTCAGGGTAGCCGAGGTACGGTTGTGGTGTAGGTTGATGTCGGGAATAATACCAAGCCGGCTACTTAAATAAAAGGCAGCGTAAACTTCAAAACTATAAGTTTATTGTCGTATCCACTTGGTAAACCCTAGAGTATGTATTTCCGGCTGACATATAATTCAATCGTTGGTCGCCTTTTGTATCGACTCTATGGCGGCTCTGAATAAGCTCTATCCGATACTACAAATTCAATACTCTGTCCGGTACACTATGACACGAAGCGAAATAGTAGTCCTGTCGACACCAAACGAAGTAGTTATTCTGCCCTGTATGTAGGGCCGCCGACACGATGCGAACTCGTTTTTATGATCTCCGCTCCGCGGCGGAATAGTAGTCGTCTTGATGATCTCCGCTCCCCGTCACCCTTATTTATAAAAACCTATCCTACGCTAAAACTAACTATTCTATTGGTTAAAAACTACGTCACTAACTGGCCTAAAATCTATTCCCTATTGGTCCAAAGTGACCTCATAAGCTGGACCAAGATCTCTTCTTATTGGGCGCGAAATATGTCATCTCTAAATTTAAACTTTGGATTTCCCATAACATCTAATTAGTTTGTATAACTCACAAGAATACCCGTTCTTTGGAAAACCCAAGCTTGGCAGTATCTTTCCCACGGGTCCAGTCTAACTCCGGCTTTAGAATTTTATGCTTCATCGAGTCTCTATACGAAAACCCCGCTCAAGGTGGCCCTAAATCTGTCCGATGCTGACAAGTGACGAAACACCTGTGTGAGGAAGCTAATTCTAACGAAGTCGCCAGAACATCCCCGCGAATACATGTAATAGAAATATGGAGATATCACTTCGCTAATAAATCGGTCTCTCCCTCTCCTAATTACTGCTTCAAATGCCCATCTACATAACCATTGGAAATTCCCGAAAGAGTTTCCAATGTTATGAGATGTCCCCGCTTTCTGCCTATAACTAGCCTCATAGTTCCCCCACGCGATCAGCCGGTAACACATTATTTACAATACAATCTGATTATAATATCACTACAAGCAATTACAATAAATATTACATATATCTTCACAAGCCTTTCTATGTACACAACTCTCACACAATAAGCACAACAATGTACAATTTATTTCCACATTTACATATGTACAGTCCTATTCATTCACATATTTACATTTGTTTATTCCTTGATCAGTAACACACTCTGCGTGCTTGGTTGTACCAGCCGCCCTGTACAGGTTCACCTAGCTGTACGCGTGAGACTAACTATCCTACTCTTTCTCATTCCTGCCTTCTTGCCTCTCCTGTTTGAAAGGCCGCAAGAGTTGCTTGTGGTACCTTCCAACAGGTTTACTTTTTCCCCTTTCTACCAATTCGAAAGTATGGTCTCCATATCTACTTCTAATTTCGTAGGGCCCTTTGTACAGTAGCTCCATGCGTGAGTAACGTCCTCTAAGGGCGGAAGATAACTTCACGTCCCTTAGCAATACCAAATCGCCGGGTGAGGGCTCCCATTTGTGGCGATATCTTTTAACTTTACCGAGTCTATACTCAGCCTTTTTCCTGATTCGGTCGAAAGCTAGTTTACACAGTAGTTCATCACTAGGAGGCTCACCCTCCTGTATTGCCTGCGGCAAACTCTTTATCATGGGATCGGGATCGATCCCTAACATAAGTTTGATCGGAGCTATTCCGGTCGTTGGATTGATAGAGTGGTTCATGACTCTCTCAATCACCTCACATTGCCTAAACCAGTCCTTATGGTTTCGGTGACACAGAATACGGAGGTACAATGATATATCCCTAAGCGCTCTTTCGCAGGGATTACCGCTGGGAAAGTATGCGGAGCAATTGTATAGTTTCACGCCCGCATCTTCCAGCCTTTTGCAAAACACTTTCGATTTATGTACCGACACATTGTCACTGAGCACCGCTGTTACCGGACCGTAAGTCGGTATGTAATCTCTAACCAGCTTGTCAGCACACAACTTACTAGAGATCTTTCTTAAAGGGTAAATCTTTACAAATTTTGTGAAGACATCGTACGTAACAAATATGTACCTGTGTCCGAAGGACGATGTGGGCATTGGACCGTGTTCGTCCACTGCTACAAGTTCATTCTTTTTACCCCTGATAATGACCTGTGGTACATTGTCATACCTTACATTTAGAGGTTTCGCCCTCTGGGAGACCTCGCAACGAGATATTACCCTTCTAACCTTCTTTGACAGTTGCTTAATATAAAATGATTCTGACATAGTTAAAATGATCCTATCACTCCCAGAGTGACACATAGATAGGTGAAAGTTGTTTATAAGTTCATTCTCCATACTCGCAGGTATGTATATCTTCCACTTCTGGATATCCCTACTATGCAATTTATACAAGATACCAGAGCGCAATCCATACACTTCGTCTTTCACCTGTGAGATTTCTCTAGCTTTGTCCATTAAGGCCCTTATCGTGGAATCCTCCTGCTGCAAATCTGCAATTTTCCGAAATTTTCCCGTCAGAGCTCCATTCCTCGTGGAATCAATTTTCATCACGGCAATTTCGTACGCGGGGGCGGTGATAGTTTCCGGTAGCCCCGATTTGGAATTCAAACGAGAGAGACAATCACCAAAGATATTGTCTGCCCCCGGAATATGTCTGATCGTCACATCATGAGCCAAAATTTCGTGCACATATCTAGATATTCTAGAGTTCGTCAATTTGCATCTACTCAGAAACGCTAGGCTTACATGGTCAGTAAATATGATGATCTGCCTATTAAAGATATACTGACGGAACTTCTGTAGTGCGAAGTACACAGCAGAAATCTCTAGTTCCGTGATTGATGCGTTGCTTTCGGTACGCGACAGTCCCCTAGAAGCTGTGGCAATCACATGTCGCTTATTATCTTCATCGGTCTGACATAGAATTGCTCCATATCCATATGAAGACGCATCAGTATAAATCTGAAAAGGTAGGCTGTCGTTAGGCCTTTCCAACAGAATTGAGTCGGCGAAAAGCAGTTTCGTTCGATCGAATGCTTCCTGCTCTGCCGACCCCCACCTGAAGGGTGTATCCTTCTTCAATAATGCTCTGAGTGGGGCTACATGCTTAGCATAATTGACGAGAAACCGATTCTGGTATTGTAGGATACCTAGATATCTACGAACCTGTTTCCGGTTCCGCGGCGGCGGGATCCTCGCAATGCTCTGAATTCTCTCTTTGTCCGGTCTAATTCCGTCAGACGAAATTACGTAACCCAGGAAAACTGTTTCAACTTTAAAAAATGTTGCTTTCCCCAGCTTGACTGTCATACCAGCCTCTCTCAATTTAGTAAGTACAAAATCAATATCCCTAATATGCCTATCAACATTATTGCCATATATAAGAAAATCAATGTACTGTGTCAGAAAACCTTTCGTCGAATCACCAAAAATTATGTCAAGTGCCCTTAGTAGCGCAGATCCAGAACTCGCGATGCCGAATGGGCATCGGGTATACTGATAAACTTTCCCGTTATGTAAGAACGCCGTGAATTTTCTCGAGTCCTCGTCCAGCAGAATCTGCCAGTACGAACTGGTCAAGTCCAAACTAGTGAATATAGAACAGTCACTGATACGGCCTAACAAAGTGTCCACTGACTCCGTCCTGAAATTATCTTTAACTGAAAACGAGTTAACGTGTCGGGCATCGATCGTTACTCTTAAGCTTCCATTGGGCTTCCTAACCCAGCACAATGCATTTACGTAAGGCGAGTCCGATACTTCTATAACTCCGTCTTTTAACATATCATTTATGACTTCGTCTGCCTGATCCCTTAAAGATAGGGGGATGGGTCTACATTTATGCCGAAATTCCTCCATTCCTACCACCTTAATTTTGTGTGTATACACTCTACACAGACCCGGCGCGTCTGAAAAGACATTTAAATGGCTACCTACAACATCCATTAGGCGTTTTCTTTCACACTCACTCAGGCCGTGTGCCTGGTTAACTTTATCTCTCACTATTTCGAAAGTACCTGTCTTCCTATTGTTATACGCGTCTACCTGTCTAAGATCGCCCGGCGAAATCTCATTACAATATCTGGCCCTACCGCTAACGAGATTACGTCCTAATTGTCTCGCCTGGACTAATTCGCCGATACACAACTCGCATTCTCCGCAGCCTACTTGACACACTCCCCTAGTTACCTCGTTACCTTCCCAAGGATTAACCTCTATAATTACATTCTTACAAATTTTGAGGTGCTCTACAAAAAATAACTCTTCCTGTAATTCTATCTCTCCCGCGGTTCTCTCATCTAACTCAGCTCGAGCGTTATTGCTACTGAATGGGACATGGCCTACACTGCCGTTACCTGCCGTAACCCCTAGTCTGTTTTCCCTGAAATCTAATAGCGCGTGCCATTCATAGAAGCTTTCTACTCCAATAATGATGTCGGTAGTCAACCTTTGTATCACAAGAAAAATAGCATTTAATTTCACTTCTCCGCACTCTAACTCGAACCATACTTGATATTTTACCTTTTCCTTCTTCTTGCTTAGGGCGCCTGCACAGTACAGTGAACATATGGGTAACGTTTGCAGTTTTATTCCTGAATCCCTAACCTTTTGAAAAAATTCCAAGCTGCATACATTATTTGTGGAGCCCGAGTCCAACAACACACAACACTTTATCCCAAATATTTTAGCATCTATATAAGGCAATACATAAGTCCCATTATTTTCTAACTCTGGGTTAGTAATCTCGCTCTGTCTCTTCACGCTTACCGCGTTGGTGGATTCTTTCGACAGTGGCTTACTGCACTTAGCTACAGAAATCTCCGAACCCTTGAGACTTCTGTCTAGCAGTTTCCCGAGTGCGATGCAGTCGGTTCCACTGCTACCTCGTCTCTATTTCTACAATTTATAGGCTCCCGGCCCATATTCATTCTGACCGGACTTTGCTGACGTCCGTTCATGTCTCTATTCCTGCTTTGTCCCACGTTACACTGTGTAGGTGGCCTATTGCACCCTTGTGAGGCCATTTCTTGTAGGACGTCTCGCCTATCTCTCTCCTGCTCCTGTCTCCTCCAATCACCTCGATTTTGCGGTCCCCTGCTAAAATTAGGCTGCCAGAATCCCTGTCTGTAATTTCTGTTCCTAAGCCAGTGTGGTTGGGTTCTAAGCCTATTATTTCCATTTTCTTGTCTTCCCGTGCACCATCGTATGTGGTTAACCCTACGCACGGGACCAACACCTCCTCTATCGTTTCTCATCCTGTTATGACTACTCTGGTTATTCCTACTATTATTGTAAGGACCCCCAAAGGGCGGGTCACTCCTTCTCTCCCTGTTGGGACTTTTCCCTCCGTTATGGCCATTATGGTACCGACTATGTGCATTGTTGGGGCTCCTGTCACCACCCCAGTTACTCTGATTTTGGGCTCCTGTCCTTGGGGATGAAAAGGCCGTACTTGCCCCCTTCCCCGCTTTCTGGTCGGTGGGGCTTGAACCCATTCCTTTGCCATGTTCATAATCTGCCTGTCCACTACATTCGTAGTGCGTGGCGTCCGAACCATCCAGCGCAGTCAATAAATCTATTGTTTCCCCGAAGTCTCGGGGCCCTGCTACGATCAGATTATATCTTATGTTCTCGGGATACTGCGAAATCACAGTTTGGATCAGCTCTGAATCCGGTATTGGCGGATTGAGGCTTTTCCCTTTCTTAACAATTTCAAGAAAATAGTCTATCATAGAGACGCCTCTTCCCGCGTCAAACCTGCTCTGATTAATTTCCTTCCTAATTCTTTGTTGTTGTCTTTGTCCCCAGTATCTCTCCGAAAATTTTTCTCTGAATTCCTCATAAGTGACATTATCCCCTAGGGCCACTAGCGCCCAGTTGAGTGGTCGGCTCTTTAGGCTCTTTCGTACGACAGTCATTTTTAAGTCATCCGGCACCCCTCTTACTCTAAAGTACGTTTCTAGCTCACTTATGTAGTTATGTGGGTTTGAAAATTCAACCTCATCAAAAATAGGGTAACCAATCTCATTCAAAATGTGAGTGGGGTACTGGGGACGGCCTAAATATGCCTTGTCGTTTACATTTATTAACTCACTACGCACGTCATCCCGTGAGGTCTGACATTCCTCACCAACACTATTGTTAACATGTCTTACATTTATGTTGCTACCTGATGCCGGGCTCTCACTTGTGCCCTCTTGTCTAGAAACTGCACGGTCCGAGCTGCTATGTCCGCTTAAATTTGCGGGACTACCCCCATTTAATACGTCGTTTATTGAGTTTAGTTTACTTCTTAATTCTTCCAAACATTCGTTATCCGCCCTTTCTTTATTCTTTATGGCTCGCTTGAGACCGTCCACTTCCTGATCCATCTCACCTATTTTCTCTTCCACCGAATTCTGAATTTCCCGAACCTTTTCCACTATCGTTTCCTCCACAGCTGATTTTAAATCGCTATTCTCTCTGGTAGCGCTATCTCTAACTCTAACTTCTAAATCCTTCATACTTTCTGACATCCTATCCATAGCTATCTTCAATTGGTTCTCCATTCCGATCCCATTCTCGGTTAATTTCCCCTCTAGCTTCTCTATTTTGTCCTCCATCTTGTTTCCTCTTTCCGCTAATTTTGCAATATGATCTCTAATCTCTCTCGAACTTTCCCCCAATCTATTTTCCATTTGTTTTATTTGTTCTCTACTTTCCCTCAGAATCAGCTCTCTACTTTCCCTTGAGTCATTTTCTAATTTAGTTTCCATTTGTTTTATTTGTTCTTTACTTTCCCTCAGAATCTGCTCTCTACTTTCCCTTGAGTTATTCTCTAATTTAGTTTCCATTTGTTTTATTTGTTCTCTACTTTCCCTTGAATTATTTTCCATGAAGTGTCTCATCTGCTCCCACAACTGCTCTAGCGTCATTTCCCCTTTGCCGCGGTCTCTACTCTGTTGCTTTTCCACCGTTCGCTCTCTCTCTATTTCTTGTCCTGCGTTATTCTCGACCTCCTCCCTAATTTCCATAATTTCCTCGTCCTTCCTTTGCTCCATGGTTCCCTTGTTTCTATTTCCTCGTCTTTCTCGAATTTTCCTAACTACTTTACTCCTATGGCTACGTAGTATCATCTATACGCCACTCTGTCATCTATCCGACGCTTGCTTTCCCAATAATAATCTAACTAGGCCTGTATGTGCACTCGACTCACTTCCAACAAATTACGCAATACACTTATTTCACTCTTTCCCCCAAAATATCACACAGAAAAAAAATACATATATATATACACCCGAAATATCACACCAGAAATTGAAACATATACACTTTATAATTATTCCCCCAAAATATCATATACATATATACACATATTCATCTTCTATTCATACTTGCCACCGCCTCTCCGAGTCGCCTTCTCTGGTGGTCCCCGTGTTGTCTTCTCTAGTGTTGTCGTGATGTCGCGATGGCTTGGTTCTGTTCCCGCCTTCCAGCGTCGTTCCTCGGCTATGCAGGGCTGAAATGCTCCGTCCGGTCCTCCGCGTTGTTTGGTGCTGTGTTCGCACCCGGGGCCGGTCACTGGAACAGCTGTCTTCCTTCGAGCCCCACGCTGGGCGCCATTTGTGGGTGGAATCGTTATTGTGGCCCCACGTTGGAAAGCGCCATTTGAGGGTGGATTCGTTGTTGAGTTCCCACGTTGGACGCCATTTGAGGGTGAGTGGTTATTGTGACCACACGTTGGGCGCCATTTGAGGGTGGGTGCGTCTCGATGTTGCGTGAGATTCACTCAGGGTAGCCGAGGTACGGTTGTGGTGTAGGTTGATGTCGGGAATAATACCAAGCCGGCTACTTAAATAAAAGGCAGCGTAAACTTCAAAACTATAAGTTTATTGTCGTATCCACTTGGTAAACCCTAGAGTATGTATTTCCGGCTGACATATAATTCAATCGTTGGTCGCCTTTTGTATCGACTCTATGGCGGCTCTGAATAAGCTCTATCCGATACTACAAATTCAATACTCTGTCCGGTACACTATGACACGAAGCGAAATAGTAGTCCTGTCGACACCAAACGAAGTAGTTATTCTGCCCTGTATGTAGGGCCGCCGACACGATGCGAACTCGTTTTTATGATCTCCGCTCCGCGGCGGAATAGTAGTCGTCTTGATGATCTCCGCTCCCCGTCACCCTTATTTATAAAAACCTATCCTACGCTAAAACTAACTATTCTATTGGTTAAAAACTACGTCACTAACTGGCCTAAAATCTATTCCCTATTGGTCCAAAGTGACCTCATAAGCTGGACCAAGATCTCTTCTTATTGGGCGCGAAATATGTCATCTCTAAATTTAAACTTTGGATTTCCCATGACATCTAATTAGTTTGTATAACTCACAAGAATACCCGTTCTTTGGAAAACCCAAGCTTGGCAGTATCTTTCCCACGGGTCCAGTCTAACTCCGGCTTTAGAATTTTATGCTTCATCGAGTCTCTATACGAAAACCCCGCTCAAGGTGGCCCTAAATCTGTCCGATGCTGACAAGTGACGAAACACCTGTGTGAGGAAGCTAATTCTAACGAAGTCGCCAGAACATCCCCGCGAATACATGTAATAGAAATATGGAGATATCACTTCGCTAATAAATCGGTCTCTCCCTCTCCTAATTACTGCTTCAGGCTTCAGCGTGTTCATAATGCTTGTGTTCGTTTCATTTTTAACAGCCTTCGCTATGATCATGTCTCCGAGTATTTCTTTCAATTATCTTGGCTTCGTTTACGGGAGAGACGTTCAGTTCATTCACTCTGTTTGCTGTATCAGATTTTAAATAATTCCACACCTATTTACCTAGTTCTTCGCTTCACACTTTTAGCATCCCACCACAACCGTGATACACGTTCACAGCATAACCTTGTTCTATCAATTCCATTCCATTCCATCAAACATCTCTCTACTCTGCTTCCTTCACAATGCACACAGCTCCTTCCTGGAGTTCCTTGTCACAGGAAATCAGGAGCAGTCGGAGTCTAAAATGTTTTAAGCACACTCTACTTAGAAATGTTTTTAATGAACAGAACTAGACTCTTGCGGAAGTTTCTAACTAGTCTTAAATGACCAAGTTGTTATTTTTTTCTCCTCTCTCTTCTTTTTTTTTCTTTTCTATTATCTTGATATATTACTTAATCATTTGTACTTGTATGCCATTTAGTACCACTTTGCTAATCAACATTTTATGTCTTGTAACCCACATGTATTCTCCTATTAGTATATTAACTGTATAATATATCTCAAGTGAATTAATCGTTGAATTTATCTCGAGCATTTTAGGTCTTATAAATTGTGTGTGTATGTGTGTGTGTGTGAGTGTGTATATTCCCCTTATGTTATGTAACTGATTTTGATTTATTTTATATATTATGTAACCGATCTTGACTATTGTAATTTTCTAGTATATTTTATGTAATTTCTAAGGTATTTTCTTTTGTGTTGTTTTGTAATCTAATTTTGTATTTCATGTATATTATTGAAACCTGGTTGAGTGGAAGAGAAGGCCTCATGGCCTTAACTCTGCCAGGCAAAATAAAACAACTACCACCACCACCACCACCACCACCACCACCACCACCACCACCACCACCACCACCACCACCACCACCACCACTACATGATAATAAACTACTTTGCTCTATCATCTTCATTTCTTCGTTACTCCTCTGCCACTACAACTTCTGCAACGTCCTCTTCCACTTCCCTCACTTGTTTTCATCCCTTCGTCTCCCATTTGTTCTGTTTCCTTCGTATCGTATTGCTGTTAAATTTTATTTATTACCATTCTTCCTTTCAAGGAACTGGACATATTTAATGTGTGCACAAGAAGCATGATAAACAACCTAAATTCTGCTTTTGTTAGTCATTTTATGAAAAGGGAAGAAGCAATGAAAAGAGAGAAGAGGAAGGAGAAAGAGACTATCAAGAATGGGGGGGAACTGAGAAATACTGAAGAAAAGAAATTGAAAAAAAAAAATACACACACACACACACACACACACACACACACACACACACACACACACACACACACACGAAAATGTAACCGAAATACAGTGGAACTCCACCAATAGACACTCCACAAATAGACGTTCAATCTCGTATACTTCACGATACAAGGTAAGTCAACGCATTCTGCCCCGTGCTGCACAGGGCTAACCAGTTGAACCAGTGCAGTAGTGTGCAGATACTCGTACACGTTGGCAGCAAGGCAGGGAACAAAAAATGTGTATTTATGTTGAAGCAGAAGTTACAAATATTGGAACGGTTTAAAAAAGGTGAATCAATCAGAGCCATCTCTCAAGAATTTGACATTTTGATCAGAACACTGCATAGGATAAAACAAAATTCATCTAAATGCGAGGCATTCTGTAGTGATTATAAGAGGCTTTGTTATTATCAGTTCATTGTAGGATGAAAACAAGCTTATTTTGTGTATTTCCTAAATTTAATCAATAGGGATGATATACGTTCTCTCTTGAAGGGTACACACCATTTTAAAATAATTTAAGACGCAAACACAACTATTACAAGAATTGCTCAATAAGTTTTTGTAGCTTTATTCTGTTCGGCTCTAATCAACAATAACAAAAATGCAGGTTGCCAGGCGACGATAGAAAAGATGCGAAAAGAAATGAATGTGGTGTATAAACAATTGAATGCTCTTTCATATTTAAGTATAAAAATATAGGGGTGCCATTTGAAATTTTAAAGTGGGGTGGCTGGGGGTGGGAGGTGAAATCTAAAATGCAATTAAGCCTGGTTTAAGACTTCCCCCTTGATATGTAAATTTACGTGTTTTTTGGTTCAAATTGAATTCAATTTAATTAATTAGTTATTTAGATTGGGAAGTTTTGAAATGAAAGCCCCATATGTAGATACATTTATAGAGTTTTTCTTCCAGAAGTTTGTTTTATGTTTCAGATGTATCACGTATATATTATACTTAATCACAGATTTCTTTTGTTAAATATTTTGCATATACTACAATATATTATTTAAAATTATATACGTTAATTATTTATATTTCGGTCCGCACGCCATAAAAAAAAATGTACAGCCCTTATGTTTACCAATGTCCGCAATACTCCGTAGAAAGACAGCGTTCGTACCTCGTCTCGCACACGGACCATTGCTGTGTCTATTTGTGGAGTTCCACTGTAGTGTGGTGGTGGTGGTGGTGGTGGTGGTGGTGGTTAAAGCTTGTAATGACAAGAGAGAATTTATGTACTAGTATGGGAACAAGAATTGAACTGTCTCGAACGAATGTTGCAACGTGGACTTGACAGAGATTCAAGTGGTAGGCCTACCTACTGTACGTCTTGTTGGACAAGAGCCGCACGCCCGCCCATTTATCTCGGTCCAGTGTCCTTCGCCCAACTCAGTCAAGCAGCTCTTCCGTGAGCCGAGCAGCACTTCATGTTTATCGCGGAGACAAGCACTTTTGCTAGGCATTAAATACATCTAGTTTCAGTTCCTATTCGATTTGCACTGAATTATTTATAAATTTGGGAAATATAGATATTTGATCAAAACTTGATATGAGCTATTCCATCTCAAATCGACCGAAATACAGAGAAAATTGACCTTACAATTTCTAAATACAATGAAACTTTTTTTGTACGTAGAGAATTGTGATACAATGCTTTGTGCAAAGTTTGAGGCATCAGAACTTCATAGTGTTTAAATTAAAAATATTTAAATTTATCGTATTTTCATAAAAATTTGCAATTTTAAACTGTTGTAGCTCCGAAACCCTTTCACCCAATGATCAAAATCATGGTTTATTTTGATGCTGAGAAATTAAAGTTTATATTGACAAATAAACAGATTTTCTTACTTTTTATGGAAATAGAAAAATTTAGATTTTTCCTCATTAAGACGCCTTTGACCACGAACAAATTTTTTAAAAATATATGGTTAGATTCCGTATTGAAAATACAAATAAATACATATTTTTTACTGGTGGTATGTTGATAAGAAAGTATTGAAAACATCAAATAAAGAAAATAAATAGTACGCGCGTGAACTAACCAGCTGACTGTGAGACGAGAGCTAGCAAGGCCAGGATACAAACACGTGATGTTTCGTCTAGTAGCGCATGGCTGGGCTACCTTTATCACAAGTTTTCATAAACACAGGAGTAAAATGACGCCCAACGCTCGCTTATCTTCAGCTCTCGGCCAGTGCGTGCGGTACTGCGCCGTTCAAGTCCAGGCGTGTGAAAATAATTTATTTAATATCCTCGAAACTTATTGCGGAGCCACTAAGCAGACAATGCCGAATCCCTCTTAATAATGCAAGGTTTTTCCTCAATATTTTTTTACATTTTTACAAATGAGCAAAAAGCCTAAAAGTAAGTAAAATCAGATTATCTGTCTCTCTGTGTACAATAAAAATAAGATTACCTCTTAATATAACCTACCAAATGTCAGCTTCAAAATAAGCTCCCGTTCAATGTTCTGCAGTAAATGGTTCCAGAGTTCTGAGCGCTGAAAGAGACTTGTTTTTATAAAATACGCTAAATTTGTCACTCAACAATACGAAAACCGTTTGACTTTCGATAGTATATTTTTGCAAATGCACTCTCCTCAGAACCTTGTATAAATAGGGAAAAAACTGGAGTATAAAAAATGTGGGGTTTTTTACTGATCGATTTCATATGGAATAGCCCATGTAAATATAAATTTACGCTGGGGATTTATAAAATATAATGTAAACCATACAAAAGACCGCAACTAGATAATAACAGATATTTGCTGGTCTTGCCTTCTCGTTTACTTTCAAAATCAGAGAGGAGGTTGCATACCATATGCGCCACAGTTGGGATTTTAATCCTCAAATGTGCATTGGTTAGCATTCCAACAGTGCCACGCGGCTATAACAGTTACTGCAGCTAGAATATCTAAGTGCGCCACAGCATCTAAATTTGTTTTCAGTGGACTTAGTAAGTCTGGTAAATTTTGGGCTACTTTTTTCAGACTTCAATTTCTACAAATTGAAGACATTGACGATTCCTTCACAGATGACTTGATGGCTAGGAAACCTGAAGGAGACAGAATAGATTCCTTTTGCGATTACATAAATACGAAAACTATATTTCTGCAGACACCAAGTCTTCAAGAATGTGGGTAAACGTACAAAAAGAAAACACAAATGCTGTAGAACCGTTCCAACTAAAGTTAAAATTTTCCTTTTATCATAACCATTCCAAGATATTTCTCTTTATTGGCATCCTATTGAAATTGCAAACCTTAACATGTAAAAATCTGAAGAAGTCATCAGCATGTATCAGTGAGAAGGATTCATAGTAACAAGTATAGTGAGGATCACGTAAGAGCAGTTCCTAAAAGGCTAATTTGGCCGTCTCTTCAGTGTTGCCAACTAATACCAGATATCACCAAAGAGGGTAAAATCACAATACCATGTATTGAAATAATAATAGTAATAATAATAATAATAATAATAATAATAATAATAATAGTAGTAACAATAATAATAATGAATAATTTCGAGGGAAAAATTGTTCCGGAGCCGGGTATCGAACCCGGGACCCTTGGTTTAACGTACCAACGCTCTACCACTGAGCTACTCGGGAACTCTAACCGACACCGATCCAATTTTTCCCTCTATATCCACAGACCTCAAAGTGGGCTGACAACCGTCAAGCAACCAACTTCAAGTGCACACTAACTCCGTGTGACTTAAATTGTGGTTTTCTGTTAACGAACAGTGACGTGTATTATGCAAATCAAATCTTGATGGTATGTTGGTAATTAGTAGATTAGTATGATCTAATATTAAAAAGTATTTTGTCTGACAACATGAAATTCATTGCTTTGACTAAACAGTTTATGCTTTACTTGACCTAACCTAAAAAGGTATTTTGTTTGATCACATAAAATGATTAGTACGAATTCCGCAAACGGAATACCACTTTGAAATAAATACTCTACTTAAAATACATACTCCTAAGTCGCTACCGTGCTATTTCTTCTCTTGGACATTTTAATAAAAACCTAAACCCTGAGAAATATATTTCTGTCCGTTAGCCACGTGCATGTTTCATACCAAGTAGGCCTATAAGTTATATCTTATTTAATTACACTTACCTGAATATAGTGTTGAATTGGAATGACAACGCAACACAGCTGAATTATGTATTGATATTAACATTGATACCGGTGTTACCAATTAATTATTAACCTTAATTACGTACAAATTTCATAACCTTATTAGCTCGACCAACTACAAAAAAACCTTCAACTTTTCCAATACTCACGTGGCCATGAAGGGTGAAACGTCATCACTATGACAGCAGCTCGCTAGGCCGGGTTACACTAGTCAGACTCCAATTGTGAATCCGACTCAAAAGCTGCGTCCGTAGCGGAGCTTTCACTTTTCAAAGTCTTGCCGCGCACACTTGATTTCCCTACCATTATTATAAATTACAATCTGTTTTAACTAGCCTATATACAATAAGTCGAAACGGAATATTAATTGATTGAAAAGTGAAAGAATGAAACCGAACACGACTGTTGTTTCGAATAGTTTAAAACGTACTCGCTGCGAGACGTCGATCAGGGAGCGCATCTACAACACAACTGACCAACCACTACGACAACCTTGCGCACGAACGAACACTGGTTCGTGGCGCAGGTTTCTATGTCAGTGGTCGGGCTATAGTTAGGTACTTCCATTTCATCAATTTCTTTTACTGCAAACCAAAATTATTGTTGTCAACATAATAGTTAGAACATATCTGTCAGTTGTCGTATTTGTCAGTACTCGAAATTCGAAACAAAGTTGGTAAGAGAAAATTCAATCCAACATCTAGAAAATCACTATAATCTACTCTTAATAGGAGAAAAACAGTTAGATTTCACCTTTAAAGTATTAAGTAAGCTGATCCGAACTATACAAGCATATTATGATTCTGAAAGAACAATACGCTGACAACAGAACAACATGAGCGGATTTTATTAAGAAGTCATCTTTTGAAAAGAAATGCTCTGAACTTACAAAATAGTAAAAAATGACATATCAATATGGGCAAAAATATTCGCTAAAGTATTTTAACCAATACTGATAAAATGAGTTGACCAATCATTTTAACTACATCTACGTAATTTTGTATACAGTCCTAAATCTGGTAAAGTGAGAAGGGAAAAGATAATATTTATTATTAATGTAGTTTTGAAAGCTTGGCGCACCTAATACTATCTCGGGCAGGAAGTTGTGGTGCATCTGGCACTATGTCGGAGGTCAGTTGTGGTGACCATGGTGCATCTCGGTGTCTCCCCGAGGAGAGTATGCAGACGACATTCATGTTATTTCAATACCTGTGTCACTGCTTTTTACTTACTTACTGGCTATTAAGGAACCCGAAGGTTCATTGCCGCCCTCACATAAGCCCGCCATAGGTCCCTATCCTGAGCAAGATCAATCCAGTCTCTATTATCATATCCCACCTCCTTCAAATCCATTTTAATATTATCTTCCCATCTACGTCTCGGCCTCCACAAAGGTCTTTTTCCCTCCGGCCTCCCAACTAACACTCTATATGCATTTCTGGATTCGCCCATACGTGCTATATGTCCTGCCCATCTCAAACGTCTGGATTTTTTGTTCCTAATTATGTCAGGTAAAGAATACAATGCGTGCAGTTCTGTGTTATGTAACTTTCTCCATTCTCCTGTAACTTCATCCCTTTTAGCCCCAAATATTTTCCTAAGCACCTTATTCTCAAACACCCTCAACCTATGTTCCTCTCTTAAAGTGAGAGTCCAAGTTTCACAACCGGTAATATAACTGTTTTATAAATTCTAACCTTCACATTTTTTGACAGCAGACTGGATGATAAAAGCTTCTCAACCGAATAATAACAGGCATTTCCCATATTTATTCTGTGTTTAATTTCCTCCCGAGTAGCATTTATATTTGTTACTGTTGCTCCCAGGTATTTGAATTTTCCACCTCTTCAAAGGATAAATTTTCAATTTTTATATTTCCATTTCGTACAATATTATCGTCACGAGACATAATCATATACTTTGTCGTTTCGGGATTCACTTCCAACCCTATCTCTTTACTTGCTTCCAGTAAAATTCCCGTGTTTTCTCTAATCGTTTGTGGATTTTCTCCTAACATATTCACGTCTTCCGCGTAGACAAGCAGCTGATGTAACCCGTTCAATTCCAAACCCTCTCTGTTATCCTGAACTTTCCTAATGGCATACTCTAGAGCAAAGTTAAAAAGTAAAGGTGATAGTGCATCTACTGCTTTTTACTTGCATAGTATAAATTTAATCCTATCTAATATTGCTGAAGACAAACTTACCACACAATCGAAAATTATAAGATTGTAATATTTTTACTAATAAATTACGCATATTTAATACGTGACATATAATTCTTAAGTGCAGAAAAGAACGCATAGGACAAGAAAATGGCCTAGACAATTAATTTGTCACAATAAATGTAAATACAATATAAAGGTTTCTCGGTTTGTCCTGTATAATGTTATTGTACAATTATGAATTGTGCATTTCACTGTTTGTTTGACCTTGTGTAAATTTGTTCTAGCGTGAAATTATTGACTTCACATTCTCTTCTACATCAAAAGAAATCTCATGAAATGAACGTAGAGCAGTTGCAGTACATTCATTATATCACCCCCGCCGTAATCATCATCATCGTCATCATTATCATCATCACCACTACCACCACCACATCAATGTGCCATACCTAGTGACTCATGCGTCGCGGCAAACTTCAAACTATGCACAGATCAAAAGGTAAGACCTGACCCAAACATTGGGCGTATTCCGAATCTCAGCGCTGAGCAATCTGATGGCATCACGGTGTTCCGAATTGCACCGATGGCTTCACTGATGCTCCACCGGTGTCGCACCGGTGCCTCAGCCTGCAGAGGTGGTGGCAGTGTCCATCAGCCGCCATCAGTGAATCTGATTGGCTCTTGTATAGGGTGGGAATTAGCAGACGAATAACATCGTGCACTGTTGTGTCATGGCGGTGTGTTCTGCTGTATTCTTTGTAATAAGCACAACGTAAAAACAATATGTTAATGGCTTATGAGCGAACATGTCAACAGACCAGTTATTAATACCGGTTCAATAAATAAATTGTTTATGCTCTCTTTTCTTTGAACGAGATGGAAACACGGAAATTTCGCAAAATTTTGCTAGCGTAGCACAGACAACAACTTATACAGTCGCCATGACAGCCATCGATCCTTCCAGCAGTTTTGTTCCTATTTCGCTGCAGCGTGACGTCATTGTTGTCCACCGGTCCGGTGAGATTCGGAATACGCTGATCGGTTTGCGCAGTAAACCATGATGACATCTCCTTTGTAGCGGTTGGCGTAAAGGAAGAAATGCCTTATCCTCGACGCATTTTTGACTCAGTTCTAATCTTTCCATTTGTGTACATATGGTTAGTTCAACCTAGGTCTAGGTTCAATGAAAGTCGGCCGAGATTTCTTTTGTGCAACAGGAGTATTTGCCGAAGTTCGTGCGAAGTTCACATTAGGGGTAGTGGCAACAATGATTATATACTTTTTGTTGGTAGATAAGATTGGCATACCTGACATTGTTGCTCCGTACAAATGAAGAAAAAATGCGAACAGTACAAGATGGAAGCGTCCAAAAGTGAACAGCGTGTATAAAATTAGTTTTTTTGACTGCAGAAGAGCACTGAAATCCATCGCAAAATAGTTGCTGTACATGGAGGGGTCTGTCTAGGGAAATCAGCTGCGAAGGGTTAGTGTGTGGGGTTCTGTTCCGGTCGAACATCTCTACAGGACAATCCACGATCAGAACAAGCGCTCAAGGTTATCACCCCGAATTCAATTTTACTGAACTTGTTGATGTTCTTGCCCGATAGAATAGGAGAATAACAATAAGTCGAGTTAATTTATACTAACATCAGTCAGGAAAATATCCATAAATTTCTCCACAAACACTTGCAATATCGCAAAGTTTTCGCGCAATGTGTGCTGTATCCCTCAAGCAGAAAGCAGACGTGTGAGACTGTCAACACAACCTCAACTGGTATCAAAAGGAAGGTGATCAGTTCTTCCATCGCATTGCAACAGATGACGAGTCCTGGTGTCATCGTCGATAAAGCATAAATGGAAACACACTCCTCGCCCTATAAAACTCAAATTGCAAGGAAATGCAGGAAGAGTATTGTTATCGGTTTCTTTTTTACTACCGAGGTCCATTGCTAGTGGAATTTCCGGAGCGTGGACAAATGATCAATGCCCAGCGATATAGAAACACTCTCGGGCATTATTAGACGAAGCATCAAGAATAAACGCCCAGGCCTTTTGACAAGTAGAGTCATTTTACTTCAGGACAGTGCTCGAGCTCACAATTCCAGATATGATGTGATATTTATTATAGTTTACAGACAAAAAAATATACATACATACTCGTATAATCATTGAAACCTTATATTACATAATATATAATTTACATATAGATATACAATTTTTAATATAATTTATAAACTTAACTATTTAATATATGTTTTATCTTGCACTTGCGACTAGTTTTGTGTAAGACTCAACTCATTTTAGTATGTTGATACAATTAGTACAATTCCAGATCAACAGGGACGCGTTGCACAGGTTTCGCTGCGAAACTCCACGATACCCCCTCTTACTGCACAAAATTATCTCCATGTGTTTTGCACATTTTTAGAGATTTGAAGAATATCCTAAAGGAACTACCTGTTCAACGGACAGCGAATAGGGATTATAAAGAATGGACACTTCGCGTCGGTACCTTTGATGTAGCCGGACTGATTTCAATGACCTTCAAGCCAGCTAGAGCGTGAGATTCTGCTTTCTCCCTAGAGTTGGCGCTGACATCACACCAGCTAGCAGTCGACACAACGGAAATATAGCACATATAATTAATACATCTAGATACATTATGTACTCAAAATAAATTGGATCCATAAAATAATAAATCCGTCATTAACTGTAATGTCTAGACTCTAGAGTTCCTTTATAATGAGAGTTGAGACGTTGACCCTAACAACAATTAAAATATGTAATAATTTGATAGCACTGAAAATGGAAAAACAAAACTCTTATGAGAAGTAAAACCATATACCTATATTATATTATATACAAATATTAAACGAATTTGATACTTAATTTTATAATGTATTATATTATTTTATAATATAATTTATTATATCTGAATTATAAAAAAATATTATTACAACTAGTTCGTCACTGAGAAATAAGGAAAAGCTGTTAACGTGAATTTATTTGAAGCAAAGCGTTATTGGATTATGCAATAAGGTAGACGATGTTTGAATCCAGTGTCTCAACTCCATTCTCAATTATTATCTTAGCATATGCTCGATTACACTAACCTCTAGCGCTTGAAAGTAGAACTAAACGCTGGCGCACAGAGAAACAGAACACAGGAAAATTCGCTCAGTGGCCATTGTTTATAATCTCTATTCGCTGTGCAAAACGTTATTAAACATCGGTTCGAGTCATCGGCGTAGCTCGGTAGGTTAAAGCTCTTACCTGTCGATTCGGAGTTGCGCTCGGGCCCGGGTTCGATCCGCGTTTGAGCTGATTACCTGGTTGGGTTTTTTCCGAAGTTTTCCCCAATCGTAAGGCGAATATCATGTAATCTATGGCGAATCCTCGGCCTCATCTCACCAAAATTCCATCCCGCTGACACCAATCCCATCGACGCTAAATCAAAATACCTAGTACTTGATAGAGCGTTGTTAAATAACCAAGTAAAAAAAAACATCGGTTCACGTCCAGGCCACAATGATTCTATGAAACCGGTATCCGCCACCTGGTATCAGTGTGAGAATTGTGCTAACAATCTGGCAAGTTTTAAACATTAAGTTTAACTTCTTTCTTTCCATTAGGGATGGCGCAATTTCGTTTGAATTATTGAATACTGGCTACATTCGTCATATGAATCAAATGGGCTAGGTCAGCGTTTCTCAAACTATGGTCCGCGGACCACCTGTGGTCTTCGAGGTCTGCCCTTGTGGTCCTTCGAAAAAGACAGGAAAAAAAAAAATTCAAACGAATTACGTAGGCCTATCACACTATAGCTGAAAATATCAGAGTTTGTGACACATGGCAATCGCCTTTCACTTTTTCTCCCAGTACTGACATTTTATGAAATTTATTTACTCTACCCGTCCATTGACTTCCTACTCTACTCTCAGCAACAAAAGAGGGATTTAAAGCACTATGAACGTGGTGTTCTAGCTATCTTTTCCCTGCACATCTGGCGTCGCGCCTGTAACCCAGCTAGGGACTACCTGAATTCATAACAGGATCACGTATTTATGACTTTCTTAATAATTTGGCAACACCCAGTCTGAACATTGAAATGGTCACGTACTGTACGTCGTACACCAACAATAGAACACGCAAAATTGCATCTTCACTTGTTGAAAATCGGGCATGTTTCTGCAATATTTTTTTTTTATTTCTGTTTTTACAGATGACTATATAAGACATTTTCTTCTATTAGCATTAACTTAATTAGTTAATACTAATATAAAATTAATTGAATTAAATTAATTTTAATTAATTATTTCTACATTAAAATGTAAGTATATTGGTATTAAAATATGCTGCAAAAATGATAAATTTTCTTTCGAAGGGAACAAGAGTAAGGTGGTCCGTGTAACTCTTCTGACTTAAAAAAGTAATCCCCACTTCAGAAAAGTTTGAGAAACGCTGAGCTAGGTATTGCGGAAACGTGACTGTAAGCAATATTTCGTGTTGCTACTGTATACAGACATAAGATCGCCCTGGGTTTCACAGTCGGTATAGTGCTGGCCTTCTGTATCCAAGATTGCGGGTTCGATCCCGGCCCAGGTCGATGGCATTTAAATGTGTTAATTGCTACAGGCTCATGTCAGTGGATTTACTGGCATGTAAAAAAAGAACTCCTGCGGGACAAAATTCCGGCATACCGGCGACGCTGGTATATAACCTCGGCAGTTGCGAGCGTCGTTAAATAAAACAATATTATTCAGACATAAGAATGATGATAAATTAAGGAGTGAAATAATACTAATTAAAACAGGAGTATGCTGTTACATTAGTTATGCTGTAATAAGTAGAGACCGGATTCTTATGTAATTACATATTCTATTCCTTTCCTTGTAGACTACTGAAAATTACAAATGTCGGCGATTTGTGGTTCTGATATGGTTATAGTTGAGTTTCATTTTACATATTTTTACATATTCTTAGTGATATTACATGTTTTACATATTATGTAAAGAATGTAACATTTTTATACATATCTAGGCAATTATTGAGTTTTCAACTTTTTTTTTATTAAATTCTTTTTATTTTTTCAGAGTAAATTATTGAATTTTGTTTCATATATACTTGAACATATGTCTTAACGTCCCTGTCACATTACTCCGATTGGAGGGCCGCCTTTTGTTCTCACTATAGTACACGATGCTGGTAAAGAGAGAGGACCCGGAATTGACGTCGTTATGTTTTCTTCACAACTATAGAAAATACTTCAATTTCTAAAGCTGGTTTAAACGAATAGTTCTTTTATAAATAAAAAAAAAAAAAAACAAACATAAAACTAGGGATTCCAAATCTTTGTCTGTAAAACATAGTAGTTCGGAGTGCCTCAAATCTATGCATTTGCCTTAATGCAAAATACCATTATGTATGTCACAAAGAAATATTTTTCTAGGAAATCTTAAGGCACAAGAAAAAAATACCATAAATTGTGGCAGAGACAAGTTGTATTTGCAAACTATACAATGAGGTGGAAATGGCAAGTCACTTTCCAGGCTATATCCTCCCACTTCAACTGACCAGTTAAATTGTGACAACATTTTTGTGCAAATCTAGTCTTTCAGGTAAAGCTCCCTGTGAAGCAGATTTGAATAATTTCAAGGGAAAAATTATCCCGGGGCCGGGTACCGATCCCGGGACCTCTGGTTGAACGTACCAGCGCTCTCCCAACTGAGCTACCCGGGAACTCCATCCGACACCGTCTCAACTTTTCCCTTTATATCCACACAACTCGCGTGGGCTGACGAAACGCCAGAGACCCACATCGAGTGCACACAATCTCTGTGTGACTTGGAATTGTGGTTTTCTGTTAACGTACACAGTGACGTATATATTATGAAAATCTAGTCTTTCAGGTATAAAGGGAAAAGTTGAGACGGTGTCGGGTGGAGTTCCCGGGTAGCTCAGTTGGGAGAGCGCTGGTACGTTCAACCAGAGGTCCCGGGATCGATACCCGGCTCCGGAACAATTTTTCCCTTGAAATTATTCAACATTTTTGTGAATTTAATGCATTAATAAGTAGTGACTTCAAATTACATATTTTATTAATACTACATATTTAATTACATATTTCCCCGATATTTTCTACATTTGTACATATTTCGCACTTTCATATTACATAAAAATCCGGGGCCTAGTAATAAGCCTATAATTTTTTTTTAACAAAACTTCACTTAAACTCGCTGGAATTTGAAACCGATATGGATTAAATTATGCATCAAAGTATCTACAAAAATATAATCAATCAATATAGTCAATTCATTGAAAACTGGAATGAATGGTCAATTTCTACGTGTGTGACCACATATAATTCAGAACTACATTCCTATGCATAGTCAGAATTATCAAAATAACATGATTGGAATCATGCTGCAGTAATAACTCAATGAGATAATAGCATATTGGTAAATACACCGAAATTACAAATTTACATAATTCCGATAATGACCTATCTTGCGTAATTTTTCACTGGTAACGAAAAGAGCCATTCCTGAGCACTGCATTTATCTGCATTATGACATCAGAGGCAACGATGCGTCTGCTTATATCGATTATTCGAACCACCACTATGAAGATATTTAATGAAACAAAACACAATATTATTGCGAAGTTGAGTGCCCGGGTTCAAATCCTGATTGGGACAAGTTAGCCCGCTGAGGTTTTTTTTCCGGGGTTTTCCTTCAACCCATTAAGAGCAAATGCTGGGTAATTTTCGGCGCTGGATCCTGGATTCATTTCGCTGGCATTAACACTTTCATCTCACTCAGACGCTAGATAACCATCGCAGTTGATAACGCTTCGTAAAATAAAGCGATTAAAAAAAGGAACACAACGTTATGAAACATTGGGCCGTATTCATAGACATTTTTAGCGCGGGCTTTCGGTGGATGATCAGCGTTTTTCGTATTCATAAACCAGTGTTAGCTATAGGATATGATTTGAATTCTGTACAAGTAACAGTGGAGAGCCGGGGCTAGCTTAGTACGCTCGTAGCGCGTCCTGCGAAATATCTATGAATAGCACCCATTCTGACTACAATATTTGTATTTATACCTGTTCCTGCTTAGTTTGGTGCGAAGTGGTCTCGACGAGTCCATTCTCAGTATACAGAATGAATCGCAAGTACAGCCCAGTTACTTTATGGTGACAGCTCGTCGACGCGAGAGAGGAGAAGGTTCGACTGTGGGAGGGAGACCGATCCGAGACGGAGGGAGCGTCTTATGAATGGAGGGAGGGAAATACAGTCATATGTAGAAATGAAGTCTCACGTTGCTCTCTCGCACGTTGCGGCGTCTGCATAATTTTGAGCTCCTGTCACTGTGTTCACTTCATACTCCGGAACAATAGTCACTAATAAACACTAAAGTAGTAAACTAATGGAAATACAATGAGCAGCAGTTCGGAACAATATTTCACAGCAGGATTTCATTGGAAAAAAAAATAATCGCCAAATTGTGATGGAGCATCACAGCATTAGGGCTAAAAGTTTGCAGTATTTGAGGAAAATAAAGAAGTACAGAGAAGGCCGCCCCATCATTCACATGGATGATGATGATGATGGGAAAGGTAACAGTGAAGCACTGATGAACATTACCGGTATTTCCGCGTGAGTATATTTCATTGTTAATTAGTGATTAACTATTAAATATAATGATTCGATTGCTGCTCATTGTATTTCCACATTAGTTTACTTCTTTAGTGTTTATTATTGTTCCAATGAAATTCTAATTTCAAAATAACTTTCCTTAAATTCGAGATACCTCCCTGAAAGTCGATAGTCTTTCAATTTCAATTATATATATATATATATATATATATATATCTTTTTTAAGTGTGGGCCGCTATTTCTGTGAAATATAGAACTCGTGCTTTGGTTCATCTTATGACAGTTTCATTAAAGTTGTCCACAGTTGATTTCGGCGCCGATTATCAATGTCTTTACTCTCCCTTATTATTTGACTAACACAGCTCTCAGACACAGCGGTAAACTCTGCTACATGTTTTCCAACATTTGTTACGTTTTTTCTTCCGACTCTATCTTCATAAAGCGCTACACGTTGCTCACGACTTTTCGCGACTGAGAATGCAATACCCGATCTTTCAGTTTGCTTCTAACAGGCAGCATTTTCACAAAAAGAAAATAGCAGTGAATCTAGACAATAAATACTACATACTAAACAATACAAAACAGAAGCACAACTATTTAAGTAACTAAATGAAATGTACCTAACAAACACACTAAATTGCAATACACAAGACAGTGGTGGTGTAGTAAGTCCTTAGCGCGACTGTACGCCCACACTAACGCTCCCGAGATGTGACCGCTAGCGCAGCCAGGGGAAGACTAAAAGGAACACCCCTTCGAACAAACAGTGAACTCGCCCAAACCACTGCGTCGCCAGGCCAGAGCAGTCACCATAAAGTAACTGGCCTGTAATATATTTAATTTCAGGGAGTTATTCTTCGAGAAAATTCAAACAAAAAGCTAAATACAATTTTACTCGTTTTTTCTTCTTTTTCGAGATGAAAATTGTTCTATGTGAAACATTTCTTAGCGTGTTTAAGGAAATGCATTGATTTAATTCCCAATATGCTCAGTCAATTTAAGAGAGCAGTGTATCAAGTTAATAAATGATTGAAAGAATTTCAGTTTTGTCCTTTAAATGCGCAGAAATTTTGATCCGAAGAAATGTAATTTTTTTGTTCTGCAAAGGTATTTTACAATGTTACAATTGTCGGGATCAAATTTCTACAAATTTGAAGGCCAAAACCAAAATTCTTTCCATCATTCATATCATAATACACTGCTCTCTTACACTGACTGGGCATATTGGAAATTGAATCAGTGGCTTTCTCAAAACATGCTACGAAATGTTATGCAGAAAACTATTTCTATATCGAAAAGGTAGCAAAAAAGAACAAAATCGTGTTTGTCTTTTTTGTTTGAAATATCTAAAGGAATAACCCCATGATATTAACGACATTACTTACGATTCACTCTGTAGATTCATTTTGGGCTAGTTGAACCGCATTCAGTGCGGTCAGATCTCTGTGCAGTGCTAGACGTCTCGCTGCACAGTAGGTCGGGCGAGGAGAACAATCACATGCTACTTTCCCCTTCATTAACTTGCCCTCTCCTCACTCGTGTTGAACAGGTATCAGGTCTAAATCCAAGCACTGTAATCATATAAGCCGTGTCTCTGGATACAATGCTAGCGCGCTGGCCTTTCCATCCAGGCGGCCTGCGTTCGATGCCCGGCCAGGTCTGCGTAAAATGTGTGGTGGGCAAAGCAGACGTTGGAGGCTTTTACCGTTTCATTGTACCATTCATTTACAGAACAACCTTATCTATATCCAATTCACACCAATTTTCTTCAGGATTCCCATCAGTTTATTCCAAATATCTTTTCTAGGGCCACAAATGCTATATAGGTCTGCACTTCTTTATTCTTATCGAGGTATTTTTCGCCTATTGTTCGCAGCAGTCCAAGTGCATCTCTCCTACCTATTTCCTTTCTGAAGCCAAACTGCTCTTCTTCCAATTGTATTTCCATCTTAGAATATAAACGCCGATTCATTATTCGTAGGAGAATCTTCGTTAAGTGCGATAGCAGGGTGATAATCTTAAACTCGTTACATTTCTTGGCATTATTTTTCTTCGGTATTGGCAGCAACACTGTCTCCGTAAAATCTTCAGACCATTCGCCTTTCTCATATTGCATAATGATAGAATTTTCTTCTTGTCTTTACCCAAGCATATTATCGATGTATAATAATATTATTTATTAGTAGCAGCTCTATCAGTTTCCACTACATTACCGTAATTAATTCTATTTTATGCTCGACCATGCCGAAATGTAGTAATTATACACCTGGTAGCAGTCCTTTAATGCATGTCATTAAAGTACACCTGTTCATTAAAGTTCAGGTTTTCGATTATTCTTGGATATGCAATCGAAAGACAACTAGCAAAACGTCACGCAGGCTGGAAATCCAATACTGTAGCAGAAGGTTATGTTCTGTTACGATAATAATTAACGTTAATTGTAAATAATATTCAAATAAATTCAATTTGTCATCTCGTTTTTCAATGTCTAATTAAATTTCAAGGTTATATCAAGTTTACACTCTAGGTTATACCAAGGTCGTCGATATTCGTTGCCCGGAAAAAATCAATACTTTCGCGTCTGCGCACATCTCACAATTTACGAGATTGTACAGGGTCAGTTCGCTCCCCACTCGCATAAGAATAAAATGAATACTTATGAATAATTTCAAGTTAGAAATATGGTCGAGCATAAAAAGGCGTATGAAACTTGCCTATAATGATAATTAAGACGCTCGTATGAAGATTATGAAACTCGCTTGCGCTGGTTTCATAAACAAACATACTTGCTTCTTAATTACTATCATTATAGGCTCGTTGCATAATGTACTATTAAGACTATTTAATTCACGTGAGCAGTAAATAATGGAGACGGTAATTAATCATTTTACTTTAATGCATTGCTAATGTGATTCATTAATGTTTTGTTATTAACTTTATTTGTTGTTTCTATTTGTATTCCTATAAACTGCGGGTACGTTATGCAGGAACTGTTGTAGCACCTTTGTCTAATATACATAGTTTTAAATATTAAATATTGATGTATTCTTGTCACACTGAAAGCTTTCACCAAATGTACGAGCATCGGCATTTTAATATAAAGCTTGAGGATAAATATTCTTACTGAATATTCCTTCCTTCTTTTCTATATTAAAAGTCTTATATCTTATATACAGTATATATGTATGGTCATATTATGAAATGGTTTCAATTTGCAGAGAAACTATACTTTCATAATCTCATGGCACAGAAATGTAAAGTAATATGCTTTGTAACTACAAAAAACCCGAGGTTCGGGAAATGTTTCAAACAATTACACTAAACGGCCTCAAGACATGAAGTTTTATAAAGTTTTAACGATTGCAACTTTGTTAATAGTGGTAGGATTTTAACTGCTTAAAGGGACAAGAATGCAAGATGAAAGGAACAGGCATATTTCTTAGATCGACGAAACTTTCACATGCATTGAAATGGTACTAAAAGTTCACATTCCAATTAAAGAAATTAGTGTGGATTACTAGCATACACAAACAGATATTTTGTGAACATGTATAAACAGAACATTATCATAAATTTAATAAACATAGGAAGATTACTGTAAAGTCGGGATATAGACTAGTAGTTTGTCACCAGTGGCTAAATTATTATTATTATTATTATTATTATTATTATTATTATTATTATTATTATTATTATTATTATCCTGTCATCATTAGGTATATCGTTTCAGCCTAAAGCCTAGGCTATATTTATCTCATGGACACATCAGTAGTAGTCGTGACTAAGCTTTGGATGTAGCTCCTTTCATTCTTAGAAAATAAACCCTACTTAAATACAAGAGAAGGACATACTGTACATGTAGTATCATGCTGGAACTGTACTTGTTGATATTTTTAATTCTGTGATTTATATAATTATGTAATTTCTTTCTGTAATAATGAAATACTAACATTCATTTTTTTTTTTTTTGAAAGTACACAGCCATTAATCTCCATAAAAACACCTTCTTAACATTTTTATTTTGCAAGAAAAAAGAAGAAAATAGTTAATAATGCAAAACAACAAGAATTTTGCTCCGACTTAAAACAATGTGTCCCTTATGGTTTGATGTTCGCTGAATCCGAAAATGCATCTCTTTTCTTCTTATCACGTAAGGTTTTTAAGCTATAGCCTACTGTGATTTTACTTTTCGATAAGCGCTCCTCCAGGAAACATCTGGCGGGTTGGGGCTATAAACCAAGACAAAAACTAATGCATTTTATGAGTTTATGACTCATTTCCGGTTTGTTATGGTTGTTGGCAAGTTATTTAGTACTTCTAATAAATAAACAGATATTGGTGCCTTCTATTAAGTAAATTTCATAACAGTTCAAAGTGAGGTCTATGCAATGAACAAACAAGGGTGTGGTTTTCAGTATTTAAAGCAAAAGTTTACCAGTTTGAGTGAGGGCAAATTAAATCGGTCCATAAATTCACAAAGTTATGGCTGACCCTTTGTTTGAGGAAAAACTTTCCGTTACAGAAAAAATGAAATGGATCGCTTTCAAAGACGTTTGCTCAAATTTCCTTGGAAATTCCAGGGCAGACAACTACATAGAACGTGTTGTGGAAACCATGTTAAGTGCATATGACAGAATGGAATGTAATATGTCCCTTAAAATATACTTTTTACATTCTTATTTGGGTTTCTTTCCTCCTAACTTTGGAGCGGTAAGCGACGAGCATGGGGAAAGATTTCATCAAGAAATATCTGAAATGGAAAGGCGATATAAAGGAAGATCATCATCCAGCATGCTTGCAGACTATTGTTGATTGTAAAACACAGTCTCGAGTCTAATTATAAATAGAGGTCATGCAGAAAATTATTTTAAATGTAAGTTCAAATTCCGAGATTTTTCTCATTATACGCATGAAATATTTTTATTGTTATTGTGTTTTAAACTATGTAACATCATTTTTATATCTAGTATACATTTTTCAAGTATTATGAGGCATTTTGAATCCGTAGTGTGTTGTAATTTTATCAGTAGCAGTGAAAAATTAGAAACAAACAAGTTTCGACATTAAAAAAATCAGTTCATTTTGCCCGGAAAATGGTACGTGATGGGTCAATTTGGATTTTAAATTCAGATTTAGGGCACAACATATTAGTAATATCCACCTATTTTTATTTCGGAGCAAGACGAAAAGTAAAATTTTGTTGTTCAGTGTTATATTCAGTAACTGAAGTGATTACGTCTTAAGAGTAACGACTAGGAATAAATCTAAGTGTAAGAATCCGTTTCGAGTCCAGCTCACGAAAATTCAAGCCAAGCATCAATTAGGAAGAGAATATGGTCATGTCTGACATATTCATCTCTGGGGATCATGTTTAAAATAACTTATTTATAGTGCACACAAGATTGCAAGATTTCGCTCAAGTAGCTCGGTATATGCTACCGTGCGAATATACTTTTGTAATAATAATAATAATAATAATAATAATAATAATAATAATAATAATAATTTACTGTGTCATACGTCCTTCGTAAGAGTCTTGTGCCCCGCATGTGTCGAGTGTCGCAATACTATGACAGACTGAATAGTAACACTATTAAATGGCAATACAAAAGCAAGCCATGTTATATTCTTAAGACAAAGTGCGTTTCAGCCTTCTGAAAGAATATGTAATGGTATTAATACTTATGTCCCTCGCCGTGGCGTCGTGGCCTAAGGCATCCTGCCTAGTACCCACGTTACGGAATGCGCGCTGGTTCGAATCCTCATGGGGGAAGAAATTTTCTCATGAAATTTCGGCCAGTGTATGGGACCGGTACCCACCCAGCATCGTGATGCGCTTGGGGAGCTACGATAGGTAGCGAAAATCCGGTTTCGCAAACCAGCTATAACGGCTTGGGGGATTATCGTGCTAACCACACGATACTTCCATTCTGTTTGGATGATCGTCCACCTCTGCTTCGGCATGTGAACGTGAGGCCAGCAGTCGGCCGGTCGGTCTTGGCCCTTCATGGGCTGTAGCACCATGGATAAGATTAATACCTATTAGCAATTAAAATAATGAGAACGATATAACAGAATAAATTATAACTCTTCTTATACTGTTATGACTTCATTACAACGTCTACATTACAAGTACCATTCGCCCGAAGTTACTTTCAATTCTCCACAATGAGATTTTAATTATATAAAATCAGTATTAATTCCAGGAACCTAAGTCATCTTCATATTTTTCTTTATAAAAACATTTTAATTAAAAAAAATAAATATTAACGAAAATATATATTTACAGATAATATTTATTTATTTGTCATAAAATTTTGTCTGAATTCATAGACTTCTGAGACAAAATGATATGAACGTTTTATTAGCACTCCTAGGTACATATCAGAGCAGTAATAGTGATTATGACCAAAAGAAACATCTTTTGCCTTCGCTCGAGATGAAACTCGGTATTTTCCCTTAATAATATCCTTACTAAAGAAGCTGTTTGTTAAGTTAGTTTCCAATGCTTCCGAATATGTTCCATTAAACCTTTCTGAATTCCGTGTAGTTAAGAGTGTTGAATTACATTTCCAATGCGTGGGCGTCCGGAAGAAAATTTCAGAGCCTTTGCTGGAAATCGAAATTGAAACTTTCTCAACAGTAGGCTACAGCTATTATCTGAAAAGCTGGTTGGTTGATTTGCAATGCCTCTGTAAGAAGTCACATAATCCTTCATTAAACACTGCTAATTTAGAAGCGTCGCATTCCATTTCTGAGATGGGGTATTTTGAAAGCCGAATTTCTAAGTCCTTATAATGTAAGAAAGAGGAGGATGATAGCTACCGAATTTAAATTTGATGTGCATCAGAAATGATTTTACCTCTCATCCGCAGTAAAGTTAAAGATTTCCCCCTGTAAGTGCCTTCCTCTTGATAGTGTTTAAATCCGGCAACACTAGTATAATGGTAATCACCTATCCAACCAACTATAATTACTAAAAACTAGTGTTGTGGGGTTTAATCTAACCCAGCGCTTCTCAAATTTTTTTTTAAGTGGGGACCACTTTTTTCAGCCAGAACAGTTCCGCGGACCACCTTACTCTTGTTCCCTTCGAAAGCAAATTTAATCATTTTTGTAGCATATTTTAATACCAGGATACTTATATTTTGAAATAGAATTAATTTATTAATTAGCTATTAGAGTTTGGATTATCTTTAACTTATTAAATAAAATAAATAAATGTTGGTACTCACATTAATGAGATCGATGAGCCTGCCGATTCTTGCACAGTTCTATATATTTTGGAGTATGCTGTAGATCGTCAGATACATCGAGTCGATTCCGGTAACCTACTTTGTTTTTATTAGAGTTAGTGATGAAAACCCTTTCTTACACACATACGTAGAAACAAACTGAATTATAATCTCTAAAGCACCATTGTACAGTTCACTATATTCTCTTTTCACTTGTGATGGGGTCCAGAAATTAATCATTCCTTCCGCTTGGAATTTCATTTTAAGTCCTGTCTCATTCGAGAGTTCAATTAGCTGTTCTCTTTCACTCAATGAAAGTTTGTTAGTTTCAATATCGCAATGAAAGTGATCACGAACCCATGAAAATTCGTCATATTTACTTGGAAAATAAGTTTCAAATTGTGACCTCAGAGTTGTATTATTGGTGTACGACGTACAGTACGTGACCATTTCAATGTGCAGACTGGGTGTCGGCAAAACTATTAAGAAAGTCATAAATACATGAAAAGGTTCGGTCCTGTGTTATGAATTCGGGTGGTCCCTGGCTGGGTTACAGGCGCGGCGCTAGATGTGCAGGGAAAAGATGGCGAGAAACACCACAGTCATAGCGCTTTAAATCCCTCATTTGTTGTTGAGAGTAGAGTGGGAAGTCAGTAGAGCGATAGGGTATTAAATTTCATTAAATATCAGTACTGGGAGAAAAAGTGAAAGAGCGATTGCTATGTGTCATTTCCAAACTCTGAGATTTTCAGGTATTACGAAATTCGTTTGAATTTTAGTTTTTCCTCTGCCTTTTTTGAAGGACCAAATGGGCAGACCTCGAGGACAACAGGTGGTCCGCGGACCATAGTTTGAGAAACATTGATCTAACCGATTAATCGATCGATTTCTGTTGTAAGATTAATCGATCAAAAATACAATATTTAATCGAGCAATCGAGTCGATTAAAATTAATCGGTTGTACTTGATATTAATTATTATTTTGTTAATGGAAACTCAGACTAAAAACTCCGACAACATTCGTCTCTCAGAAATTGCTTACTTCAAAGCATAATAGTACCGTTACAGCAAATCTTTGCACAATTACTTCAGAAAGAGATGTAGATATGAGGACAGTGACCTGTCTACCCCTATTGAAAGTTGAAACACAATGCGAAACCCTTATTTAAGTTTTATGATTTTAAGGTTTTTCAAGAAAACTTTCACCCTGTTGTCACTTCGTCTTCATAGCTTATGAAATGCATACTGTTCTGGGATTCACCCTCCTCATCCCTTAGCCAGGCTACACTGTGTGCAAGTGAGAGAGCAACTATCTTTTTCGCTTTCTAAAATTTTGTAATCCGATTACAATAGAGGCCAGTCTGCTGTTTTGTTGCAGTTTCTTTACTGACTTTGTAGATGAAGCTTGTGTGTTCAGTTTGCTAAAGAAAAAAAAATCATATTTCTGTAGTCTGTGAGAAATGAAAACTCCATTATGACTTATGAGAATTTGAGAGGTAAACTCAGTGAAATGTTTGGATTTAAATTGAACGATCGTGGAGAAGTGCTTGACAGAAAAAAAAAGTTTTCTCGTGTTTAGTGATGCAGGAAACATTGTTACTAAACGTGGAGCGGCACTTAATTCGGAGCATGTGAATGCTCTCACATGTTTAAAATCATGGATGAAGCAGTATTAACTAGGTGAGTCTTCATACTTTTTTTTCAATCTATGCTTGTCTAAAAACTTTCCCGGATATACAACATTTAATACTTATGCTTATCACCGAACACAAGTTAAATTTAACAATAATTGTGTATTAACAGTATATCACAGCGCGATTACTCTATCGATTAATCGATTAAATTCGAATAGTTAATCGATTAAATATTTTGATCGATTGGCAGCACTACTAAAAAGTATTCATCAATTCAAAATAAAGTAAATTTCACACTCTGTAAAAAAATACCTGCGCAATGCGATCCTGACTTTATCCAATGTGTAAGAGGACGGAACAGAACACCATCATGATCAGCATCCTCATCCAGACATTTATCATTTCCTGAAACTTCCTATTAGCATCAGTCCTACTGCATGTACAAACTTTACCATAGATCTTCTATATTTCATTGTTGTGAACCAAGAATTATTATTAATATATTTTGTACGACAGCTCAATACGTTATGTTATATTAAACAAATAAATCAATTACCTACTCCATAGTATAAGAAGAGGGCTTCATTTTAGTATTACAAGCAATATCATTGAAATCGACAATATAGAAAGAGCCGACAATCTGTTTTCACTCCGAGGATTGCGTATTTCTCATTAATCTTCAGAGCAACAAAAAATATATTTTAATAAGGCACATGACACAAGAATTGTTACTACAAGACTGACAAGTTTACACACTTTTGGAACGGTACCACTTAGATCTATTGTGCAAATGAGAAAAACGTTTCTTATAGAATTCAATGTTTGAATAAACAACTGGAAGTTCACTCTGATTAATTTTCTCTTTGTAATAATAATAATAATAATAATAATAATAATAATAATAATAATAATAATAATAATAATACTTACTTACTACTTACTTACTGGCTTTTAAGGAATCCGGAGGTTCATTGCCGCCCTCACATAAGCCCGCCATTGGTCCCTATCTTGAGCAAGATTAATCCAGTCTCTATCATCATATCCCACCTCCCTCAAAACCTATTTAATATTACCTTCCCATCTACGTCTCGGCCTCCCCAAAGGTCTTTTTCCCTCCGACCTCCCAACTAACACTCTATATGCATTTCTGGATTCACTCATACGTGCTACATGCCCTGCCCAGCTCAAACGTCTGGATTTAATGTTCCTAATTATGTCAGGTGAAGAATACAATGCGTGCAGTTCTGTGTTGTGTAACTTTCTCCATTCTCCTGTAACTTCATCCCTCTTAGCCCTAAATATTTTCCTAAGAACCTTACTCTCAAACACCCTTAACCTATGTTCCTCTCTCAACGTGAGACTCCAAGTTTCACAACCATAAAGAACAACCGGTAATATAACTGTTTTATAAATTATAACTTTCAGATTTTTTGACAGCAGACTGGATGATAAAAGCTTCTCAACCGAATAATAACAGGCATTTCCCATATTTATTCTGTGTTTAATTTCCTCCCGAGTATCATTTATATTTGTTACTGTTGCTCCCAGGTATTTGAATTTTTTCACCTCTTCAAAAGATAAATTTCCAATTTTTATATTTCCATTGCGTACAATATTCTCGTCACGAGACATAATCATATACTTTGTCTTTTCGGGATTTACTTCCAAACCTATCTCTTTACTTGCTTTAAGTAAAATTCCCGTGTTTTCCCTAATCGTTTGTGGATTTTCTCCTAACATATTCACGTCATCCGCATGGACTTTTTAATAATAATAATAATAATAATAATAATAATAATAATAATAATAATAATAATAATAGTAATTTTATTGCTTCTTATTATAGGATCTTATATAAAACTTTATATTTGTCCGGCACTCCGTTAACCCATATAATTTTACAAAGATAAAGTAAAATTAGATTTTTCTTCGACATAATACCGAGACCAATATAGTTATGAAAATCATTCTTCAGCTGATCTAAAAGATTTTGGAAGCCTTAATTTATTTTCAAACAATATCTTCTGTCAGAGGTTTTCTTCTGTAAAACACCAAAGATGTCATCAGAATAGATACTGAACAAATGCAATAGATGGAAATCCTGAAGAGAATCACTAAAGTCTGTTGTATCATTACGCATTTCATTATCCCTCCCATCCCTATTTTCAGTTATGGATTGAAAGAGACGTAAAATATCGTATTTATGTTCATACTTAGTTGTGAACAGTCTAGTGTTGTAATTCCACTTTTGAAACTGATGGAAATCTCTTATTTGCTTAATACTCATCAAAAGCAAGAGTACCTTATATTACTGTGTGGAAAAATGAAGCTAGTCTGAACAGTGACAAAAATATTTGCACTCCTATAATATGTTATACAGATCTTTTTAGAAGACAAATAAGAATAAGTTAAATTTAGATTTGACCTGAGCCTACAAGCGTCCATGAGTCTCAGACATAACAGCAGCACTATCATATGTCGGTGCAACTATTTGTTCACATTGATATTCCATTGAAGTTTAGAAAAAATGTTCAACTAATGCAGATGCTGTGCGGTTTTTCTGGACCCACTAACAACAATAAACTCTTCCTGAATGTCACCGGTCTTGTTAACACAGCGTAACACTCCGATGACTTGCCATTCTTCGTAATATCACTGGTTTCATACATTATGAGTACTATAAATGGAGTGACATTGATCTCTGCTTTAATTTCCGTTTTCAGCAAAAGTGAAACTGAATCAACCAAATCGTTTTGGATATCACAAGCAGAAACAGGGAAAAGTAACAGTTGCCCGTTCAGAGTGAGTATCCAATTCATCATGAATTAACATAAATATATTTTAAATACGTCATATATATTCAAATAATTTAGATTTAAAAAAATTACTAAGAAGGCTTCCTAGCCCTACGTAGCTGCTTCCGTTTGAAGATTCAGTGGCTTCAGAATGTACAGCTACAAAACAATTGACATAATTATGCGATTTACAATGTCTATGTTGTTTGTAACAGTTTCATTATGCTTTTATACACTGATTCTGAATTTTTAACTCAATTCGAGATCTTCCGAACTATTTTAGTGTCACTTGTAAAGCAATACAACTGGCGACGATTTGCATATTTCCTGTAACAAGAAGTGGAGTTTATGTATATCAGACACTCCACACTTGATCCAAATATTAGACTCTGATAAAACATGACTAACAGCATAATTGATTCTTTTAGAATTTCACAACGAAATGGTCGCTTCGTAATTTTGTTTTCTCGAATGACAAGTAAATTTATTCATATGAAGTTAAATGTGGAGTCTAAGATGTAAGTCGACTTTTCGATATAGAAATACATTTATTAATATAAGTTCTACTTTCTAATGATTTATTTAATAAATAATGTATTACAAAGTCACATTCACTGACACTATTTACATATTATACCGACGGTTCTGGAATAGTATTTTTACAGTAACACGCGCATAGTAAACTTTTGCCGCTGTAAGTTTCTGAAACATAGATAATGTGTTGTATGCTTTATTTAACGCAGCTTATATAACATTTTAACTTTGCGTGGGACGTCAACATTGACAATATCGAGACTATACTGCGCAAGCAGGCAAGGTTAATGCTCTCTGAGGAGATCCATAAGCTCAGTTGAAGACAGCGTTTTAAAAAGAATCTGGGTATTGCAGAGACTTATGCGGTTATTATTAACAGTAACATTGTATGGTACATAAGTGTCAGCCTTAAAAGGCTTTTATTTTAACAGAGATGGTTAACAAGCAGGAACATTCATATTTTTAATTGAGGTGACCGATCTTGACGGTAGTTGTTATTTTATACTCTTGTTGCCAGGGCTCTTATCAGAGGATTGGGGTGGTACAGCAAGTCCTTATGAAAGTTTTCTGTAAATTTCTGTATAATGTCGTAGAATGATTCTATTTCAAGCGTGTCTTGTAGTTGTTTATTGGTGGTTCTATAGTCTGCACCAGTGATAGTTAGGGATACTTTTCTCTGTATAGCATGAAGACGTCTGATAATTTGGAATTTTGCAATGCTCCAGATTTCGCAGCCATAGGTCATTTGAGATCTTATAACAGAAGTGTAAAGGATTTTTTTCAAGGGAAGTCTGATGTAAGGTGACTTCAACAATGGATATAGATGAATGAATCTGGCTAATGCTTTGTTATGAGCTGCTTCAACATGGTGATGCAATCGAAGTTGTTTATCAAGTGTGATGCCGAGGTATTTTAAAGATTGTTTACAGTAGGTATCTTCGGAGAAGAGATTGAGGTGATCTGGTATTTTTGGCTTTCTTCTGGTAAAAATGATGGCTTGAGTTTTACTTATATTGACTTTTATTCTCCATTTTCTTAGCCACATTTCCAATATTTTGAGTTGTTTTTGCATAGTACGTTGTGCGATGTTAATTGAAATGTCACTGGTGAAGTAGGTGGTGTCATCTGCGTATAATCCCATATTGCATTCAGCAATCAATGGACTATCATGTACATAAACTAAATATAAATGCGGTAAATGTTCATGCTAAATACAATGCCCTCCTGTTTTGGAAGTGGTAAGCTAGCTACATTGATGGAAACAGTAATGAAAGGAATGTGTAAAAAATTAAATTAAGAAAGTATTTCGTTCCCAATGGTATAAATCCGACTTTGTAAATTATAAGCATCGCTTACACAGGATATACCCTAAGTGCACCTTGTCTTTGCTGTTATCAATTTCATTTTTGTTTAATATGATTTTAAAGTTGTAGATACTACACATTTCGTTCACAAAAACGATAATGAAGAACTGTAGAATAAGGATTGCAATAAAAGCTTTACGTGCTCTGAGAAAGCAGGTCATACAGTCATTTTATTCTCACATGATTAAGTCTTTATGACAGATTGAATTATCCCGTTATTAATATGAAGTACAATAAATGACTGAAAAACATCAGGAATAATGAATCTGGCATTTGTTTGGCTTCGAAATAAGTGCTTACACTTTCAGGTGAGTTTTACTGTAGGCTATAACTGTAGCTCCAGGATTAGCTCAAACAATAAACCTGATAATGTAGTACGCTTCAGTTTGTTGGTTTTACTTTTTTGTCAATAAATGAAATGCCTTTGTTACATCAGTGCAGTCTGCTGAATAATTTAACGCTATTTGCCATGCGCTCATTGCAGCCGCCTCTAATCCAAATTCATTGTCACTGCAGGATATTGCAGTACGCGGCACTTGACTTCTAGCGTGTAACTTCTGAAATATGGGAAACAGCAGCGCTGTTCATGGCTCCCGTTCTTCAGTCCAAAATGAGTGCGAACATTCTTATTCATGCTGCGAGAGTGCCATGCACAAGGATATTCTATAGTAATCATCAGGGAAAGGATTTATATGTAAATACATATTTACTTATAAAGCTAATATAATTTATATTTTGCATTATCTTTATGTTTCACAATGTGTAGGGTTGAAAAATCCTACTTTTATTTTCCATATTTTTCCATATTTTAGAGTTTAGTACATATTTTCGTTAATTTCCATATATTTTCCATATTTCATATAAAACAGTCCATATTATATTAGGTTTAACAATAAAACAAAACAAAATTCCATTAACTTTTAAAAATACATTTCAACAATAGAGATTTAAACACATGTTCAGTAATCCCTTTAACATCAGAGTTATTTGAAAATTAGCAGTCCTATCAACAATGGGAAAGTAAGTTACAAAACTGTATTAATTTAATTTAAAATTTTTAACAGACTTCAGTTGTGCAGCTCAACAGTTAAATGCCAGTCAGAGTACACATAGGTTCAGTTTTGTAAATCATACTATAAAGACGGTAAATATGCCGAAAGTACGTCATTCAGTCAATTTAAAATCAAAACTAACAAGTTACATTTCAGAATTTAAAGAAGATGGTTTATCAACTGACAATAAAATATTATTTTGTAATTTGTGTCAGTGTGCAGTATCATCTACACAAAAGTTCCTGGTGCAACAACACATTACAACTAGTAAACATCAGGCCAACAAACAACTAAATTCCAAGCAGAGACAATTGTTTTTAACACAACCAACAACATCGAATGTAAGATCTGAGTTTAACATCGACCTGTGCCGTTCTCTCATCTCTGCTGATATTCCTCTCTACAAACTAAAGAATAAGGTCTTCAGGGAATTCCTTGAAAAATATACTCAACATACAATCCCGGATGAGTCAACACTTAGGAAGACGTATGCTCCATCCATCTACGATGAGACAATACAGAAGATCAGAGATGAAATTAAAGATAGTTCAATTTGGGTTTCCATTGATGAGACTCCCGACAAAGAAGGTAGACTTGTTGGTAATGTAGTTATCGGTTTGTTAAGTGAACAATATTCTGAACGAATTCTTTTACATTGTGATGTTCTAGAAAAGTGCAATAACAAAACTATAGTTAAACTGTTCAACGAAGCTATGGGTATCCTGTGGCCAAAGGGTATTATGTACGATAATGTGTTATTCTTTATTAGCGATGCTGCCCCTTATATGGTCAAAGCTGGACAAGCATTATCTGTTGTATATCCTAAATTGACTCATTTTACTTGTGTGGCGCATGCATTTCATCGTGTGGCAGAAGTGGTCAGAGACAATTTCCCTAAAGTAGATTTGTTGATTTCATCAGTGAAAAAAGTATTTCTCAAAGCTCCCAGTAGAGTTAACGTGTTGAAAGAAATGTACCCTGAAATTCCATTGCCACCAAAGCCAATTTTAACTAGATGGGGTACATGGCTAGAAGCAGTTGAATATTATGCCGAACATATAGACTCTATTAACAATGTTCTCCTTGCATTGGACTCTGAAGATGCAGTCTCAATTGATACTGCGAAAACAGTTACCTGTGACATAAGTGTGAAGAATGACTTAGCTCACATTCAGCATACATTTTCATGCATCATAAAAACGCTCAAAAGTCTCCAAAATAGGCACCTTTCACTATCTGAAAGTTTTGAAATTATAAATAGTACTGTGGAACAACTGAATCGTGGTAGAGGTAAAGTTGCAGATGCAGTAAGAGCTAAGGTGGACACTGTACTTTCAAAAAACCCTGGATATGAAGAACTACAAAAGGTTGTTGCTGTGATGAGTGGTGAATCAACAGTGAAGATTAACTTGGACTTATCCCCAGCAGACATTGTGAAATTGAATTATGTACCAGTTACTTCTTGTGACGTCGAACGCTCTTTTAGTCAGTATAAATCTATCCTCAGAGACAATAGAAGAAGATTCACTTTTCAGCACTTGAAAGAAATGTTTGTAACCTATTGTTATGGTAACAGACAATAAAAATTGTGTTTTGTTGAAACTACATTGGAAGATAAGGTACGTCCATTATATTTTTTGTTTAGTTTGATTAAAATGTACCAATATTTAACGTACATAGTCATTTTTTTATAATTTTAAGTCCATATTTAATTCCATATTTTGGTAAAAATCCATATTTAATTCCATATTTTGGTAAAAATAACTACATATATATTTACATATTTCATATATTTTTAGTCCATATAAATCCGTTCCCTGGTAATCATCAATAAATTATAACTCCATAATAATATCTTATACAAGAATACACCTACATAATATACAAAAACATTGAAACATAAAATACACATACATACATACATACATACATACATACATACATACATACATACATACATACATACATACATACATACATACATTCTGTCCGTTGCTCAGGAGAAGACGAGCGGAAAGAATGTGACCTTCTTGACTATCGCTGTTGATTATTATAAACATCGCTCAGATAAGCATCCCAGTAGCCAGGTTATTACTGGTGCAGGAAACATGAGTAACAATGCGAATGGAAATTAAAGCGAAGTTGAACAGGAGACCTAATGTTTCCGCTTACTGCAGTACAAATATTGCACGTGTTGTCGTACGTTATCTGTTCACATCCCTTCCTCCTCAGTCCGCTCTCGTCTTCTCCTGAGTCACCGACAATACATACATACATACATACATACATACATACATACATACATACATACATACATATAGGTCTCGCAAGCACGGATTACCGACGGAAGGAATGCGAATCAAACACTGAGATAAGGAAGAGCGGGCGAGAGGAAAGGTCACGAGATAACTTGAATGATATTCAGGAGTACAGTCAAGAGAAATGACATCAATAGAATCAGTCTTTCGTTGTGATAGTTACATTACGACTTTAGTTTGTTCCATTGCATGTGAATGTGTGTCTTGTATCGAATGGTATTATTATTTCATTCGTAAACATATGTTGCGCGTTTAATTAGCTTCGAATTTTTCTCTTGCTACGTTCTTTATTTCCAAAGCGATGTTCTCATTTGTTCATCTTCTTGGAAGAGGCAGTACTTCTATCGGCTCGCACCTCTCCCCCCTCGGCGGGCCTACATACACAAGTCAAAACAGACAGCAACGCCACCATTGGTTTTCGGTAATCGTTTCTTGCGCGAGCCATACATACATACATACATACATACATACATACATACATACATACATACATACATACATACATACATACATACATACATACATACATACATACATAACGCTGACAAATACCTGAATCATTTCAGTAATTCGTGGATTTACGACAGTGATAAGTAGGCCTATGGTTGTAATGTTGGGGACCGATAGGGTGCGTTACGATGGTTTCAAGTTGACTATCCGTTCACCATCAGTACTCTAGCATGCATAAACAGTGTACCTGCAGAATACTCCATTCGCCAGTGACTACCGCACGAGTTATACAGGGTGCGTCAGAAAGAACGGATGGATTTCACATGGCAAGAAAATTGTAAAGATTCATCAAATCAAAAATTTATTGTTATCAACATATTCACCAATACATGCAGTTTATTTATGTAAAACAACATTATCCATATGATGTCCTTGGCTTTCAATACAGGCATCGAGGCGTTTTCTGATGTTCGCCATCACTTTCACAGTCATAGCTGGTGCAATTGCCACGATTTCTTCACGAATCGCTGTCTTCAGTTCGTCCAGTGTATGTGATCGATGTTTACAAACTTACGCCTTCAAATGGTCCCAAAGAAAGAAGTCGCAGGGCGCGAGATCTTACCGTAGCCTCGGACAATCTCAGTGCAATAGAATTTCGTCCAGGTGATTTCTTCTTTAATGTTGAACCTGTGATACAAAATGAAGCCTCCCACCGCAAAATTGTATTCCGAGTTGGAATCCTAGCGTGACATCCGATGTCGAAATGAGTCCTGAGTGGCGATCACAGACTCTTCATTTTTCAAAAATGTCTCTACGATGAAAGCACGTTGTACACCAGATCAACACCATGTTCTCAACTGAAACTGCATTCTCTGGCTGACTCAACAGTCGTGGTCCCCCTCACTATATCTCTCTCCTCGTTGCGTATCGATAGTTTGAAATCCATCCGTTCTTTCTGACGCACCCTTTATATTATAGAGAGGCAGTATAACTTTGATAAGCGCTCCCTGAGGAGCTGGCGGTACTATGGATCGTACCAAACAAAACATGGCGGTCCATAGTACACCCAGCCTCCGCAACGAGTGCTTTTTAAAGGTACACCACAGCCAACGAGCTATAATACTGCGGGAGACTTTGAATAATCAGGTGTCGCATAGTTTTCAATTAATAATTTATTTCATATTCTTGTATGATACAGTTTCAATAATAGTATTTCACAACATATTTATTATTATTATTATTATTATTATTATTATTATTACTTATGTATTTGTATTAATTGTAGACTTGGGTCAGTGGAAGAGCAGGCCTTAACTCTGCCAGATAAAATAATTTATTATTATTATTATTATTATTATTATTATTATTATTATTATTATTATATTTTTCGGATACATCTATATTTAATTTAAACATTTCGCTATTGTTTTTGTAAAAAGATGATTTATAAACAAATAGAGAGTAATGAATATCTAAAAATGTCTCATTCCCTTGGATTTAAATCAAATGTACCGTAAGTCGTAATATTCGTCTGTGGATAATTAAATCTTCTCAATACAGGTTGCATTATCCCAGAGAATTATAAGATAGGACGGAATGAACATAGCGAAATATATGTTTAATAAGTTTGTACCATCAAGAGTTTAGTATTTATTGTGTTTATAGGGCCTACTCAAATTTTCTTTTTATTAATGCGTAGGGCTCTTTTTGTTAATAAAGAGGAAAGTCAGCACTTGCATCACACAAAATTTGTCATTATTGCGTCAAATGTAAGAACAGTTTATTCTGCAAAAGCCTCTGCCTAGTTGCGAGACATGTGTGAGATCAATATTTGTTTCAAATTATATTAGACTACACGATGTGTCCCTTACGCAAAAAGAAGAGTAGTGAGCTGTGAACTAGACATAAGGAAGAGTGCGTCAGATATTGTTTATGTTTACTCTTACCGGTGACATTCAAACAGTCGGTAAAGTAGTCAGTTGTTATTAGACAGAGCTAACGCAACATTTGTAATACAAAATACAGTTGGTTTACATTAAAAGAAAGAAAATCTACTCTTATCTTGAAAGTTATTTCATGTACAAAAAAATACATTACGTGTGTCAGATGTTCCCTTCGATGTAATTTAACTTGTAATTGTTGGTTTGTGTATATCTGAAATATTTTACACGCTATCGAAGGTGAAAGAGTTAAGTGGGCCACATAAACATTGTAGCACAAGAAAAAAGGGAAGAAACTCAATTTTTCTTCTTTTTGCTTCCTTTTCGAGAAAAAATTGTATTATGAAACATTTCATAGCGTTTTTTGGGAAAGCCATTGACTGAATTCCCAATATGTTCAGTCAATTTAAGAAAGCAGTGTATTATGATAATAAATGATTGAAAGAATTTTAGTTTTGGCCTTTAAATGTGTAGAAATTTGATCCGAAAAAATGTAACATTAAAAAATTTCTTTGCAGAACGAAAAGTTACATTTATTCGGATCAGATTTCTGCACATTTAAAAGACAAGACTAAAATTCTTACAACCATTTATTATCATAATACACTGCTCTCTTAAATTTTGGCTGATAATATTAAGAATTCAGTTAATGCAGTGATGTCAACGAGAGCGCAAGCGTGCCTCATCGCCCGTATGCGCTGTGGAGAGCACGTACGGCACGCAGGTATACAAGTCACTGGTGAACTCAAGGGTTGTACATTACACATTGAGGAGAAGTCGTTCAATAAGTTTTAGGCTGACTGGGCTCCTGACTTTTTATGAGTGAAAGAGACGAAAATGTTCTTTGTCTGATACATGGGAAACATTTAGTTACGAAGAGGAGCAATGTGAAACGCCTGAAATTATTAATTGATGTACATAATGTATTTTAATGACATTAAATAGTAATAAATGTAATTATGTTTAGATGTACTGTAGAGGTTCTTCCTCGCTGCACTGCATTTAAGTTTACAGAATAAAGTACAAAAGTATGGATGCTAATAGCGTAGACTTGTTATGAATTCTGTCTAAAAATTGTGAAGATATGTCGTCTATAGATTTTCAGTTTGACAATGGTCCTTACCATTGTGATGTCCTTTGGTTAAGCCGAGGAAACGTTCTCTAGGTTTTTTGAAATGCGCGAACAGAGTCAAGTTGGAAGTTCGCTTTGCCTGGAAATATATCCAGGGTACGAATATTTGCGGCGCAACTTATTTCTATATTCGGCAGTAAGCACGTATGTGAGCAATTTTCCTCACTTGTGAATCTCACAAAACCAAGATTATTACCAAGATTATCTAAGATAATATGTGTGCTATGCTACGTCATGCTGCAGGAAACATATTTCGCCGGACATAAGAAGGTTGGTGTCGGGTAAAACAAGAAGAAACACTTCTGTATTAGACAAGAAGTCAGGAATTTAAATTTGTTTCTAGAAATGTGCTGTTCATATAATAAGTACATTATTAAATGTGTAACAGTTACATAGCATTTAATTAGATAAGCGTCATTATTAAAATCTCTAAGATAAAAAATAAACTATGTTTATTATTTGTTGCAATACTATTATTTCATTTTCCGTATGCACAATGTCCTGTAATTTTTTTCACTTTTGTATTGGTAAGTTTAAAACAGGAAAACAGTGTTTTTATACTAGTTGGATTATTAGATAACTATATAAAAATTAATCATATTCTAGCTATTATCTGAAAATATATAAGTTAAGGAGAAGCTATGCTTATTATTATTTATTGTAGCCCATTAGTTTATAATTCTTTGCATTTATTAGAGAGGTACACTCTAGAAAACAGGTTCTGATTTCTTGTTGTCTTGTATGAATGTAACACGTTATCTATTATTTAAAAACAGTTTAATTCATCTTGCAGTGACAGGCCAATATACTTCACTTTGCTCACACCTTCTTATTCTCTGTTGCTGCCTGCATTGCAACCAGTGAGCGCTTGATAGCACGCAGAACTGTCCACGTGCTCTTGACCTTGACATCGCTGAGTTAATGGCTTTTACAAAACACGCTATGAAATGTTTCACATAAAACAATTTTTATCTCGAAAAGGGAAGGAAAAAAAACTAGCAATATTGCACTAAACTTTTTTGTTCAGAAAATCTCAAAGAATAACCCCCTGAAAAAAAAAAATATATATAATGGATTTGAGGGAGGTGGGATATGATGGTAGAGACTGGATTAATCTTGCTCAGGGTAGGGACCAATGGCGGGCTTATGTGAGGGCGGCAATGAATCTCCGGGTTCCTTAAAAGCCAGTAAGTAAGTATATATATATATATATATATATATATATATAGAGAGAGAGAGAGAGAGAGAAAGAGAGTTAGTAGTTAGTGACAAAGGACATTCTTCGTGGTACGATAAATTAAAGAAAATGTATAGTAGGGTGTCTTTAATTAATATTTGTTTATAGTAGGCCTAATTATATTATTTGGTAATAACAATGAAAAGAGAAATGATGGAAAAAAGTAAAATTTAAATGTGTTTCGTAGATATCACATTGAAGTAAGCTATCCTATCGAAAGGATCTAGATATTAAAAAAATATATATTAGTATCATACTTCAGAAGACAGGATATGAAGACAGTCTAACACCAAGCACTAATTCAAAAAGCACAACCCGACATTTTAAATAACATCAAAACTCCAAATATTCCAGAAGTGTTAGCATCGGCACTGATGTTGTTACTCTGCTCCAGGAAAAAAGAAAGATTATTGGCACTTGAGCTCGTCCAGGGATTGTCTTCTAAACTAGTGGAGAAGCTATAACTCTATCTGTACAAAATTTGGAGCTAATCTCATAAGTGGTTATCGAATTACCACGTACAGACAATAGACACCGTGGTTGAGTTAACTCAATAACGATTTCAAAATAGGAGAAAAGGTTAAACCAGTCGTTTCGTTGCCGTAATCTAATTTGTTGCTGCGCCTGGAGAGGGTGAAATATTAACTATACACATAGCTGCAATTTGTATAATTCCTACTTCCTTCATTAAACCTCCGAGTATTTCGACTTCTTCGTACAAACAATATCACAAAACATAACTGGTGCAAATACTCGTATATTCTGAGATAGTACGAGATAGTATGAGTGTTTATCACCTGAATCTCTGGAAGGATATTTTCTCTGTGATTTGTTTTAAGTTGAGCTATTTAATATTCAAACTATATTATGTAAGGCGAAAGAGAGTTTTAAGTCCAGCTATTGAACAATGAAACAAAATTATGTAATGCGAAAGATTATCTACGAAGCTAAAGAATATTCCTGAGCTCTGTGAACACTACTCCGTCCAAATCACCAGCCAGTAGCAAATATATGCAAATAGGATCAAGTGTCCGTAGAGTAAAATCCAGTTGTTGGAAATGAATGTCATTATCAGCAAAAAGACAACTACTTTCTCCGAAAGATGTATTGTTAAAGGGTCATTCAAGTCTTCACGCAGTCAAGTTCGCTGACGGCTCACAAATGGTAGAAACCGAGATGCGAACCTAAGATCCATGGGGATCGGTCCTGGAAAAAAGAGTCTCAGGTAGAATTTTTTTATCCTCGTTCCACTTCTCTGTTATAACTTATCTATTTCATCATGTCTCAATGGTTGAAAAAAAAAATCTGATTAAATTTAAAATAGTGTTCAGCCTAAGTAAAATGGAAACTATTTCGTCATGTCAGAATTACAGTAATTCTCACCGAATTACTGCCAATTTACTCGTAATTATTGAACTCTGATCACTATGTTACCAGTCAAGTAACAAATACCAGAATTTAAACGACTTTTCTTAATTTTGTGTTTTTTTCTAAGTATTGAAACTCATTTTTTAAACATTTAAATAATAATTCCACGCTAAAGATTTTTTCAGCCAAACACTACCTTTATTAATGCTCAATAATTGATCAATGACAATCGAGCTACACTGGTAGTTTGTGCTGTTCAAACCCAATAAGTTATATTTTTTTCCAATGAGTTCAATTGTTTTATTCCAACATGGTGGATAGATTAAAAGTGAATGCTAGCAATCAAATGCTTATATCGAGCGCACAAGATCAACATGGAACTGTCATTAATTATAGCAATATTGTACTATTAATTACTACTAAAGTGAGTTCGCAATAAAAAGTATAATGTACAGTTTTAAAACATAAATAATAACCAGTTCAAAAAATTATATTTACGATGACTCACGATGTTTTACTGCCACTAATGGAGCATTTTCCTGAAGTGGTTTGGAACATATTTTCCTAATAAAGTTTTTTCCTACCTCACATAATTCAGGAATAATAATTGATTTTCTAAACATGTTCTTGTGAACAGAGCTCTCAAATATCAGTGTATGCGCTTCCTTTGCAATGCATCGAGAGTCATTTGTCGCATGTTCAGTTGACGGTCATACCAGCGAATAGGGATTTTAAAGAATGGACACTGAGCGAATTTTACTGTGTTTTGTTTCTCTATACGCCGGCGTTTAGTTCCACTTTCAAGCGCTAGAGGTTAGTGTAATCGAGCATATGCTAAGATAATAACTGAGTATAGAGTTGAGACACAGGATCCAAAAATCGCCTACCTTGTTGCATAATCCAGTAACACTTTGCTTCATATAAATTCAAGTTAACAGCTTTCCTTATTTCTCAGTGACAAACTAGTTGTAATAATAATTTTTTATATTTCAGATATAATAAATCATATTATAAAATAATATAATACATTATAAAATTATGTATCAAATTCGTTTAATATTTATATATAATATTATACAGTTATAGTCCTGTCGCTCGAATTTCCGGCAGCCAATCACGTTGCAGGTCGGCTACATTTAAACGTGTGCATCTTGTGATTCGCTGATGAAGACGTTATGCATTTCCTAAGGCTCGATAAATACTTAATATAATCGCCCGCCATTTTGGCTCTTTCGTTGGCGATCACAGAAAGAACACGAGGAAGTTATTTGCCGCTCAATTATTTACTGAATTACAGTGCGTTTGATTTATTATCATAGGAACTACAACATGATAATGTTTAACGGTGTGGCAAATAGATTCCTCGTCTGGTAGCTCGGCAACGAAAGAACAAAAATGGCGAACGATACTACCTATCTAGACTTCATAGAGCCTTCACTTCCTAAGACGTAAGCAAAGAGGAGGAGTCACGCCGGGAATAACAGCGTCGCGACTATATATGGTTTTACTTCTCATAAGAGTTTTGTTTTTCCATTTTCAGTGCTATCAAATCATTACATATTTTAATTGTTGTTGAGGTCAACGTCCCAACTCTCATTAGAAAGGAACTCTAAGAGTCTAGACATTACAGTTAATGACGGATTTATTATTTTAAGGATCCAATTTATTTTATTCGAGTACATAATGTACCTAGATGTATTAATTATATGTGTTATATTTCCGCTGTGTCGACTGCTAGCTGGTGTGATGTCAGCGCCAACTCTAGGGAAAAAGCAGAATCTCACGCTCTAGCTGGCTTGAAGGTAATTGAAATCAGTCCGGCTACATCAAAGGTACCGATGCGAAGTGTCCATACTTAATTACTTATGCGCTGGTCATGCATTGTGAAGCTAGCAGCTTGTTAGTTAACCTTTAATAATTTATGTCAAATTTAATATTATTTCATAAAATACAAAATTTTTTCTATAAATTCCATAACTTCAAGTGTATTAATCAAATAACAAAATCCAAAAGTATCACGTGCTTTAAAATTTATTGACACCATTTTAGCTGTAGTCTCTACAGTCAACATAGCTAGTGACCTACAGTTTTAATACTAGAGACTGAGTGTTCAGCTAAGGATCCCAACTTCTGTCACTAGCATCTCAACTAAACTTTTCCTGGTATAGATGAAGTATTTTACTGTCGGTTTCTTTAACATAAAGGCCATGTTTGAGGGTGAGAATAGTTCTACAATCTAGATACTTTTATAGCTTCCAACTAGCTGTTTCTATACAGATAGGGACGCAGTGGAAACTTTCAGAAACAACGGTACCACCGCTACCCCACTCCATCCCTTCGAAATAAAGTTTCAATGTCAGATCTTCGTTAGCACTATTTCATATTCCACGCACAATGCGAAGGTATATGGAAGTAGCATAGCACTGAAAACTTGCCGCAAAAGAATATGATTTGGAACCACGTATGATGATAATCATACAGTCGAAATACAATAGCATCTCATCAGAACTTTTCCTCTTGTAGGCCATGAAGTATTTTACCGTCGTGTTCTTTAAAATATCGGTCAAGTAATTTCTAGACATTAAGTTTATTGTTTATTGTTAGTAAGATAACATGTAATTACAAATTTACAATCTTAGTTCTTCCCTGAAGGAGTAAAAACTCGTGCTCACGGAGATATCTAAACACAAAGATAAACACAAACAAAGATAATTATTTGACACGAACTGGGTCAAGAAAAAATATTTACAGGAATAACTAAACTTTAAAAATACAATTTAAATTTTAACAATTAAAATCATACAAATACATATACATATTTAATCAATATATATTCTTTAAAAAGTAAATTCCTAACGCTATTTTTGAAATTTCTGATACCAAAATTTTCCAAATTTGGGTATTTATCAATTATTTTATTGTCTAACCTTGGACCAAAGTAGGTACCATGGTTAAGAGCTGTGCTTGCGAAACACTTTGGTTCGTCTAGTCGTATAAAATCGGATCTTTTAGTTCCATATTTATGATGATACAATCTGAATTTATTACGATTTTCATTTATGAAGATTAATAAGGCAATATAATAAATCTGTTTAATTTTCAAAACATTAAAATCAGTGAACAAAAGCTCGGATGAGTAATCAATTGGTTTATTAAGGCATATTTTAATCCTTTTCTGAATAAGTATTAGTGGAGTGAGATTAGAAATACATGCATGTCCCCACCCTAAAATTCCATACTGGAGAATGGATTGAAATAAAGGTAAGTAAATGAGACGTAAAATATTAATTGGTAAATATGACAGAAGTATAACAAAGATATAAATTGTTTTACGTCAGCTATTGCATAAATATATAATATGTTTATTCCATCGTAAGTGTTGGTCGATTGTAATGCCTAAATACTCAACTTCTGAGGATTCGGTTAATATGGGACATTCACAATTTTGAGAAGAACAATCTGAATGATGAATTTTGAGCCTAAAAGAAGATTGAGGAGATGGAAGACCACTGGACCTTAGTGAAAATGGAACAACAGTTGTATTGGATGTGTTTAAGGAAAGAGCGTTTGAATCAAATCACTCTTAAATTACCTGTAATGCATTATTCGCATTAATATAAGTGCCTTTCCAAGATTTTTCACCAAAAAGAATCACGGTATCATCCGCATATGAATATATAACCCCATTATATTCGCGTAAATCAGTTAATAACAAATCATTTATATAAATCAAGAATAAAATTGGACCAAGAACAGTGTCCTGAGGGACCCCTACTTTTATGTTTTGAATAAAACTAAATTCATCATCAATTTTAGTTACATGATTTCTGTTAGTCAAATATGACTTAAATAAACTTAGAACATGACTATTAAAAACTCATTTATATTTTCTCCATATGCTTGTTTTATAATCGGTATTAGCAAGCCTGAAATTGGCCTTAGACTTGGAGAAAATCCCAGAAAATCCCAACCTGGTAATTAGTCCAAGCGAAATTCGAACTTTTTCTGAAATGAAAGTTGTAAACGCAAAGAGAATTTCGCGTATGACGAACAGACATCTCGTTGCTCAGTCAAAATTGGCTACATGCTGGATGAAACTTAACTTATAATTTTTATTGAGTTAATAATACATCCATCATACTGTTTAAATTATGTATAAAATAACAGAAAAAGGAAATAAATTCAAACAAAATTTAAAAACAAATTAACATATAGGCTATACACTAACATAAACTTAAGTGAACTTCTTAGTTTCGGTATGTCACTATCAGTCTCTGCGCACTGAAAATTTATAGAGTGAATGTATTTCCCACCTTCTCCTCTTGTACTGTAGCCTTACTTATCTCCTCTATCTTCTCCTTTGCTGTGTTTTGCGGGTTGTATTTTGTATCACGTAATTTTTGCCGACCACTGATATAGGCCTAATCTACAGTATACTCGTATGATGAAAACCTTTGTGTAGTTTAGTGAGAAACCTCTAATTTAATGGTAATTTTAACTGCATAATGCATTCAGAGAAGAGTTTGCATTATGGTCATGGATATCCGTTCTATTCAGATAAGAGTTATTTAGTTTGGAATAAACACAAACATATTATTATTACTATCATTATTCTTAAATCCTTCAAAAGTGGTTTACAAATATCATATTTCCCAGTACCAAAAATCAGTTAATAACACTCTTAGCCTGTGAACTATTCTCCTACAGGCGTACCTCATGTATTAAATAGCTATGGAAAAAGTAAAATATATGTTTTTCTTAAAAATAATTTAACACAAACATTACATCAAGCTCCCTGTATTAGATTTTAAAAGTACATCAGGGGAAGTGATGCTATGTCCGTCTGTAGAAACCTCCCTTCATTATTTTCTGTGGAGATTAGATCTAATACAAGCCTACTGGTACTCAGCCAGGCACTATATAAATGTTCTATATTATGTCCTAGTTTGTGAGTGTATCTTAGTACGCCAGGCATAAAATGAATCTATTTCTTCATTTATTTATTGGATGTGCGATGTGATAGGGAAAAGGTATTAATCTATCAAGAATTAAAAACACTTCCTGTATTCCATTTCTGGAGGTATGACGAGAAGGAATACACGCGTTCATGCTAAATATTTCAACGCAACCGTCACAAAATGTGACAGTCCAGAGTATCGACGTTTATTGGATACTCTACTCATGTATCTGCAAACATTTCATTACACACACTAGGGAAAATATTGCTTCACAAAAAAATGAAAGATCGGGTTCAGCAATGAATTCAAGGATAAAGCACGAAAATAACATTACCTTGTGATTATTCAGTAGTGACTGCCTTTTACTGCTAACAGCAAAGTGCAGATTGTAATTGATATTTATGGGCACGAAGCATTCCGCTGCCGTAACGTACAGTAATCAACGCATATGCCCACGCTCATTGGACCGTAGTCTGATAACTGACAGACTTTTACTAAAGGAAATGGCATTCGATTTATATAGCATTCAATAAGATTTAAAGAAATATGCATATTTTGTCCAGCTACTTTGGTTTCCACTATTATTTCATTAAAATAGCTCTGCATTGTTCACATATCTTCGTCTCTGAATGCATTGTGGAGTTAAAAATTACCATTAAATTAGAAGGTTATCATTAAATAACACTATACGAATATACTGTAGATTAGGCCTACATCAGTGGTCGGCAAAGAGTACGTCATACAAAATACAGCCCGCAAAACACAGCAAAGGAGAAGGTAGAGAAAGTAGGTACAAGAAGAGAAGGCGGGAAACATCCTCACTCAAGAAATTTTCAGTGAGCAGAGTAATTCAAAGTTATTAATCCACCAATAACAATCCCTATAGAAGAATAAGCAATTAAAGATTTTAAATCAGTCTGACGTATACAAATTAAACTAGCAATTACACCGCTACCCAATCTAATAGAAATCCAAATTACATAGTGACAAGCCGAAACTAAGAAGTTCACTTAAGTTTATGTCAGCGTATACTTGTTAATTTGTTTTTAAATCTTGTTTAAATTTATTCCCTTTTTCTGTTGTTTTATACACAATTTAAACAGTATGATGAATGTATTATTAACTCATTAAAATTAGGAGTTAAATTTCATGCAGCATGTAGCCAATTTTGACTGAGCAACGAGATGTCTGTCTGTGACACGCGAAATTGTCTTTGATTTTACAACCTTCATTTCGGAAAAGAATGGTCGCTATATATTACGTATAACAAAAAATAGGCATGATGGGGCGTACGAAAGAGTTTATATGTATTGACGTTTTCCATGCAAACGGTGGCGATTTAAATTGTCAAGCTGTTCTTACATATCGGCAAGAAATGGCAAAACTGTTACCCAATTTTCACTCATTAATTCAAGAAAGTTTGTACTCTGAAAAAGAAAATTTGCATAAATATCATATACATTTTCAAAATAAATGCGGTAATGAATTCTGTTATCTGCGACAATGATATAGGCCTACACATTCTTTTATGAAATGAACTATCAGACTGCGCACGTCAAAAAACAAGCCAGTTCAGAGCTGCACCTGTCGTGTTTACTTGAATACTACCTAAGTTTGAATGAACAAGTGATGGCTAAGGGGAGAGAGATCATGCATTATCTCTCCACCCTGCTTATGTCTTAAGTCACGGATGTCAAAGCGGCAGCACTGCATGTTCCTACTACAAGCAATACAAATCCAACAAGTTTCACTTTTAACAATATGGGTATAAAGTACAACCATCGCTCTTAAGGAAATTATGTGCGGGTTCTTTAGAGCACGCAGTGCGAGAGCTTTGACATCCCTGTCGTAAGGGATTGACTCGCGAGTCAAGAAATGCCCACCTCAGGCCTAGGTATATTATGCGACAATAATAGTGATCTTATAGTTTTGATAAATTGGGTGGAACGAATAAGAAGGAAGTAAATGTTGTTACTGATAGTTTTAAGTAAATACTTGCATTCTTGTGATAAAACATTTCAGTATATACTCCTAGGTATTGCAACTTTAAGAAAGTACCGTTATAATTAGTGCTTGCTTACTTACTTACTTACTGGCTTTTAAGGAACCCGGAGGTTCATTGCCGCCCTCACATAAGCCCGCCATTGGTCCCTATCCTGAACAAGATTAATCCATTCTCTATCATCATATTCCACCTCCTTCAAATCCATTTTAATATTATCTTCCCATCTACGTCTCGGCCTCCCTAAAGGTCTTTTTCCCTCCGGCATCCCAACTAACACTCTATAAGCATTTCTGGATTCGCCCATACGTGCTACATGCCCTGCCCATCTCAAACGTCTGGATTTAATGTTCCTAATTATGTCAGGTGAAGAATACAATGCGTGCAGTTCTGTGTTGTGTAACTTTCTCCATTCTCCTGTAACTTCATCCCTCTTAGCCCCAAATATTTTCCTAAGTACCTTATTCTCAAACATCCTTAATCTATGTTCCTCTCTCAAAGTGAGAGTCCAGGTTTCACAACCATAAAGAACAACCGGTAATATAACTGTTTTATAAATTATAACTTTCAGATTTTTTGACAGCAGACTGGATGATAAAAGCCCCTCAATCGAATAATAACAGACATTTCCCATATTTATTCTGTGTATAATTTCCTCCCGAGTATCATTTGTATTTGTTACTGTTGCTCCTAGGTATTTGAATTTTTCCACCTCTTCAAAAGATAAATTTCCAACTTCTATATTTCTATTTCGTACAATATTCTCGTCACGAGACATAATCATGTACTATGTCTTCTCGGGATATAATTAGTGCTTACTAACTTTAATCAGTACTTACTTTAAAATATGTGAATAAAAGCATTTATTTATTTACACCAGTAAGTTTGCTTAACTTATATTTTGAAGTAATTGCAATTCATTATCCACAGTGACAGCTTTATGAGAGTATAGACAACGAATCAAGACTAGAGAAGATTACCACAGTTAGTTTAAATCCATGGAGTAAAATGTGGAATGGCTTGCTTCTTACTTACGAGCAGTACCTTAACCATCAAACAGAAGGTGAAAATTTTTCTTATATTTTAAGTGATCCTACCTATCAAAATGGTGTTGCTATAGATATTGATGGTCAGTGCACAACAGTATACCACACAATAAGCTTGTTAAAGAAGGCAAATCTGTGGCAAAAAATTTGTCACAGGCAATGACATCAGTGCTTCTAGATGAGTTTTTTCTTGTGGCTTGTGCTATTGGTGTCATTTGATTGCACTCATAGGCTATTAAAATACTGAAGTCATCTGAACATGGAGATGAGTACATCAATCGAAGATTGAAAACAAACATGCCAAAACACAATGTCGCTAGAGACAAACACATAAACAAAATGTAATTATACATCCTAAGGTATTTCCGTGCTTTTCCTAAGGCATTAAGACAAATGTCGGGTTGAGCCCTAAGAGAAATGGGCCACGGACCTATATGCCCTTCCCCATAGTTCCCCCTTTTTCTAACATACGACGTAAATGCCCTAGTTCAGAATCTTTAAATTACATGTTACACAGGCGAGGTCACTCGTCTAGTCGCAATGCGAAAGGACAGGGAACCTTTCAAGTTGAAGATTTAGAATTCACGGCGTCTCTTCTGACGGCCTTCACTGCCTTGTCATCGAACAACAGACGACTGAGTCTTCTCGACTCCTCCTGCACTGCGAAATGACACAGTTCCTTTCAATGTGCAAATTTACGCCAGTCTTTTATCCTCGTTCCGTCCCGTGATCAATTTGATCACATTTCCGTCTCTTCGCGTGTGTGGTACCTAAGAGGTTACGTCCATTTTCGGTTTTTCCCCTTCAAAATTTTCTAGAGCTCCTTCAGTGGAGCAACGTAACCCGGAGTGAGACAAGTGGCCAACAGGCTTGGAGCTCACATATTTAGTTTCTTTCAGCCCCGAACCCCTTGCAAGGACGCGTTTTGCGTACCTTTTAAATTTCTCCTCCCACTTACCTTTCAATTCAATTCAATTCAATTCAATTCAATTCACAATGTCGCTGCAACTTTGGAACAGAATGGAATGGGGTGGAATTATGGGAAGGAGGCACTATGATCCAGCAGAGAGATCTTTAAAGATCTATTCCGCTAACCATCAAACTAGACGCATTCCCAAACCCACACCGGCTGATTCCATTAAGGTTCGCTGCATACCCAGATATAAAGTGGACAACACTGCTCGTCCCTAGGCCAGCCCCCTCCGTGCGACGTTCGGTGAATGCTATGAAAAGATGACGAAATGGAGGAATGATGTAGATGCCTAATATGGGGAAACGGCAGAATCCCGAGAAAAACCTCAACTGCGGTCTTGTCTGCCACAAGTGTCATTATAGATTTAGGTATTGATGAAAAATGCCAGGATTCGAACCCGAACCGCCTGCGTGACAGGCTCAATGTCTGACCACTCAGCCAGCGCAGGAGTTCCGCTGCAACCTTACCGAAGACAGAATTTTCATCTGAAGTCAACATATCCTATAAAGTAAAATTTTTTCAAAGGATTTATACTGTATCCTTTCCTTTTCGCTAGCCTTTCTATCAGTTTTTTCTTAACCTCATTTTTAATGTTATTCATTTCTTCTTCAGTTGTAGCAAACGTTTTTGTATCCTACTATTATTAAATCTCAAAATGATTTTCTTTAACACTCTTAACATGAGGAAGCTGAGATTTGTTGAATAATATTGAATGCTTTAGTATTTGAACAAATTCAAGTTGAGTATCTTTTTATTATATACTGTACACCAGTGATGTCAAAGCAAGCGTATTTTTCTGACCTTGACGTCGTGCGCGGGCATCATGCGCTAGGAATGGAAGGAGTAAGTATTATGTATATGAATAAGCAGCCTGTTGGATTAAGAAAACAGTGGTGCACAAACTTCAAACGGAACGTGAAATTTTATGTCGTTATTTTATATGGCTATTTGCTGTTTGATATTATCTATATTGTCTGTAAAACAAAGTACTAACACCAGTTTCTTAATATTGCAGTTAATAACATAATAAAGAGTTAAGAGGGAATATTCACTTAAATTTCGTAGTAGTAAAACTATGCTATATTAAGTGAATGAAACATCATTCATAAAGAAAGTGATATCCCAAAGAAAGAGATTAAGTATGACATGGTAATTTGGAATTGATATTGATGATATCTTTAGCCTCATAGAAGTAATCAATAAACTAATCAAAACAATATTACAGTACAAAGTAAAGTTACTTAGGTATATGTTTCAACTGTAACTAATATTACATAACAAACCCCTTATCGCATTATGCTTTGATGGTGATATTGGTGCTCAACTTCCTATCATCAGAATATTAAATTATTTTTTCGAAATGTGCTGAAGCTATAGAGCCGACGTTTTTATAACACATGGGCACATATCTTTGTTTATGATGTAACAGTAGTACCTTTGTTAATTAATTTTCTTACAAACATTTTCCATGCAAATATTTTCAAAAATTTCAATAAGTATCTTCAGTAATACATATTTATGACATATTAGATTTACGAAAACATTGTTTCAGTACCTGTAAGGTTACTAAATAAACATATCTGAAAATTTCACGTTTCTGTAAAAAGCTGAGAAAATATTGCTTCTGAATAAAAAGGAAACTCGTGGAAAATGAGCATTAAAACTGAAACTTACATTCTTATAATGCACTTATACTTCTCAAACAAATCTAAAAATTAACATGAATACAGTTTTAATAAGTTCTCTTCTCTTTATCCATTGAATCAGTGCTGGCCATCCCTGTATATAGCTCTACCAAGCGGTATATACTACCTCTTTCGTCTGCCTCTTTCCTTTCCGCTGTAAAGCGCTCAGGCTCTCCTGAGCTCTAAAGCGCGCGCTTGCCAATATGGGCATCAGTTGACATGACTGCTGTACACTCTTTTCGGAGTCAGAACTCAAACTGAATAACTAGAATTCATTAATAGTAAAAATCCTTTAATGTTAAATCTCAGTTAATATGACTTATCCATAAAGATACTTGCAAATAACATGTTATATTCTATTATTTACATTTAAGGTATTACATTAGTAAGAAACGTTTTCGACATGCTGCATCTTCACACTACATAAACAACAATATCTAAATATCTAAATCTTAGTTACACATTAAAATATCACAATTGCTATTCCACATACTCGTATATAACAGGTCTAAGTAACATTGTCTCCTCGACTCATTCTATTATGCTAAGTTTGGATGTCGCGTATTTTTCATTTCTGTAAATACCACAATGACTATAAATGGTAATAATTTTCACGTTATTTTAACAGTAACTATGCAGTTTAGCACAATATTGAATAATTCAACGTCCATATTAAACAACGCATTCATAGCAATGATCGGTAAATACATGAGTGAAAATAAATAAATAAATAAATAAATAAATAAATAAATAAATAAATAAATAAATAAATAAATAAATAAATAAACGCAGCCAAAAGAAACACGTCGGAATTCTCGAATGCGGAAGAATTATGGTGTTTCATTCGTTTTCTCGTGAAACGAAACGAATTCGTGGGCCGTAGCTCATAGTAAGAACCTTATGGTTTTTTTTAGTAAGAACCTTATGGTTCTTACTATGGTGGCGTGGAAGTAAGCGAGCTAGCTAGCTTTGCAAGTGGAAGCGTAGCGAGGGAGGAATGCTTCTCACTCCACTTTTTTCTTCCCCTCACGCGCAGACAGGTTTAACGAGATACCGAATGGCCTATTCTAGTCAGCGATGTATGCAATGGAGGAGGAAAGGAACCTGGCTTAGTTACCTCATGAATAAAGCCTTACTGGTTTCACTTATGAGGTTCCAATCTGCCATTTATGGTGCTTTGTGTGTTCAGAAACAGCGGTTCTGAGTTCTCCCGTGACAATGAATAAGAAGTCGTACAGACATGTACAGATGTATTCAATAGCTGTGTTTTCCTTTGTCTCTTTTATGAAATTCCCCAGTGTTGCTTTTTATATACAATATGCACCTACCGTGAACTGGATCTAGCACCAATGCATTTCCTACAAGGCTTGCTCCGAATTGCGAATAAAGAATTAAGGAGAATTTTCCCAAGAGACTCCGTGTAGTACTGCAAGTGTCAGCACAACTTAACCTTTTCTTACTCCTGCTTTAAATTATTCCATTTTTCAAAGATTTTCATATCTGTTGCAGAGTCTACTGAGCCCGGAGTCTCTAGTCCGCGCCATAACTCAGTTAATTGAAAACAGTTATTCCAAGTGAACAGAGATTTAGTTGTGTTAAATAGTCGTTTAACTGTCAAAAGTTTTCAGCCATATGAAAGTAGCCTAGATATATTTTATGATGATTTTGTAGAATCTCAGACGGTTGGTGCGCTTGCTTATCGATCTGTGGCTGCACTCGGGCGTGGTTTCGATTTCCGGTTCGGCTGATTATCTGGTTGGGTTTTTACGAGGTTTTCCCCAACTGTAAGGTAAATATTAAGTAAGCCCACGTGCAGAAAGTCGGCCTTATCTCGCCAATTAAAATTTCGCTATCACTGATACCATCGACGCCAAATAACCGACTGATCTGTTATATCTGATAATTTGGTTGAAATGGAATGGAATGAATAAATTGTTATGGGAGGGGGGCACTATGGTCCAACACTGTGACCTGCTACGATCTATTGCGTTAACTCTAAAGCTAGGCGCATTCCCGAAACCATATCGGCTGACTACACTAAGGTTCGCTGCGTACCCAGGTTTAGAGCAGGCAACTCTTCTCGTCCCTAGGCCAGCCCCCTCCGTGCGTCATCACCCGGAGATCGGCGAATGCTATGGAATGATGACGAAATGGAGAAATGGTGAGAGAATGATGTAGATGCCTAATATGGGGAAAACGAGAGAACCCCGAGAAAACCCAACTGCGACCTTATCCGCCACGTCTTACTAAAGATTTTTCAATGAAAAACCCCAGACCTCACCGGGACTTGAACGCTGGTCGCCTGCGTGACAGACCGGAGATCTGACCACTCATCCATCGCAGAGATCGATAATTTGGTCACTTTGAACTCTAAAAGTCTAGACAGAGGTTGGAGTTGACTGCATTTAGTTATAGTTTTGTGGTTGTGTGTAACTCTGTTACTAATCTCCGTGTCATACGTTCTCAGAACTTAAAAAAGAATCGTAGATATCTGTATTCTCTGTATGACTTATTCATTTCACTGTCAATTTCCTGTGTGAAAAAAATTTCACAAAGAAACAACGAAAATGCACACACACTCAGCTTTCTGAAGAGAACTGTTTTTGATGACTTACGTAATACGGTGTGTACTGCAGGAAACGAAAATTATCTCTTTATTTCGATACAGAACAGATAATATCATTTATGTATTTATGTATTTTGAATACTAATTAAAGAAACATAAACGTGAATCATTCCTAACTTGAGAAAATATCTGAACTGTGCGAAATGCTTCAATCTTGCGAAAAAGCATATGCCATCTTTGTAACAGCGCTCTGCAAGTTATCAAATATGGTTACGTTGTGAAAAAAATAACATCCTTTAGGTTCTTACTATTTAAAAATTTGTTATATTTTGACACAATAAAAGGAGTTTTTCTATATAAATGGTTCCAAGTCGAGACAGAACTACTAACAAGTCAGTAGATAGTTCATGACTATTCATAATATTCTTAGAGGGCTGTTTAATTAACTTCACCTATTTTAATATTGAGGTTTCGGTTGTTTTCACGTTTAGTATTTTAATATGCAATTATTATTAATCTATTTGCATATAACTGTATTCTGAATGGAAGAGAAGGTTTTAAAGCCTTAACTCCGCCAGGATGGATGGAGTAGCAGTAGGGTTTAAGAAGGGCGCGTCAGCTACTATGGCTATTTGCGCCCTTATCTAAAGTTCTTAATATAACAAAGACATAAATAATATAATAATCAGAGTGCTAAAAGAACTAAAAAGCGTTGTCACGGTAAAACGAGGCACAGGATGGATGGATGAACGAATGAATGAATGAATGAATGAATGAATGAATGAATGAGTGGAAGAGTGAGTGAGTGAGAATGAATGTATGTATGAATCAGTAAATAAATAAATAAATAAATAAATAAATAAATAAATAAATAAATAAATAAATAAATAGGCAGGCAGGCAGGCGGGCGGACGGACAGATAGACAGACAGACAGACAGACAGATAAATAAATAAATAAATAAATAAATAAATAAATAAATAAATAAATAAATAAATAAATAAATAAATAAGGAAATGAATGAATGAATGAATGAACGAACAAATGAATGAATGAAAGAATACATCGATGAATAAATAAATACATAACAGACAAGAATGACATTGGATAGAAAGACTACGGTATCTACGGTCACAATAATTTATTATTGATGTTGGAAATCCTTTAATTCATAAATTTTAATACCTATAGATTATAAAGTTTGTAATATGAATAAAGAATATATATGCACATTTTGATCGACTCCAACTGTATGAATAATTATATAGTGGAGAAAACAAGTCCCTCACGGCATCATAAAACAGATCGACTATCAAATGTACTTCTTATAGCGAATCAGTGATTTACAATATTCTCAAAACGTGCAAACTGTGCAGAAATTGTTTACTGTTGAATCACACGAACATACAAGTAGTGATTCATCCAGTAAATGCAGTGTATCAAGTTTCGTAAAATAATAGAGGTGCATAGACAAACAGATAGATAGACAAACAGACAGACAGACAGATAGGTAGGTAGATCGATATAGACAGACAGATAAGTATTCATATGCTCTTCTTGAGAAGAGGATTAAAAATCATGGCCGGAACTTGTGGTGGTCAAAGACTGAATTGGGACCTACCCATTGCGGTATTCCATTTTATATGCCTATTAGTTACCTAAATTGTCATTATTATCTGATCATTTTTGCCCCATAGGATGTGTCCGTCCTTGTGAATCAGCACAGTACATCATCCGAAGCACAGATGGAACTCGATATCTGACTACTTCAGCTATAGGCAGATTAAAAAAAGAAAAAGAATGAAATATATAGTAAATTTGTATATTTTCCTATAAGTTTAACGAAGGAAGATTAGGATTTTATGAGAAAGCTCAGGTTGAAGGACCAAAGAGTACACTGCTTGTTTGAACCTCTGGCACAATGCCATTGCTTCCGTAGTTTCCTTCTATAGTAAACAGAACAACACATAAATCCGGGCATTCTGGAGTGATAATTTTCTCAGACGTGATGCAATTAAAATTGTTACAATCTGATCAGTGCCACCAACGTAAAAAAACTAATTCGCCCCATGTCCTTTTGGGAGATATCCATGAAAGCGGGGTAACAAAGGTAATTTTTTTTTTTTTGTGATTACTTCCAACGAGTTGAACATGTCGGATCGATGGTTTTACGGAGCTCCGTCTCTAGGGAAAAGTTTTAATGAGGAGTACAAAGCTATATTAGAACGAATTACATTTCTCTCATAGTTGACAGGGTTCTAGTTCGAATCCAGGATTCTTCTCATTTTCTCATCATCTCTTCAGAGAATATCAGAAAATATAAATACTGAAATATAGCGGCAATGTCTATTAAAGAAGCATTAAAGTTTATAACTGCACATGTTTACCTTACTTACTTACTTACTGGCTTTTAAGGAACCCGGAGGTTCATTGCCGCCCTCACATAAGCCCGCCATTGGTCCCTATCCTGAGCAAGATTAATCCAGTCTCTTCCCTCATATCCCACCTCCCTCAAATCCATTTTAATATTATCTTCCCACCTACGTCTCGGCCTCCCCAAAGGTCTTTTTCCCTCCGGCCTCCCAACTAACACTCTATATGCATTTCTGGATTCGCCCATACGTGCTACATGTCCTGCCCATCTCAAACGTCTGGATTTTATGTTCCTAATTATGTCAGGTGAAGAATACAATGCGTGCAGCTCTGCGTTGTGTAACTTTCTCCATTCTCCTGTAACTTTATCCCTCTTAGCCCCAAATATTTTCCTAAGAACCTTATTCTCAAACACCCTTAATCTCTGTTCCTCTCTCAAAGTGAGAGTCCAAGTTTCACAACCATACAGAACAAGCGGTAATATAAATTCTAACTTTCAGATTTTTTGACAGAAGACTAGATGACAAAAGCTTCTCAACCGAATAATAACACGCTTTCCCCATATTTATTCTGCGTTTAATTTCCTCCCGAGTGTCATTTATATTTGTCACTGTTGCTCCAAGATATTTGAATTTTTCCACCTCTTCGAAAGATAAATCTCCAATTTTTATAGTTCCATTTCGTACAATATTCTGATCACGCGACATAATCATATACTTAGTCTTTTCGGGATTTACTTCCAACCCTATCGCTTTACTTGCTTCAACTAGAATTTCCGCGTTTTCCCTAATCGTTTGTGGATTTTCTCCTAACATATTCACGTCATCCGCATAGACAAGAAGCTGATGTAACCCATTCAACTCCAAACCCTGTCTATTATCCTGAACTTTCCTAATGGCATATTCTAGAGCGAAGTTAAAAAGTAAAGGTGATAGTGCATCTCCCTGCTTTAGCCCGCAGTGAATTGGAAAAGCATCTGTTAGAAACTGGCCTATACGGACTCTGCTGTAAGTTTCACTAAGACACATTTTAATTAATCGAACTAGTTTCTTGGGAATACCAAATTCAATAAGAATATTATATAAAACTTCTCTCTTAAGCAAGTCATACGCATTTTTGAAATCTATGAATAACTGATGTACTGTACCCTTATACTCCCATTATTCTCCAATATCTGTCGAATACAAAAAATCTGATCAATAGTCGATCTATTACGCCTAAAACCACACTGATGATCCCCAATAATTTCTTCTACATATGGAGTTAATCTTCTCAAAAGGATATTCGACAAAATTTTGTACGACGTCAACAAAAGGGATATTCCTCAAAAGTTACTACAGTTAGTCTTGTCCCCCTTCTTAAAAATAGGTATGATTATGGACTCCTTCCATTGTTCTGGTACAATTTCCTTTTCCCAAATTGCACATGTTTACCGTTGTAATTAAATGAACAAATTAACAAAAACAAACAAGTTATTGCATTAAGTTTCAAAGTGCAGTGTGTGAAAAATCAGTACCTATGCAAAAGATTTCATTAATACAATTCGTGGCATTTGGAGTTTCCAAACGTCCAAACAACCCTACAGCAAATGAAAGTCGTTACCACGTTAGAAATTTCTGATTATTCCACATTCCAAAATTCTGTGAATGGTGTCGCAGAAAAAAAAAATGTTTGTTAAACAAGAGAACGGTGGACATATACCCAGTGTTAGAAACCAAACCCCATAGTTTGTCCAACACAGGGATATTTTATCTAATATTATAATATTTATAACTATGAAGTTTGAAGTGACTTTTGAATGACCTTATATTATAATTAATATGATATCAATGTTCAGTAAAATGAAGTTGGTTGCAGTGTTTTCATCTGTGACTGCTTTTATCATCACAGGGACGGTCTGTACGTTTCTCTTTTTTCGTCACTCGCTGACAAGTGAATTTTGTAAATTTTAATCCACTATGATATATATTAATATAAAGATAACTTTCTATGTTAAAATATATCAACATAACACTGAGTTATTAGGAGGTGTTGGATAAATTGAATTAAGTGACAGCTCGTCTTTTTGCTTATAAAATCTCGCTTAAATTATTGGTCATTATGAATATGGGCTCTCTCACACTGCAACTCCCTTTATGGTACAGTAATAAGCCATTATTCGGATGCTGTAACGTTCTTGACATCCTGATGGAATCTTTCTCATTCTTTATTGTTTACTATTCCAAGATTTTGTGAGAACTGGTTTAGGTGAAAAGAAAGATTCATGTTACATATGACAATAATATTATTTTTATCACACATTGTTTACATTCTGCTCTGCTGGAAAGTTTTCTTTTCTCAATCGTACTACCAGGGACTGGAATGCTTTACCTGCAGACTTACTAAAGGCTTTACCAACAACCAAAAATGTATTTAAAAATAGGCTTAAGGACTTTACTAATAGACGGTAATTATACACAGCATTTAAAGGATGTAAATGATATTTTGTTATTGAAGTGTTGTATCAGTGAAGAATTATGTTGTGTCAGTGAAGTGTGTTGTGTAAGTGAAACGTGTTTCTGTCAGCTTTATAGTTTATAGTGGCAGTGCAAAGTATTTGAACAGTGAAATGTTTTTGAAGTGTTAGTGAAATCAGGACAGAATCAGTGAAATGTGTCGTAGTTCCAGTGCAGTGAGTGAGTTGACAGCGAAATGAGTGTAGTGTTGAAAAGTACTTGTGCAGATATGAACATATCATACTCGTGAGTTTTAGTTCGAACTTAGGTTTAAGATACAAATTAGATTTACTTTAAATGTTATTTTAAGTGATCGTGCTTCATTTAATTTAGGATGTTCCCTGTTATTATTATTATTATTATTATTATTATTATTATTATTATTATAAATTATTGTTAGTATTAATTATTAGTATTATTAATTGTATTTTTAATTAATAAGTTTATTATTGTCATTATTGAGTGTAATTAGTTACCACTGCCACCGGGTATATACCCATTGCAGTGTGAATAAATACAAACATAATAGATAGGTTCTTTCACACTGACCCAAAACTTCTCAACTACATCTCAGAATATATCTTTTCTCGCAATAGTTATGGAATTTATGAAATAATATTCTTCCTTACTTAAGAAACTACAAAGACTCAATCTTTATTTTTACTTCGGAAAGAGCAGTCAATTATTCGCACAGTTCAGTGACAAAATGTCTCATTATTGCGCAGTGTCTTTACAAATCACTATATAAATATCAATTTTATTTTGAGAAGTATCAATACAACTTTTAACTTTTTCTGGGCCCAACTAACTTCTTCTCTTTCATTTTTATTCCTGGAGTCCTGTTATTTATTACCCGGCCTTTGTTTTTGCTCCATTGTCCTAATCAAGGAAGTACGACTACTATGGACATTTTTAATATCCTTAATGTTGGAGAAGGAACATGTACGGCTTGCAAGACTTTGAAATTTTTATAGAGTGCTTATTAACACTCCTTACAAATTATTTTCTCAGATGATAGTTCAATATTTACATAAGTTTCTTGTGAAAATGTACACTTCCAAGGGATATGAGCCTAAAACACTGTAATTATGTAGTAGAACATGGCTATGCAGTACAAAGGGTTCAGTTACGAGAGAAATCTTCTTTCCTAGCGTCGACACCCGCTTAAATAGCAACCAAATTATACCAGATTTTATTCTAACACAATTTTTATCAGGTCATGGGAAATTTGGGTCTTATATAGAACGATTTAAATTACATAAGGACAATGGCTATTTATGTATCTGTGAGGAAGAGCAAACTGTGGATCACCTTTTGTTTCATTGTCCAGTGTTCGAAAACAAAAGATTTATTTTGATCGGACATTTACACTTTTGTAATATAATATATGAGAAACCACTATTCAATGTGTTCACAAAAACGTGCTGTTATAAAGAGTTTTGTAATTTTATATGTAATATATTTAAGAACTTGTAAATAATTCAAATTATTGTAGTAGATATAAGTGTTAATTTTATGTAGAAAGGCTGGGTTACCCACGTCAAAGTAATTTTATATGTAATATTTTTAAGAACTTGTAAATAATACAAATTATTTTAGTAGATATAAGTGTTAATTTTAAGTAGCAAGACTGGGTTACCCACGTCAATGTAATTTTACATGTAATATATTTAAGAAGTTGTAAATAATACAAATTATTGTAGTAAATATAAGTGTTAATTTTAAGTAGCAAGACTGGGTTACCCACGTCAATGTAATTTTATATGTAATATATTTAAGAAGTTGTAAATAATACAAATTATTGTAGTAAATATAAGTGTCAATTTTAAGTACCAAGACTGGGTTACCCACGTCAATGTAATTTTATATGTAATATTTTTAAGAACTTGTAAATAATACAAATTATTTTAGTAGATATAAATGTTAATTTTAAGTAGCAAGACTGGGTTACCCACGTCAATGTAATTTTATATGTAATATATTTAAGAAGTTGTAAATAATACAAATTATTGTAGTAAATATAAGTGTTAATTTTAAGTAGAAAGGCTGGGTTACCCACGTCAAAGTAATTTTATATGTAATATTTTTAAGAACTTGTAAATAATACAAATTATTTTAGTAGATATAAGTGTTAATTTTAAGTAGCAAGACTGGGTTACCCACGTCAATGTAATTTTACATGTAATATATTTAAGAAGTTGTAAATAATACAAATTATTGTAGTAAATATAAGTGTTAATTTTAAGTAGCAAGACTGGGTTACCCACGTCAATGTAATTTTACATGTAATATATTTAAGAAGTTGTAAATAATACAAATTATTGTAGTAAATATAAGTGTTAATTTTAAGTAGCAAGGCTGGGTTACCCACGTCAAATAAATTCTCATTATAATAATATAAACGCAGGCAATAACTATAACCCTACTGTACTTTCAGGTAAAATAGGGTTCAAGAAATTGTATATTCAAATAAATAAATAATATGTAGTAGAACATGTGACACGTTTACTGAAATCGATAAAGAATCCTCATTTATTTGTACCATATGTCACATATCCTAATTAATTTAAAATATAAAAAAATGACACAAGGCAAAACTTTCTTCTACTGAACTAATTTCTTCTTCCACTGTCTGAAGAAATATGAGGATGTTTTTGAAAATAGTAAATTCCTTCCTCTAAACCTAATGCTAAAACTCTGAAGATTTAGCTCCATGTAAGATACAAATTCTAAGATAATGCTTGTTTCTGATTAAAATCAATGCCATCCACTTCACTGTTATTTGAGCCAGGTTGCAATAAATTATTGTGGCTCAGATTAAATGAGAGGAGGAAGTTACATTCCCTTTCCCTCTTATACCGAATTTTGCACACCTCTACTCCCTCTGACTTATCTGTCCGATTCCACAGTCTTTCTCGATATCATAACTTAAATACTCGGTCACAATATGATAACCAGACATCGGATTCTAGGGCAAATGCCTATTTTGTTTCTTTAGGAGAAAAGTAAAAATAATTATTAATATTTGTGTTTCATGGCAATTGAAAGGTATTCAAAGAGTTTTATAGTGCCCTAAAACGGTTATTAGAGCCTAATTTGTTAATATTCGCCTAAAATGCCTAACTCACTGTAAAGTTTCGCATTTTACTCTTACTTTTTATAATTTATACATGCATTCACTGCGAAATTTAAGGCATTTAAAAAGTGGAAAGTTTGCTTCACACCGGCCATGAAACCATTGATAAAGGAAACAAAATGTTTTGAATCTCACGACACTCGCAATAGATTTCACCGAATTTAACATGTTTGGAGGCATAAATGCCGACAAAGAACCAACCTTAGTTTTGAAGCAGGCAACAATCACAACATGTGCTGCTACCGATTCAGAGATATACTATACTATAAAAATGACTGTTTTCGGTCTGAAACCGATTAGCTGTACTGCCCTTCAGAGTGTCATAAAATCACAATTTTTGGAGAGTGTTTTTGAAATATTTATGAAAAGTCGTAAAACTGCGAATTAGTAGGGTAAACCGTTACAAAATATTTAAAAGAATGGCCCTCCTAGTGTTAACACTACCAGGAAATGCAACAATAAGTGGAACTTTGTATTTTTGTCCAATTGAATCTCATTAACAACGGTTCATTTGAATGCTCGTTAACAGTTGCTCTTTCCCTCACCTTATTTGTGTTGAGAAGTTTTGAGCGGTAGGACGTTTTCCTGTGAAGTTTAACGCGATAATGCCGAAAAATATAAGTGCAAAATCTACATTGATCCGGCAATGGCTAACAGAATATTCAGAATTCACTTATGATGGAAAAATAATATTCTGCAAGATTTGTAGCAAACAGGTATGTAACAATAGTTGAAATATATAAATTCTATTAATTTTAATGAGTAGGCCTATAATATTTATACATTGACTGAGCTATCCTGAGGTATAATTCTTTTTTAAGACCACTACACTTTAACCTTTTAAATTCCGATAGTTAAAGTATTTGCAGGTAATTAAAATTTTGATTGTTCGAACCCACTAACTTTGTGATAGAAATACTGCAATACAACAATTAGGATTTTATTTTAATTCAGTTTACTTTACATTTTTAGATTTCGCAAGAAAAGAAGTGCCACCTAAAGCAGCATGTGCAAGGAGCGGCTCATAAGGCTAAAGCTCAGCAGAAAAATCAACTGCAACAAACTTTACTAACACAGCCTACTTCATCCAATCTCAGCAGCAATTTCTATGCTGATTTAACCAGAGCGTTTGTTGCTGCTAACATTCCCTGGAATGCAATTGAAAATCCGGTTTTAAGACAGTTTTTACAAAAATACTGCAAGAAAAAATTACTTAGACAGAATATACAATGAAACTTTAGCTTCCATTCGGGAGGATATAGGTGATTCTTACATATGGGTCTCTGTGGATGAAACCTCAGATCCTATGAATAGGTATATAGCAAATATGGTAGTAGGAAAACTTAGTCCTGATGGACCTTCGATTCCACACCTCGTAGAGGGGCAAAGAAGGCCTGACGGCCTTATCTCTACCAGGTTAAATAAATAAATCTAAATCTAAATCTAAATCTATGTGTTAAGGAACTTTCGAAAGTGAATAGCCAAGCCATTGCTTATTTTGTAAATAAAGGCCTACAGTCTTTATACTCAGGTAATAGAGACGATTCTAAAGTTCTGTTGTTTTGTACTGATGCTGCCTCATACATGGTTGCTGCAGCTCCACTTCTTAAATTTTTTATCCTAACCTCACGCATGTAACCTGTCTAGCACATGGCCTTCACAGGGTTTCTGAAACAATCCGGAATGAATTTCCTCTTGCCAATTCGTTTATTTCTAACACAAAAAAATGTTTTTGTAAAGCCCCATCCAGGATTTCAATATTGAGAGAGAACTTTCCAGATATCCCACTCCCACCTCAGCCGGTTGTTACACGATGGGGAACCTGGATTCAGTCAGTGGTGTATTATTCTAAGTATTTTAAAGAAGTGGTCACAGTTATTGATAAATTACCTGAAACTGATAGTGCAGCGTGTGTGAAAGCAGTGAAAGATTGTCTGAATGACTCACGAGTGAAAAACGATATTGCCTACATAACATCAAACTTTTCTTTCATACCTGCAAGCATTGAACAATTAGAACGTGAAAAACAATCTCTTTGTAGCCAAATAGCAATAGTAAAGGAAGCTCAAGTGAACATACATTCTGCTTTGGGCGAAACTGGGAAAAAAGTTAAAAATAAGTGGGACAACGTATTAAATAAGAATGTAGGATTTTCATTGTTGGAAAAAGTATCAAGAGTGATATCGGGGGAAAGTGTAAATGTTCCAGTAAGTATTGATGTTTCTATTGTACCTAATTTAAAATTTGCGCCTCTCACATCAGTTTCGGTTGAAAGAAGTTTTTCTGCTTTCAAAATGATTCTCAGTGACAAAAGGCAAAGGTTAACTGTGGAGAATTTAGAAAAAATTCTGGTGGTGTACTGTGCAGATAATTATAATAAAGTCTGAGCATGGAACTGAATTTCAATAACTTAAAATGAGTAATCTTGATATCAATAATCATTATTTCATTAGTTTCAATATATTAAATTTGTGCAGCTCTGTTTATAAATATAATATAGTATTCTTTTTCAGTGTTTAAACATACTTTTTTGTGCGTATTTTAGTGTATAACTAAAAATTTCAGTGAAAGAAATAAGTATGATACCTTGATGTGCCTAAAATGCCTATTTTCATTAAAATAGAGCCTAATTTTACAAATTTTGAGCTTATTTTAGGCGCCTGAAACTGCAATTTTTAGTGCCTAAAAATCCGATGTCTAATGATAACACGCTAGAAATACCACTGCACACATCATCTCTTTATTCTTCATGTTTCACTGTTGCTACTTCTCGTCACTGGAATTCTCTACCGCCTGAAGTCAAGGGCTGCCGAACTTTAATTTCCTTTAAATGTAAATTAGAAAAATATCTTACGATGAGTTGCCAGACCTAACGCGTTGCAAATATTTAATAGAATATGTTCCACTGTATTTATTTTTGTTTCTTTTGTTTCTTATTTTTATTATCTAAATCGTGTTTATTTATCACTTAACGCCAATATGTATCCCACTGTGTTGTTTTTTTAATTATTAATCTATTTTTTTGTGTACATTTTATTCAATTGTCGGTTTCTGGTTTAATTATGTAAATCCTACTTAATTGTAATCTAATACTAATATATATACTAATGTGTTTATATTTATTTTTACTGTGTACATTTTTTTTATTGAATTATCGGCTTCTGTTTTTATGTGATTCGTATTTGATTCTAACAACATTAATATGTATTCCACTATGTTTATTTTTATTTTATGAGGTAAATTTTATGTAACTACCTCTTTTGATCTCATTATGTACCTAAATTGTATCAGTATGTAATTAATTAATTCCGATCCAGTTTTATGTTCAACTGTGTAAGCAAGTTTTAATCCTGGTTGAGTGCAAGAAAAGGCCTTACGGCCTTAACTCTGCCAGGTTAAATAAAGCCATTATTATTATTATTATTATTATTATTATTATTATTATTATTATATTTCTCATTCGCTTATAGAAGTGGTAGCTCTTGACCATGAGCACATGACCTGATTAAATCAGATTAAAGATTCGGGTAAACTACACAGACAGTATCTTTCTTGTTTGTGTAACGTTAACTTTCATTACATGAAAAGAAATAACAATCAACTCCATGATTATTCATTTATTAGGTTCTGGTCATACCACTGATTTTCCAAATCACTGATATTGTTATATTTTATATCTTAGATCCTCAACACGCACACTGCACTCCAGAGTTACCAGCGCTTTGTCCTTGTGTCCTAGCTTCATATCAGTACGTGCAAAATGTGCACTCTATACGAAAGTGATTATATTCTTCCCCTGCTTCTTAATCACGAGATTGCCACAAATACAAAACTATAAAATAACATAAAAATTAGAAATAAAATCTATTTGGATTTTTATGTAGCACGCCTTCCCATTCGGTATAACATAGCGCACTCACAGCAAGAAATGGCTAAGGATAGTAATGTCAGAATTACAGACGTGGACAGATTATTAGCAAAATTGAAGATTTTTATTATATATTTTTACAAAATATGATTCTTCAATTCAGACTGCAGTTGACATTTTTGCGTACTTCCAAATTATTAGCAAAATTGAAGATTTGTATCGTATATTTTTAGAAAATTTGACTCTTCAATTTGGACTACATTTGATATTTTTGCATATTTACAAATTATTAGCAAAATTGAAGATTTTTACTGTATATTTTTACCAAATTCGACTCTTCAATTTGGACTACAGTTCACATTTTGGATATTTCCAAATAATTAGCAAAACTGAAGATTTTTATTTTATATTTTGACAAAATTTGACTCTTCAATTTAGACTGCAGTTGACATTTTTGCATATTTAAAAATTTTTAGCAAAATTAAAGATTTTTATTATACTGTATATTCTTACAAAAATTGGCTCTTCAATTTAAACTACAGTTGACATTTTTGCATTTTTCTGTCTACTATAATGATAGAAATATGAAAACTTGTCAACTGTAGTGTAAATTGAAAAGTCAAATTTTGTAAACAGAATTATCATAAAAATCGTCAATTTTGTTAATAATTTGTCCACGTCTGTACTTCCCCTATGGTTGTAATCAGGTGGTTGGATAACTCCGTTGGTAGGGTAACTGGCTACGGACTGGAAGGTCCTGGGTTTAATCCCTGGTGGTGACGAGATTTTTCTCGTTTCAAAAACTTCCATAACGACTTCGAGGTTCACTCAGCCTCCTATGAAATAGAACAGGCATGTCAAAACCCTGCACATTGTGCAGTCGCGCACATTGTGCAACTGTCTCTGTGGGATGTACACTCTCTATTCCCCTACTTGGAGGGAAACGTGACAGGGCTAAACAATACCTGCAGTAGCTTTTGTTTCAGTAACACAGTTTCAATACGAGTGCCGATTTGGCTGTGTCTGTGAATGAGTTATGATAAAGTGAGTTCACAGATAACGGAAAAGAGAAATTACGAATCACATAACATAATTGTTATAATGTTTTCCTCAGCCAACAATAATTATTTTAAAATGAATGGCTTTCATCAGCCCATGTCGAGGTAATAGTGTTGTGACAGTTTAGAACAGATTAGTAAAGTTCTCAAAATATGATATTGCCAGCGCTTATTTCTTAATCAGTACTCTCACGGCAAAACGTACTTGACAATGACGTTGTTTTGGAGTCTGTACTAACACAGCCATCAAAGGTTAGATGACTTACGACTTTCATTTCATAAACTGGTAAGTGATGAGAATATAGTGAGGAATACATGTGAAGTTGTAAGGGGAGAAGAAAACATCTATTTGCAAGGCGGAAAATTTTTCTGGAAAAATATATTATGGCAAATTTTCCATCTCACGTCACAATATTAATTCAATATACTTATATTAATAAATCTTTAAATCTGACATAAAGAGAATATCGTCGCTTCACAGCTTGTGAACTACACTTTTAATTTATTTGAGTAACGCTCCCAACTTTTCGATACTTGCTCTCAACGTTTTCAAATAAATTATATGTGAATTTAAATTCTAAGCTTAATTTATATTTATTACTTACTTACTTACTTACTTACTTATAAATGGCTTTTAAGGAACCCGTAGGTTCATTGCCGCCCTCACATAAGCCCGCCATTGATCCCTATCCTGTGCAAGATTGATCCAGTCTCTATCATCATACCCCACCTCGCTCAAATCCATTTTAATATTATCCTCCCATCTACGTCTCGGCCTCCCTAAAGGTCTTTTTCCCTCCGGTCTCCCAACTAACACTCTATATGCATTTCTGGATTCGCCCATACGTGCTACATGCCCTGCCCATCTCAAACGTCTGGATTTAATGTTCCTAATTATGTCAGGTGAAGAATACAATGCGTGCAGTTCTGTGTTGTGTAACTTTCTCCATTCTCCTGTAACTTCATCCCGCTTAGCCCCAAATATTTTCCTAAGCACCTTATTCTCTAACACCCTTAACCTATGTTCCTCTCTCAGAGTGAGAATCCAAGTTTCACAACCATACAGAACAACCGGTAATATAACTGTTTTATAAATTCTAACTTTCAGATTTTTGGACAGCAGACTGGATGATAAGAGCTTCTCAACCGAATAATAACACGCATTTCCCATATTTATTCTGCGTTTAATTTCCTCCCGAGTGTCATTTATATTTGTTACTGTTGCTCCAAGATATTTGAATTTTTCCACCTCTTCGAAGGATAAATTTTCAATTTTTTATATTTCCATTTCGTACAATATTCTGGTCACAAGACATAATCATATACTTTGTCTTTTCGGGATTTACTTCCAAATCGATCGCTTTACTTGCTTCAAGTAAAATTTCCGTGTTTTCCCTAATCGTTTGTGGATTTTCTCCTTACATATTCACGTTATCCGCATAGACAAGAAGCTGATGTAACCCGTTCAATTCCAAACCCTGCCTGTTATCCTGACCTTTCCTAATGGCATATTCTAGAGCGAAGTTAAAAAGTAAAGGTGATAGTGCATCTCCCTGTTTTAGCCCGCAGTGAATTGGAAAAGCATCAGATAGAAACTGACCTATACGGACTCTGCTGTATGTTTCACTGAGACACATTTTAATTACTCGAACTAGTTTCTTGGGAATACAAATTCAATAAGAATATCATATATAATACTTCCCTCTTAACCGAGTCATATGCCTTTTTGAAATCTATGAATAACTGATGCACTGTACCCTTATACTCCCATTTTTTCTCCATTATCTGTCGAATACAAAAAATCTGATCAATAGTCGATCTATTACGCCGAAAACCGCACTGATGATCCCCAATAATTTCATCTACGTACGGAGTTAATCTCCTCAAAAGAATATTGGACAAAATTTTGTACGACGTCAACAAAAGTGATATTCCTCGAAAGTTACCACAGTTGGTTTTGTCCCCCTTTTTAAAAATAGGTACAATTATGGAATCCTTCCATTGTTCTGGTACAATTTCCTTTTCCCAAATAGCAAGTACAAGTGTATAAATTTCGCTATATAATGCACTTCCACTCTCTTGTATTAATTCTGCTGGAATTTGATCGATACCTGGAGACTTGTACTTTTTCAGATTTTCTATCGCAATTTCGACTTCTGAAGGCGTGGGTTCGGGTATAAATGGCTCAGCAATTAGTTTATATTGACATACAGCAAAGAAATGATTTCAGTGTAAAAATTTCACAATGTCCTACTGCATGTAATTAATTGGGAGTATAATATTTTCTTCAACATTTGTGCAACAATGGTCACAGTAAATAATAATACTTGACGAACAATAAAGAGTAGGGTCTATTACTGTAAAATAATTACTACCTACTATGTAAAATGAAATACTTGTTCGTTTCTTGTTGTTTCGAAATTACTGCAATTTTCTTTCTTCAAATACTATATAAAAATCATATTAATAAATTATGCTTTACAAACCACTACCTTGTGAAGTATAACTGAGTAAGCCTAAAGTTTCTTGTATTACAATTGTCAAATATAAACACTGATAATAACTGTGTTTTTTTCGTTCCGTTAACTATGTTTATTATGTCCAAATGTCTATTTAATCCAACCCTAGAAGCGCGGAATAGATTATTGTACACCCCTCCAGCTAAGAACGGGTAAGAGCAACGCTTGATTGATGCAACCTGCATAGACCGGCGATCCGCGCACATAACTGCACTTTTAGAGTCTGATTTCTGACATGCCTGAAATAGGATATCGAGTCTTTCCCGGGGGTAAACGGGCGGTCAGAATCACCTCATTCTTATGCGGACGTAAAGAAAGCGTGGAGCTCCACCTCCACGTAGAGTTTATGGCAGAGGTGTTTATTTAAATATATTGCTCAGAATGCGCACCTAATCACAAGTGGCGCCTCTTTATTTGTTATAATGGAGATGTTGGCATAGCCTACTACAAACAATGTAACTGTAAGGAATAATCTATTTAACATGCATTAGTAATTGAAACACAGCAGTATTTAGATATATCAATGTCTGAACGCTAACGATTGATTTCTTTTGGATCCATCTCGCCTCCGAACTTGAATCTATAATTTGTTTGTCTGTCCATCTTTTCAGCGATATTTCCAAATTTCTTCTGCCAATTAGTGTGTAGTGTAAACTTATTATCCTTGATAACCTGTTGTACAAGCCGTATCCACTGTGTTCTATCCTGCTCAATTTTTTCGTTCAGTACTTATATATACTTTTCTTATATTCTTATTTCTTCTTTTTTTTTTTTTTGGTCTAGGCCTAGCAATCTGTACCCTCCCACTGTGTGTACTATAACAAAGCAAACGTTATTTTTTAAATCTGCCTGAAAACAGCAATTTCATTGCAGAACGCTATAATAATAATAATAATAATAATAATAATAATAATAATAATAATAATAATAATAATAATAATAATAATAATATACACAGAATCCGCAATTTAGATATAGAATCATGCTAAATTTCGTCATACCATTTGATGAAATGTCGATGTGTAAAGTGTGAAGAAGCTAAAATAAAATAACACTGAAATGAAACTGAGGTGATCCGAAAGTGAGGTGTCAAAACTAACGTACTTGAACGTATATAAAAATGTTAATGCGTAGCTACATCTCAAACTATCGGGATGGAGAAGAACAGTGTCATGAAGGTAATACATTTTCTCATTGTGCTTTACTCTACGAACGTTCCTCTTCTCTATCATTGGGTTGGTAATGATATTCCTCTTTGTAGTTTAGTTAATTAAACTGTCATTTTCAAAACATACGTGACTGAAATACTTTACCGTGCACTCAAATAAGAAGCTAACATAATTTTCTGCTTTGTGATAGAAGAATTTTCTGGCACAAAGCAAGATTTCTCATTTGAGTTATAACTATGCTGTTCATTTTGCAAGCTCTTCCCACGCTGCAGCTCCTCATATTATAACTTTGCTATTCACTAAACTCGGTATTTAAACTTAATAGACACAGTGTGTTAAAAACATTAGTCGCATATTGAGATTGTAAATGCAGGTGTTTTAAAAAATGTATCGCATATTTTTACAGGCGGTAGCATTGTTCGAAACTAGAAAAAAAGTTCCTATAAACAAGTAAGTGTCCGGAAACAAATATCTGTTGAGATATGGACCATGCTGTATTGTGGCCTACAATACCCACCTGTCTGTTACGTACACACTACAGAAGGTGCTCTAATCATAAGGTGCATTGCTACACATGCTTCAGCCCTTCTTCTGAATGAATCACGAACTCTTGCGACTACACCTGGCTGTTATCGGATTTGCTCACATGCATTGGATACACGCTACTGTAACGTTTGTAGTTGTCGATAGGTGTGTTACATACCAATATCTTGAAATGTCCCCATAGTAGAAATCCAAAGGATTTAGGTCAGGTGATCGGGGCGGCAATGCCTTTGGATCCCCTGGACCAATCCATCACCCATTAAACCTCGGGTTATCGCACGAGACGTAGAAAATGGGGTGAAGCCCCATCGTGCATAAACAGAAAGACAACCTACACCACTGAACACTGTACGTACTTACTAATACAAGTAAAATGACAGACTTCGTAGTATCCTGAACCTTTCTTTCCTATACAAATATATTCTGTTTACATCTGTTGAGGGATGCTAACCACTCTCAAAACATGCATCACTGTTTTGTGTTTTTAAACGAATGACAATCATAGGCCACAATATAGATGGCCCATATCTCAACAGATATTTTTTTCCGGACACATGTTTATAGGAACTTTTCTTCTAGTTTCGATGTATACTACCTGCTGTAAAATATGCGACTTTTTATTTTAAATACCCTGTATATTAGGCATAATTATCAAACAATAAACATTCAAAAATACTTCATGAGCAATTCCCAGAGAATAGACCCCTCTCCGTGCTTTAATGGTTCCCATGCTTTCCATCAGGTCCGAGATTTTCATACCCTACAAATAGCAGACGAGTCTCTAAATTTAACTCTCTTCTCTTTTCTGTGAACTGTGAGAGTGAAATAACACAATGAGTCCTATATATCCAAGTTGTTAATTTAAAATTGATGTTTGTGAAATTGTCTCAACTCACAAATTTTACATGTTCCCAATAAGATACACACATACATACATACATACATACATACATACATACATACACACATAATACATACATACATACATAAATTTTCTACCCACGGGCAAACCCAGCATTCTCCAATCTTTTCTATTTCCTGCCTTCTTCTTAGTCTCCGCATATGATCCACATATCTTAATGTCGTCTATCTTCTGATATCTTCTTCTGACCCGAACTCTTGACCCGTTCACCATTCCTTCCAGTGCATCCTTTAGTAGGCAGTTTCTTCTCAGCCAGTGACCCAACCAATTCCTTTTTCTCTTTCTGGTCAGTGTCAGCATCATTCTTTCTTCACTCACTCTTTCCAACACAGCTTCATTTCTTATTCTGTCTGTTCACTTCACATGCTACATTATTCTCCATATCCACATTTCAAATGCTTCTATTCGTTTCTCTTCATTTCGTCGTAATGTCCATGTTTCTGCTCCATAGAATACCACACTCCTTACAAAGCACTTCATTAGTCTCTTCCTTAGTTCTTTTTCCAGAGGTCCTCAGAAGATGCTCCTTTTTTATATTAAAAGCTTCTTTTGCCATTACTATCCTCCTTCTGACTTCCTGGCTGCAGCTCATGTTGCTGCTTATATTAAATCCCAAGTATTTGAGGCTATCCACTTGCTCTACTGTCTCATTTAGAATTCGCAAGTTTATCTTCTTTATTTCCAATAAGATAATGCCTCTTTAATTATTTGCACTATGCGATTAATCTTTTTTTAATTATAGGTATTTATTATTTAGTTTATAATTTTATTTAATAATGTCATCTCTGCTAGCAAATCCTACTCTCACGTTCATGTTGTTATCCTTGGATAGAATATCGCGCATGTTCAAAGGGAAGAACAGAGCTGGAACACTAAATACAATTCCTACTGCATAGAAAATCTTCCGTGTTGTGAATCACATAATTCAGATGACTCGGATTCCTACAAGTGAAAATTCACGGTAAATAAACGTTAACAGGCCTGTTAACAGGCAAACCTTGTTTTTCGTTTTTGGGGGATATGTAACAAGATTTCACTTTAATTAGATTAACTGACATCATGAAAGGAAAAGGAAGTTTGTCAACTACAGAAAAAAACACTTCCTGCACAAATGTGACAGGTGCATTGACAACTTGACATGAAATCACACTCACAATACTTTACCCGCATCCGGGTGTGAACTCAGGATCATGACACCTGAAACAAAGAGTGCTGCGAACTGAATCTAAATGTGATACAGTAACTAGCTGAATTACTTAAAAAACAGAAAATTTGTCGTTCCTTCACTTTTATTCTTGTATTTCATGAGTGTATTTTGTAGTAAACGTTTCTCGTATACAATATCGGTAATTAGAGTCATTGCTTTCCAAAAGGAAAACCGGACCAATTAGTTAAGTTTTCTGCATATGCGCTGCAAATTGTCGCTCAGGAAATTTAGTACGTTGTACTATGTCTTGTTGTTCTGAAAGGTCCAATTAATGCTACATTTCATACTCTATTTTAAGCTTAGTTGTGCATACTGGCAATCCTAACAAACAAGTAATGAGGAACTTACACGGCAAAATGAGGGTAATTAAATAAAGGAAGTGACCCATAAACATTGACAAGAAAACAATTTAGATATTTACTAGCGTCTCCAGAACCAATCATGGATCACGTACGCACCTTTTAGTTTACAATAATGTCGTATGCCTAATGACTGGTTTGGAATAATTCGCCTGAACAGTTTTTAGATTTCAAGACATTCGCCGCGGTGCTCTGAGGTAACGTGCTCGCTGTCCATCCAAGTGGTTCGTAATTAGATTCCCAGTGGCTCACAGTGTGCAATTTTCCCAGTCTAGGTGGACAAAAATCAAATTTCGACATGTTTAGTTACGCATAGTTGATTATGAATTCATGTTCTTTAACATTTGAGGAATGTTGTGAGAAATAGCTTTTACTGTTTTATCAGCGGCAAGCTATGTTCAGAAGGGTTTGAACAATGAGTTCTTCCTAACACTTCTCGCTCTTGTTCAGCCGTAGACAGAGAGGCTTACTATGTGGGTGAAAAAGAGCCAATTGTTAGTGATTTATTGTGCTGTGAAACATGGAATCCGTTCAGATAGGTACGTTCTTACTAATGTAACTTCAATTACAAGTTTGTGAAGTATTTTTTCTTCTTACAGAATGGTTTAAACATTACAATTGAAAAAAATATTATTTTAAAGTTCTCCAAATATAATGTGAGTTTTAATATATCCGGTCACAACAATTATTTTACTGAATTAAATACTATTATAGTCACAATCATGCCATGTTATGAAAGAAAAATTTCACAACCTCGAGCGGGAATCGAACCTGCGACTTCCTATTCTCCGGTCAGGCGCTCTACCACTGAGCTATCGAGTTCGTCTCACGCCAAAGGCTCGGAATTATCCTTTCATACTGGCGACTCTGTTATAGAATATACGTCACCCAAACATCGTAAGATGAAGATTACAATTATTTTACCATTTAATATAGAATCATTTAGAGTACTGAATCCCTGTTGTAAATTTTGCGCGTTCTTGTGCATTTAGCTGTAATTCATTTTTTTTTTCAGTGGTGGGCCATACAGTAACTTTTCTAGGTTCGACTTAACAGCAGAAACGAATCATGGATTAAGAAAGTTTTTAATCACTTGCGAGTGTTTGCAAAATTATTCACATGACATCGAACATCAGGTTAAAAATACATTGGACACATTTTTATCTAGCCTTAAGAAACGCGCAGTGAATCAGAACGCAAATCACTAGCTGGACAAAATTAATAACTTCTCTGCATTCTAACGAATTGTTATGAAACTTTGTACATGCCTTACAGGTGGCACACATGTTTTGTGTACAAACTCCGATTACGTTTGTGCAAGAAAACTACCCCTTTATAGCTGGTGCATTTAAACAAAATTAATAAATTCTCTCCTATGTAACATATTTTTATGAAACTTTATACAGAAGTTACGGGAGGAATATATTTTTTGTCTACAAAGTCTGATTATGTTTTATACAAGAAACTGCGCCTTTATAGTGGTTCATTAAGACAAAATTAATTTCTCTCCTATATAATATATTTTTATGAAACTTTGTACAACTAGGCCTACAGGTACCATACAGATATAATCAGAATTTGTACACAAAAATATGTGCTACCTATAACTCCTTTACAAAGTTTCATAAAAATCTGTTATATAGGAGAGAAGTTAATTTTGCGTAAATGCGCCCCCTGTAAAGGGGTACTTCCTCTTATGGAACCGTAAATATAGTTTGTACACAAAAAAATATATTCTACCTGTAACTTCAGTACAGTGTTTCATATAAAAATCTGTTAGACAGAAGGGAAGCTATAATTTTAGTCTAAAACCCCTCCTATAAAGTGGTAGTTCCACGTACACAATCGTAGTCAAAATTTGACACAAACAAATATGTGCTATTCATAAGGCCTGTACAAAGTTTCATAACAATCCGTTGGAATGCAGAGAAGTTATTAATTTTGTCCAGCTAGAGTTGCATTATTGCACACTGTGTGGCTGTCCGTTGTCTTGTGATTGTCCTGTGATGTATCTGCAGCGGTCCTGGGTTTGTGAAGCCCACAACGTGTAGATGTCTATCTAGTGTTGATTCAGAGAAAATACCCTCCCTCCCTTACATCGCACTGATCTGTAAGTAGGGAGGTAAAACAAAAATAAAGAAACAAAAAAAGAATCAATGACGGTCACATGAAGTCATTCCTTAATATGAAATTAACACGACATAAGGATTTTACTTTTGATCACACAAATACATCATTTACAAAGAACATTAAAGTTATATGCCCACGATCACGAAATTCACACAACGTTAAGGCTGCACAACGTGGCCAATCTTCATGAAAATCTCATGAAAATGGATACACTGATCAACAATGCAGAGAGAGTTCGACACCAACAGTTCACTTGTTAAGCGTTTGGTAAGATGCACTTCTAGATATGGTTTATACCAAATTTTAACTATAGATACCATTATCACAAGAGTCTTTTTGAAATAGATTGTAATTGCGATAGTCCAAAAACATCATCGATAGTACAAAACTATCGGTTGCGATAGAAACCCAAAGTTGAATATATTCTCCAATAAATTCCTGCAATAGCTGTAATTATTAAGTTACAAGGCCTCTCAGAGACAATCAGAAGATAAGGTGGAATAGCGGTGTGAAAAGTGAAATAGTCGGAGAAATCCTCTCCCTTGTAAAGTCTATGTTTTATACACTATATCGCTTGGGATCGAAATTGATCCCTTTTGTAAGACATCATTTATGACTGAGCGCATTTTTGCTAAAATTAACGATTAAAATAGTACAGGCAACAAATTTACCCCAATATTGAACTAGAAAACTTGAAGCCTGTAATTTCAGAAATTCATCTTCGGATTATCTGATTAATGAAATGTACTTACCATTTTCGTCAGGTAGTATAGATTGACCAGCATGATAAAAAAGCAGATAAAATTTCCGCATAGGTCTATTCTTGGCGTCATCGAAATAGTCATATTATCTAATTTTGGTATGTCCTCTCTAAGTTGTTTAGGCATATGCCAGCGCTCTCCTTGTATTTCTCTCTCTTCGTAGATAATCATACAGTTGTAATGGAATAGGGTTTAGCTACATTCTATAATTTCATCTTTGTTTTGATTTTCCGATAAGCTCACTATAATGTAATAAGTTTTAATTAGACCATCTATGCTTATCTTATGTAAGCATAAGATAATGTAATAAGTTTTAATTAGACCATCTATGCCTATCTTATGTAAGCATAAGATAAGCATAGATGGTCTAATTAAAACTTATTACATTCTATAGTTGTAAAAGTTTAGAGAATGTTTATTTCTACATCTTAATACAAGAATTAAGTGAGATATTTGTGTCTGACATCCTCTTCTACCTGATATATAAGGGCTTGACTGAGGAACTGTGTGATTGTTTTTCCTCATTCCTGCCTTGTTTTAAGCAATTGACCGATATCATGTCGACAAAAGAATCAGGTAGCTCCAATATTTGTGAATATTTAACTTTTGATAGTGATTTTCAATAGAAGTGAGAACGGAAATGAATATTTAAAGAGTTGATTTGTTATCTGATTATTCGTATGTGAAAATACTGTTTCACTATGGATTTATTTCATTCGAAAATAATTATGAAAATTACATTCGTGATGAGGAAATAAAATCTGCTAGAATTCTGAATTAGTGATTAACAAATTTTCACAAGAATAGGAGCAACTTTTGAGATAAATCTGTACGATGTTGACAATTTTCGCTCAGGACACAGAGTGGATTCTGTCGCCTAGAGTTATGCAATATGAATTATAAACCGAATTGGGGCTAATGTGTGGGCAGGAAGTAAGTCGAGCCGTGAGACAATAAATCACAGCACAAATATGGGTCAGTGGCGTCTAGTCACATTGTAATATTATCGTAGCGACGGTTACTACGTGGGAAGATACAAATTGAGCTGAAATTACTGCTTGTATATCTGCTGCGACAACTTGCCAAGCAACATCAATTTTGAAGAAAGAACTGAGGAGACATACTAATGTCTGAGACAAGAAAATAAGATTAAGAATTTAGAGCAGTTTATTTCATTAGGTCTGATATGTAAAATTACTACACTGTGGGCGGAGGCAGTTGAATTTATATTAATTGCGCGTTCTCTTCAAAGCAGTTATTATGAAAACTGATTATGGGTCGTAAAATGATTTTTTAGCGGATTAAATCTTATAAAACTCACATAGCAACACTTTTTAAGCGAGCTGAATTTCTCTATTGAATTTTTAAACAGTTGCTATAAAAATACAATATTATGTAGCCAAACATAAAACACTTTACTATGGCACTTGAAAATTTAAATGGCAATTAGTAGGCCTAACGAATTTAAAGCTTTCACTGTCGATTTCTCGATGTTTACATTTTCTTTGAGAGATAGAGTTGCCCTCAATATGGAGTATTTTGATCGAATTTATGATGTTTTCAAGATAATAATTTAACTTTACATAGAGATAAGTTAACATCATATCTTCATTAACAACTTTCACTCCGTTTCCCTATTTCATTCTTTGAATGCAACATATTCTTCCTTGTATAGTTCTCGATATTTCGCTGGAAGTAACAGTAACAATACATTTGGCTTTTATCCGTCATTTCTTAGGGAATTTCACTGTCCAGATTTATAATATAAGCTGTTGCCAATAAACAAACTGATCAATAAACAAACACGTCACCATATAACGATTACTGACAGTAACGGATACAAGAGAACTAGATTTTACAGGACACAGAACAAAATTTTCTCAGGAACAGATGAAATGTTATAGAAAATTCTTTGTTTACCCAAATAAACCCTGGGCCATAAGCTTGAAACAGTGGAACCAAAAAGGTGTACTAGTATGGCCGTCAAATTACCCATAGTTCATCTCTTTTTCCGGTGTGTTTATCAACTGTTTTGTTCATATTATTGCGATTACAAATTGTTTCATGTTGTTGTGAATATTTCAGAAGTTTAGTCAAGTTCAGCAAGTGTTACTTTTTTTTAATAAGCTAATATTCTGTTCGGCTCAACTGTAGAATATGCCTGTTGATATGTCCCCGTATGCTTTAACATATGAAGGAATGCCAACATCCTTCTTGATAAAAGAAAGACTGTGGAAATGAAATGTTCAGTTCATGTCCCAACCGTAACACTTTTAATAAATATACAGTGAAATTTACATTGATACAATAATCTGCTAGTACTCCTGTTACCTCCACATCCATTCTAAACCGTTTACGTATGACCGAAACCGATAGTAGCAATTGCATATTTGGCGATTGGCGGTATTTGGCGGAGGATTAAGGGGCATAGAAGGTGTAGTTTGACGTCATATCCGTCGCACTGATATCAAGCATATTTGCTTGGAGTGCTCCCTCCTTTATTTTTATCCTTTCAGACCCAAATAAATAAAAAAAATGTGTATTCATAGGTGAGTTATTCATTTGTCATTCCACTAGAGATCATGGTAACTAGTGGTTTAGTTTAATGATATCATCACATTGTTACATTATTACATTGGTATTTCAGATGGTATGAACTTATTTACGATACTGTTCTTTTCCTCAACTTTATAACTCTTCTGTCATTAATAACAAGTACCACCATTTTTTACATTTAGTACTGCTCGGCACCTTCCTGGCATTGAAGAAATGGGATGAAACATTAACTTTAATCTTGATCATGTTCTGTCAGTCAAGTTGGAAACGTACAGACAATTTAGAACCTCAGTGTTTACAATGTCTTGTAGAACCCTCTTTAAAAGGTTAGCCCACAGATTCTCAATTGGGTTAAGATCCAAGGATTGAGCAGGCCACCCTATAACTTGAATATATTGTGTTCCCAACAACTTTGACGCTTTTTTGGCAACATGTGCTCTGGAATTACCATGCAAAACAAGGAATTCAGGACAGATTTCTTCAGAGTTGTGAGACTCTTCTATGGAATTCTCTACCTGGTGACATCAAGGATTACCGGACGCTATCGAATTCAGAATTCAGTTAGAAACTATTTTTTGTCTAATGAAATGTGTTATTAATACGTTACAAGATGTGTTGATTACAGCCTTTGTCTAATCGTTTATATTTGTATTTCTTGTTTGCATTATTAGTTGTCCTTCCCCGTTTAGCTATTTAGATCAATAATGTTAATATGGATCTTAAGCTTTGTTTAATTGTATACAGATTAAACATTTTTAATGTTTTTCTATTTTTTTCGTTCTGTATTACAGTAATTGCAAACGTTCTTGTTTTGTGTAAAAAATGTTGTATGTGTACCTAATAATAATAATAATAATAATAATAATAATAATAATAATAATAATAATAATAATAATAATACCTAATTGAGAAAATGCACTTAAAAATTAAACATGAACAATAAATTCACATACTTATTGCTTTAACCTAAAGCATATTATAGGACGTGTCTTTGATTAAAATATGGATAATTGAAATTACTTAATTATTGAGATATTGCACCTTTTTGATTTGGTTCCTTTCCGCAGAATGCAGTCCAATTTTAATTATGTATAAATGAGTGATATAGATTTAATAACCAGGACGAAGGTAAAAAATACGAAATTCGACATACTGTGAAACTGATCTATGTTCAAAATAGGAAATGATAATAATGTTGAAAGGATTTAATACATAACGAAATGAAATTCCACGATCAAGAACACTCACAGAAAGATCACCAAAGAGATGAACTGATAGCTCGATCTATTCTTTCCATAAATATAATAATCCCATCAAACCTGAATTGATTAATAACTTTCACAGGAAGATTAAAATGAAAATATGCTATCGAATTATGCAATTAATCACAAATAATCAAAGAAAACACTTCGTTTACTTATTATTCTCAAATGCAAAGGACAATATATTGGTTAGACAAATGTTCTCCTATTTGGCTAATGTTATAACTTTTCTGGCAAAGTCCAGAGGAAGCGAGTTCAATTCCCGGTAGATAAAGGAGGAAATATCTTTCCCGCTATATATACAGAGTGTATATTCCCTACCTTGCGTTTGTTGTGCATTATGTTATGCAATGAGCTATGAGGATATCGCTATTTCTTATGTTAGTTTATTATTCTCACGGAATGGGCACAGAAGTTTTCCTGATGTTTGTGCATAAATATACACTTTTTATATTTATATGGCAGTATCAATTAACTAGTGAAAAAATATTTCGCAAATGTATGTCAACACATTTACTCGTAGGCTATTAACCTAATCGCTCCGTGTTAATTAAATGATGAACAAAAGCAAGAACTAATGTGGAATAGTTTAATGTTGTGTATACAGATAACTTAGTAGACATTTCATTACAGCGACATAGTTGCTTTCCGAACGCCGATGAACTTCGTCGAAACCATTAGGGGCTGCTTGAATAGTTTGACAAGAATCGTTTATGTAGGTTTAACTGTTCTAGGAATGCAATCATCTTCACTGTCATCATGAAATCAGAAAATTATCAAAGAACAAAGACAAAAAGTGAAACATGTGCCCAAACGTTCTTATTGAACAGGTTGAAAACATTCCAAATAAAAATGAATAGGCCAGACAAAATTGAAAAGCTTCAATAAAAAAGACATAACACCCTGCTTGCATAGTTCACATCCCTAGCATCATATCATATCATATCATATCATATCATATCATATCATATCATATCATATCATATCATATCATATCATATCATATCATATCACACATCATATATCATATCATATCATATCATATCATATCATATCATATCCTATCCTATCCTATCCTATCATAACATATCATATCATATCATATCATATCATATCATATCATATCATATCATATCATATCATATCGTATCATATATCATATCATATCATATCATATCATATCATATCATATCATATCATATCATAATCATATCCTATCATATATCATATGTCATATCATATCATATCATATCATATCATATCATATCATATCATATCATATATCATATTATCATATCATATCATATACCATACCGTATCATATATCATATCGTGTCATATATCATATCATAATATATCATATCATATCATATCATATCATATCATATCATATCATATCATATCATATCATATCATAAATTATATATCATATCATAAATTATATATCATATCATACATCACATCACATCATATCGATGGTATTCAGATAAAAGGACTTGTCCCTCAATTGAAAAAAAATTTCAGATACAACCTATAATTAAATTTTAACACATTATTAGTTACTGTAAGTAAGGCAATGTAAATAAAATTGTCAAAAACATATCTTCACGTTTTGTAATGAAATTTTAACTAATTACACTAATTACAGCAAAACAGTCACATTTATAAAATGAGAGTTAAACCCTTTCTATATTATTGTTATTCTATGCTATGTTATTGTTATTATGGTTAGTACTGTTAATGTATTCTGTATAATTACTCGCTTTATTTTATGACTGATGTGTATGTTTGTAGCTTGTTGTAACTGGGTAAAACTAAGTTTATATTTATCTTATTCACAACATCGACAGAAAAAATGTAAAGAAAGTATTTATATTATATTATCTCTACTTGGTTGAAACTTTAACTCTAATATACTTATGTAAAATAAAGTTTGTATGTGGAAAATGAAAAAAAAAAAAAAACTTTTACCTAAACACAATCGATATCATATCATATGCCTATATATTATATTTATATTACGGAATATTATACCCAAGCAAATGCAACTGTGTTAGAAACAGAGGGTGAAGAAAGAATGATGCTTAAACTGATCAGGAAGAGAAAAAGGAATTGTTTGGGTCACTGGCTGAGAATAAACTGCCTACTGAAGGATGTACTAGAATGAATAGTGAACGGAAGAAGAATTCGGGCCAAAAGAAGATATCAGATGATAGACAACATTAATATGCAATATATGGATCATAAACGGAGACTAAGAGAAAGGCAGAAATTAGGACAGATTGGAGAAAGCTGGGTTTGCAGTGAAAGACCTGCCCTTGGGCAGAACATTATGTATATGTATATATGTATGCCTAAGCGTTGCTTTTATACAGGTAGGTGCCGTTTTTACGTTTGTATCATCGACAAATGTCTGTTGTTCTTTCGCTGTTATTTTTTCGTCCTCTTGGTTCATTTATTTGCATGTTTCCATTCATATATTTATTTGGCATAAAATGTCTTTTTCCTCATTTAGACATTGAGTTCGAAATATCAAAAGTTCGCCTTTTCCACTAATTGACTAACATTTCTCTTTAATAAAACTGCAGTTGTTTATACATTTCTGTTGCTGATATGAGTGACTCATCCTTCACAAGTGCAATCATGAAGTACACACAATTCATATTCTAGCATCGATTCGTCGTAAGTAGATCCTTTATGGGAATATGGAAAACACAACGCCCCATTTGTGCTTGCCCCATAGGACGTGACTGATGCTGCCGTGCTGTAAGTGCTTGTTCCTTTATGCATCGATAATATGCCGTGTCTGTGGCTCGGTACTAGAGTGCTGGTCTTCTAGTCAGGTGGCCCGGATTCAATTCCTGGTCAGATCGTGATGAAATTTGTGGTAGGCAAAGCAGATGTTGCAGAGGATGTTTTCGGCGTTTGCCAGTTCTCATCTTTCATTCACCAATACTCTCTACCTTTCCTTGATTTCATCTATCATCTGCAGTAGTTAACATTAGGCTGGAGTGAAGTCTTGAGAATCAGAGTGCTGCATTGGAGTTAAATCGCTCGCTTGAACTCGGTCGAATGTCGCACGCTCGAGTGAGATAAGATCGGTCGTGATACGCTCGTGATAAATAGAAGCACAGTACAAGGTCATCTCACCAACATGTCTTATCTTGTATGGAAGGCGACAGATAAGATACACATATGTTTTGCTCACACGGTAAAAATAAGGTTTTATTTTCTGCGTTTATGACAAACGTCTAATGGAACGTACCAAAACAGTAACATGAAGTATTAAATAAAGTAGTATGAAAAACTTCGATATACAGTTATTATTCCTAATTAATAATTATTCAATATTTGATTTACCACATATATAATATGATACGTCCATACATAGTGTTCCGCCTATATATTGCGACAATGTAGACGCGTTTTACAAAATAGGCTATTATTGATATAGCATTAGATTAATAACAATATTAGTACAGAGATAACGTCACAGAAAATATAATAAAACGAATAATCATGCTGCACAACTGTTACAGACGCAAAGATTGATACACTAATTATTAGAGATTATTATTATTATTATTATTATTATTATTATTATTATTATTATTATTACTAGAAAACTTGATACAGTTCTTGCATTATCGTGATTGTGTTCTCCGTTTATAATAATTACATTTACATCCAATAACTTCTATCAGATATAGCAAAAAAAATTCCCACTACTGTGTGGGGGGGGGGGAACATTTACCTACAACATTTATATTACATTTTAAAGCAAGTTTTGTAGTTGTACTATGGAGAAGTTAGTTAAACACTGCAAAGTTTGGAAATGATAAACATCTATGATGTTACTACACAGTTCATCACTGTAACAAGAACGAATGTCTAACGCTCGGCTTATATCGTTCGAGGATTTATCGCTCGCGACAATTTTACCCATCATGCATGTGCGCTACCTATCGGATTATGCTATGAACTACTTGGCGCTCGAGCGAAAACGTCCAATGCAGACCTCTGTTGGGAATAGTAAGTTACAGGTTTGCGATTCTGATATGGGAACAGTTTGGGGTCCCGGGCCCTGGAGCTCATCAGGTACTGTTCTGGGGATGAGACCTCTCAGAGCTGAGACAGTATGGCCACCTGTTACCATCAGATTCACGAAAGTCACCCACCTGTCGGACTTGACAATCATCCATATACTGTATAGGACGGACAATGGACCAATGTAAGCTTACGTGTAGGGATTCGTCCCTTGTCCGGCCCTCGAAAAGCTCAAGCTAACAGGCAGATGAAAAAGTTATTTTTTCTTCTACTTATCAATAATGTCAAAACAAGTGCTTGTAGACATTTTGGTCACTCGAGCGCAATTACAAGGGCCGTAAAAATAAGTTTCTAAACAATTGCTGTATCTGCTTCAATAACTGTTCCCATGAAATTGTGTTTTCTTTCTGTAAATGGCCCCAGGCAATGGCCCTTGTAATTGCGCTCGAGTGATCAAAATTTGTATAAGCACTTGTTTTGACATTATTAACATGGTAGAAAAGAAATAACTTTTTTATCTGCCCCCATGAGAATGTTTGCTTGTAAGCAAGCATCGGTAATAACTAGGGCCGTGACATCCGTATATTTGTATTAGTCTGAGGTGAACGTAAGGCGCCGGTCAGAATGTAGTCGGCGTTTCAAATACAGGCAGCGGAAGCGAATTTGACATAAGCACGTTCCGTGTTTTGTATACGATTATTGCGTGTTATAAAATCAAGACAATATAATCATTGTATATAAGGGTTAACATCGGAAAGGTCTAAAATGCTGGTGAGGTTGAGAATAATTGTTGGAAAGCATACTTAAAGCATAGGGGAGAGTCGGGTAGTATCGGACATCGGGTAATATCGGACAGCGAGTTTCTTTCACCTACTACACGATGATAGTACCTGATTGACATGGTTACGTTTCTGTGATGTCGCAGAGAGAAACGTAACCATGTCATTCAGGTACTACCATATGGTGGTAGATGAAAGAAACGCACTGCCCGATACTACCCGATGTCCGATACTACCAGACTCTCCCCTAATTCTGAAAAGACGTTTTTCTTTATATTTAGAGTTTTGCATTATAGTTTTAGAATGCCGAAAAAGTATATGGAGTAAAATATTGCTTTCCCTATATTTAACTGTTACATTAATATTTATTTATCACATCTATTCTGTACCTTATTTTCTTGCATGTTGTTCGCTTAAGGTGGGTTTACACGTGCATGGATTCACTGGCGCCAATAGCTATTTATTGTTACACCAGAACGGCAATTTCAGTTCAAACAAATAAAATCATGTCGGCATTGATTTTGATCCTTTACGATTTACTGTTCTGGATTGTAAAGTATTATTCAAAAGACATACATGAATGAAATAATTTAATATACATCAAAATAAAACGTATTCTTGTTTTCCCACTCTGCACATTGTTATTCCAAAAGTAAGAAAAAATGTTATGTTTTATTTAACGACGCTCGCAACTGCAGAGGCTGTATCAGCGTCGCCGGATGTGCCGGAATTTTGTCCCGCAGGAGTTCTTTTACATGCCAGTAAATCTACTGACATGAGCCTGTCGCATTTAAGCACACTTAAATGCCATCGACCTGGCCCGGGATCTAACCCGCAACCTTGGGCATAGAAGGCCAGCGCTATACCAACTCACCAACCAGGTCGACCCAAAAGTAAGATATTCAGCCCATTTGCAAATGGTAGTAACAAGTAATATTAACCCTTGAGCGAGCGCGTCTATGTAAAAGTTCACAAATTTGAATTAATGTCGTTTAACAGCTGTATTCTTTGCTTTTGTTGGTGCGAGCTTCTGGCTATTCCTTCAGTTTATGTAGTGAGAAGTTATGCTGTTCGGTCTGTAAGCGAAGAGGAGAACATTGAATTAAACTATAGCATTGTCACTGCCGTGTAAAAAGTGCACATCACGACAGATCATGTAAGTGATATCTAATTTCCTTGTTATCCGTAATGCATTGCGATTTAGTACAATGTACATACTCCTAGTGTTGACTTTGACATCTGATACCAATGAATGATACACGTCAACTGGGATGAATTTGTCTCATATCACAGAAAAAAAAAATAAAAGTGGCGCCATCTCATATTTGTTTCAATGAAACAGGCTACTAATGCCTGATTCCGATAGATGATAGAACCAGTTTCAGTATGGAAATTTCTAGACGCTAGAACACCGTTCCAGCGCGTTCCTCCAGAAAAAAAAAACACTCATAACTTCTATGTACTGTAGTGTTGGGCATCCAGTGTTGTGCAGGGACATTACTTTATTTTTACCAACATTTTAACATTAACCTGGCTATACTCGGAAACACTGTTACCCCTTTCCATTACAGGAGTTTGGTGTTACTAGGGCAATATGTAAACAAACCATTTTACTAGCTATAGGAGGAGAGTAAAGTAGTGTATCCACTTATGTTACAGGGAAATGCAATATTACGATTTTCAGTTTGTTTATTACTTTTACGGTATTTTATCAAAATACAGTAGAGTAGTAACAGTTTTTTTTCACAAACTCAACTCTTCAGGCGGTTGTATTCATTATATATTGGCTACTTTATTCAGCATATTACCGTACATTCGATAACTCTAATTTCACTTCTGCTCAGTCCACACGGATAAAGTTATTCAGTCATGCTACACACCGTACCTGTGCGAAATAAGCAGGGGCGCGTGTTTATGGAGATCGCGAAAATCACGACATAATAGATATACACTATATTTTTACTAATCTTTACTAATTAAGTGATTCTGATTAATAATATGCGGATAAAATAATCACGACAAATCGCGAAATAGTTCTAATAGCGAAATATGAACACATTCGCGAATTATTATTATTGTGTCGGTTTATAGCGAATTTCATATTCTGAGTTCTTTTTTCGGACTATTTTTTTCTTTTGAATTTGTTATAATATCGAAGTAGGCTACATTACATGGTATTCCAGATGTTCTGATTGCATTAGTGAACAAAAAAAAGACGGAGAATTCAACATTTCACTAATAATTTGAAAGTGTTAATTTGAGGGCTGCAATTTTTTTTTGTGTTTAATGCATGTGTGTTAAATACAGTCTCAATCCAACAAATATTGTCTATTGGCCATACCGCACCTTTACCAGAATCCAACGAACCTTTAATATTAATTATTTGGAAAGTAATATTCATACTGAACTAATACTCCAATTTGAAAAAAACTGTATTTTTTTTTAATTTCCATTAATATCAGCCAAGAGTACAAATCAATCTCTAACAATCTCCGCCGACACCAGTGTTAAAAAACACAAATGATAAAGTTTATCTCCATAAATACCTGCCCCTGGAAATAAGCTTCAATAATATACATAGGCTCTTTCTTCTATAGAAAACGCAACCATATTTCTGAAACACACTATACACTGGACTGTTTACTTCACTGCTAGCAGACTTCGAATGTAACAGCGGCCGTAAGTTTGTGTGGCTGACGGGAGCAGGAACATTAGTGAAAGGGGTGGGAATCAAGTACATTCAGAAACGCAGGTAAAATAAAAATGAAAGTAAAAATAAAGAGATGTCCCTGTAGATAAGTCGATGTTAACACGCAATCGAAAAAAAAAAACAGGCAGAAACTTGAGTGGCATTAGAGAAAACAAAGGTATGTGTCAAAAATGCTAACCTATCTATGCTGTATCTCCGATAAAGGTTTTTATTATTGTTTTTGAAAACTCACCTATTTAAATTAATGTAAAGTCTGCGCTTGGTGGGTTGCACAGGGTTTCTCTATAGGGCTACATGGCCTTAGCGTTGATAGGCCAACACGTAAATCATCTTCACGATGTATCAGTCTGTTCCTTTGTTTAGATTTCACTATTTTTATGATAAAAAATGTTGATTCACACAAGTAGACGTTTAAAATGGTAGCAAAATATTTTGGCTCTCTTTGCAATTGTGGGATACTGACATCGCACATAAATCCAAAAAGATTGCTCTGAATTGTCTAGAAATTTTGTTTTCATGACATAATCACATGACAAAACATTTCCGCATATAAGACACTCGGAATTTTGTTTATATTCATTTCCATGCTACGTAGGACCATATTGCACGTATTCATTGCCATTGCTATTATTTATCTTAATTATTGAACTTTTCAGGATTTTTCACTGTTGTAAACTTTAATTGTCTTTATGCTCGACCATGCCGAAATGTAGTAATGATACACCTGGTAGCAGTCCTTTAATGCATGTCATTAAAGTACACCTACTCATTAAAGTTCAGGTGTTTTCAGCCAATGACAACTCAGCTTACAGGTGTTCAGCCAATAACGAGTCAGCTTTGTACCGTTATAAAACCGCAAGTATCGATTATTCTCGGATATGCAATCGAAAGAGAATTAGCGAAAAGTCACGGAGGCTGGAAATCTAATACTGTCGCAGAAGGTTATGTTCTGTTACTATAATAATTAGCGTTAATTGTAAATAATATTCAAATAAATTCAATTTGTCATCTCGTTTTTCAATGTCGAATTCAATAATCAAAGTTATACCAAGTTTAACGGGATTAAACAAGGTCAGTGACATTATTGTTCCTCGGAAAAAATCAATACTTTCGCGTCTGCGCACATCTCACAATTCACGACCTAGAACAAGGTCACTTCCGATCTTGTCAGATACGAATAAAATGTATACATCTGAATACTGTAATTTCAAGTTAGAAATATGGTCGAGCATAAAAAGTCGTATGAAACTCGCCTATAATGGTAATTAAGAAGCTCGTATGAAAATTATGAAACTCGCTTGCGCTCGTTTCATAAACATCCATACTCGCTTCTTAATTACTATCATTATAGGCTCGTTGCATAATGTACTATTAACTGAACATTACATTTAATACATTATATAAATCTATTATTATCTGGTATGCTTTTCGCTTACATTATTTGAAATAGCACTGCTGCCATCTGACCCACAACTTGATTCAGATTGTCTATTTCGAATTAAAAATTTGTCCATGATAAAATCTAAATAAAGCACTTTGATAAAATAGTCGCACTATCATCCGCACACACGTATCTACTGAAACTGACAATATATGTTCTGACGATTCTAAACTCTGTTTATTACGAAGTGGAAAGCAGTGTTGCCAACGCAGAATTTCATTCACCGCTGCACAACCTTAAAAAACTCGCTAAATTGTAATTTGAAATCTCTAGATTTTTGTTTACAAATCACTTCCTAATTTGAAACACAAACTATTACAGTTTTAGGAACTGGAAAATGTTATATAAATATGGACTAACTTATGGAAAGTGTGTATCACTTTGTAGGCCCTATGTTCTATGCAAAATCGTCTTCATCCTCGTACAGACTTTTACGCGGCATATTTCTTTAAAATTGAATGAAGTAGATGTAGAATATACTGGACACTTCGGAAATAATCATATTCACAATCACACCAGTCGGTTCGAAATCTGATTTCACACCGAGTTGGAGACGAACCTGCCAACAATGAGCGTGGTTTTCAGTATTAAGTATGTCCGTGTTACATGAACTATAATGCGGAATGATAAATTAAATAATATTGTATCATAAATGAAAATAATAATTGAGTTCATTATCTTAATTTATGATTAAATATTGTCCTACTTCAATTTATTTACAAAAAATAATGCATAGACTTACATTAGACGAAGAGTTTAACGAACGCTGCGTACATTATTTGTACAACAATGACTGAAGCAGAAAATGGACGTGGTTGCATCAAATCGAGTTAACATAAAACGATATTTTATACTCGCACAATGAAAAAGTGTGATAATATATTCTAAACTCTGGTTTATGACTAACATTGTTGTCCGCAAGTAGGCCTACATATTAAAGTAATTATTATAACATCTTTACAGAAAAAAAACTTAAAAATATCATCTCTCTCTGTCGGAATCATCAAAAAACTCCAAATAAATAGCTAGCCGCTGATGGTAGTCCTGAAAACACCAGATTTAGCTACAAAACGGCTGACATTGCAACACTGGTGGAAAGTGTAAACGAATTACTAAACATTGTTGCCGCTGTTCACTTTCTTTCGAATTCTCGCCAGGCAGAAAAATTAAACTGAGCATTGTTGCAGGTGTTCACGTTTCATTAGTAAAGTCTGTCTCAAAATAAAATGTACCATATCAAAGACTTCGTTGTAAAGAGACTTTCTGAATGGCATACAAATTTGTTTTTAAATTCCAAACTTTCGCGACACACTCCATGAGGTTGCGGGATGCACCTGTTGGGAACCCCTGGGTTAACTGATAGCGGAGTAATGGGTGGAGGTGGGGGAACAGAGTAGGATTTGTTTACTTCTATTCACTGTGGTGTCTGTCTAAAACTTTAAATATGGTTCATCTGAGACATTTTGGACAACGCGAAGTAATTGCGATACTGAAAGCGAAATTTAATTGGAACAAATTTTTAAATATACAATATTAACTTTCTTTCACAAAAAATAAAATGAAATGAAATTAAATACAAAAAAAGCTTACAAGAAAAGGCAAAATGCATTACAATTGCTGGGAAAAAAATTCGGCTTTCTTTAATTAGGGACTCAAAATTTATAACATGATTTTGAGGTATAATAATTATATAAATTATCAAAAAATTATAAGATGTACGAATTCAAATTAAAAATGAAAGAGACATTCAGAATAATTACGTAATATAAATTAGTATATATTTGATTGATATATTTGAAATAAATATCTTGTGATTTGATTATACTTTATTATAATTCGATTCTCAGTTTCCTCTATTTTATTGTAAAGTTACCCTACAAAACTTTCATTTTGATTTCTTACTGACATTAAATTCTCACTAAATACTACAATATTTGAGTTATTTTCATTTTAAACTAGCTATGTCCGTGCGCTTCGCTGCACTTGTTATGAATAAATATCACTGACTCAAATGTATTATATTTTCAAATACAGCTTTGTTATTATTAGTGAATAATTAGTTTATTATATCTTATAAGTCGTTTGCTCTTCAATTATTTCCGAAATTGTTTTTAGAGCTATGAATGTAACTGTTATTACCATGTAATACTTTCTGGAGTTGTTCAATTAATTTTACTTTTAATCTTGGTACTACGTTAGACCTAACAGCGTCTCAATAAGAATATATTTGTAAGAACTGAAGGTTGTTTCTCTCAGCTGAAAGAAGGCTTTGTCACCAAACTATACCATTTTGAATAAGGTGTTGTACTGCCCTATATTATTTAAAACGTGTGTCTATAACGGATGTATACTACTGGAAGTTTTTAATTGATTGTGGGAGCACTTATCTCAGGAAGAAAAGCTTTTCCAACAGAGCACATTATCCGCATCATTAATTACTCAATTTTTTGCATTGCATTTATTATATATTTTATCCATTTTACCTGTACGAATACGATTAAAATGAGCATAATCAATATTTAGATCGTAATGGAATGCTAACATACTATTAATGCATAGGTACTAAATCTCCTCTTCGCTCTCTAGTTCTAGCAATACGCTCTCGTTGTTCGTTAATTCTCTGAGAACGTTCAGCACTGATTTCTCTTTGTCGACCCTGGTAAGTTCGAACTCTCTTATTGACAAGTCGTTCAAAGCGTTCGATGCTAGCTTCTCTTGCTCGAACCGCTGAAATGTTTCGGATGAGAAGAATGCAAGAATACCCCGAATTTGCAAAAGAAGCTGTTACATTTTCGATAGCATTTGCAACATCGTATTAATTCAGAATAAATCTCTCATTTATGATTGTCAACAAAAGCGAGAAATGTTCTTGAAATTGAAAATATCAGTGTGTGTGTGTATCTTATACAGAGTTCAAATTTTAGAAGCTACTCTCTGAAAAATAGGCACATTTATCTGTAGTAATGTCACGAGAGGTCTGAGATTTGCCGATAAATCCACGAGCGAATAAATCCGCGAGCTATCTCAGACCTCGAGTGACATTTATTAGGAATATTTCGTGAATAAAATAAAAATGTAAATAATATATCTCTAAAATTCGATCACAAAATGTTAATAATTGTATATTAACGAATACTTAACCTATTCACACATTGTGAAGTTGAAATACTCATAAATGAATATCGATTACTGCAATAAAGAAATTCCATGTTATTATTCAGTAATGCCAATTGCGAAAAGCGAAATACAGGCTTAACAATGTAAATTACTTGTACTACACTTTTCTGTTATTATTATAACATAAATACATTTTCATTATCTGCTGAAATCATAATTTAATTTAACAGTAACAGTGAGGACAGCTATATACCAATGCTTATGTATTCACAGCGAGACATGTTGCTACACAGTGAAGCCATTTCTGAATAGATAGGCCTAATTAATTCACGAATTTTATTACGCCATACGGAAGGCAGTTTGATCAAAGACCTTATTACTATGCAAGATCTTTAAGTTTGACATGCGATGATGTTACATAAATTTGAACATCTGACTTTCTATTAATTGTTTCATTTCATTCACAAAATACAAATTTTATAGGCTACAATTTATAGATTAAGTTACCTGTGGAAGCAGGACCAATGTCAGCTGTGCCTTATTTCGACCGTTACTTACAATCAGTGCTACACGAAAGCACTTTTTATAGCTCGACGAACGCATTCTCGCTGTAGTGTGTAACGGAACTAAAGCTGCATCTACACAGTTCAATATTCCATTCGCGTATGCGTGCAATCTGAGAAGAATATTGAAAGAATGAGGTTTAAAAGGTACGTTCAATTAAGATGCATGAAGATTTTGTGTCTACATGGTGCGCCGTTTTGAACGTCGCGTCGTCTTCACTGCGTAAATATATTAATTAATATTAAATATCAATCTTGCATTCATTGCTTTAAAGTTGAAAGAAAAGTTTAACCGTGTATTTGCATCTTAATGTATTCATGATGATCAATTTACGGGGAAACAGTTGGCGACAACGACTAAAGAAAAGAACGATCATGCGATAAATTGATAGCGATAAATCTAGCTGCAAAAATTATCGCAAAGTGTGACTGCGATTGATTGGAATTCAAAATTTCATTACACTTCATTGGTCGAAAATGGAATGACGTCATATAAACGAAGTAGTCGCACTAATTATTTTTTACTTTATAATTGCTGATTTGTTTATATTAAACGTTGTTTGTCTTTCTATAAATAACATAAGAATGTATGTTAATAATGCGTTTTTTGTTCTATTTTGTAGATCATTTCGCGATCCCCCTCAGCCATCTTACACGATCCACACTTTAGGAACCACTGGTCTAATGTAATAAAGTACAATTCGTAAACAAATCTACAAGGTTATGAAAAACGACGCCTCTGTACCTATATCGAGAAAACATCAGCTTGATCAAATGTTCAAGATGAAGCAGGTTCCTTGAGCTCAATATTCATGTACTGTAGAAGAACGAAAAGATGAACAGGAACAAGTTATTGTTTCGTATTGACAGAAATATCGAAAACACAGACGTTCACACACACCCACCCACCCATCCACTCTCACTCTCACTCTCTCTCTCTCTCTCACTCTCTCTGTGTGTGTCTGTCTTAGACACACACACACTCACAATGTTTAGGCTATAGGATAATTGAATTCTGACATTTTGACCAAATTAAGACTTCATATTTCCTTACGAACAGTCAAGAAATATTAATGAGATACGTTGCCTGACGACTTATTTGTTAAAAGGCTCATTTATTTTTATTCGAAATGAACATTTTATTTTAAATTTACAAGTTTAAAGAGAAATGTCAATAAAGAAGTTACAAAGACGCGGCGTCTCTTTACTCCACTAATTGGGCATCTCAAAGCGACGTGGCTCAAGAAAAACAGTCTTTGCTCTCTTCCTTTCGGAATTACCATAACTACATACATGAAATGTGACAAAATATCATCAGGAATCCAGGAAAAGGTGAGAGCTTTGAATGTAACACGAAATCGCGACGTTACCCAGGCAACTTTCTTCTCACAAAGTCAAAGTCGAGAGTAACCTCTTACAGTACGCTAACGGGCCAGGTTTGAGTCTTGGCGCAAAGCTTGGGATTTTTAATTGGGAAATCCAGAGTGATACAAGTGGAGGACAAGGTCCCAGGCTAATTTTTCGGTCATTTTTTTGCTCATGTTTAATTTAACATTCTGGCACAATTGGATGCAGCTATATGGAATGCAGGAGGTCTAGCTCATTAACATTTAGACAGAGAGTTATTGACATCCTAGGTAGATGTAGTAGTAATAAGTGAAACCAGAAATAAATTAAACTGACTAGTCTAATTAGAAAGTTACATTTACAGTATACTTATAGTGGAGCCCAACAGAAGAACTTGCACCAGTTATATGTGCCAAAACAAACAGTTCTGAAAATGGATATTGTGCTTTAATTAACTAACAGTCTATAAGTTGCAGTTAAGTACAGCGCTTTGATAAAGTACAACAAAACATATATTTGTAAAACAAATTCCATGTTCACTTTTTTATAAAACACATAGGCCTATTGAGAATATTTCCATTATTTTCTACATAAAATTAATTACGTTGACGCAGGATATATTGTCAAATATGTTTGCAAATAGAGACTGCTGCAATTGGTGAAAGAAAGCTAGTATCTTTTCCCGTAATTCAACAATATTGTTGCCTGTGGATTCTACATAAAGATAGACTCCTTTAACATAAATCATTCACAGGCACGTAGGCATCGGGTGGTGTAAGGTCAGGTGAATGCTGTGAATAGAAAAATATATTTTACGGAAATTATGCGTTCCCCCTAGATCTTATATCCAGATTTCTCGGCCTTATAGGCTTTGACGGTAACAAATTTGTCAGGTTTACTATGCTGTCATCTTGTTGTTACATAAGGAGTCACGTCATAACTTCCATTTGAATTGCATTAGGGACTGAACTGCCATCTCGTGTTCGTTTACGGCGGACGGGTAGCGATCCTGGCGGTTGTTCTCTTCAACATAGGGATGAGCTATTTGTTATGTATTATATGATCTAGGGCAGTCATGTCAATTGATGCCCATAGGAGCAAGCGCGCGCTTTAGAGCTCAGGAGAGCCTGAGCGCTTTACAGCGGAAAGGAAAGAGACAGACGAAAGAGATAGTATATGCCGCTTGGTCGAGCTATGTACAGAGATGGCCAGCACTGGTTCAATAGATAAAGGAAAGAGAACTTACTAAAACTGTTTCCATGTTAATTTTTAGATTTGTCTGAAAAATACGAGTGCATTATAAGAACGGAAGTTTAGATTTTAATGCTCATTTTTCACAAGTTTGATTTTTTGTTCAAAAGAAATAATTTATGAACTTTTTTTTTATAGAAAAGTGAAATTTTCAGATATAGACCTATTTATTTAGTAGCCTTACAGAATGTTTTCATAAATCTAATATACCGTAAATACGTATTACTGAAGACAGTATATTGAAAATTTTGAAAATATTCGCATGGAAATTGTTTTTAAGGAAATGAATTAACAGAGCAATTACTGTTACATCATAAGCAAAAGATATGTGCCCATGTGTTGTATAGCTTCCGCACATTTCGAGAAAATAATTCAATATTCTGATGATAGGAAGTTGCTTACCAATATCACCTTAAAAGCATAATGCGATGAGAGTTTTGCTATGGAATATTAGTTACACTTAAAACATATACAGCACCTAGGTAACTTTGTTTTGTATTGTAATATTGTTTTGATTAGTTTATTGATTACTTTTATAAGGCTAAAGGTACCATCAATATCAATTCCAACTTACCATGTCATACTCAGTCTCTTTTTTTGGGATATCACTGTCTTTAAGAATGACATGTTTCATCCATTTAGTACAGTAGCCTATAGTTGTACTACTATGGAATTTATGTGAATATTCGTTCTTAACTCTTTATTATGTTATTAACATTTAAAACACAACAGGAATATTAAGAAATTGGTGTTAGTACTTTTCTTGGACAGACATTATAGGCGGGATAGGCCTAATATCAAACAGAAAGAAGCCATATAAAAATAACGACATAAAATTTCACGTTCCGTTTGAAGTTTGTGCACCACTGTTTTCTTAATCCATCAGGCTGCTTATTCATATACACAACCCTTCCTCTTTCCATACTTAGCGCTTGATGCCCGCGCACGACGTCAAGGTCAGAAAAATGTGCTTGCTTTGACATCACTGATCTAGGGTTCCCCACAGTGCTCCTGGACTAAAGCGAGAGTTTACGACCACGTCAACAATTTGTAGCATATTCCTGCTACTCGGTGGCGAATTGTGAGCATTTCACGAAAGACACCTGAAAACGTGTTTCAAACTTGGCCCAGCACGTCGAAGTACGTATGAATGGATAGTACCTTTCTGCTTCTGTTGTGAGAACCCCAATTACAGCACTATGCCAAGCACTGAATCTAAAATATGTTCAACTGCTCTGGCAAATAAATAAATATCTGGTTGCTAGGCAAATATACACAGTAATCGAGCGATAGTTTCAGAAAAAGTGCACGCTTTGCAAATGCACACGAATGCTCTTCTCTGCCTTACGCAGTGCAGCGCTGAAAATAAAAGAAGAAGAAATTCCTACAGAAAGGGCATTTCTTGTGTGACAAAATTGAATGTGTAGGGATTAAACATGTGATTCCGTTTCGTGGAATTTCCTACCTAATATTTAATAGTAATAGTCACCGATATAACAAGCGCTCAATAAGGAATAACACGATCACATTTTTAAGCATAGCTACAATTTGCATATAGACAGTCTGTAATTGGGAAGGGAAATTTTGATCTGCTAACATTCGCATTCCATTCAGTGACTACAGGGATCATATCCGCACATAAGCACTTTTCGGAAGAATGAAGTTCAGCTACAAGATTGTTAGTGTGTTAGGTATAAATAATATAAAAGGTTAAAAGATAAAACAGGCTGTGGCAAGACTAAAATGCCAAAGAAGAACATAACTACAGGGGTGAACTCAGTTTTAATTAATTTTAAACTTGCTTTCCTCTCCCCCTTTTCTTTAGTCAATTGTTTCTCTCTCCGTTTCTGCCTTCTTTTCTTCTTTCTTTCTTATTTCGCTATTCCGTATATTTAATCCGCTCACTGATTATTATTTTCTTTCTTTCTTTCTTTCTTTCTTTCTTTCCAACCTTTTTTCTACTTATCCCTTTGTTCATTTTCGTTTATTTATTTTCGTTCATTCTTTCTTTTTCTTTTTTCTCTCCTTTTAGTTTAATTTCTCTGCTTTATTTCTCTTCCATTTGAAGCAAGTCAAATGCCGCCATTAATTAAAAAACAAACTTGTGTTCTATTTGCCTCCCTTGCTTACACTTTTCTTTTGTTTTATTAATGGATTCTTTCTTTCGTTTGTTCGCTCATTCACTGATTCCTTCCATTCTTTAATTAATTCATTTTTTGTTTATTTTCAGTCATTCGTAAATCTTCATGTTCTTCGTTCGCCGTGTTTGCATATTTATAATCCAGTGGGGTGTATGGGAGGATACATAATTAAATAATTATTAATTAATAAAACCATTCTTAATTTTTATTTATTCAATCATATATTCATTGACTTTTAATCAATTAATCAATCAATCGATAAATCAATCAATTAATCAATTAATCTATTCACTAATAATTGTTAACTTTGATATTTATTCCATAATTTTTGTCATCGTCTTTCGTCTCTCTTCTTCTTAATTACCTTTTCCTTCTGTAACTTTTCCCCTGATTTTCTCCAATGTCTCGACTTCAGCTGGTACTTCCCCCTTAGTTCAAGTTTCTTACATTCTCAGTCTATTTCTTTAGTTCCTCACATTTTAGATACTTCCATTTATCTTTCCCATTTTCTAAATTTTTTCTTTGGTTTGTTTTTCCACTTCCGTTTCTTCTTGGTTGCGAGGAGCATAGCTGTCACCTGACGGTTGCAAATTAAACATCTCCTGTCCAGTCCAACGGCTGCTTCTTGGCACATCAGTTTCATCTCCTAGCAGCTGGGTGTGGCGTGCCTCGCAGGGCCGCCGCCAGAGGGCAACTATAGTCCAAGGATAACAGCAAGCTGTAAGATTCGAGAACATAAAAACACTGCTGGATACTACGTTTAATTGTCATGGTGGACATTATCTTCCTTATTGCAGCTCAGTTGCAACGCGAAATATTCCGAAGGTATGTTACATTTTATTCGAACCTCATATTGTACGTGAACAAATGTTGAACATGGAAACAAAATTATACATGAAAAAAACTTTAATTCTGTAAGTTACTCATCATTTTAAAGAGTTTATAACAGCTCGTTGTTTTATACATAAGTGAATGAAAAACAAAATACAGTCAACCCCGGATATAGTGAACTTCTACGGACTTGCATATTTCATTCACTATATTCGAGGTTCACTATATCCGAAGTATCTCTCCCCTAACCTTAAATGACAGAAATGAACGAAACTGTGGACAATAAAATAAAATATTTCATTTTTGTAGAATGAATTCCAATGTATACCAGTGCTGCTCATCGGAGTGACTACTACCGCGGAGGAATCGGAGATTACGAATAAAGCTCTCCACCGGTGATCTCCGGTACTACCGTAGGTGGAACAGGGGACATACGGAGGGATGCGGTGGTTCGGAGCGAAGCGACAGTTAGCTCAAGGACGACCGGTGCGTACGGACTGACGGTAGTTGTGAGTGGAATAAAATGGCACCAAATCTGATATCCGTTGCATGGAAATTCTTTAATTTAGTTGAAGTTAATAATAAAGTCGCACACTGTAAACTTTGTGGGCGAATTTACTCTAAGGGTGGTGGAACTTCGAATTTGTTAGACCATTTGAAGCGATCGCACAATCGCGAACTTGATGAAAACAATTACGCAAAACATTTGATAAGATTTATTTTTAAATTGTTTCAGTGCTATTGTTCCCAAAGGCCCACAGTATAGGAAAAAGTCTTGAAATTTCTCTAAAACGTAACTTTCGAGGCAATAAAAAACATACGAAATATTTAAAAGACGACTTGAGTTAATATATTTTGCTGTTTAGACAACTTGAGTTATATTTTACTGTTTGGATTAAAATATTGAGTTTCTGAATGAAACTAAAGAAACATGTGGTAATAATATAATTACAATTATCCTTAAGTTGATAACCGCTTATATTTTTATTACAGAGAAAGAGTGGCGCGTTTTAGAAGAGGCAGTTCAAATACTGACACCCTTTAACACAATAATCACAATCCTGTCCGGTGAAGAATCTGAATAAATTATGTTGGACAGTAAACTTTAACCCATTGATAGCCCACGTTTCTTTTATTCCATTCTAAAGCTCCCTTAATATATTTTACGTTAAACTAAACCGATTAGAATAATAATTGACAAACACTGTTTGCGATTAAACGAGAGTTTTTAGGAGAACTACAGTATAAATGTTTACATTAACTACTGAAAAGCTTTACTTCTGCGTTAGTTTTGCAGTTAAATTGAATGTTATTAATTTGATCAATGACATAAAACTAATACACCTTTCCACATTTACTATGAATTTCAAAACTAGAAAAAATCTGTCAGCTAACGTAGCACTTCAAGCAAAACAAGAAAAACAAAAAAAGAGCCGAAGAAAGAGAGAGAGAGATCAACATAAAAGACAGAATAAACAACAACAAATTACAACTTATTTTAAAAGATTCGCGGACGTCAGCGGACTCGAATCACTACCTGATCCGATTAAAGGAATGCTCAGCGGATGGTGTATGTCTGCGACACAGCACATATACAACCTGTGCTGCATCAATCGGAGGTAATCCGGAGGTCTCCAATTGAAAGCGTGCAAACAACTGCTCCGGAGAAAACCTAATCATAAGCAGCACTATTGTATACTGAATACTGTTACTAACAGTTGATTTACTTAAACTATGCTGTCGACCCACGTCCGCTTGCGAAAGGCCGCGTTCAATGTCACTTATTCGCCTTACCTTCCAAAGAAAACACTTTACACTTCTATATTTTTATACAGTACGTTCACTGTTGGAACACTAGAAACAGACTGATCAGGTAGAAATGACAAACGCTGTTATGATGTGACTGCGTACTCAGCATTGGGATTTCCCGGGTCACTTAATGGAAACTGGGAGATGGTTGATGGAGTATGAAAGCCATCGAAATCTTACCTTCATTTATGCTCTGGACATAATGTCCGTCGCCTTTTAATAAAAGAAGGCAATTTTATTTTCCGTTGTTTCGATGCTATCCTCATAATGAAAATGTTTCTGAGAATAAAAGGCAACCCTTTGACGGTGGAGGATTAGAAAATATAACAGTACACTAGAGTGCCTGAGAACAGAACGTCAACCCTTCGACGGTGGATTGAGGTAAGGCCGTCACGTGTTGCCTCGATTTACAGTACAGCTCATTGTCTAGGAATCACTAATCCTACCTTTGTCCTTTGACTAAAGGAGTAAGAAACTTAGGCTGGTATTCATAGTCGACACTTTCGATTAAAGTGTCCTTTGGAAGACGCAAAGTATCACTTTTCCGTTGCACAGTCGACACTTTGGTGCAAAGGAGCACTTTGGATGAAAGTGTAGTTCCGACCACACTTTGAGCCGAAAGTGGCACTTTGTATAAAAATGGCGGACGTCTTGGAAGTTGTCGCATTATTAGAACGTGCGGAAGAGATGGCACAATTAGTGGACAATGTACAAATTAGAGATAGGCCTAAAGACAATCCCGTGGAATTTTATAATGATATAGAGTTAAAAAAACGGTTCCGATTTGATAAAGAAACTTATTGAGATTGCTTATATTTTCGATGACTGGTTGACAAAAACGAATAATAGACGTTTGCCAGTGCCTCCAATAATACATTTATTGACTGCATTAAAATTCTATGCTACAGATATGTACCATACATTAATATATATAATATTATAGTTCAGGTATTTCTGTAGTAACATTCGTATATTTATAACCTCAATTCGATGAAGTGATATGTAGGTAGATATGCCTATATAACCTATTTTTTATTACTGAAACGAATTTTTTAACTTAAATAATATTAAACTAACTTCAATCTAATGTAGGCATAATTATTTTAAATTAGCATTGAGAGACCTCACGTGCCTGCCTTCCAAGCAGATTCCATAATTATATTGGGTTTAAAATGATTTTGATTTTTGTTGACTACCTGTATTTTGAGATAAGATTTATCTTGATGTTGATATAATCATTACTGTTTTGATACCGGTAATATATATTTTCACGCCGGTAAGCAATACATCTACTGTCTCTAGTTCATGTGCAGTCATAACTTCACCATGAAAAGAGATCTCATACTATTAGACCTATTTTGTTTTGCATTATAGAAACAGGATAGGGACCGATGGCGGGCTTATGTGAGGGCGGCAATGAACCTTCGGATTCCTTAAAAGCCATTTGTAAGTAAGTTGTAAGTATTATAGAAACATTTGGCATTCAAAATATTCCTGAAGAGCAGGCAATAATGGAAACGAGAGAGAGAAAATAGTAGTAGTAATAATAATAATAAAAATAATAATAATAATAATAATAATAATAATAATAATAATAATAGGAGTAATGTGTTTATCTCATTCTTTTTTTACTTCTATTCACTATTCACGAAAAAGACAAAAATGAAAATAACGGAAATAACACGATATATCAATGAAACAGATACGTATAAAACCTAACCTAACGATATAAATTTAATGATTATATATATATATATATATATATATATAAGCTAATAGAAGATATGTAGGCTACAAAATCTAACCGAACTGTATAAATCAGTGGAACGGATACATAGAAAATCTAACTTAGCGACATAAATCAATGAAAAAGATATGTACAGAACCTAATCTAACTATATAAATTAATGGATCAATTATGTACTGTACAAAACCTAACCTAATTTCACCAGCAGTATCACTAACTATTTAATAAAATGTTATATATCTGAACTGACTGAAATAGTCTAAACTATCGGCAACAAAAAGTAGAAACTGAAATAAAACAACTTTAAATATATATTTTCTTCCTCGCGCAATCAATAGGCTCCCAATTCAAATCACAAGCATTGTAATTTGTAGGTTATACGTAATTAATTTGTTATTGTTTGTTCACTTGTTTTGAAAGGCATTGTGGGACTTCTATTACCAACCAAATTGTAACTCTACACTTTGCTGGCGTAAAGTGACACTTTGTGAAGTGCACTTCTTCAATCGTCTATGAATACCACTAATATGAAAGAGCCACTTTCGTCAAAAGTGTCACTTTCCAAAGTGGTGATATAAAGTGTCGACTATGAATACCAGCCTTAGAATGTTGTTCTCAACAAATTCTTTCAATTTCATAGAAGAAGGTCTGACTTCAAATAAGAATTTGTCAGGATGCAAGGTTCACTATAACCGAAGCGAGGGTTCAGTATAAACGGAAATATTCATGTACTTTTTAATGTATGCGGGTCAGGACCAACGATTTAGGTTCACTATAGCCGAATGTTCACTATAGCCGAGTTCTCTATATCCAGAGTTGACTGTACTTTCCAAATTATGTGTGGAGTTCCGCGCCGTAACGTCGTGTTCTAAGGCATCATCGAGTTACGAAATGAACGCTTGTTGAGAGCTAAGTAACCCAATACTTTTAACCTTTTATATACAAAGAACCAATTTAAAATTGAAGCAAGTGCAAACAGACTGAGTAATTCTTATGGAAGGTACCCTGAATTTGTGCAAACCATTTTCATGTAATGCATTAATATAACTTGTAAATGATTAAAACGTATTACTTTTTTTCGTTTACTTAGTCATTCGACTAGTGAGAAAGTAGCAGAATTAAAAATACATGTCTAGATGCTGTTATTATACATTATGCATAATATGACATATTTGGAAAGGTCACACAAATAATTAAGTGGGCAATGGGTTTAAGACCATCATTTTAGATAAATATACGCGATGATATCTGTAATAGTACATTATGCAACGAGCCTATAATGATAGTAATTAAGACGCGAGGATGTTTATGAAACGAGTGCAAGCGGAACTGACCTTGTGCAATATCTCGTAAATTGTGAGATGTGAGCAGACGCGAAAGTATTGATTTTTTCCGAGAAGCCAATGTCATTGACCTTGATATAATCTAGAGAGTAAAATAAACATTAATCTTGATATAACCTTAAAATTGATTTAGACATGAAAAACGAGATGACAAATTGAATTTATTTGAATATTATTTACAATTAACGCTAATTATTATAGTAACAGAACATAACCTTCTGCGACAGTATTGGATTTCCAGCCTCCGTGACGTTTCTCTAGTTGTCTTTCGATTGCATATCCGAGAATAATCGATACTTGCGCTTTCATATTGCTACAATGGTGTTTTCTGATTGGTGGAACACCTGAACTTTAATGAATAGGTGTACTTTAATGACATGCATTAAAGGACTGCTACCAGGTGTATAATTACTACATTTCGGCATGGTCGAGCATAAAATTATTTATTTAACTTTTCTTTGTTAAAAATGGCCAAACTGAAAGAGCGAGGGAGTTGATGATAAAGCCATTATTACTTTTAATTTCGACAATTTATCAAATATCCAGACTTTGTAGCACCATACCTAGTTTATTATGCTAGTTGTAGTATTTTCTACGTAGTTTCCGATATTCTACTTGTCTATGCCTCCCATTGGAAACACCGACTGTTAATGTCACCTATCCGCAAAGCAAGATTAACTTAGCTTTTCAGTTTCTATCAATGAGAGGTGTGTTCTACGTGCCGTTAGCCAATGTCAAGGCACTTTCGATTTACTTTGTTTCCCCAGCAAGCCAGGAAAGAATTTAATCGGTTCTTTATTACACTTCAAAGTCTTGTTGAAATTTTAGTCCTCGACACTTAGATGCAAAAACAAGTATTTGCATTCACTAAACTACCGAGAATGACATGTGGAAGTAATGGAAAGATGAAAGTGATAGTTCTCACATTAAATCCCTTGGCGATAAACCCTTAGCTGAGTCATTAGATGGCAAGCGATCATAGGAATGAAATTTGCAGGAGGAACTCGAATTTGCCGGTAATTTAGAACCAGTCACCTGACTCGGATGTAACCGGATCGTAAACATAAGAGCGTATTCCGAATCTCAGCGCTGAGCAATCTGATGACATCACGGTGTTCCGAATTTCACCGATGGCGACACTGATGCTCCACCGGTGTCGCACCGGTGCCATCAGCTTGCAGAGGTGGTGGCAGTCTCTATCAGCCGCCATCAGTGAATCTGATTGGTTCTTATATAGGGTGGGAATTAGCAGACGAATGACATCGTGCACTGTTGTGTCATAGCGGTGTGTTCTGCTCTATTGTTTGTAGTGAGCACAACGTAAAAACATTATGTTAATGGCTTATGAGCGAACATGTCAACGGACCAGTTATTACTACCTGTTCAAGAAATAAATTGTTTATGCTCTCTTTTCTTTGAACGAGATGGCAGTACGGAAATTTCGCAAAATTTTGCTATCGTAGCACAGACAACAACTTATACAGTCGCCATGACAGCCATCGATCCTTCCAGCAGTTCTGTTCCTATTTCGCTGCAGCGTGACATCATTGTTGTCCACCGGTCCAGTGAGATTCGGAATACGCTGTAAGTTACAGAGCTAAGAAAGCAATGAAAGAACAAACATGGCAGGATAGCCAAAATAACCGGATAAAACTTACGAGACAGCCGTTGAATCTCGACAAACATTATAGAATCTGACAGAATCGAACTGTTGCTCTCGTTGAGAAGAAGCCGTTCTTTACTATTATAAGGATAAAAAGAAGTCGTGGAATTCTCACCTCTCATCCTTTGTTTCATCAATGTCCAACTTGAGTCCATTTACTTCATTGTCGGCTGCCGCCACACCATGAGTCACACAGAAATAATCTTTTAAAAACTTCCGGAAACCGAAAAATGTCTCACTATTCCTGCCAGCACGATAGTAGGCCTATCCAACCATCTATACCAGACATCCTGCAAAGTGACTTACTGTATCTCACAGCGCTAGAGAAAGAAGAGTGACTTTAGATAATTATAAATAATGTTGAAGCCTTGGACCAGTCTAAGTTCACCAGAGTAACTAAGAGGTGGACCACTGGACAGATTATATCAGTGTGAAGTGGATATTGTGGGCAGTTCTAGGACAGTTTTTTTTTTTTTTTTTTTTTTGAGAACTTCGGTTTTGTTTTCGTCATATCAACGTTGTACGGTTTCTCGATAATCATTGAAATTTAAATTTAAACATACAATTATTCAGCAGGTGATGGCGATAAACACAGAACTCTCAGGAAATCAGATTACACTGAATAATGATTTCGTTCATCTGTTTTTGGACTCGACATAAGGCAGCGCAGTTCATTAATACGAACCGATCAAGGCGCTATCCAGACAGCCATTGTGGATCATCTCCTTTGGGAACAATATATCTCACTGCTATCTCCTAAATGGATTAATACACTGATAATTCCTGCTTCGTGCCTTTGTAGTCCGCCACAGACGGTACAGTCCAGGGAGAAGTTTCCAATTTATAAGTCTTCATACCGTATACGAGTATTCGTCCTGTGGTACGTAGGTCATAACTCGTATAGTTGTCACATTATAATCCCAATAAGACAAAATTATTGGACTTTAGACAGTGACTGTCACACCATTAGCTTTCTACGCTAGAGACTCGGGTTAGAATCTTCACGAAAGAAAGGTGAATTAAAGGTTGATTAATTAGTTTTTGGGTTTGTTTTATGAGGGTCACTCCAAAAGTAATGTATGTATTTATTTACACTGCAAGTGGGCAAGCACCCGGTGGCAGTGGTATATACAATATTAACAATACACAGTTAAAATGATAAGCAAACATGCATAACATTTTTTTTTAATTTTTTTTATTCTACGCCTTTGCAATTTATGGAGGTCATAAATACATCCTTCCCGCTTGTATTCAAGTCTTGACAATATGCAGCGCGTTAACAACATGGTTGTGGCTGACAAACGCGTAACAGTGAAAGAATTGTCACTCCAAGTTGGAATAGGAGAAGCAAGTGTGTGCAGAATATTGAAAGAGTTGGGATTAAAAAAGGTTTGTACCAGGTGGGTTCCGAGGATGTTGACAGAAGCCCACAAAGAAACCCGAAAAACAGTATGCAGTTAACCTTTGGACCAGTATGAGAATGGTGGAGATGACTTTCTTGCAAGAATTGTGACAAGAGATGAAACATGGCTCCACCATTTTAAACCGGAGACGAAGCAGAAAATGGAGTGGCATCATGCAAATTCATCAAAGGAAAAGAAATTCAAAACTGCGCTTTCTGCAGGAAAAGTTATGGCTACTATGTTTTTCGATTTAGAAGGACTCTTGCTTTTGGACATCATGCCACACGGGACCACCATTAATTCTGACGCGTATGTGACAACTCTCAAGAAACTTTAAGCTCTACTGACTCGTGTTCGACCATATCGGGAGAAGAAGGATGTTCTACTATTGCAAGACAACGCACAGCCACATGTCAGTCACAAGACCATAGACAAGATCAGAAAACTTGGATGGACAACACTGAAACATCCGCCTTACAGTCCTGATCTGGAAACATGCGATTACCATCTCTTTGGTAAATAGAAGGAATCCCTTCGCGCAGCGAGGTTTGAAGATGACTCTCTCTTGCACGCTGCTAAAGAGTGGCTCAGACATGTTGTTACAGACTTTTACCGTGCAGGTATACAGGCCCTCGTTCCAAGTGGCGTAAGTCAGTTGAAAGGGACGGGAATTATGTGGAAAAGTGACATTTTGTTCCTAAAGGATGTATCTACATTCTATGAAAATAGCAAAGCTGTAGGATAAAAATGTAATTTTTAAGTAAATGTTGAGCACTGCTGTTGGAGTGACCCTTGTATCACGTTGATTAAAATTTCCCTTCATTCCACCAGTACTCCATAATTATACTATTACCAGTTTACCATTGAACAAAAAAAAAAAACTTTCGGCACAAATAAGGAGCATTTGAGCAAATAAAATTGCGAAATAGAGACATATGAATAATACTTACAAACCCATGTTTTGTTTACTGTCTACGTGAAAGCAATTGACAAAGTTTTAAGAAAGATACTATAGAAATGTGGAGAAAAGGGTATCCAGCGCATTTAGTAAACACATACGGCCCATATAAGAACACCAAAATTGTATTAAGCCAAATAGACTGGAAGAAGTTACTAATCTCCGAATACAAAAAGCATGCCCATTCTCCCCCACTTTATTTAATATTTATATTGATGCAGCTTTAACCATTGGCAAAATGAGCTAATTTAATTAAAAGAAAACTTATTACCAGAATGGCCTGCCACAAGTTACAAAGTATACCTAACAAAATGTAATAATTTTAAGCAATAAAAGCATATAAACATGAATTTAGAGTGCATTTAACAAAAATATAAATATTTATTTAGACGCAGCAATAGCCGAATGGCAAGCGCAGTTGAAGTATGATTTTAAAGTAGGATCGATGATTTTAAATACTATTCTATTTGCCGATGACCAAGTAGTCTTTGCTGATAAGGAGGACAAACTGCAGCTAGCTCTCTTTCAGCTAAACAAAACAATTTCCAAGTACAATCTAAATATTTCTCATGAAAAAACGAAGGTCATGGCCTTTATTGGGAAATATCAGATACGTTCCAAAATTATCCTCAACAATATGGTATTAGAACAGGTGTGACATTTTAATTATTTGGGGTGTGATATATCTTTCGATGAGGAGAGAGATCTCAAACAAAAGGTGCATAAATTTCAAAGTATATGTGGCACCATAAAATGAACATTAAAAAACAAAACACAAGAGACACGGTTTTAAATTTTTATAAAACAATGGCAGTACCAGTATTGACTTATGGAGCAGAGACTTGGGCCATGAACAGAAGTGATAAAAGAATAATAGAGACAGCTGAAATGAGATTCTTAAGATATGTCGCTGGCTGTACTCTTAGAGATTACATTAGAAGTGAAGATATAAGAGCACACCTGAATATTTTTTGTTTGAATAAGAGAATTGAAGAAAATCAAGTTCAGTGGAAGGAACATATATCCCGGATGCCGGATGAAAGATTAGTAAAACAGGTTCTGCAATATCGCCCAACAGGGGTGCGTGATATTGGCAGACCTAGGCGTCGTTGGGAAGACAACTTCTGAGACGAAACAGGCCAAATGGCCTATCTTATTGTTGTTGTTGTTGATGATGATGATGATGATGATGATGATGATGATGATGATAAATAATGGACTGTTGTTACATAAATTATATTTCAAAATCTGAATACATGACTTCCGGATCATGAGGGTATTTTCTTTGCAGATTGTTATCGATAAATTAAATTGTCTACAAAAATTAATATATGTGTGTATATATATATATATATATATATACTGTGTATATATATATCCACTCTGTATATTTTTTTTATAATTCCCCGGGTTCCAATGAATATGTCTGTAATTTAAATTGTCTCCAGAAGATCATTTTTAAAGAAGTTAGATGTAGGTTCATAAGTTTATTTCTTCTCGTTGTCTACTTCCAAAGACTGATAATTGCAGTCTCAAATCCTATGGTGGTATCCAAGATGTATCCTGTCTTCCTATTGCGGCCAATAGTGATTAGGCCTATGTCTATGACTCTCACTCGAAGCGACATAGTGGACTTCAGCTGTAGGTTGCTGTTGTTCATCTTGATGGCAGATGCTATTTTGCTCATTATTCCTCATTAGTGCTCAGTGGCAACTTTAGTTGTCGTTTGTTTTAAAAAATAGCAATAAACATAATATTAGGTTGGTACTATTTTTTTTGTGACGGAAGCTCCTCAAGACATATGTTTCCGTCATCTCAGGTACAATTCTTCATTCAAAATCAATTGTTTTGGAGTTAAGACACAAAACTCTGTAGTGATTTTGAGTGGTCTACATACATGAAACTAAAATATAATTATTACTATTGTTAAATCTTACTTTATCATTTCTAAATCTCACTAAAACACATTTCAGAATGTTTAATTATTATTTAAAGCTAGTTTATGACAATGGTTTTTTGTGGTATATCCTATACAGTAGTGTTATGAAATCATTAGTTGCCAGTCAGCACTACAGTATGCAGAAGTGTGCGCATTTTGTTCCATATATTGTAATATGATAATTTATTCACTGTGAGTCAGATTTTAAACGCCATAAAAATGATCTCTCTAGACCTCAGTGGCTATTTTAGCATATTCCGATGCCGATAGAACTTTTTAGTATTTTTCTCATTACATGGACGATGCATATATCAGGTAGACCTATATGTGAAAAAAATATCGAAAAGTAAAACGAAAATAATTCTGCGCACTAATGGGTTAATATTCTCCAATGTGAATAACCCTATTTCAGCACACGTGGGTCCTTCTTATTAAATGATGCTTGTTGTTTCGGAGGAGCTCTCCATAGTGACACAAGTCAAGGACATGAGGGAGATAAGGTTCTAAATAATTTTCGCGAACGAGCAACTTCCGAAAAAAAGCTCATAAGAATAACATACAAATTACAAGAAATCGATCGACACTATAACTTGCAAATGTGTACAGGAGAATCCAAAGTCATGACCTTTGAGGAAAACTTTCCAATTAGATCTAAGACAGCCCTGAATAATGAGATAATCGAACAGGTCAATAGTTTTAACTATTTAGGCTGCTTGATTTGTTAAGAACTAGAAAGTAAAAGACCAATAAAATTGCAACATACGTGCAGGACTACCCAAAGAATATTAAAAAAAATAAACAAGAAAGAATACGATGGTCAGATTTCATAAGATATTAGCTGTACCACTCCTTATACGGAGTATACTGTATGACTGCGAAAACTGGGTCTCAACAAAACAGCTGAAATATGAACAGCAACTGCAGAAATGCGATTCCTTAGATGCATATCTGAGTAGATACTAAGATACCACATACCCAACGACACAATATGTGAATAATTAAACATATATAAATTAGAAGAAAAAATTAACAGTATTAAAATGGCAATAGTTTCAATATATAGAAAGGATGGAACCATCTAGATCAGCTATGGGGACTATCAGCAAAGTAGGGAGGGAACGTTCCTACTCACCCCACATTCGTTTGATTGACAGTCGAGGGGTAACGCAGTTGTTTTGCTAAGTCAAGTGCAGTGGTGGATTCGACACACCTTGCGCATCAGTAATTTCTCCGCTGTTATTTCTTGTTTCAAAATCTTTACAGTATTTTGTTTATAGGAAGTACACGTACCATACAATAATTATGACGGCCACTTACTGTGATTAGGCAAATTATATGTTTTTCAATTGTATAACCATTCCTTTATCATGTGCACGAACAATTCTTGAACTGCCTTGTGATCGACATAATAAATTGTTTCTTTTTAAAAACAATAAAGAAAAAAGCAAAGCTCCATTTTCATTTAACTGCACAATATATTAAAAGATACAATGCTCAACATAATAAATTGTTTCTTTTTAAAACCAATAAAATAACTAAGCACCATTGTCATTTAACTTGAAAACATATTAAACAAAATATAATGATCAACAAAATCAATTGTTTCTTTTTATAAATACTAAAGAAAGTAAAACTAAGCTCCACTGTCATTTAATTTTAAAACATATTAAACAAAATATATGAGATATGAATGAAACGAAATACTACTGTAGGCCTACACTGCTGGTTTTCTTTTTCTTTTTTTTTTTTTTTTTGTTGATTGCCCTCGAAATTTCTTGTTATTAACTAAAAAGGATATATTTGGCCATAAAATAGAACAACTCAACCGTAATACTGAAACTAAATGCATGTCTGTGATCCTAGACCTGGAGATACTTTTGGTCATATTCATTTTGAAAAGAAAAACAGCTCACAACAGTAAGTTGAGCCAAACATAGATACCATACGCGTTGCAAATGTGCGCAGATTAGGGAATTGCTCCTCTGGTAGGTATTTAAAGAGATCTAATCCATTTTTTCCTAAACACTTTAGCGGCGTGCTCTTTTGCATCTCTATAGTGGCTCTGATGCTTGGGTAACATCAAATACAAATGGATTATTGAACAGACACATCTCCATGTCCATTGCAGTTACTTCTGAAAATCTTTCTTGGAAAGAGAACGCATCAAGTAGGCCTAATATGCACTCAAAGTTTTAAATAAGTTCAGTTCCAGATACTTAAAAAAATAATAAGTATCTAAATCCTAAAAATATCATAAACATATCTTGTTTTGTATATTTCCACAAATATTACGAAAATGGCTTTTAAAATTGTAAATAAATACTTGTAAGATCACCGAAGTCCGCTTTATGCTTCCGATCGAAGTGGCGTTTAATATTGAAGCGTTTTATGTGCGTAATTTTAAACCTACATATTAAGCAACAGACTTATTCTTTTTGTAAATAACAAAAAAATCTTTCTGCCACTCTTCCTGAAACTGACGTCCCGAGATCGAAGCCATACCCGCCACTGAATGAAGCGTGTCTAGAGAAGCACCAGGCGGAGGAGAGAGTCGGTGGAGTGAGGTAAGGCGGCTTTGAATGTATTGGCCCTTCGGAGCCATTTTTCCCCATGGTTGATCTAGATTCACAGAACACGTTTTACAATATCGACCACAAGCCCTCCGCTCAATAGGACGTCCCGGAGCCCGATGAGAAGATATTTTTTCGTGGAACAGACTATATAGCCTAACCTTACAGTGGAAGAAGAAGAGGAGATATTGTAGGATTACAGAATGGCCGAGAGAGAGAGAGAGAGAGAGAGAGAGAGAGAGAGATATTTAATTTCGAAAGTTAGTGAATTTTACGCTAAACTTGAGTAATTATTTATTGCAGCGTCTTTAAATTATATTATATTCGGAGACAACAATATGGTGTAGTGATAATGGAGCGGTGGTCGAAAAAAATGAAAGATGAATTCGTAGTACTCCGAGAAAACTTTCATAACTATTACTTTGTCTATCATAATTCGGAGGATGTTTCTTAGGTGGAACCACGATCCCTTTGCACAAGAAATCGGTAGCTGATTGAGGTATAGCTGCGATCCTGAATATATGATTAATTTATAACTGTCAATGCTAATAAATTCCATATTTGGTGTTATTTTTTATAATTTCTTTGCTCTTTTACATTGAGATTTTTATATTTCACACGACCTAGATGCTACGCGACACACTGTAGAACTTCCATGATAAGGGGTTAGGTTAGGACGACACCGCGATAACACACGGCATCACACAATTTAAAATGATCATGGATTAAAATTTCGACTTGGACGAGAGAAAGTCAATTTTATCTGAATGACTCTCATCCAGGGATAGAACGTACAACTCTTTCAAAGAAATCCAAATTATTTTATCATCCTTAAAAATTAATTTGAAGTAGGCCGAGTTTTAAATCCATAACTTTGGATAAAGTAGCGTTCACTTACGTAATACCGAACAAAATGAGTAATTCGGATTTGAAATCAAGTCCCTCATATCTCTAACTCAGTTGTGGAGAGCGCCACCCTCGATGCTAAGTCAGAATTAGGAGTTCGCTTGCATGCCTTGACCTCATGGGGAATAGAGAATACGAACAAAAGACTGGCTTGTTCGTCTTGAAGGCGAGAAAGATTAGAACTTCAGCTGCTGAAGTTTGTGACACGAACTGAGGGAGGGATAATAGTATCTACCCAACTGTACACTTTTATGTCTGATTTAGGATAGGATATATTATATAATATGTTTTGTTGTGCCATTTTAATTTTAAAATGTGTGTTCTTTTAGAGAGTAGTGGATATAATCATAGGTGGGGGGGGGGGAGTGAAACCTACAAAGTAGGACTTGTTTTAGGTACAAAGCACGTACGGTCAGAAGACCCGTGCATTGGATTTTAGAGAAAATTATGATAATATAAAAATCTGTATGTATAATATTACTCAATAAATCCATCTATCTATCTTAAAAAAGAAACTCAGTTGTAATTTACAAGATTTAACAATAAAATGAAAGCGTGGTTGAAATCGGTCCGCTTTTAAAATGTCTGTAATTTCTTGTTTGGTTTTCCACGTATTCCGCACGACTGTCTTCCGATAGATAGTAAAATTTAGCTAATATGGGCTATTCCATATGACATCGATCAGTAAAAAACCTCGCATTTTTTTAAACTCTAATTTTTTCCCTATTTATACAAGGTGCTGAGGAGAGTGCATTTGCAAAAATATACTATCGAAAGTCAAACGGTTTTCGTATTGTTGAGCGACAAATTTAGCGTATTTTAGAAAAACAAGCCTCTTTCAGCGCTCAGAACTCTGGAACCATTTACTGCAGGACATTGAACGAGAGCTCATTTTGAAGCTGACATTTGGTAGGTTATGATAAGAAGTAATCCTTATTTTTATTATATACAGAGAGACAGATAATCTGATTTTACTTACTTTTAGGCTTTTTGTCCATTTGTAAAAATGTAAACAAAATATTTAGAAAAAAAACTTGCATTATTAAGAGGGATTCGGCATTGTTTGCTTAGTGTCACGGCAATAAGCTTCGGAGGTATTAAATAAATTATATTCACACGCCTAGACTTGAAAGGCGCAACACAGCAAGCACTGGCCGAGAGATGAAGATAAGCGAGCTTTGAGCGTCATTTTACTCCTGTGTTTATGAAAACCTGTGCTAAAGCTAGCCCAGCTATGCGATAATAGACGAAATATAACGTGTTTATGTCTCCTGGCCTTGCTTGCCTAGGCTAGCTCCCGCCTCACAGTCAGCTGGTTACTTCACGCGCGTACTATTTATTTTCTTTATTTGATTTTTCAATACTTTCTTATTAACGTTGCACCAGTAAAAAATACGTGTTTATTTGTATTTTCAATGCGGAATCTAACCATATAGTTTAAAAATATTTTTTCGTGGGCAAAGGTGTCTTAATTAAGAAAAATCTAAATTTCTCCATTTCCATAAAAAGTAAGAAAAACTGTTTACATGTCAATTCAAACTTTAACTTTTCAGCATCAAAATAAACCATGATTTTGATCATTGGATGAAAGGGTTTCGGAGCCACAACACTTTAAAGTTGCTAATTTTATGAAAATACGATAAATTAAAATATTTTTAACTTAAACACTATGTAGTTCTGATGCCTCAAAGTTTGCATAAAGCATTGTATCACAGTTGTCTACGGACAGAAAAAGTTTCATTGTATTTAAAAATTGCAAGGTCAATTTTCTCTATATTTCGGTCGATTTGAGATGGAATAGCCCATATGTACGTCCAAAATGTAATATATATTCAAAATTTTCTGTAATATATTAAAGAAAGTGATAAACTGTTACTCGAGTTTCCAGATTACCAGCATGGATTACTTGCGACACTTCATTGGTGCTCTTCATATACAGTCTTCATTTCTTCTAACTTTTGAAATGATAAGTCGACAGCACATGGTGTTTGAGCGTAGGCCTATTGCTTAGCTACTAGCCGCGCCGATACAGATCCCAGAGTTCAGGCTAAAGGCGGGTTTCATCACTTTGTCATTGTGTTTCCCATTGTTCCCACTGGCATCTTTAATTTTTTTTTTCGACCTCCTTATATGAATATGGTAACGAAAAGTAATTTTGTGTGTAGAGATGACTTCGTTTATTTTTCTTTATCTGCTGACCGAAGAAGTTCTATTCACAGAGGCTAATATTAAAAGAGAAAACACAAAATGTATCGTCATTTAGGGAAGTCTCTGTGGACGCTTTTGCACAAATGGCGCCTTTGATTTTCACTACACACTTCTAAATTGTTCGTGATCATACTGTGATCTGATAGTCTAGACCAGTGATGTCAAAGCAAGCGCATTTTTCTGACCTTGACGTTGTGCGCGGGCAGCAAGCACTAAGTATGGAAAGAGGAAGGGTTATTTTTATATGACTTATTTCTGTTTAATATTATCTATATCGTCTGTAAAACAAAAGTACTAACACTGATTTCTTAATAGCTATTGCACTTGTGTTTTAAATGTTAATAACATAATAGAGAGTTAAGAAGGTATATTCACTTAAATTCCATAGTAGTATAATATTATACTGTATTAAGTGGATGAAACACATCATTCATAAAGAAAGTGATATTCCAAAGAAAGAGATTGAGTATGAGATGATAAGTTGGAATTTATATTGATGGTATCTTTAGCCTTACAAAAGTAATCAATAAACTAATCAAAACAATATTACAGTACAAAGCAAAGTTACCTAGGCACTGTATCTGTTTTAAGTGTAACTAATATTACATAACAAAACACTTATCGCATTATGTTTTTAAGGTGATATTTGTGAGCAACTTCCTATCATCAGAATATTAAACTATTTTCTCGAAATCTGCTGTAGCTATAGAGCTGACATTTTTACAACACATGGGCACGTATCTTTTGCTTATGATGTAACAGTAGTTGCTTTGTTAATTCATTTCCTTACAAACAATTTCTATGCGAATATTTTCAAAAATTTCAGTACACTATCTTCAGTAATACGTATATACGGTATATTAGATTTACGAAAACATTCTGTAAGGCTACTAAATAAATAGGCCTATACATGAAAATTTCACTTTTCTATACGAAAAGTTGAGAAAATATTTCTTTTGAATAAAAAAATCAACTTGTGAAAAATGATCATTAAAATTAAAACTTACATTCTTATAATGCACTTATACTTCTCAGGAAAATCTAAAAATCAACATGGATACAGTTTTAATAAGTTCTCTTCCCTTTATCTATTGAATCAGTGGTGGCCATCCCTGAATATAGCTCGACCAAGCGGCATATACAACCTCTTTCGTCTGTCTCCTTTCCGCTGTAAAGCGCTCAGGCTCTCCTGGGCTCTGAAGCGCTCGCTTGCTCCTGTGGGCATCAATTGACATGCCTGCTCTAGACATTTTAAAAGTTCGAAATGACATAGCCTAATCAACTTCAGGTCACAGAATAGTTACGAAGCGTTCTGTAAGAGTTTATAATCAGCCGAATATTTCCGTGGCTATAAACAATAGTAATATACGTTACAACAGCGGTATGTTGACGTTTTCATGGTCGAGGAAAAGATTGAAAAAGCGAAACGTAGTTGAGCTTTTTTAATTTCCGAGAACATGAAAACAAACATACCGCTCGTGTATCGTACATTATTTTGTGCGAAGATCGTTTATTACATACCTGAAAGACGAATTTCTAATTAGTTGCAATGAAATCTCCATGTTGTTTCTGTTTAATGACGCCAACTTCGGAAAACCAAAATATCTTGTTGCTGTAAAATGTTTTCTGTGTTTACTATACTCCAGCAGGCCGTGATATACGTCTGTCTTTTATTTTCCCCCAGTCTATAAATGCGAACTTAAAACAAACGATAAGGTTATGTAATGATTTATTTTTCATTTTAATATTTTAACAATATTATTTATATAACATATTGCAGTAATAACATCGGCATCTGGAATCTCGTTGATTTTTTCACGGCTTCCTTAATGTTACTTGTATCAGGAATGCACTAAGTTTCGTGGAGTAGTAGACTTTACTTAATTTTTGCAAATATTTAAAAACAATAATTAACATTGCAATTTAGGTGAAATTGCAGTGGTAAGTTTCCAATTTATAATTATTACTATGTTAAACGTCTCTAAAAATAATATGTTAAAAGCCTAAAGCAGTAAAATGAATGCCGCGCTTAAGCGGTAAGAAGAGGGAAATTGTTATGTGTGTTACGTTGGGAATACTGAATGTGGTATTTCACACTTACCGCGTATTGGTTCTGTACGGAAAACAAGCAAATACGCACGATCTCGCACAAAATTAGTTACAACCAGGGTTGGCAACTTAAATTACATAATTTAAATCACACGTAATTTACGTCGCGTAGAAAAATTAATATTTTACACGATTTTATACGCGGTGTAATAAGTTATTTTCATAGGAGTAAATTAATAAGTTACTGTGCTCGAAGACGTTGAGTTGCTGTGGTTTTAATTATCGAGCTATAAAATGTACATTTTACGCAGTTTTTATTTTCAAGTTTTGTGAGAATAAAACCAAGATCGTCATATCGCTATGCAATGGTGTTCCTGCATACATGTCGCCTTCGGCTTTTATTTTTAATACAGGATTTTAATAACTTCAAGATAACTGAGTTCGTGAACTATTTCTTCATTTCTTTTGAGATCTAAAAGGCTGTATACAGCAGTTCTTTTCAGAAATTTCATTTCAGCGACTGTCATCTTGGATTCGTATGGTACATGCTTCACTACCAAAATAGAGACTGGGTCTTGTCAAAACTTTATGGGTCGATTTCTAAAACGAAGTCTAGACCACGACCATGGTTTTAAACTGCGTTTGGAATTATAAAACGAGGTCTTTTTCATTTTTCTGAGCCATGGCTCGAAACCATGGTCTGAAGCGTAGACCACGGCTGGGGTAGGTTTAAAACCACGACTTCACGTATACAAGATGGAGGAAGTAGATCATCTGGATGACAATGAAAGGAAAATTTATGACTACGAGTATAAATCTCGAATTAGAGTGATGAGAGACAAGAATAATCCTTTGTAACTATATAACGATGATAATTTCAGGCGAATATTTCGAAGGAATCAACCCAAAATTTAGCAAGAATGCTAAATACTGTAATAATCTGCAACGAAATGCAAGAGGCGCCAGGTTGACAAGTTTTTTTACACCTTCTTCTTGCTTTGAGGGAAGTAAGATATAATATTTTATATTAATTACACCTTTATGTCTATGGGCCGTATTCATAGACATTTTTAGCGCGGGCTTTTGGTGGATTATCAGCGTTTTTCGTATTCATAAACCAGTGTTAGCGATAGGATATGATTTCAATTCTGTACTAGTAACCAGTGGATAGCCGGGGCTAGCTTAGTACGCTCGTAGCGCGTGCTGCGAAATGTCTATGAATAGCACCCTATAAGACGATATAACTTAATTGTTAGTCTTTACAGTAGTTTTGGACATTTTATTTAATACTCGAATATGATGTGGGTCTACAAGAATATGTATGAAGCAAAGGTGATATCTTCTTCTAATTTTAAGTTTTATGCTACTGAGGCTTTCCACGTAGTAGGCCTATTAGTCTATATGTGAAAATGGAGTCATACAACATTTTAGTTTCAATTTAAACTTTAACCAAGTTAATATTTAGGTTACTGATTCGTTAGACTCGGGTTTTCAGGTAGTTAATATTGGTAGCAGCTATGAACAAATGATAAACTACAACACAAACGCTCGATTTGTGCTAATTATTTGGGAAATATCATTCTGGTACGTAAAAATCGGTTCCCTATTAAATACCAAGTAATGATAGGATTTTGAACGCACTCTGTAAATTAGTAAATAAGAATGTGACTTGCTGCAATTCAATAAAAATATTAATCCCGATGTTCATTTCTTTGTAATATCGACTGTTTAAGGGAATAAAAATCGATTCTTAGCTGCGTTGCCATATATAAAACCCACGAACCTCGGTTTCTCCTTCAAGCCGCGTCTCGACTTCGTTTTAGAAATCGCATAAGAATACAGACCTCGATCTCGGTTTAAAAGCCGAGGTTTGGAACCACGATTTCGTCCGTGTTTTAGAAATCGACCCTATAAGTCTTCAATCTTGTGTGTTTTTGGATCTTCGTTGTTTTAAAAACTTGGCTGATAACCTTGAGAGACTTGTTATAATCTTGAATTTAGGTTTAGGTACAACCTAAATATTTAAACGAGTTTACTTGCTCTAATACTGAATAAAATTGTTAATACAAATTTTGCTTCGGATGGGTAATTTTCCTTGAAAGACAGTAACTTTAGTTTTTGAGAAAAAATTAGGAACCCTATAAATGTGTCATTTAAATTACTATTGCTACAACAGATTATGTTATGAATAACAATGATAAGCAGTATTTTTTAACGACACACTCGAGTTTCTCTATTTTACGGTAAACAGAAGTGATTCGAATTGAACGCAATGCTGACTGATACAAGTCAGTATCATTTAAATTTAAATGGATGCAAAGTTTGTTTTGCATTTGGTGTCAATATGCAATAGATTCGCTACACTGCGCATGCGTATCGTCCTAGACCGATTGCCGGAAGGCACCTGCCGGGCCTGGATCCTGTTCGGCAGTCCTCCGCTTCGCTTCCATCCTTCCCCTTTCCTGCTCAACTCTTTTGTTTTTTGCTTTCTTTTAATTGCAATTAATTTTGTTAATAAAATTTACATTTACTATTACTTTTCTTTCTTTATTTATAATTCAAGATGACCTAAAATCACCGTCGAGAGTTTCAATGTTACAAAGAATCATATTTAAACGTTATACATATGTGTAGGTTATATTATTATTACGGCTTATAGCCTATGTATATTGTTCTCACAGAAATATGCGCGTCGTTACGTCTAGCTATTCAAATGTATCATCATCATCATCATCATCATCATCATCATCATTGTCACATGTGTGGAGTAACGGTTAGCTCGTTTGGCCGCGAAACCAGGTGGCCCGGGTTGGATACCCGATCGGGGCAAGTTACTTGGTTAAGGTTCTTTCCGGGTTTTTCCTCAATCCGATATGAGCAAATGCTAGGTAACTATCGGTACTGGCCCCCGGACTCATTTCACCGACATTATCACTAGAGGCGGGCAAACAGCCTCTCAGTTCCGACCGTTCTCGTAGGCGATACTACCATTCACAGTAACTTCAGGCGTACCCCAAGGATCCAATCTTGGTCCCTTGTTCTTTTTACTTTATATCAATGACTTACCTAACCAGACTGTGCACTCTAAATGTCTACTATATGCTGATGATGTTAAATTGTATAAAGTCATTGACAAACAACAAGACGTTTTTGATTTACAGCATGATTTGGACAGACTTTATAGATGGAGTATCAATAATTAATTTTCTTCTGTTAAATCTTAATAAATGTTGATTTATGACGTATTCTAAAAATAAGATAGTTGCTCAAAATTCGTATGAAATTAATGGTGTGAATTTACCTACAGTAGAATGATTTAAGGACTTAGGTATTTATTTTACACACAACTTATGTTTTAAAATGCACTTAAATCATGTGGCAATTGATGCATATAGAAAATTAGGATTTATAATCACAAATACAAGATAATTAAATATTATTGATACTCTATATAAAACTCTAGTTAGGAATAAGCTAGAGTATGCGTCTGTAATATGGTCACCTCAGTTCTAGTCTCATCAGATGCAAATAGAAAGGATACAGAAAATTTTTTTTACGTTATTTATATTAAAAAAAAAAAAAAAACATCACGTGTCGTCTTATGACAAGCAAATTTCATATAATCAGTTACTTTTTAAATTTAGTTATAAAACTTTAAACTCTCGACGATTAATAAATAGTCAAATTTTACTCTATAAGACTGTTAACGGTATATTGAATAACTGCGATTTTCTTAAATTCCTTCAGTTCAATGTAAAAAACAGAATTACGTCATAGGCCACCTTTGTTATTCCCATTCCTAGAACTGTTTTCTTCAAGAACTCTCCATTGTTTGTTATGTGTAATACTTACAACTCTCTGTCTTTAAACTGTGACTCTCAATTAGATTTCAGTTTAACAGTAGAAAAATTCACACAATATTAAAAAGAATTGTATTTCCTTAGATATTCAAATTATGAAGAAGAGTATTATAATGATTTTACTCTAGTTTTTAAATAATTTTCCATCATTATATTGACATTTGGCACTATATTAACTGCAATATTATATTCCAGCATTTATTACCGTTATGTATTTTCTTTCTTTCGTTTGTGTTGTTTGTTTTGTTTTTTTTTTCCTTATTATGAATTTTGTGTATGTATCTGTGTAAGCCACCTGTAATTGGAAGCCTGCTTCTGTTGGTGGTGGATTTAAATAAATAAATAAATAAATAAATAATTAAATAAACAAACAAACAAACAAGTATTATGCAAATCTAGTCTTTCAGGTGAAGCTCCCTGTAAAGCAGATTTGAATAATTTCATGGGAAAGATTTTTCAGCAAACAAGTAAATAAATAAATAAATAAATAAATAAATAAATTAATTAATTAATTAATTAATTAATAACGCCAGTTCCGAAAATCATATTATCGAGACTGCCATTCCCGAGAACGAGGAATACCGGGACTCGAACTATTATCCTTAAGAAATACGTACACCGACTGGTCGGCTTAATTGGCGCTCATCACAGCAATTCGTGACTCATATTGAAATGTAAATGGTTATAAAGTAATTTTAAGAACATAAAGCAGTGTCTACATATTAATACAACAGTACATGTACATGTATTGGTATAATTTTCTCTGTTCCTACATTTTATATTTTAAGAATTTGGAAGTGGTACCGATGGAAGTCAGTCTTGCGAGAAAGAGTAGAGTCCCTTTAAATATTATGTATGGTCTGGAGGCATACTCATTTGGAAATTTTAATAATTTCAATACTTTATTTATTTTTTTCTCTCATATAATGAAATTTAAGTAATAATTTTAACTTCAATATATTCGACGGGTATATATCTGGTAAGATGACTTTAAAATTTCGTAAGTATGCCTTAAACAGTTTTTTCACAAAGTATACTAAGAATTTGGAAAATGTATGTTTCGGAAAACAGTGTTTAAATTTATTTCGTATATTATTGGTAATTATGGCACAACGATTTTAAAAAGCACATTTATTGAATAGCCTACATATTATAGGAGTATATACAAGGTGAGCTAATGAATTTCAGATTTTCAGATTCGTGTATTTTCGGCTATTGTCGAATATTTTATTGTAATATGCAACAATCTACTCTTCATTCGATAGAATTTGTTTATAATGAATCGCTGGACGGGTGAACAACGTGCTTTTGCTATTAAGGCGTATTACAAACATAATGATAGTTTCATTACTGCACAACGGCAGGCATCAAAAGATGCTGATAAATTAAACCATATGACTTTTGTCAACAATTCTTGGATCTAAATGTTAACGAAGACATTGTCCACAATATGCTGATGAATGATGAAGCTCATTTTTATCTCTCTGGATACGTCAATAAACAAAACTTCTGGTCACCAACTAACCCTCAGGAAATGCATAAGGAGCCAATACACAGTGTTAAAGTCACAGTTTGGTGTGCAATAGCGTCATTTGGAATCATTGGTCCTTATTTCTTTGAGGACGATAATGGGATATCTGTTACTGTAACATCACAGCGATATGTCCGAATGATTCAAGAATTTTTGTCTCCACAAATTGCCAATAATCCTCTCATCAATAGAGACACGTGCTTTCAACAGGATGGTGCGACCAGTCACACGGCTAGACGCTCCATGGATGCAGTCAGACGTTTATTTCCAAACCACATTGTCTCAAGATATGGAGACATTTCATAGCTTGCGAGATCTCCAGATCTGACAGCATACGATTTTTTCTTATGGAGATATTTGAAGAGTATAGCCTTCAAAAATCCACTTTCACAGAACATCGAAGATCTCAAAGAAATAATTCGTCATGAAGTTGCTGAAATTCTTGTGGACATGTTGCGTTGTGTAATGGGAAACATACAATTTAGACTGGAAGAATGTGCGCAACGAAATGGATTCCACCTGCGGGATGTAGTGTTCAGAAAATAATTTCATAAGGTAGGCTACAGGTAAATATTATTGTGTATACTTTAAATGTATAAGTTTCGATTTAAAGTAATCAGTACAATAATTATTAAAGTTTTAAATTGCCCGTTTCATTGGCTCTCCTTGTATAATTGTTAAAAATATAGGCCTAATACGGGCATGTCAATTGAGTGAGCAAGCGCGCGCTTTAGAGCCCAAGAGAGCCTGAGTGCTTTACAATGGAAAGGAAAGAGACGGACGAAAGAGGGATATGTCGCTTGGTCGAGCTATATTCAGGGATGGCCAGCACTGATTCAATAGGTAAAGGGAAGAGAACTTATTAAAACTGAATCCATATTAATTGTTAGATTTGCCTGAGAAGTATATGTGCATTATAAGAATGTAGGTTTTAATTTTAATGCTCATTTTTCACAAGTTTGATTTCTTTTAGTCAAAAGAAATATTTTCTCAACTTTTCGTATAGAAAAGTGAAATTTTCAGGTATAGACCTATTTATTTAGTAGCCTTACAGAATGTTTTCGTAAATCTAATATGCCATATTGACGTATTACTGAAGATAGTGTATTGAAAACTTTGAAAATATTCACATGGAAATTGTTTGTAAGGAAATGAATTAACAAAGCAACTACTGGTACATCATAAGCAAAAAATACGTGCCCATGTGTTGTAAAAATGTCAGCTCTATAGCTACAGCAGATTTCGAGAAAATAATTTAATATTCTGATGATAGGAAGTTGCTCACAAATATCACCTTAAAAACATAATGCGATAAGTGTTTTGTTATGTAATATCAGTCACACTTAAAACAGATACAGTACCTAGGTCACTTTGCTTTGTTCTGTGATATTGTTTTGATTAGTTTATTGATTACTTTTGTAAGGCTAAAGATACCATCAATATAAATTCCAACTTATCATGTCATACTCAATCTCTTTCTTTGGAATATCACTTTCTTTGTGAATGATGTGTTTTATCCACTTAATACAGCATAATATTACACTACTATGGAATTTAAGTGAATATACCTTCTTAACTCTCTATTATGTTATTAACATTTAAAACATAAGTGCAATAGCTATTAAGAAATCAGTGTTAGTACTTTTGTTTTACAGACAATATAGATAATATTAAACAGAAAGAAGCCATATAAAAGTAACGACATAAAATTTCACGTTCCGTTTGAAGTTTGTGCACCACTGTTTTCTTAATCCAACAGGTTGTTTATTCATATACACAACCCTTCCTCTTTCCATACTTAGCGCTTGCTGCTCGCGCACGACGTAAAGGTGAGAAAAATGCGCTTGCTTTGACATCACTGGCCTAATATGTTATATGCAGTATATATTTTATCGTTAAGCTCTTCAATATAAGCAAATAAAAAATTACAGTTTTTTTACACTATTAACGACAGTCCTCTCAAGTTTCCCCGAATGGATGATGATATTACGATGACAATGTTTCATATATTGCTGATACGTGAAGCGAAAGCCCTCCCAATAAAACCTACTCCAAGGCCGTCTGTAAACCAAAATTCCATTTTGACTCGCAGGATTTGAACCCATAACTCCCGCGTGCGATCTAACATTCTAACTGTTCCGTCATGAATGAGTCTTCCTTCACTGCTCATTATTCGTTCTCCCAAATTTCCCGTTTTTCTCGCAGTACGTTCACTTCATGACACTGACGCCGCTCTTCAAATTAAATTGGAACAGTGAAGTATAAGCAAGCGTCTGCCGAGAAATTATAAAGACGCTGGAAAATCTGTCCTCTAAATGAGTCGTTATGACTGCGTGCCGCAGACGGCACTCGGTAATGCCTTGCGCATTTGTGTATACACCAGCATCATCCAAGCAGTTCTACCAACCGCTGGGTTCTGACATGATCGAAACGTGCTCATTTTTCAGCGTAGAAGCACTTGTTCAATGCTGTTCTTTGCTCTATTATCTAGCCCGAAGCTCCAGAGGAAGAAATTAGGGGTGGCAGCAGTTGAAGCTGACAGATCGTTGGTTTCCTCGATGCGAGGGAGCATCCCTCTTGCTAGGATCGCAGTTCAGTGGCGGCCTGTATCCAAGGATTACTTCTTCTCATGTACGCATCAGTTCAGAAGAAGCAGCTTCAACGATTTGTGGAAGACGAGGTCATTACTGTTCTCCAACCAGGAGATAAACACTGAAAGGAATGTGCTTACTATTGCGTCATCTATTGGAGCGAAGTAGATTGATAATATTCGAGTTATAACGTCAGTTTATAAATCATGCGCTCTCCTGCATATGTTATTTCTTGTATGGAGGGATTAAAAGACCAGGAGATTAACAGTGATCTAATTTTGTAACTAGGTTAGTATAAATATGTGTGTATCAATGTTATCGTTTGTGCTGTGAGACTTGGCCAATAGAGATACGAGTACCCACGTGTGTGACCTTATGACATCTTATGACATCAACATTCATTCACAGCATCACCCCGCTCCCTCTCATTCCCTGGAGACTTTCTCGTGGTTGGAGTACAGTACTGAGATTAGGAGAAATGTTTATATAACATTTTTTGCTCAGAATATGTTCGGAAATAAGCTCCGTAAGGGACGGTAGATCCTCCTGAATCATACTGTATGTATGTATGTATGTATATATATATATATATATATATATATATATATATATATATATATATATATATATTTGGTAGGTTATTTTATGATGCTTTATCAACATCTTAGGTTATTTAGCATCTGAATGAGATGAAGGTGATAATGCCGGTGAAATGAGTCCGGGGTCCAGCACTAATAGTTACCCAGAATTTGCTCATCTTGGGTTGAGGGAAAACCCCGGAAAAAACCTCAACCAGGTAACTTGCCCCGACCGGGAATCGAACCCGGGCCACCTGGTTTCGCGGCCGGACACACTAACCGTTACTCCACAGGTGTGGACTCCTGAATATATTTAATATGGACCATACCCGGATAAACTGATTTGTAATACTGAAGGGCACAGATCATTTCAATACTTTAAGATAAATCGCTGTAGACAGACGGCGCTTCAAAATCGTTCTTTGTTCGACATCAGAGTTGGTGAAAGTCTGAATTTCCGTAAACATATCGAAATGGATGATTTTCGGTAAAGTAATCTCTTGCTACAAACTTACCTCATTAAAGGGCTGCCACAAGGACAAAGTGTTATAAAAACAATAATTAAATTTAGTAAATGTGAAATGTTTCGTTTGGAAACTAAAAAATATGAGGTTTCGATTAATATATACTGTATAATGCGGTGTACACATATTACCACAATCTTCAATAAATTCTTAAACACGTTAATTGTTAAATCCATAAAGATGAATTCTCAAAATTAAAACAGACCCCTTAATAGCAATAATGGGCCATCAAGCAGGAGTGCTTTATTTAATCCCACTAATGTCCAGAAATTAGCGAAACATTTTGGAATGGTTCCCCGTGCTTCAACCTTCAACCTCGTTACTGTCAAATTGTCTAGATTGTATTTAGTTTGTAATAATCGATTGTGGGGTCATACAAAGATTTTTTTTCTCAAAATTGATCTTTTCTGGCTGGCCGCTATGAGATTCAAACAGGTCTGGAGACTCTAGGATTTCTCCGAATTTGGAGTTTCGTTTGAACGCAATTATATTTATGCGCTGTGTACTGCCATTGGTGACCAGACCAAATACCTCCTCATAGACGGTATAGCCATGATCCCTCAGAGCTTGAGCCATCGTGCCCCGAATGCGATGATGTCTACTATTACGCAGTACCTCTCCATACGAACAGGCACTCAAGACATGTGTAAGAGTTTCGTGCTCTCTGCGGTAACGCAGATAGAGGGTAGTCCTACTGTCTTGAGACCTGTCCAGCAAGGAACGCACCGGAGACACATTCTTTTCGCTGGTGTATACTTTCCATGTAATGCGTTATCTTTGCCTTTATGAGGAAGTTGGCTGCACAGAATTGCTTCTTGTTCTCTTAGTTGTCGTCAGGCTCTTCTTGCATCAGGTAGAAGGTTGCGAGAATTGAGATTGGTGGTGGTAAGTTGAATATTACATTCTCTTCATTCACCGTATAAAACCAACTTAAAAATAGATACAATACGTTTTCTCTAACGGTTGCTTATTAAAGGGGAATGTGTTCTATTACAGGACAGAGGTTTTATGCAAATACTTCAACGAGGGTCGTACCGAAATTAATGCCTCCTATTTTCTTGTGTTGGCCTATAACGTTTGAGCCGGATGTCAGTGACGTTGTAGTAAAAGGTGAACCTTTACGCTAATGTCCCGTTAGTTTGGTTGTCGTGCGACAGATAGTGGCAGCAGGGCAGTCTATGAAAATGACATCTAACATAGAAGTGAGTAAGAAACAGAGATGTGTTATTGACTTCACTGCCGAACAAATTGCATCCATTGACATTCAACGATGCTTGCTAAAGGTGTACGGAGACCATACAGTGGATGCAAGGGCAATGAGGACTTGGCTAGCGCGTTTGAACAGTTTTGAGATAGGCGGTGTGTCATTCTTTTGGATGAAATAGAGCCCAGACAAACTGTCAGTTCTGAAGGCTACATGAAGATGCTGGCTAAGCCGAAAGTCTGAATTTCCAGAGTCAGGCCAGAGAAGAAAACCTTTCGCTTGAAACACAATAAGGCCAGACCCTACACCAGTTTCGCGACCACCGAACACGTTGCAAAATTGCACCCACCGTATAATCCAGATTTAGAACCTACAGATTTCCATCTCTTTGAGCCAATGAAAGATGGACTGTGTCGACAACAATTTTCAGACAAAGATGCTGGCATCGCAGTTGCAAGGAAGTGCCTTGCCTTTGGTGGTTCAAATTTTTACGAGCGTGACATACGGGTTCTTGTTCATCGCTGGCAAAAATGCATAACGAATGGTAGTGACTATGTGACAAGCCTCATGGACTAGTGGGCAGAGCTTCTGACTAAGTTCATGAGATCCCGAGTTCGTTTCCCGGTTAGAACACCGTTTTTTTTCCTTAAAGGAAATTAGGTTAGGCTTAGGTTTAAGACCTCTCCTGGCACTTCATAATCATCCTATCATAATAGCATCGGAGCAGCGTAACTCCGCCTTCCAGGCGTTCCAATCTCAGAAGTGGGTTACAAATAAACCATTGCCAGGAGAGACCAGAAATGTCAAATGACAAACTGGTGGCATTGTGGAAAAAAATATTGTATGTAGCTAAAATCTTGCTCTATTTAACTGTGTTATGCCTTCTGTATCTGTTGTAGTTTCCATGAAAATAAATAGGAGGCATTACTTTCGGAACGACCCTCGTATTTCATTTTTTTTTAATTCTCAATAATTAAGTCTTTATAGATATTCTTACCTCTGATTGAGGTTTTGGCTGATACGTACATCTATTATCACTTGAGGATATGTGTCAGAGGAAGAATAACTGTTTGTATGCATCTAAAGTATGATTAGTGAAATGTGTAGCTAATCGGCGATGTATGCATTGGAGGGAGAAAGGAACTGGCAACCCTACCCCATTATCTCCTGGCCTTGTTGCCCCATGAGTGATGTGTTACTCATGAGGTTCAAACCTGTCTTCGGACAGTTGGCTAAATCAATGTCTCTAGATGTCGCTGTCGAACAGCTCTTAGTCTGGTCCTCTCATCCAAGTCCACTAATGTCCGCCATCTTTGCGCCATCGGTTGCTGTTGTCAAGCAGAACGTTCTCCGAAAGTTATCGAAATATCTGTTTTGGAAACTTCTTTTATGTAATATATAAATTTAAACACAAATTCCTTCCACAACCTAACCACAGCGCAATGTAAACAAACCTAAGAGTTGGCGCAAATATGGCAGCGTGCGAAGACCTGACTTATCGACAGATCTTGGACTAAACAACAACAATAGATATTCTATGATTCGTGTACAGCGCCTTCAGTTAAAAAAAAAATACGTTAAAGTGAACATTTATTGTCAATGTGATGTTACGTTGAGAATCGTAACTTTTCGGACTTCAAGACAGGAGGGCCCTATTATTATTATTATTATTATTATTATTATTATTATTATTATTATTAAGTATGGGGCTGGAATAACACCCAGCATAACTCTGACAATAACGTCATGATTCAAAATAAAATATATTTTCTCGTCGACATTTCAACCCGGGTCACAAAAATATAAAGCTGATTTTCTAGCCTTTCGAACAATAAGCTATGTAACAACTTACTTGCTTACAAATGGCTTTTAAGGAACCCGAAGGTTCAATGCCGCCCTCACATAAGCCCGCCATCGGTCACTATCCTGTGCAAGATTAATCCACTCTCTATCATCATATCCCACCTCCCTCAAATCCATTTTAATATTATCCTCCCATCTACGTCTCGGCCTCCCCAAAGGTCTTTTCCCTCTGGTCTCCCAACTAACACTCTATATGCATTTCTGGATTCGCCCATACGTGCTACATATGTAACAACTATAATAATAATAATAATAATAATAATAATAATAATAATAATAATAATAAAAAATATATTATCAGCCAGTACATCTCACTTGACGATATGTATCAGAGGAAGAACAATTGTTTGCATGCATCTGAAGTCTGATTAGTGTAATATGTAGCTAATCGGCGATGTGTGCAATGGAGGGGGAAGGTAACTGGCAACCCTACCCGATTATCTCCTGGCATAGTTGCCTCATAAGTGGTGTCTTATTGGTATCACTTGTGAGTTTCAGGCCTGTCTATGGACAGTTGACTAAATAACATAATAATAATAGTAATAATAATAATAATAATAATAATAATAATAATAATAATAATAAATTCAGTGTTTAGAAACCTGTCTCAATAATATTACAACGATAAATCAATCTGTTACAGAAACATAGAACAGTGAAGGAAGAAATGATGATGATGATGATGATGATGATGATGATGGTGATGATGATGATGATGATTATGATGATGAGGACGACGACGACGTCTTCGATGAAAATAATAATATGCACAGTGAACTGCTACAAGAAGTAACGAATATGTGGCAGCCAAATTTAAATTGCCTCCACAGACAATAACTAATCACTAGACCATTTAAAAATTTACCAACATAGCAATTCTTCCACGTATAATTACAGTCGTAGAAAACTCACTAATTCTGCAAATTTCTTAATCTGTCATACACCCGAAAGGAACTGAATGTTACTTGCGCCAAAGCCGTTCGTTGATAATTATCACACGAAAGATACAATATTTCTAGTATAAAAATGCCAGAAATCACAAACAATGAACGGTACAGGAAACGAAGTCAATTTTCGCGCGCTCTCCTTTTACGAGAGGTTAACATGGCCGTTTACCTCCGATCCGAACAGTAACATCGCTGTGAAAGGAAAGCGTACTATAAACAATAACACATAATAGGTGAGAAAGCTGTTTGGAGCGAGATCTGCCTAGTAGGAGCTGCCACGCACGGCAGTGGCCGCAGTTACAGCAGCCTCTGGCCTTGGAAAACGTCCACTGTTTTATTATTAAGATCGTCTTTTTTCTTTACAGCCCGAGGCAGAGCACCAAGAGCACTGATTTTCAAGGCTGTTCACTTGCTTTGAGGAGGGTGTGGCGCACAGAACAGGAAGCAAGGATTCGAGCCTGGGTCCACCCAAATCACCCGGGCGTGAACCGGACGTCCAGGCGATACCTGATCAGTCACGTCCTGGATCACGATTACAGCGTCTTCTCGAATGCGCACTCGTGATTCACCCAGTTCCAGGAATCAACCTCGCTGGGACAAGCAGAAGACATCGCCTCTGGGTTATTGATAAACACTTCTGACAGTAATAGAATTTCAGTTCACGATACACGTACACGCACTTTCACCATCAGCATCATCATCATCATCATCATCATCATCATCACTAGTGAGACGTTAGTTTATATTCCACATTAATAAAACCTTCATCGTGAAATTATAAATAACACAAAGCAAAATTACAGACGTCTATTTGTGGCACTGTAACTGCACAAAATCGCAGTTGTGAACTGTGGGCTTAGAAATGAAATTTAATCTGTCTTATGGGCTATTCCATATGAAATAACCAGTAAAAAACCTCGCATTTTTTTAATACTCTAATTTTTTCCCTGTTTATGCAAGGTGCTGAGGAGAGTGCATTTTCAAAAATATGCTATCGAAAGTCAAACGGTTTTCGTACTATTGAGCGACAAATTTAGCGTATTTTAGAAAAACAAGCCTCTTTCAGCGCTCAGAACTCTGGAGCAGAACATTGAACGGGAGCTCATTTTGAAGCTGACATTTAGTAGGTTATGATAAGAAGTAATACTTATTTTTATTGTACACAGAGAGACAGATAATCTGATTTTACTTACTTTTAGGCTTTTTGCCCATTAGTAGAAATATAAAAAATATTGAGAAAAAACCTTGCATTATTAAGAGGGATTCGGCATTGTTTGCTTAGTGGCTCGGCAATAAGTTTCGAGGGTATTAAATAAATTATTTTCACACGCCTAGACTTGAACGGCGCAGTACCCCACACACTGGCCGAGAGCTGAAGATAAGCGAGCATTGGGCGTCATTTTAGTCCTGTGTTTATGAAAACTTGTGATAAAGCTAGCCCAGCCATGACTGCTAGACGACATATCACGTGTTTGTCTCCTGGCCTTGCTTGTCTCGACTACCTACAGTCAGCTGGTTAGTTCACTCGCGTACTATTTATTTTCTTTATTTGATATTTTCAATACGTTCTTATCAACGGTGCACCAGTAAAAAATATGTGTTTATTTGTACTTTCAATGCGGAATCTAACCATATATTTTAAAAATATTTTTTTTTGTGGGCAAAGGCGTCTTAATGAAGAAAAATCTAAATTTCTCCATTTCCATAAAAAGTAAGAAAAACTGTTTACATGTCAATATAAACTATAATTTCTCAGCATCAAAATAAACCATGATTTTGATCACTGGGTGAAAGGGTTTCGGAGCCACAACAGTTTAAAGTTGCTAATTTTATGAAAATACGATAAATTAAAATATTTTTAATTTAAACACTATGAAGTTGTGATGCCTCAAACTTTGCACAAAGCATTGCATCACAGTTGTCAACGGACAGAAAAAGTTTCATTGTATTTAAAAATTGCGAGGTCAATTTTCTCTATATTTCGGTCGATTTGAGATGGAATAGCCCTATGGTGAAGAATCGGTAGAACTGAGAAAAATTCTCTCCGCCACTGGGACTCGAACCCAGATTTCCAGCTGTACGTGCTGGCGCTTTATCCACTAAGCCACACCGGATTCAAGTTCCGATGTCGGATTGAATCCCTCTCATTTCAAGTTCTACCTACTGTGTTCCCCTGTGTTCAGTACATCACAGTAATATTAATCTGGCTTGTTAAGAACTTTCCTCTACGCTGTTTGCTTGTAAATCTTTACGTCCTTCCTTCCATAGGTTTGTAATTACGGAACATTTGCATAACCTCAGCTGTTCTCTACATAGCGTCCCAAAACTGAAGCCCGTGTCCTAGTTATGGAAGACGTGTAAGATTATTATTGATCGGCGGGTTGCCATGTAGGATGAGGTATGGTGCATCCTGACCACTACGGCAGCCATGAAACGGGACTCTTGTTTACTTTTTAGTCGGTTATTTAACGACGTTGTATTGACCACTATGTTATTTAGCATCGATAGAATTGGTGATATGAAGATAATATCTATACTGTTTTCGCTGTAAGAAAAATCCTAATGTAAACATAAGCACGTTGCTGTCATACCCGTGATTGGCTTCCAGTCGAAACACTCACACGACGCAGGAAAATATAGTTCGTATTTGGAAACCACAATCTTGTATTATTTGAAAATAAGAAATTGAATTCTAGTTATTAAAGACGATGAAACATTTAACTTCACTCATGTGTAAAACGCTATGTAAAAGAAAAGCTACTTTTATATTTTATTTACTATGAACGCGGATTAATATCAACAGTAATACCGAGGTAGTCTGTTCTTGTAACAAGCTGGCGTCACTTGAGCTCGTAGTTGTTCACGTAAGCACGTGGAACTGAAGTATGGCTTCTGTATCCTCAACTGTCCACTGTGAAGATATAAGACTTAAAAATAATTTAATTGCAGTAATTATAAAGTAAATGTTTCCTAAGCAAACGAATGCATAGTAGTGAGATTAGGCCTACTTGACGAGTAACGGGAAATGTTTAACATGAAACAGAATGTACAACAGTAGGCGGGAACACGTACTGAAAATCTATGGCGCCAAGCAGTGGCCAATGAAGCCTCACTTCAGTCACGTGCTATTGTTTACATTAGGATTTTTCTTACAGCGAAAAGATTATAGTGAGATAAGGCCGAGGATTCGCCTGACATTCGCCTTATAGTTGGGGAAAACCTCGGAATAAATACAACCAGGTAATCAACCCACGCAAGGGCGCAGTTCTGGATAAACTGGCAAACGCGGAAACCGTCTGAGCTACTACGCCCGTAGCCTTAAGGGATCTCTTTCCGGTCATCCAAGTACAGGTTTCCACTGGACTGGAAATGCAATACTGTTATTTAAAAGAAAATTCGGCAGGTGTATTGCTTTACTAAGCTGCATATCTTTACGTAGAACTATGTATGGGTGCGATCAATTGTCGACAGGTGCTAGCTTCACTATGTTGCATATCTTTATGTAGAGCTACGTGTGGGTTGTGCTAGAAATGAAACAAGAACGAAAAATACAAGAAGAACACAAGGATGACGGGAAGACAAGGAGGAGAAGGGGAATAAAAAGAACAAGGGGAACAATGGGAACATAAGGAAAACTAAGAGGAGACAAAAAGAAGACGAAAATAACAAAGAGAATACAAGGAGAACGAGGGAAACAAGAAGAAGAAGGTGAACACAAGCAAAACAAGAAAATCAAAAGCAGAACAATGGGAATACAAGAAAAAAAAGGGAATATACAAGGAGGACAAGGGGAAGAATAGTAGAACAAGTGAAACACAATGAGAGCATATGGTCAACAAGGGGAATATAAGGAAAACTAGGGAGGGAGTTGCATTTTTAAGTGACGGTCAATTCTGAAGATTCCTCTCCTTACATATTCAGGAATACATTGTTCTTTCAACTATCGTGGTTTATGTTGAAATAAACCTGAATTGTTTCAGTCATGCGTACGCTACGCTTCAGTTTGACGTCGCGTCATGGCGACGGTCTCGTGTTCAAAGGCATATTACTTATGCCACTCCAGTTTATGTAGTGTGAAAAACTAAGACGCTAAACTGGGACAAATATTACGCCCAATATTTCCGTCTAACGTGTCACTACTTCTACTGAACGCAGCAACTTCTCCGAAACTACTGATCAAATTACTGATCATTTTACTACATGTGCAGTTATCTCACTTATTAATGACAAAGAATATGAAGAATCTAATAACGATTATAATATTATTAAAATTAATTATAACTTCATATTAAAATTGAGTACCGGGTCTTTCCCGGGGGTAAAAGGCGGTCAGAGCGTGGTGCCGACCACGCCACCTCATTCTAGTGCCGAGGTCATGGAAAGCATGGGGCTCTACCTCCATGCCCCCCAAGTGTCTTCATGGCATGTTACGGGGATACCTTTTTTTTACCTTTTATAACTTAATATTAGATATAACTAATGAATATTGGTTTAATATATTAAATAACCCTGATCCAGATGAATATCTGAATTTATTATACAAAAATTTTAACACATACATTCAAAATAAACTCTGATTAATTAGTAAAAAGTATCCAGTAAGAATAAAAAAATTAAACGATGGGTCACTAGAGGTGTTATTAAATCCATTAGATCTAGAGACAAAATTGCAAATAAATTAAAGAAAGAGCCTTTTAATTTTAACCTAAAAAAAAACAAATATAAGATAGAAACATTTTGACAAACTTAATAAAAACGTTGAAGATTAAATATTATTCTAATAAATTATAAAATTGTAAAGATAATCCTGAAGTATTTTGGCAAACTATTAATGAAGCTTCAAACGTTCAAACCAAGGTTTATAAGAAAATTAAAAAAAAAAATTGTAATTCATTGAAGTAGATTGAATGTAGAAAAGAAAAAGTTAAAGTTAATGGTTTCAAATACAAGGGTTCACTATATTTATTATTGTTGTTGTTATTGTTATTGTTATTGTTATTATTATTATTATTATTATTATTATTATTATTATGTTGTTGTTGGTGAATTATAAAATTAGTTAGGAAAATAAATAATATTAGCAAATGTATTTGTACTATGCATGATAGACGACATTAAGATATGTAGATCATATGCGGAGACTAAGAGGAAGACAGAAAATAGGAAAGATTGGAGAATCCTGGGTTTCAGTGAAAGATCAGCCCATGGGCAGAATACGTACGTACATATGTATGTATGTATGTATGTATGTATGTATGTATGTATGTATGTATGTATGTATGTATGTATGTATGTATGTATGTATGTATGTAATGTAGTTTAATACTTACTTACTTACATTACTTACTTACTGGCTTTTAAGGAACCCGGAGGTTCATTGCCGCCCTCACATAAGCCCGCCATTGGTCCCTATCCTGAGCAAGATTAATCCAGTCTCTATCATCATATCCCACCTCCCTCAAATCTATTTTAATATTATCTTCCCATCTACGTCTCGGCCTCCCCAAAGGTCTTTTTCTCTCCGGTCTCCCAACTAACACTCTATATGCATTTCTGGGTTCGCCCATACGTGCTACATGTCCTGCCCATCTCGAAATGTATTTTAATAATAATAATAATAATAATAATAATAATAATAATAATAATAATAATAATAAACGTAAAACATACTTATTATATACTTATAGGTTGTCATATATTGTTCATTTGTAATCATTATAGTGAGTGATGGCGGATTAAGAACTGGAATACATCTAATCCGCCATGACGTGAATACAGAATGATGTAATAAATAAATAAATAAATAAATAAATAAATAAATAAATAAATAATAAATAAATAAATAAATAAATAAACAGATAAATAAACAGATAAATAAATAAAAAATAAAATAAATATTAAATTATATTTGAATAGGGAATATATCGGTAAAATAAAATGCATGTGAAATGATTAAAGAAAACAAAATGTTTGCTAATGGCCCAAAATATTACATAATTATGTAACATATGTTCCCTTCACGAACCCGATCTTTCATTTTCATTTTATAATGAGCAAATTAATTTCGGTCGAGGTGACAATTTCATTTGGCCACTAAAATGATGCACTATGTGATATCGATTTGACATCCTTGAATGGTTATATTTGGTTAAAATCAATAGTTGTTCGGGATTAATGAAAAGTATGAGAATTATTATAATATATATTAGAGTTTTAGAATAAACAGCTCAGACCAAGTAATGTACCAGAGATTTCTATAAACCAACGTTTTGTAGGTAAAGAAATGTCACATTACTTAGAATCGTAGACAGTTCATCGTCCAGAGCACTGTGAATAAATTATCGTGCCAGGAATTCAATGAATTTGAATAACCGATAATTCTTAGAATTGTAAAAGTTTTCAAACCGTGTTTTCTTTCGGAGGGCATTCGAATCGATGTTTCTCGACTACTATGCATGCACACAGCAACGCTGACGAACAATTAAGTTTCTTTTAAAATTTCATTCACATTTAAACGGAGTCGTTCTAAATTCATTGCCCTTTTAGTAGACTTCTCTAGAAAATAAACTGTTTTACTTGAAAATAAAAAAGAGTTTCTAACTACACCCGTATTAACGACCTTCAGATATAGGCCTACACAACTTTAGGTTGGTTTCCATATTGTACAAGCGTTATGTAAAATAGTTCTATGTACTGTACGTGTACTCATTAATATAAATCTGTAATACTAAGCCATAATAATCTCAATTCAATAACTTATATTAAATTTGGCGGAAATAACTATAACTCCAATGTGAATTTCTTCCATTTATTAACAGAAATTGAAATTTGTAAAGTGTAACTTCGTGCAATCATTTGTCAGAGTTCGAAGTTATACTTAAAAAGTCTTAAGTGTAGTGTATACTGTATATACACACATTTTTGCACTGCTTATCTTTCATATTCTCAAGTGGTACTTACGTTTTGCTATTTTATAATGTACTAATGCCCGTCCATCGTTTTCGTTGCAAGACAATCTTATGTAAATTATTTATCAATGTCGAAGAATGATTTCCGAACAATTTTTTGAAACGTGTAAGTACTTCATGTCATGGAATAGTTTAACTAAATTATGATAAATATTATTTCTTTTACCAATGCATAAATGAAAAATTTGTCTGACCTCGCGTTCCCTCCTCGGAGTCATAATGCACATGACGATGCATCTACTTTACACCGAGAATAATAATAATAATAATAATAATAATAATAATAATAATAATAATAATAATAATCCAAATAATTGTATTCCGCCAAGAGTAGGTCCTTCTTTAAAATGATGACAGCGTCAAACATTAAACTATGGTAGACTGGTAATGAATAAAATAGAAGTACAGGGACATTATTTTATTTTTACTAACATTTTTAATATTAAACTGGCTATACATTTAGAGAACCGGAAACACAGTTTGCTACCCCATTCCACGACTGTAGTTCGATGATACTGGCGTAAAACACAAACAAATCACTTTACTAGGTATAGGAAGGAAGAAAAGTAGTTCATCTATTTACGTAAACTAGGAAATATCGCGATTTTGAGTTCGACAATTTTCATTAGGTTTTTGTTTAATCGAAATACAGTACTGTATTAAGAATAAGTCTTTTTACTCACGAACTGAGCTTTCCATGCGAACGTATTCATTATGCAGTGCATATTATACTGTCTATAGGACATTAGCGTACAATATAGAGAAAGAAGTTATATTGAAAAATAATCATAATATGAATATTTAAACACATTTTTGAAAATGGTGGCCGTTCATTTCGATAGAGGCTTCAGTTCTTTTGTGCATATTATCGCACTATAGACTATTGCATCTAATTCCAATTGCTAGTTTCGTCCTTCATATTAGTAACTCATGTTGAAATAATTCTGTACCGACTCTATAAAAAAGTAGGCCTACCTCACGTACTGTAAATTCAATCTTCACTTCTGCCGAACTCGCGCAGATAAAATTACTCAGACATACTATCTACTGTCCGTCCAAGTGGTTATGCCGCAGGATAGTAGAAAGGGGAGAAATCACGTGACAGTTAATTACTTAACGAGGCCCTTTTATTTAAGCTATTTTAAACAGTTGTATAATATTACATAAACGTCCAATTCCTAACATAAATTAATGTTTTCAGAAAAGAGCTAAAACAGCCCCGCTTTTATAGAGAGGCGAACAGAAGCAGGCGGGGGAAATTGGGATGCGACGTAGGCAAACGGACAGTACCTGTGAGAAAATAATATTATTCAATATTGAAAGCTCTTTCGTCACTGGAAAACGCGAAGATATTTCTGGAACGTACTATACTTACTAACTCAGTACAGCTTACTATATGCGACCTTGGTTCTATGTGGAGGACAGTTGGAACTTCATTGGTAGAAGGGGTGGGAGTGAAGTACATTCAAAAACTCAGGTACAATAAAAATTTAAGTAACACTAAAATGATGTCCCTGTATTTCAAGAAAACAGTTTCACTTGTAACTCGGCAGAATTTTAATTCGAGGCATGGCGGTCTAGCTGTTCGGCTAATAGTATATCAGAAATAATTATTGCAATAAATAGTAATATAATAATTGAAGCGTTGGGCCGAATAACGGTCTATGTTACAATCTGCTAACTGTGCAGGGGAAACAAAAATGTTACATTGTAATTCCGCTCATAAATTCACTATCGGTCGGGCAACATAGACCGTTATTCCATCGATATGTTTTGTACACTAAGCGAAAATGTTATTGAAAGTCATATTACACATCATAGAAGTTTGTAACATTTTTAACTCCACAGAAATGCTACTGGGGAATACAGACAATAATAATCAGTTTTATACAATGATAATATTATGAAATATACAAAATCAATAAAAAAGGTAAATTATGAACAAAATGATTATGACATTTGTTTTTAAATGCTGTAATATATTAATATGAATTAACACCATGCACTTTATTAAAGTTACACTCAATCTCATGTTATGAATAAACATACAATATTGATCAAATAAAATAACACTATTATTAGGAAATAATTGCAGTGTTGAGATGTAGGGACACCATTCAATTAATGAAAGTTGGAACAATAACAAACGAATAAAGAAATTAAATATTACAGTTGAGAAATTATTGGGGGATGGAATTTGAATCCCTGTCCCGAATATGGCTTATCTGTTAAGTATAAATTTTATTAATAATGAAGACAATAACAGCACAGTTTTTAAATGCTGACTGTAAAACATTTTAAACAGCTCCTTTCTGACATCAAGAGCAAGCTATGAGCTTATTTCCTTATAGGAATTTCCACAAATCTGTTCCTGAAACGAACTACCGTGATGAATTTTCTAAGATAAACTAAGTATAGTGGCAAAACACAACACAGACCAACTAACACTAGGTAAAGTGTAAATTCAAATACAACTAATAAAATAATGCAAAAATAACAGGCAGGAACTTAAATTACTTGTGGAATCTTTCGCACTAACTTGCGATTTCGTCTTCCTTGTTGTATACTCAAGACCAATATCTCTTAGCGACTTTAGTGACACATCTTTCCATTTAATAATAATAATTTCTCTGGATTCCCCCCCCCCCCCGGTGAAGATCTACCGTACAAATCGTCATTGTCTTGCAGTCGTCCATTTTATTTAACAGATCAACCGAAACCTGATAGACAGAATTCAAGCACCCAGTATTCGTAAAGAGAACAAACTCCCGTGCAATAACTCCCGATACGATGTAAACAACTGGATACGCTAGAAGTGACTAGTGACATAGACCGTTGTTCCAACCACAAAATTCATGGTTGTAACCCATGTAGAAGCGCCTCTGATACAGATATTGAAAACCAATTTTTGTAACAGCTGTGTAAGACTATACAGAACATTGTTCCATCTAAAATTCGATTGAACAATTGTAACATAGACCGTTATTCGGCTCATCGCTTCAATTCGAGAAATAATCAATAGCAATCAAATGTAAAATCGATAGTCAGTTTCAAATTAATATTTATCAATTTTCATTAGGAATATATTTTATCTTTATTTTATTTTACCTTTCACATTATATTGGAAGGAAAAATTTTTTTCCATCCACTTTTAAGATATATTCCACCGTAAATTAAAATGAAAAATATCCTCTTTCATGATGACTGTGATCAGAATTAGGTTCTTGAATATTTCACCGTGTCCTGGAACCAGGAGGGGGGAGTGAATCCACGGCTATGAAGTAAGGATTAGTCCGTCTCACCGTAGTGAACAAGCGAGCCCTGGTTCAAATCCTGGTTGGAACAAATTACCTGGTTGGGTTTTTTTTTTCCGGGGTTTAACCATAGCCCGGGTTAAATTCACGATGCGGCGTGCTGTACTTGTACAAGAGTGCAGCCGTTCGGCTACCCAATCATTCACAGAACAGGAGTGGTAAGCACAATAAGCCTCAGGCTACAGTGTAAGCCTTCGGGTCCCTCCTCCGTTACCGCTACGCCAGGCTAATCCGGACGACTGAGCTCAGTATTGAGAAGCCCGATACGTTACAAATGTTAAGTTCCAGGACATGGTGGAATACCCAAACATCCAATTCTGACACCCTCTTTCTATCCGAAATTCGAAGTTTCGTTAATATTATTGAGGAATGATATCCGAGTCCCACTGAAATAATTATAAGTTGGGGAAAAAGCATAAACACTTTCTGTACACATGTGATTTTTTTTCCAGGTAATTACGAAAACTTCAAAGTTTCCAAACACTGTACTCCTACGATATCAAAGCACAAAGGCCACTACTACTTCACCCCTCATTTATATTCGCTTCTGTTGTCTATAGACGTTTTTTTCCGAGGTGAACGTGCCCTTTTAAAGGTCTTTGTGATGCATATTCGGAAAGCACACTTCGCAATACAGCACAGAAAACACTCAATTTCAGTACTCTCACAATGTCAATTAGACCCCTGCGATGCGGCTTGTCAGCACGAACAACTCCCCAACATCAGTGACACCTGGAATCTATGGCAGGAACTCACCTGAAACAAAAGGAATACAAAAGTTTAATCGTTTTACACACCACTTCATGTTTACGAGAGGAATCTCTATTTAGAGTATGCTGCAATATACTTTCGAAAGCACAAGTTTCCCTAGCAGCAGCAACTAAAAATAATAATAATAATAATAATAATAATAATAATAATAATAATAATAATAATAACAACAACAACAACAACAACAATAATAATAATAATAATAATAATAATAATAATAATAATAATAATAATAATATAACACTGCAACAAAGATGAAAAAATACAGCAAACGCATGCAACAAGCAAATAAAATAAAAAAAGACATTCACGGAAACAAATAAAATTGATAATAATAATAATAATAATAATAATAATAATAATAATAATAATAATAATAATAGTAATAATAATAATAACACTGTAACAAAGATGAAAAAACATAGCAAACGCATGCAACAAGCAACTAAAATAAAAAAAAGACATTCACGGAAACAAATAAAATTAATAATAATAATAATAATACTACTAATAATAATAATAATAATAATAATAATAATAATAATAATAATAACACTGTAACAAAGATGAAAAAATATAGCAAACGCATGCAACAAGCAACTAAAATAAAAAAAGACATTCACGGAAACAAATAAAATTGATGATAATAATAATAATAATAATAATAATAATAATAATAATAAACTGCCCCCCATTGAGGTTAGCCCTTACGGATTCAGTATATCCTCAAAAAAATTATTATAAATACTGTATGCAAACATAGATATTAAATTTTAAAGAAGGGAAACAAAGAAAAGGGCGTGAAAAATTACAATTGCTATTAACGTGGCACCATGTGATTAATTAGGATTTGGCAGGATTTTTTTTTAACACAATTATCACAATGTCATCCCTCTGAGATGTTGGCAGAGCAAACTGCCGTCGAAATTCTTCGAAAAAAGCTGGTATAGTCCCTCGAGCACCTATGAGCAAGACGAATACCTCAACGTGAATTAAGGCATATTTCAGCTCCTAGATCGACTTCTTCTCAAGGTGGACCTCGGCTGACTGATGACATTCTACTTCAAAACGTATCGTGGGGTCCACAATGATGCCCTGTTTAGTGTCAGCATTATACGCTAAAATATCTACTCGTCTCGTTAACCCATTTTCAGCTAGACAGAAGATTTCTTCTTCTACTATCCAGCCCTTATTTCTTAATGCGGGAGCAATTTTATATCTTACAAGGTAATGTCTAGAGTTCCTCAAGAGCAATCCCTGTTCATAGAATCTCAAGACGTGTGCTAAAGTTTCAATCTCCGGGCAGCCATGTCTGCACCGAGTACTGTCGAGAGATCTGCCGGGAACGGAAAGAACAGGCGCTAAATTTGCTGTCATTTTCAGGCTAGATATCCATTCACTATCGAAAGTCCTTTCTTGTTTGCAATCCACTGTTGGCGGCTGTTACTTCGCTATACATCTCAACACTTTTTCCCCGTCCTGAAAGGGTTTTCCATGATTCATATTCACGACCTCGCAATTCTTCTCGAAAATTTCGAATTGTAGTTTAGTAAGAAAATTAGGTGTAATCTCTGTATGATGCATTGGATAGGTGATAGAAACATGTAGGCCAATTTCTAGTGTGGTTCTGACCTAAATTAAAAATAGTTATTTACAAATGTAAAAAACTGACAGTTTATTTTACGAGCAGGGATGGCTGCGAAACGAGGCCGCAAGCTGAGTGAAGTAACCCTAAGAAAAAGTAAAATAATTCTTCACGGTGACAGCAGTTTATCCGTGCTAGTATAGAAACAATTCTTACGACTTCTTCACTGCTGTATTCTCCCCCGCTATAATAGTGAAACTTCAACAACCTAGCCGTAGTATAGCTTACCAGGGAAGTACTCGAGTTCCCAAAAAGAAGTATTGGATATTTCTATATTATATATCACGTACTGATCGAATCTAAAAACAAACATCTGATTTTCCAGTGCGTTTAAGCAGAGGTAACCTTCGCACTTGTCACATCCATATGAAATAAATCGAAATATAAAGAATTCTTATTTGTTTACATTCATTTGTTCGACATAGGACTCCAAACTAGCGTCTTGCAATGTTCGAACATAAGACAGCCAGCCAAGACATTACAAACTTCATCTTATTTCATATCAAAAACTAATAGCAAGATCTGTACTAAAATCCATAAGAGGTTAGAACATGAATGGAGGACAGCTACTGCTTTCATAATGAGGTGAAATAAACACGACAGGCTTCCTTCTGCAGAGCGAACTTCGCCGTACTCAACAAACTTGAATCGAATATAACGCCTGTAATGCACGGCGCTACTCCAAACATAGCAAAGATCATTATTTGTAACAGTTGTTCGTCATTACCAATATGAAGCCAGTTGAATACTCCAGTTTACCGACAGAGTTGTTTCCCAGGGTGCGTCATAGGAGGCTGGTCTACGCTACACCCGCTCTCTGGCCCAAATTTGAATGTCGGATTTGTGAATCGGATGACCCAGGTTTACTGGATTTTCGAAGTCCGAGAATACCAAAAACGCAACCTGTTCAACAAATCTCCTCTACTGACACCTCCAACGAGTTGCTTTTCCCAGCAATGGAATTGTCGCAAGCTACTTACGTATTTGAATCGACCTTGAATTATGGTCACCTTTTCAGGCATGCCATCTTTTTCCTTGAAAAAGAAACAACCTTCCCTTTCATCTCATCAGTAATGGCGACAGTTGATCGAGTTTTCTTTTCCGGCTAGGGCACACTACGATTGGGACGATTCGACTTCATCTTCAACATACTTGGCTAATTTTGAAGATTCACCTTCTTCTGCAAGAGACTTGGCTGATTGTGAATACGGTTTTGTATCTGTTGCTTTCTCGTTGTCTTCGTCGAATAGCTTTCCATTCGTCAGTATTCGTTCTTTAAACCAGGCATGAGGTCAGAGGACTATATTGCATTCGAATCGCCAAACAAGTTCGGCTTTCAATTTGGTTTGCGAGAATGTGTTCATTTCGAGTCACAGTGCCGGATTCGATGTTTCTGATTATGTGAAGCATTTTCTAAACGATGATACTTCGATTGGCCCAACGTCTCACTACTGTAACAATTACGTAGCATAATAACAAAACTTGCCGAAGAGTAAGTATGATTTCAGCATAAAGGCAGTAAAAAATCAGATTTGCTTTTTAGATTCGGTAACTGATTCTTGCTAATGATGTAGAAATATTCAATTTTTTTTCTCACAACTCAAGTAGGCCTACTTCCCTTGTTAGTGGCAGAGTAATCGACTGCAGATCAGAGGTCCCAGACTCAAACCCGGATGACCCTAATTTTTATAATCAAATTTAATTCTTAATTGTTTCATATAGTTATCAATAATAAGTAAAATAGTAGTTGAGGCAATTTATTTAATTTTTGTACGTTGCTTAACCAAACCCAGATATAGGAGTAGGGAATAATAAATAAAATACGGGCAGAAAGAAGAAATAAATATTAAATAAAGAAAACTAAGAAATGTGAAGTAGAAACAAAAGTAAGAATAAGCACATTAGAGATTTATATAACGGTACAAATGAATTTAAGAAAAGATACCAGGCAAGAGTAAACGTGATCAAGGATGAGAATGACGATTTGCTTGCAGACTCTCATTCCATCTTGAACAGATGGAAAAACTATTTTGCGCAACTACTAAATGTACATAGGCCAAACAGAGATGATCGAGACTATATTCAAATATAAACTGCTGAGCCATTTATACCCGAACCCACACTTTTCTGAAATCGAAATTGAGATACAAAAGATAAAAATATACAAGTCTCCAGATATCGATCAAATTCGAGCAGAATTAAAAGAGGATGAAAACATAATATTACCAACTGAAATTTATAAGCTTATACTTGCTATTTGGAAAGAAGGAAATGGTACCAGAACAGTGAAAGGAGTCCATAATTGTACCGAACTTTAAGAAGGGGGAAAAGACTGACTGTAGTAATTTTCGAGGAATATCACTTTTGTTGACGTCGTACAAAAGTTTGTCCAATAGAAGATTAACTCCATATGTAGGTAAAATTATTGGGCATCGTCAATATGGTTTTAGGCGTAATAGATCGACTACTGATAATATATTTGTATTCGACAGATAATGGAGAAAAAATGGTAGTATAAGGACACAGTATATCAGTTATTCATAGATTTAAAAAAGGCATATGACTCGGATAAGACAGAAGATTTATATAATATTCTTATAGAATTTGGTATTCAAAAGAAACCAGTTCGATTAGCTAAAGCAAGGAGATGCACTATCACCTTGACTCTTCAACTTTGCTCTAGAATATATCATTAGGAAAGTCTAGGAAAAGAGAGATGGTTTGGAATTGAACAGGTTTACATCAGCTGCTTGGTTACGCGGATGACGTGAATATGTTAGTAGAAAATCCATAAATTATTAGGAAAAACACGGGAATATTACTTGAAGGAAGTAATGAGATAGGTTTGGAAGTAAATTTAAAAAAAAGTATATGATTATGTGTCGTAATCAGCAAGTAGTGCGAAAGGTAAATATAAAAATTAGAAATATATCCTTCGAAAATGTGGGAAAACTCAAATACGTTGTAGCAACAGTAAAAAATATAGAAATGCCTGCTATTATTCGGCTGAGAAACTTTTATCATCCAATCTGCATTCAAATAAAAAAAAAAAAAACTGAAAACTAGAATCTATTAAACAGTTATATTACCAGTTGTTCGGTATGGTTGTGAAACTTGGACTTCAACTTTGAGAGAGGAACAGAGGTTAAGGATATTCGAAAATAAGATGCTTAGAAAAATATTTGGGGTTAAGAGAGATGAACTTACAGGAGATTGGAGAAAGTTACACAAAGCAGAACTGCACGCTTTATATTCTTCACCTGACATAATTAGGAACATTAAATCCAGACGTTTGAGATGGGCAGGACATGTAGCACGTATGGGTGTATCCAGAAATGCATATGGAGTGTTAGAATAGTTGGAAGACCTGAGGGAAAAAAGACCTTTTGGGGAGGCTGAGACGTAAATGGCAGAATAATATTAAAATGTATTTGAGGGAGGTGGGATATGATGGTAGAGACTGGATTAATCTCACTCAGGACTGGGACCGATGGCGGGCTTATGTGAGGGCGGAATGTACCTTCGGATTTTCTAAAAACCATTTGTAAGTAGGCTAAGTATGTTGTAAGAAGTTGAAAGGAAGGACTCTAGAACAATTCCGAGGTCTGTGGACCACTGCTTGCAGCCCATCGCGATGTAGTGGTTAGCAAGCTGACTGTAAAGTATTGAGACGTGTTGTTTAAATTCGGAACAATCTCTCCGCGTTACTGGACATTAAGCATGAAGTTTATTATGAAAACAATTCAGGTCAAGTGCATTAATTCAGCTTGTTCGTATCTCAGCTAGATTGCGGAGTGACATATGATTCACCCGACACTGCTGCCAACTATAACCACACTCCAGACAGTTTATTTACTTCGCATAATTACAAATATACATTTTCTATAGAATTTCTCTTTCCATTAGCCAACATCATCTACAATACACGAGCAGCTACACAATTCTTGCGTGAGAGGGCAGTTTTTCATGCGTGGCAAGGATGGATGTAACGTAAGCGACATCCGAGCGCAGTTTGGTGTTGTGTGCAGCCCACAGCAGCGTGTTCGAGTCCTGCCTAGGCAAGGATTTTTGTCCGTTAACGATGTAATGTTGTGTGGTTTTACATAAAGGCCTGGCGTCGTGCCGACCCAAGTCACAGAGTGGCATGTGTCTTTCTAGTACAGCCAGGAGAAATGAAAGTGTGAATCATGCCTACAGGATGTAAAACCTTTTTCAAAGACTGTGTGTGAATGACTGCTGAGTGAATGAGTAAGCGAGGATTTGAAATAATTTCTTACTGAAGAACTTTAACAGTCAGCTCTTCTCAGTGGCGGCTCCTGCGTATTTGTTAAGAGGAGGAAAGAAGTTAACAGCACGAAATGACACCTTCTTGAATGAAACATGCTATAAATTAGCCTACATGCATACATTTAAGACCAGGTAGTGTTGGGGTTGGCCTTCCCTTCTATATAGCAATAATCTGTTCTTGTAAACTGAGTTCCTAAATTTTCCAAAATATATTATGTTTTCACTTCCATTCATTGTTGAATAATTGCAAAAGTTAACAATTACAAGGACATTCACAACCTCGCAGCATTTTTCGAGCACACTACAGCATCACACGTGTTGAAAGAGATTATAGCTACTAACACGTAATCGGAACCGTTTTACGGAAATGGGAATGGGAAATAATCTGAGGAAAGCGAGAACACTGCCCCCAACCACGTGGTCTGTGTTGCCACATGTACATTTTACAAGTTCACTATCACATGCTTTTGAAGAATGTCAGTTCTCGTAAAGTCATACTACCATTATTGTTCAAAGATGCCGGTGGCCGATTAATTTTTTATGTTAAAAATAATGTATGTATGTATTTATTTACACTGCAAGTGGGCAAGCACCCGGTGGCAGTGGTATATACAATATTAACAATACACAGTTAAAATGATAAGCAATACACAATAAAATTTACAAGACATAATAAAATTTACAACACATATACAATTTTATACACAATACAATAAGAATACACAATACAATTTAACACAATAATAATAAAACATAAAATAAAACACCTAATTTTACAACACAACCTACATAATTATGTATAGGTCCTACATAATTTTCAATAGTCTTTCACTTTACTCTCATCTCATTCCCATACTCTCATCTCATTCCCAAGTTGGACTACCTACTTTCAATTTAAAATATATTTGTACAAAACTGACAACTTGGCTGTTACCCTGTCTAGTAGACAATGGTAGAATGCAACATCGTTAGATGGCAGCGGTAGCGAGCTTGCTGCACGACCAGTCGGTTTCTATTTCCCTCCCATTCGCTGATTCAAAGGAGGATCTCCTCCCTATCCATTCATTCACTTGCTTTAAGACTCTGCTTCTTTCTCTGCCCGCTAGTGCGCTGTTGTCTATGTGTGTTAACTGCAGTAAAGGAGGAATGGATTGACTTTCCTCCACACAAACAATCTCGCATCTTTCTCACAGTTTCCTAGCAGCACATGAGCGCGCGTCGTTTAAAACTTGTTCAACCGAGGTTTTCTTATAGCTGAGAACTTAAAAATTATCGAATCTTCCTCGAATTTCAAGGCACATATTTTATTTGGTATTTACTTTCAAAAGAAGAAAAATGTGAGGAGGACGTTCCTCCCTTCCCTCCTCCGAGGAACCGCCACTGGCTCTTATCTGTTTCAGTCAGTGAGCCAGCTAGTCAATCAGACAATTAGTCAGAAGTGGAGTAAACCAGAAGCCTTCTGTTGTACATTTACGACATGCAATATAAAAACAAGAGAAAAATACAGGTCAACTCCTGCTCAGCCTACCAAGTTCTATTACTTTGTGGATACAGCTTCTACTGGACGGACGTGTCGATTCAGACTGACGCTCTCTGAAGAATGTGTCATGGGACCGTGAAGGACTCTGACGTAAAACAGAAAAGAAAGTAGGAAACATGTGATACACAAAAATTCTTGAAAGGAACAGAGCTTCTAGCTATTGTTTTAATTACAGCAGTTACTCAGAGTAAACTTACTGTAAATTATAGGCTACCTTTCCAGATTATGACTAAGTAGTGAAATGAAAATTCATCGTATGGAAAGTCGACGCGACGCACTGAAATGTGGCAACCGAATCTTAGTCTGGTTAACTGAAACTAGTAGGCCTGCATACTGAAGTTAATGAAGGTCTTTATACAGACGTGGACAAGTTATTAGACTAAAACGTTTTCTTGGAAACATAATATAATTCGTCATATCAACTATCAGTATAATTCACAGATTCTCTATTGTTGTAAATATGATTGTTTATATCTTGTGGTACATTTTTCCAATGGCTAAGTATATTTTTTCTGGCTATGTTGGTACTACTGGTGTTTTAATTATATACTGCAGAAGATATTCTCCCATGGCCTGCAAGAAGACCGGACATGAACGAAATTGAAAATCTGTGATCTACACTGAAGAAAGTGAACAAAAAGAGGCTTACAACCACCACACTTGGACTCATTTAAGCACTGTCTGATATCTGGCTAAATGATGCTGATATTCAAAGAAAGTGTCAAACTTTAGTTTCCAGCATCCATGAAAAAATCAACGTGTTAATAAAGAATAAGGGAATGTTCACAAAATATTAGTAACCCCAAGACTCAATTTTCTGTTCATTATAACTGTCCTAAATACATTTTTGTTCATTATTTCTACCGATAAATACAGTTTCGTAGCACATATAATTAATTCAATCTAATAATTTGTCCACGTCTGTACATCGAATCACATATACACGTATATATTAATAACAAGTAGGGATAGCGGCAAACGTATGTTAGGTTGGGCGTTCTTTCAGCCCTTAATTATGAACACAGTCCAGAAAAAAAACCTCCTGATAAAAAGTTCAAGAAAATATAATATACTTCATACAAATTGGTAACTACACGAGCATGGCTTTGACGCTATGTAGAGGAACTACTCGTATTTGTGATTCAGTAGCAAATCAAATTAGATGAACAATGAACATTTGTTCGTTGTTAATGTGATATTCCGTACCTGAGTTTAGATTTTCCTGTACAGTTAATGAAGTAGATAGTTATTAAGATGGCACGATCTACTGTAGTAAAGAGAATGCAATCTGATTCGTACGGCAACTTAATGTATTAAAACAAACCTATAGGTATAACAACAAAAGAAAGACCAACCAACCACTGAAGATACTAATTTTTTTTTTTCATATTCCACGATGACGTAATGGCTTGGTCGACGTGTTAATATCTGTGCATTTCGAACTGGCAGCTCAAGGTCAAGTAGTGAACTGCATTTTCCACGTGTCCTTACTCCATTCCTGAACCACTCTCCTCAACTAAAATCAGCTGGAACAGCCGGAATTACTAGTGCTTCAGTTCATAGTTTTCAGTTCAGTGACTCGTGCGTGGATGGTACGTTTGTACAGTCCGCGTCACCGTTTTTGGCGTGTGAAAAAGTAATGGGAACGTTAATTTCGAGTGTTTTACATTTTCCGCAGTCAGTATGACATCTCTGTTTGACAAATGGCTGATGTGACGTGTATAGGAAGTGGCACCATTCACGGCTGCACTAGCAACTGCTTACAAACTGGGCGCTATATATCTAGGACACACGCTAAAAACGCTGGCTCCAGCTGTACGTACCTTGATCCGCCAGTTCGAAATGCACAGATAATAGTAATATTTGTAAAGATGATGTGAGTAAAACAATGAATCTCTCTTAAAAGGAATTACATGTGGAGCTTTGAACTTTTTCAATGTCAGATATTCCTGTATTGCGAATTTTTATTTGAAATTCCTGCTGATTAAGTCTATAAGCAATGGCACACACTGATAGTTTCGACAATCGGTAATCGATAATTCAAACTTACAACTATACATATAGAAACAAATAAAAAAACATGGCAGAGGTTTCAAGAATCCCTATAATTGAGTGGAACATTTAAGTGGTTGATGGTTATATGAATTTGAATGTTTGCAATTATAATGTACATGAAATACATTTAAGATCATTATGCATGTTGTAACCTCTTGCTGAAGTCCTGGCTGATATGTACAGATAAGGAATTACAAAATGGACCGGTCTTGGTAGCAGTCCTCTATGTAGACAACAAGCTTCACAATACTGTCCACAAGTAGCATACATTTAGGCGCTCTTGTTTACTGCACATACTCAATGTGTTGTATCTGGTACTTGATAGAATTAGGTAGCCCAAATTTTGTTTCTGGATCTGTACAGCTGTCAAAAAAAAAGTGGCTACACTGGTGAACAACGAATATTTTCTAAGTCCACTTCGGATAACGATGGTGTTACATGATGCATCCGCTTATAAAAACAGTTTCGTAACTAATATGTTTAAGCAGGAGTCATTCACATCTGCGTTTCGTAGAGCAGCGATATTTTGTTCGCTTAATGGTTCGAAGATTGAGAGTTAGAGACTTGTTCAAATTATCATTTTATTTTGTTATCATACTTTAGCGATAGGCTATAAATAATATTTAAGTTATCATTTATATTCTGTTATCGTTCTTTAGTGATATAAATAATATTCTGTTATCGTTCACGCAGACTTTCACAGACACTAGAAACAGATCGTAGTTTCTGTCAGTAGGCTATGCGAGTATATCTAGAGCTAGAGCGCTTTCAGAATTAGAAGGTATAAAAGGCGGAGCTATTTCAAACCTGTCTATATCGAGTAGCCAATGCTAGTGAGGAGGTGTTGCCTAGTTAAATTGTCGCGAAGTCTCGTTGATGCGTCGCGTATTATTTCTTTCTTCAGATCACAATATTTATACCCAGGATTGAATTTTAAGCTGTGTCATTCGATAGAGCTAAAAACTCTGAATATAACTGTACAAGAGCGGAATTCATATGTCACCTGGTTCGCATGTTATCGCTTTAAGACTTAATTATCCAAGCCTTCTACACCATATGCTCTGATGTTCCTCGCTGTAAACAGAGATAGATTTAGTTTATTTTCAAATTCAGACGTGGACTGTTTTCTGTGTATGCTGCAGGGCCTATATTAAACAATAATACTTACAGTAGCAATGTCTCTTGAAGGGATTCAAGTGGCTCTAGTGTCTAGTGTCTAGTGCTTCGTATATTATACACTCAGAGGAGAAGGTAGGATATGGTACTTATGATTTTCACTTTTCGTCGTAATGTTAGAGTGTAAGAAGAATTATCGTAAAAACGTGTGTGCTATTTGGTTCATATTTTAAACATCATTACTTTTGCTCCTTTGAAGAAAGAAGATTAAAATGGTTTGGACACGTGAAGAGGATGAAAAATGGAAACATATCGAAGAGGATGCTAGAGTATGCTACTGAGGGACGGAGAAGAAGAGGAAAACCAAGAGAACAATGGATGGATGAAGTCAGAAGGAGTATGACTAGAGGAAATCTTACTAAAGAATATGCTGAGAATAGAGATTTGTGGAGGAGGAAAATTCATTTGGGTGAAGGACAACTACTGCAATGTATAAAATAACTATAATAATAATAATAATAATAATAATAATAATAATAATAATAATTATTTATTTTTTATTTATTTTTTTTTCTGTCACTGTGACAATGTTGTATTCTTAACTTAGTATGTTTATGTATAGGCTATGGTACCGCTTTGTTTGTTTCTTTTTTTTTTCTTATTCTTTTTAAACTTTATGTGTAATTACATTAGCAGTTTTTATCATATTATTATTATTATTATTATTATTATTATTATTATTTTATTATTATTTTTTCTTCTATCCAGTTTTCATTATTGGTCACACCCGACCTCAAGCATCTTGCTTTTTCGGGTGTGAGCCAGTTACATTGTATTTATACAATAATTTGTAATCAGACTATTTGACTATGAGATTTGTAATCAATTTCGAATTTTGAAGAATATTCATATACGAGTATCTTTGTTATTGTATGTAATTTTTGCTTGCAATAAAAATCTTTTGCTTTTTTGCTTCTGCTAAGTAAAAAAAAAAAAAAGATAATAATAATAATAATAATAATAATAATAATAATAATAATAATAATAATAATAATATGATAAAAACTGCTAATGTAATTACACATAAAGTTTAAAAAGAATAAGAAAAAAAAAAGAAACAAACAAAGCGGTACCATAGCCTATACATAAACATACTAAGTTAAGAATACAACATTGTTACAGTGACAGAAAAAAAATAAATAAAAAATAAATTATTATTATTATTATTATTATTATTATTATTATTATTATCAACAACATGTCTCCTAAAGAACAATATAACTTTATAAGATAAAACATTTAATTGCATTTCCAGTGACGCAATAATGGGGAGAAAATAAGGGGTAAGGTTTAATCCAATAAAAATTCAGAGGGATAAAAAGTGTAATTTTTACATTACTAAAATATTGGAGAGTATATACATTTTACTCTTCCTTGTGGCCAAAATTTCAGGTTATAACCTTTAATTTATTTTAAGGAGATAAAAGAACTTAGAAGTCACTTTGCTATAATAACAAAAATAACATTAAAGCCATTGCGACAATCACACGAAACGAATGTCCTTTTTTCTGTTGTTCAAAACATCACAACAATGAATTCAGAAGCAGTGTGAACATCGTCCAAGTCGGACGCTTCGTATTTAGTGCCATTAATTTGTTAGTGCTATAATTAAATTAAATTGTTTTATAGTGCAGGCTTTTGGTTTTTATTCATCGATTGAAATATTATTAATATTACGCTGTTTTCATGAAGAAGTCTGACACGAATTCCAAAATTAACATTTCAAAAGAAAAAGGCAAATGGAAGATAACGGTAAAGCCCCATTCACAATGAAAATTAAACATAACAGTTACATAAACACAGAAGTTTGCGCCCAAGCTACCAAATGGGATCATTCACAATGATTCACATAAGCATTGACATAAACATTACCGTAAGACGTTAACATGAAAGTTTGCAAACTCCAAATTTTCATGCTTATGCTTACGTGATTTGCAAACAGAACGGCGTCGTTGTTATGCTTCCATGGTTACCAAGTATGTTTGCGGTTATGTTTATGTTCCCATCGTGAATGATGGTATGACTTCTTGACTTTACCGTAACGTTTATATTTTTAAGTTAACGCTTACGTTATGTTTAATTTTCATTGTGAATGAGCCTTAAGAGTATAAATATACCGTAACATACGTAGTACTTCCTTCCTATCATAGGTGGGCATTTTGTAATCGATTACGATTATACGATTACAATCAAGTTCGTAGGTATCTAATGCTCTTTATTTAACAATCCAGTTATTTTCCCTCTTGCGTCCCATTTAGATAAAAGACTTGTATTTTTTTAAAGTGCTTCACAGTGTGTTAAGTGATTCATACCCATTTCTTCTTCTTGAGAACACAATACACAATTTGGAGTTGACAGAATGCCAATATTATGTAAACGTTTACTCAGACAATCATGACCTGTAAAGAGTCTCAACATGGCCACAGCAGATTTACGTGTTAGGTCAGAAATTAAATCAGGTCTTTCTGGTAAATTTTTCCAATGGGAAGTTTCTGTAGGATTTAATATTTGGACATTATAATTATGCATCAGATGACTTGTTAATCAGTGCGACAATGGTTCAGATTACTGGAGAAAGACTCTGCCTCCAGCGCAGCGGTAAGGTTCAGTAACCTCCTACAACGGAGTTTTGGCAGTTGTTAACCTATAAATACATTTGAGTACAAGTTTAACTAGTGATGTGAAACAAATGTATAACATAGACTGCAGTAAATGTAGTTTACATTGTAATAATCATCATTTCCGTACATCTGAAAACATAACAAATTACAACATATGAATATATCTAGTAAATAAAAATAGTTTGTACAATGCAAAATATACTAGACATTTATTTGTATTGTTATCTTTGTTTGCCAAACACATTGCAATGAATAACAGTGTATATGTGTAAATATGTATTATATATGTACCGTATGAATATATACATATATATACAGTATTTGTTTAACATTTGAAAATGAAGCTTCTCCTCCTGTTATGTAAACAATGTTTATAACGTGATAAACTTCGCTCCACGCCACATGATGTGATGGAACGAACAGAAAATATTGTAGATCATGTTCAAAAGTAGAGAGTGTTTTGTGAGACTCTAGCAAACAATTTCTTATAACCATTTTAGCATAATCAAGAACGGTTTTTCTGTGATAGGTCCACGAGCTGCTCTATCAGTTTATCTGATAAAGTTCTTCTACAAGTCGAAGACTATCAGGCATTTGAATATTTATTATGATGTACCGAAGTACATACGATATTTCCGTGCAGGTATTCTGCGTTACCATATGTGTTGGACATTGTGCCACTGTCACATATTCTGTGACACAGTACATGAGGGTAGGCCACCTAAGGGAAAACTGAGAGGTAGAACTTAAACTGAGAGGGATTCAATCCGGCATCGGAACAGGAATCCGGTGTGGCTTAGTGAATAAATCGTCAGCACGTAGAGCTGAAAACCCGGGTTCTAGTCCCGGTGTCGGAGAGAATTTTTCTCTGTTCCACCCATCCTTCGTCATTTGAAAGAAAGAAAATAATCTAAAAACAGGAGCAAAATAAGAACACAAATAATTAGACAAAGAAGGAAATGTCTAAGTAATGTTGCTAACATTATTGAAGTTTATGTAGCCGTAGAATAGAGTATAAACACTGAACGACTACAAAACAAAGTTCACCTGTCCGTACTACTATAGAGCCCGGAGTCAGTCTGTGACGTTTGACTTTACGCATAACTGAGCCATTAAGAGCAAAAGTGGTTTAAGTCAAAATTGGATAATGAGGTTTAAAGTAAAAATTCTGTAAAATACAGCGGAAATATGTCCTTCTTGCTATCCACTGACTACTAATAGTTTAAATAAATTGAATATTAATTGCTACTTTGCGCTGTATTTTACAGAATGTTTACTTTAATCCTCATTACCCATTTCTGACTTACACCACTTTTGCTCTGAACGGCTCAACTATGCGCATCGTAGATATATTCTTCAGTGGATACATGCCCTTACTATAGTTATAATATTATTGGTACTTATGGGAACAGTTGGAAATTGTTTAAAAATTCATCACGTTCAGACAATGCATTAACAACTTCTGTATGTGGGCCTATATATTGTTATCTGTTATCTGGACATTTCACATAATGCAGCAGTAATTCAGAGCTCTAGCACTTAGGGTGCTATTCATAGACATTTCGCAGTCCGCTCTACGAGCGTGCTAAGCTAGCCCCGGCTATCGACTGATTACTTGTACAGGATTCAATCATATCGCTAACACTGGTTTATGAATACGAAAAACGTTAGTTCGCTGATCATCCACCGGAAGCCCGCGCTAAGAATGTCTATGAATATGGCCCTTAGTCTATAATGCTCTCCGTTGACGACAGTGGTGAGGATCTCACTACAACTTACAACAAAAATATCAAACCAAGCGCGCACGCTTAGTGTTTGTTGGTTTCGGAAGAGTAGTTGAATTATTTGTAAGAGGAAAATAAGCTTTATAAATTATTCTTAAGAGTTTCTTGCTTTACTCTTATTTTATTTTGAGATGATATATTATGTATATTTTTTCTTTCTAATTTTAACAACTGATGTTTCTGGAAATGGGATAGTGGAAGAAGTGCTGTTCTACGCATGTGCAGAGTCTTCCATCCCTGTCTATCATACTCCTCTTCATTCATTCATTCATTCATTCATTCATTCATTCATTCATTCATTCATTCATTTATTTTATTCCATAGATCTTACATGAGCAATGAAGCTTTAAGATGTGGAACAAGTCAACATTTTACAATATTAAAATTACAATTTTTACAAATTTTTATAGTTTTACAATTTAGTAATTTTCTACAATTTTTACAATTTTGTGCAATTTTTTACATTTATTTTATTTTATTTTATTTTTTTTTTTTTACATTTTGGCGAGATGTAGTGAGATGAGATGAGGTCCGAGGATTCGCCAAAATATTACCCGACATTTGCCTTTTGGTAGGGGAAACCTCGGAAAAACCCAACCAGGTAATCAAATCAAAGGGGGGTAATCAAATCAAAGGGGTTGATGCCAAGGACTCGCCATAGACCATCCAGCTTCAGTCCCACGGCTGGGGAAAACCTCAGAAGAAACCAAAGACCAAAGGGGGATCCAACACAAGTCCGAACGCAGCTCCGGATCAGCAGCCCAGCGAGTCTGCCGACTGAGCTACATCGATGGCTCTACTAAAAGTATACAATACATAGCCAATCAGATTATTAAATTTACAAATGCAAACGATCATTCATAAGTTGAGCTATATGCATAATACAAAACAAAATTAAATTTAAGGCATAAACAATTCAACCAGTTGTGATATACAGAAATTGATAATACATATCATGCAAACTACTTCAAATTACAAACACAAACAATTTATCAGTAGAGCTATATAGATTACTATTCAATTTAAAGCATATACAATT